>NC_142742.1:17012500-17630000 GCF_051943395.1 Hippocampus bargibanti | reverse complement strand
AACAAAGTTGACACATTAGGGGGTTTGTCTTGTGCGTGTTTATTACACATTTGATATCTTGCTTGCCTTTTTATGTTTCACCCAATTGTTTTCCAATTTACGACCAAGTGTTGTATACTTGGCAACGCGAGCAACTGTCCTGACGAAGTTTGGATTACATCAATTGTTTTTCCCAAGATGTGAGATAAATTGTGTATTTCACCACTTCAACCACCGTGAATGCTTGAGCTTTGAGCTATGCTGATCGGGTTTGAACTAGTTCGGCGCATTTTGGAATATTCAACCGTGCGCCGAGGGAACTGGGACAGCGCGAAACAATAGTCTGTGCGAGAAAGCTCATCCGGCGGAGGTGAATGCCTCGCGGCGGCTTTGTTAGGTCCAGGGTGGAGACCTGACATCAGCTTCGATTTACTGATCAATAGCATCCAGTCCCAGGCATCATGGATGGGACTCTTTCCGAGCTGTTGGCAGCCTTCTTGGAGTCGCCCCTCGTGTTGTGGGTGAGTGGGAGAGCCATGTTTACCTCTGGAAGAGTACAGATGAGAGAGAGTATGATACTCGAGATGCTTGCTCAACTCATATCATCCGATTACAAGCATTACTAAAGAAAAAAAGAAGACTTTTAATCATGTTAGAAAGTAAAATGATGAAAATTAGAATATTAATTGCGAACAAAGTGCGCATTTTCATACAAGGAAATTAAATATTTTAGAGTGTTTGGCGAACTTTCAAATGTGAGAAACGTCAGGTTCATGCGTTTCTGATTCGATCAGATTTGAACATGTCCACAAACAGCCACCTTTAGGCAACTTCACAGATGTCGACATTACTCGTTTTATTTGATTCGAACTAGCTTCGAGAACACCAGACCGATCTTGAAACAAGTGCCATAGATTCAAATGTCAGGTTTTTAATGGAAAGCCAACGCATATTAGGTCAATAGGCACAATAAAATGATTTCGACTTGAGGTCATCAAATCAAACCAGGGGGGCAGGTTAATAGCCCTGCGGTACTTCCTGTCTAACCATGGAGCTGACCTTTTCTGCTCTATCCCAAGTTGGATTATTTTAATCAAAAAATGTAAATAGGTTCAGATAGAAAAGTCAAACATAAATTGTGGACAAAATATTGCTTCTTCTTTCCGTAGATGATTTGCTATTTTTCTGACAGGAATTCATAGTTTGACTGATAAAAATATTGTGCGTCTGGTGCAACTTCTTAGTGGCCACAACATGTCTAGCAGTTCGACGGCTCAAAAAACACAAGTGGGATCTAACAAGTTAATTGTTTCTAATGTTTTTTTGTCTTCATGTTGTGTGTCTTTAGGTGCGGACATTGGGTCCACTGGGGTCATGTGACAAGGCAGGTTCGGAAGAGCGTGTCAACATGTTCGTTGAACTTGTGGATGGTGTCTTCCTGCACAAGATCATGACACAAATGTAGGTAACGGTTCAGATTGACACCCGTGTGCCCGGTTTAAAAACGTGCGTAGCTTCATTTTTGTGCCAGCGCGAGTCTAGTTCGGTCTGTTTGGGACAATGTTGCGCCTCTCTTGGCATTTGACACACAAAATTGGTTTGCATCCAACTATTTGATAATAGAAAGTAGCCTGTCCTTGGTTTAAACAGCCACATTGTCATTTTTGTGTTGGGCCAATTGTCCAGTTCAGTGTGTTTGTCAATTTGGTAGAATACGATACCTAACTAGGTGTTTTTGCCTCAACCCGAACTGCAAATTTGATTCCAAAAGGTAGACATAATTTTAGACTTGTGCTAAACAGGTGGCATGCTGCAATTTTTGTGTATTTAATCAACGCAGATTTGGCACTCAGAGGACGTGCATGGTGAATGTCACTGGATGTCTTCAAATCTTCTGTAAAACGCTTTGTTACTGCTCCAACTATTGTGACAGCAAATAAATAAAACTGTATTGTATTGTATAACATGACAAAGGATGTGGGAGAAATCTACCTGTGCAAAAATACCAAAAGAAAGAAAAGTCCATCCAAGTTGTACGTGTTAAACGGTACAGTTTCCGCTGTTGTTAAAGCGCAATATAAATCAACATGTACAGTATTGTATTGTATTGTATTGTATTGTATTGTATTGTATTGTATTGTATTGTATTGTATTACACTTGCTTTTTTATTGGACTTTTGCCAGGAATCCAAAATAGGGCACAAGTGTCTCAAGTCTCACTGTCATGATTCATTTGAGAAATACTCTTTGGTCTATGTGGACAGGATATCATGCTTGAATGGTATCCTGTGTGCATATACATATATGAGTGAGTTTCTGTAACCACATCCTGACTCGCTAGTTTCAAATTGTGAGCGTCATAGCCAGATGTGCTCACATTCTTAAATTGTATTTTTGCCATGCAGATTTTTAAACTGAGTCAAGCATGGTTAATTGGTGAAAACATGGTTGATTAGTGGAGTAGTTGCAATTTGAATTTCATTCAACTGGAGTATCTTTCCACTATTAAAAGCTTTGTGCACTCTCTGTATAATTGAAATAATCATATAACATAATAATGGGCTAAACAAGTACTGTTGTACAAAAAAATGTGTACAACAGGATGAGGAGCATAATCAGAATCATCTTTATTGCTAAGTATGTAGAACACACAAGGAATTTGTCTCCGGTAGAACCCGCTGCACTAATATCATCATCAAAAAATTGCATAGAGGCATTACACAGTTCTATTTGGTTTACTGTTTAAAGAGTTACTGGCTTGGGGGAAAAAACTGTTTAAATGTCTTCTTGATTTGGTGCGCAAAGATCGGTAACGCCTGCTTGAGGGGAGTAGCTGGAAAAGGTGGTGGGCAGGGTGCCGAGGGTCCAGTAGGATCTTCCACACCCTTGTTTGGATTATTGCAGTGTGCACGTCCTCGAGAGTTGGTAGAGCGGTGCCAATGATTTTTTCCGGCAACTTAACTATCCGTTGAAGTCGGATTTTGTCCATTTTTGTGGCAGCCCCAAACCAAACGGTGATGGAAGAACACTGAATGGATTCAATGACAGCCGTGCAGAAATGTTGTAGCACCTCCTGTGGCAGGCCATGCTTCTTTAGCAGCCTCAGGAAGTACATCCAATCTGGTCCCCAAATACATTGGTCCTCACCCGACAGTTGTGGTGCTGATCTAATTCAAATAAATAAATAAATGGATGGATGGATGGACAGACGGGCGATGGATGGACGGACGGATGAATGATATGTCGTAGATATGCCCCAATTTTATGCTATCACCTTGGCAGGAATGTAATGTATTGTTGCTAGATCACAAAATGTCACACCACGAACCAACCATGTCCCTTATGTCATTGCAATGACTTTTTTCAGTGTGTCATTACAGTCGACCACTATCAGCCATCTGTTCGAGGTAGGGCTCACCTGCCACTTGACACACCACAAGCGATAGAGGGGAAGGAGGGAGGCAACCTCGGTCATGCACAGGTTGCTAATTAATGAATGGATGGAAACACTGTTTCCAGCTGCTTTGTATTACTAACTGAACAACATTTTTTTCCCTTCCCACTTCGGTTGTACTCCCAAGTTCAGTGTCCGATCCAGGCCTCACACTGGGACACAGCTCATTAATAGCTCGCACGCACACACACACACACGCACGCACACACGCACACACACACACACACACACACACACACACACACACACACACACACACACACACACACACACACACACACACACACACACACACACACACACACACACACACACACACAGGGACACAGCTCATATATTTTGTTTATCTACTTTCATTCCTTTCATCACTTTGCTGCTGTGAAATGTCAATTTCTCCACTGTGAGACTAATAAAAGCAAATCCAATAGTGGGGGCATATGAAATCGTAAAACGGATTTCACAATGCCACTGATCCTGACCTAGCTGACAAGAAAACACTATTTCACTGCTGGACTGGCTTCAAAATGTACAATTAAGGATATTTCATGTCTTCAATTGATACATTGATTTTTTTTAATGATTCAGAGGTAGCAGTTGCTTTGTGATACATTTTGGGCATTTCTACCCAGTACAGACTTAACAATATCAGGCTTTGTGCATGTGGAGTTTACTATAGATATTCTGCTCCCACAAAGGTAATACTGTTAGTATTATGACTGCTTTTGGGGACCTTCAGTCTCCCCACACCTTGATCATGTTCTTTTTACATCACAGTCATGTCGGTCTTCATTGTTTTCAGAAACATTATAATAATGCTATTGTTCTCCACACAGTGCATGCCCCTGGGCTGACTAACCCCCACCCTCAGGGAGGATTTAGGTTTTCTACGATATAGATGAGAAAGTAGGTTAAATAAAAGGAGGGTATAACATCGTCATCCACTCCTACTTTTCCATTTTTTTATTTGAAGGAACTGTTTAAAAAGTATACGTTTCCTTCTATTTCTAGTTTGTGTCCAATTGGCAGTCTATTAAAATCCACTTTTTTATATTTATGTTTGAAACCTGAAATGTGGAAAAAGGTCAAGTGATTCGAGAAATAATCCTGGTACTTTGGCCAGGCCCTGGATATATTATTAGTTCTACCATTCTATAACACCAAGACATTTTCCCACATTTCTTTTTACACCTTTGTTGAAACCACAAGTGTGGAACTGAGCTCTTCTGATTCGGTCAAGCAACGTTGCCAACCTTTCACGCTCAAACATAGACTCACACACACATACAGTTCATATGCAAATGAGACTGGCACACGGTGACATGTAAGACCACAAATTCTCATTCTGAACAAAGGGACTTATTTTTATTGATTCTTGTCTTAAACAGGCGTGAACCACTCTCAATCTAAACCTTCTTTGGTGTACGTTTTTGTCTCCATAGTGACCCCAATCCAAACAACCAGAGGCTGAACAAGAATGTGAACAATGATGTGTCGCTTCGCCTTCAAAATTTGACCCTTCTGACGAGACACATCAGGACCTACTATCAGGTACGCATTCTCACAAAGGACCCTGGACACAAACCTCATAATCCAACAAGCCAGAAAGGCATTGTGTCTATGTTCATAAAATAATACCAGAATGTTTGTTTGTGGCTTTCATTTGTTTGTATGTTATCTGAAGTGTCTCCTCGGCTGTGATTGAAAAATACTTTCTGAACATGCCTTTCTGGAAAACCGATTCCCCTATAACAATGTATACATGCACACTTTTTCTACAGCAGTATTTTGTGTCCTGCCCTATCAATTTGTTATTTTTAACGATTGCTTGTACAACATGGGTCATTGAAGTTTCTGTGCCAGAGATGGTGTTTCTATGTTTGCAGAAATGCCTGATTGCTACAATTAAAACATATATTTTCACATACAGCATGTCAAAACCCAAATTTGAAGTAGTTTTCAGAAAGTCGAAACTCACTGTGTACCATACCTATGTCCAGAAGGATGAGAAAACTTTGCAAACAGGTGTTCCAGGAACAGACCAGTATTTTCAGAAGGTACACTATATATTCTGAATTATCTTGATAGAATAAAAAGTATAGTTTAACGATGAGAGCCACTGTACCATTCGCCCGTGCCACATTGAACATGCAACATAAACCATCATTTTCAGATCTCAGGATTAAATGAAGTCAGCACACTTTCAACTACTTTGTCACAAATGTTTGGACTTTGTGTGTCAAAGTCAAACATGATTTAGAACGAAGCCGCCGGTCACGGTCAGCCGTACTGCTGTTTTGGGACATCTAAACTCCTACCACAGTTTCTGTATCTATCTTCTCAAAGCACACTGATTTCCAAGCTACAATTGTATCAACTTGAGTTTACTATACTACTCCATACATCTTATACTGTGCCTTTGATCTCCAAAGTTGTTTGGAAGTATTTTAACAGGTGGTCAAATACTCTATCCATACTTCCTCATTTGCAAATGTGAAAATGTCAATCAACCTTTTTAAGTAGATTTCTGAAAAATAAAAGAATAGCCTGGACAGGGCTCTAAAATACACCAGCGTGTGAACTGCATTTTAGTGTTTACTTGAAAATGTAGACTTGACATGCAATGTTTCTTGTTTGAACGTTGCTGTGAGGACATTGTTTTTGCTTGCACCAGAGCCAGGTTCGTCTCAAATTAACAAGTACTATTCTGTATAGTTTTATGCAAAGACTATCCACGAACTGTCCTTTTTCTTAACTCCACGCCACTGACCCACTAAACAAACACACACCCCTTGATTAGAGTGACACAATTTCAAAGTTCACTTGGATTGCTTCCTGCACAAGGTGGAGTCACTGTGTCAGCACCAAATTACAAGTTACCAACTCAAGTTCTATGTCGCAAAAAATAAAAGTGCCTCGCTTTTTATCAAACGTGCTGTTATATTGGATTGACATTGGATCTGTTAGAAATCAGTGAATAAGGTTTGATAGGACTGTAATTGTTGAGGACCTCAGAATTCAATTTACATTATTCTAGACTGTGATTCAGTTTTCTGTACATTTTGCAGGTTTGTGATTTGACAGATTTTGATTCAATATCGATAATTCTAAAATCTTTATATATATATATATATATATATATATATATATATATATATATATATATATATATATATATATATATATATATATATAGGCGGCCCGGTAGTCGAGTGGTTAGCACACCGGCTTCACAGTGCAGAGGTCGCCGGTTCGTGTCTCGGTCCGGCCTCCCTGTGTGGAGTTTGCATGTTCTCCCTGGACCCGCGTGGGTTTTCTCCGGGTACTCCGGTTTCCTCCCACACTCCAAAAACATGCATGGCAGGCAGATTGACCACTCCAAATTGTCCCTAGGTGTGAGTGTGAGAGTGACTGTTGTATGTCTTTGTGTGCCCTGCGATTGGCTGGAAACCAATTCAGGGTGTCCCCCGCCTTGTGCCCGAAGACAGCTGAGATAGGCTCCAGCAACCCCCGCGACCCTAATGAGGAATAAGCTCAGTATATATATATACATACATACATACAGAGTATATATATATATATATATACATACATACATACATATATATATATATATATATATATATATATATATATATATATATATATATATATATATATATATATATATATATATATATATATATATATATATTGGATTGGATTGGATTGGATTTGCCTTTATTAGTCTCGCAGTGGAACTGAATGCATACCAGCCACTCCCCAGACAATGGTTCGAGTTTTATATATATATTTATATATATATATATATATATATATATATATATATATATATATATATATATATATATATATATATATATATATATATATGTATATATGTATATATGTATATATATATATATATACTCTGTATGTATGTATGTATGTATATATATATACAGTAAAGTCTCGTTATATCGATATTCAAGGGAGTCCGAAAAAATATCGATATAACCAGGACCATCGATATATCCGATCCTGCGCCGAACTGCATTAAACAAAAGCCGCCAAAAGAGGGCAGCCAAGCGCCATATAAGAAACGGAGCTGGCCATTAGCTCCCTTTTTTTGGGTGAGAGATGTTCCCCCAATGTTGCCTCAAAATGGCACATATAATTCTTTAATGATTGTAAACATGTATGCTTTAATCTTCAGAACTACAGTGTATTTGAAACATATTCATAACTGGATGTGTAACAAGAAAGCATATTATCCGAATCTGAAGCCATTGTTTGGATTCACAAGCAATGCAAGACGTCTTGGCGTGAAGTCATTTTTATTTGCATTTGAATAAAAAGTGACATCGGCTGTCCTTTAATACACAGTATGGAATGTTAATAATTTTCAAAATCATCGCGCTTCAGCAGACAAAACAAGAAACATTGTTGCAAAAAACGATTGCATTCATATACAGTACAGTGGGCATGTACATAACACAACAGGGAAACTGCAACGCTTACATCTTACTGTATTATGTATACAATTTAAAAAAGTCATCAATCTTCTTCTGCTTCCCATTTTTACCTTTTAACACAAACACTTCAATCTCGTCTGCTACACACGAGCTAGCGTCTGAAAATGAAAATGGCTCTGCTACACGGGTGCTGGGCACGTAACCAAGTCACCTGACCAAGTCGACCAATGGCGCGACTGATGGCGTGACACGTAACCAAGACACGTGACCAAGTTGACCAATGGCGCGACCGATGGCGTGTCACGTGACAAAGTCACACGGCCAAGTCGACCAATAGCGCGACCGATGGCGGCTCATGTGACCAAGTCGACCAATGGCGCGACCGATGGCGGCTCACGTAACAAGACACGTGACCAAGTTGACCAATGGCGCGACGGATATATCGATATAAACAACAAAAATGGCCGGCGGGGGATGAAAAGGAGCACCGTAATAACCGGATTATCGTCATAACCGGGTATCGTACTAAACGGTACTAATTATACATAAAAAGACTAGAAATGTGCAAGGGAAATGAAAATAGTATCGTAATAAGCGGTACTATCAATATAACCGATATCGATATAACGAGACTTTACTGTATATATATATATATATATATATACAGTAAAGTCTCGTTATATCGATATCGGATATATCGATAGTCCCGGTTATATCGATATTATTTCTATGCACGCACTGAGAAAATTACATGGAAACAGGGTCGGATATATCGATAGTCCCGGTTATATCGATATTTTTTCGGACTCCCTTGAATATCGATATAACGAGACTTTACTGTATATATAAAACTCAAACCATTGTCTGGGGAGTGGCTGGTATGCATTCAGTTAGCAAGAAGCCATCACGCAGTGTCTGTGTCTGTGAATGCATGTGTGTTTGAACGAAAGTGAGTGTCCCTCACCTCTCCCTGTTCCCTTTTGTGTCAAGTCCGGTAACAAGATATCACCACCTCTCAAGACAAGTTTCCACTGTGCTTCAAATGACTATCTGAGTAACACACTGTTCACATTCACACTCATTCCAAAACAAATTCATTTACTTTCAACCTTTTAATGTCACTGGTAATGTTGTAGAATTGCATCTTCACAGTTGAAAATACCGGTAGGATCTTAGTATCGAGGACCTGGTGCAACTTTGATACTTACTATTCACCAGTGCTGCTCCCCAGCCCAAATAAATTTAAGGGTTGCGTCATGCTTACACCTTCATGATCCTCAGTTACTCTGGAAACTGCAACAAAGGGCTCCGTCTATGGGATGTTTTGAACACCAGATCCTCTGGCCTACTTTACATAGTACCATACTGTGAAAACATATTGTTGTATGTTTATCTTGTATCTTTCAATTTATCAATGCAAAGTTATCCGAAGTCACTATAGAATGCTCTTTCTAAAGGACCGTGATTGATTTAAGTGAGAAAAAAAGGTCAACCTATTGTATTTTGGCCTGTGTGAAAAAATAACTTTTTTAAACATTTGATTACAAAAATTTTATTTGGATTTCGTATAAGAATAAAAACGCTCAATGTAAATCAACTCGAACAAATGAACTCTTGCCACGCTGTTAAATTGAGCTTCTGCTGACCTTTTGATGGCTCCTCCTTCCGTCGCTTGTTTGGGTGACATTTTTACAGGAAGTCCAATTTGTTATATCACTTAGCAGGAGTGTATGGATTTTAAAGCCAAAATGTAACAAATCTTCCTGAACCGTCAGTAAAACAACACACATCTTTATAGTATTGCTTTTTAACTCGACTGCCAATATATCTAATTTTGCTCAAGAGGAACTGCAGGTAGTTGGATTTATAATTTATATTACTTGTACTCCACATAAATATTCTGTCCAAATAATTTGTGGCTTTGTTAACATCACATCCTTTGGTAGTTGCTACCCTAATATTGATCTCAGATTATATATATAAACCCAGAGTGTTCGTGGTGCATGGATTAGGATTTTGTGTGTGTGTGTGTGTGTGTGTGTGTGTGTGTGTGTGTGTGTGTGTGTGTGTGTGTGTGTGTGTGTGTGCGTGTGTGTGCGTGTGTGCGCGTGTGTGTGTCTGTCTCTGTGTCTGTCTCTGTGTGTGCGTGCCTAAATAGGTCATTGTTATGTCATATAATTGACCTGTCAATTTGAAGTGTTAGATTTTCGCATGATTTTTGCTACAGGACATCATCAATGCATACCAGCAGAATACAAACCCCTTCTAGAAAGACCACATTTCTCTAAATTGCATTGTTTTTGTTTCATGTGTAAAATGGGAAAATACAAATGCATCCGATGGATGAATTGACATGTTTCCTGAAAAATTCGATAAATGATTTGGATGTCATTCAGATGCTGTGTTTTTGTAACTATCGATGAAAAGGTCATCTGTACTTCTTTGAAGGTGATGGACGTTTCGCTTCTCATCCAAGAGGCTTCGTCAGCGACCTAAACTTTTGCTGGTAACTCTGGCCCTATATATATATACCCCTACTGTCCAGGGGTGGCGGTGCCAGACCTCTGCTATGATTGGTCCCTGCTCTAAGGTTGGGGGGAGCAGAGGACTATTCCCTGAGGCTACATTGATTACTGCTATTGTCCTGACTGATTATGGTCTATGACTGGCCTGATTGCCCCATTTGTACTGGTGTCACCTCATCAGCATGACTAAGCCTATGTGTAACAAACTAAGAGTCTGTTATAAGCATGATCCAAATGAAGCCTCACCCCAATATGGCGATTTAATGAATGGTTTTGCTGTTTTATAAACATGGCTTCTTTTACTCCCCTTTCAAACCATCTACAGTGGAAGCTCGGTTGTCGACCATAATCCGTTCCAGAACCCTGTTCGAACACCGAAATCATTTTTCCCATTACAAATAATGTAAATCGTTTTAATCCGTTCCAACACCCTGAATGTTTACCTTTTATTATTTTATGCATGACATTTCACATTAAAATGCTGACCACATAAAAAGACAAAGACACAAATAACATAAACATAAATGTAACCCAGGATTTCACTTGTAGCAGCTTTGCTGCCTGCACTGACTTTCTTTGGAGGCATGTTTAGGGGTTAAAACCCTTCGTACACCTATATTAAACGCGAGAGCAAAACGCAGCACGTCCGCACGCGACAACAGTTTGTCATGAGCGAGTTGACAGCTGGGCGGGGCCTCCGCTCCCGACGTCCGCCAGTTGCTGTCAATTCCCTCATCACAGACATTTGGACATTTAAACCAGACGCTGGCACTCACCTAGCGTCGGAAGATACTACGCCTCGCACCTCGTCCGTGCCTTGAACTGCTATCAGTACAAGAGTTGCTTCGCCCGAGGTATTTATTAGCCTCGATCGCGTCAGTTGATACTCTCGAGATCGTATGCTGTTTTGCACCCTCGTGTGCATTTTTGTTTCCCCGAGCGAGTGAGGTTGGACGGATCGCCCCGCTCACCCACTCGCGGTGCTGTGTTTTGTCACTTTTTGTTCAACCAGTTTTTACCGGATCCGCGTTATCTCGGACGCGCGCCTTTTGTTAATAAATCATCTGCCAGCACCAACGTCTCTGTCACCTCCTTAGCGATCCTCCCCAACAATTAACGTTCCGACTCGTCAGCTGCCACTGTCGACATCGGAACGTGACACAGTTGGTCACGAAGAGAGCCATCTACACCCGTACGCCGCTCAGCATCCCACCCTTGCGTACGCACTCACGCGTCGTACCGGCGTTCGAACTCCGATTTTTGTTCGAACTACGAAGCAAGAAATTCTCGATTTTTTTTGTTCGGACTCCGATTTGTTCGAACTGAGTCGTTCGAAAACCGAGGTTCCACTGTATTTTCTTTCGCGAAGATTTGTCCTCACTGTCGTCAAATGAGTGGTTGTAGCTTTTAGGTGCATATATCTCCGTTCCCTCTCGGTCCCTCAGATCCTCATCCTCCCTTCACCTCTATGTGCCTTCTGCCCGTCTCACCACGGTGGGGTGTAGAGCTTTCAGCCGCTCTGCTCCCAAACTGGAATTCACTTCCACCAAACATCTGTAATATTGACTCCCTTCCTACTTTCAATTCCCACCTCAAAACTCATCTGTTTAAAATTGCATTCATGGTCTGGTTCAATAAGCTATTTTGTTAATTGTTTGTTATTTGTGGTTTTATTGTTTTGTGTATTGTTTTTTGATTGTGAAGTGTCCTTGCCAGGCGCTTGGAAATGAAATGCATTATTATTATTATATGTACTGCAGATTGAGGCCCACTAGTATTATCCCTGCGATGTTGATAGTCTTTTTTTGAGAATTAGTCTCCCCAATGTATTGCCCAATGCTCTTTATTTACAATCTTCATTTTTACAATGTATCGAATAAACTACAGTCTCGTTATATCGATATTCAAGGGAGTCCGAAAGAATATCGATATAACCTGGACTATCGATATATCCGACCCTGTTTGCATGTAATTTTCTCCGTGCGTGCATAGAAATAGTATCGATATAACCGGGACTATCGATATATCCGATATCGATATAACGAGACTTTACTGTATATTGCTTTGTTTTTCATTTGGCAGCTTATATTTTGGATGCACTAATTTTTGTCTTAGTGTTTATCGGTTTTAAATAAGTAGGAATTTTGTGTTGCCAAAGGACCCTTTGTAGTTTTTCAGAAACCGCTGCAATGTACGGTACTGCTAGTCCTCTTATTTTTGGATGTTCAGAATTTTTGGTTTCATTCCTTATTCTTTTTTTTTTACATTTGTTTAAAGACCACTGAGGGTAACCACCGTTTGTGAGTGATGTTTTGACTCCTTTTCTCTACCTTTGACGCTTGTTGGTATTAGTTTAGCCCTATGATTGGGGGGGTTCTGGGTTTTGTCCCCAGGAATGATATGAGGGCCTGTTGCTCTATCTCTTCTATGTACAGATTAGCCACGATGGGTGAAACTGGTGAGCCCATAGCACAACCATGAATTTGTTTGTAATTTTTTTCCCTAAATTGAAAATACGTAGTATTAAGGCAGATTTCCAATAATTGGTAGATGTGGTCCAGTTTAAGTTTGGTTCGTTGATGCAAAGAAGAGTCCTTCAGCAGTCTCGTCTTCACCACTCAGACTGCTGCTGGGGTTGGGACCGATGTAAAAAGAGAAGTCACATCATCAGATGCCAATGTTTCCTCAGGCTCCAATTTGAGGTCTTTGATACTCTGTACCAACACTGTGGTATTCTCTATGTGATGTTCTGTGTTTCCAACCAACGGAGCTAAGATAGTTTTTAAATATTTGGCTACATTGAATGTTGAGGAGTCAATGCTACAAACAATGGGTCTGAGGGGGACTCTTCTTTATGTATGTTTGGCAGTCCATAGATTCATGGCGTGGCCTCTCCTGGGCATAATCTAAAATACATCTGTTTGTCTATTAGTTTTTCTCTCTCTAACTTTTGGAGACGGTCTATAATTTCTTTCTTGTATCTATTGCAAGTGTCCCTTTTCAGTAGCTCATAAATGTTAGAATCCCTGATTAACCCATTTATTTTGTCTTCATAATCCAATGTGTTGAGAAGCACTGTACACCTACCCTTGTCTGCTGGAAAAATAGTAAGATTTTTATCTTTTTGTAGAGTAGTTAACACCTTTCTCTCTTCTAATGTTATGTTGGATGGAGGTGTTTTGGCACTACTTAGAAGGCCTGATATATTTATGTGTAGATCCTCTGCCTCTGCATATGAAAGTTAATGTTATTTTTATTTCTAATAGCCTTGACACAATACCCTACATGAAAACAGTACATTGTAGCCTACATTATCATTAGCTGCATTATAATTATAATGCAAATAATGATTATGATGATGGTGGTAATACAGTATACTTAATTTTATTGCTATGGTTTTAACTTTGAGTGTGCTTAAGCTAGAGGCAAATGTGAGAAAATGTTATTCGTGAAGAGAGCTTTAAAACATAACAGTGGTACCTCGACATGTGAAATTAATTGCTTCAGGAATAAATTTCTAAACTAGAAAATTTATGAAGTAGAGGTGCACACCCCATGTAAATGCCCTAATCCGTTCCAAGCTCCTCCAAAATGCAGACACATGTTTTATGTAGGATAAAAATACACACATATTTAATATATGTGATAACTTGATTATAAGTTGTTGATAAATAAGTTGTGGTTCATGTAAAAAAAATAGAGTTAAGTATTAAAATTCTGGTCATTTAACTCAATTGTGCCCTCATTGTTTTTTTGCCTTTTTTAGTTTATGTTCTGTGTCGATAGAAGTTATTGTCTGTTGTTATGGAAAGAAATGATCCAAGAATGTTTGCTTGGATTTTAATAATCCTTTGAAAATGGCCCAAGAGGCAAATGATGAGGATGTTGCATGGACACATACAGCTGGGCCCGAAAATATTTGGACAGGCACATAATTTTCACAAGTTGGTGACAATATGCAACCACATTTGGCTTGACCAGATTTGAAGTGCAGACTGTAACGTTTAATTCAAGTGGTTGAACAACAATATCTCACTGAAGACAAAGGTTTTGTATACTGTACAGTTTTTTTCACAACACACCACATTTTAGAGGCTCAAAAATAATTGGACAATTAAGCGTAATCTAAACAAAAAGGTTTGTTGTCAAAATTTTGTTGCAAATCCTTTTGAGGTAATCACTGCCTGAAGTCTGGTACCCATGGACAACACCAAATGCTGAGTTTCCTCCTCCTCGATGCTTTTCCAGACCTTTAGAGCAGCAGTCTTGAGTCGTTGCTTGTTTTTGGGTCTTTCCACCTTAATCCTCATCTTGAGCAAGTGAAATGTACACTCAATTGGGCTGGAGATTAACTCTGCCATTGCAGTATTATCCATTTCTTTGCCCGGATAAACTCCTGGGTTGCTTTTGCTGTATGGTTTGGGTTATTGTCCATCTACACAGTGAAGCACTATATGGATTGGATTGGATTGGATTGGATTTGCCTTTATTAGTCTCGCAGTGGAGAAATTTACATTTCACAGCAGCAAAGTGATGAAAGAAATGAAAGGAGAAAAGCAAAACACAGGAGCTGCTGGAAAGGCAGCCACTCTCGCGGCGCCATCTTGAAGTTATATGTTGAACTCTGCAAACTTTGGCTGAATATGAGCAAAAAGTATATCCCTTTATACTTCAAAATTCATCCGGCTACTTTTATCTGTTGTAATCTCATGCCCTTGGATGCCATGCATGTCTATGGATTACACTGCCTCCACCATGTTTCACAGACGATGTGAGGTGCTTTGGATCATGTGCTTTTTCCTGTTTTCTCCAAATATTCTTTTTCCCATCATTCTGACACAGGTTTATCTTTGTCTCATCGGGTTTTTTGAGGCGTTCTTTGGCAAAGTCAAGTGTGGACTAATGAATGGCTAGCACAGAGTGGTGAACCCTCTGTATTTACTTTCATCCAGTATTTTCTCTATTGTAGACTTAGAGACACATACATCCACTTCCTGCAGAGTGTTCTTCACTTCAGTAGATGTTGTAAATTGATTTTTCTTTACCATGGAGAGTATTCAACGATCATCCATCGCTGTTGTCTTCTGTAGACATTCAGGCCTTTTTTTCTTAGAATTAACCAAACTGTCGATTTGTCTCATCCAATCATTTCAGCTATCTTTTTTTTTCTGGATGTCTTCTTTTTTTTAAGTCCCGGGCTCTTCTACTTCACTTCCATTGAGAGCTCCTTTGAAAGCATGATGTGTGGTCACAACAACCACTCACCTACAGTGAACGTCAGACCATATCACTACTTAACTGATCACAGGATAACAAAAAGGGGGAGCCTTCTGAGTCAATCAGAGCCTTGTGAGTCAGTTGTCCAATTACTTTTGGTCCCTTGAAAAGGGGGTGTATAAAGGTCTATAATTCCTAAACCCTTATTCCGATTTGGATGTGGAAAGTCTCAAATTGCAGTTGAGATTGTGCACTTTAAGCTTATATTAATTATGTTAGTGTATTCCGTGAACAGCTAATACAGTGGTCGAGAATCTTTTTGACTAAGAGAGCCATAAAAGTAAAATATTTACAAATATTTTTCAGTGAGAGTCGCGCACACACGCAAACACGCACGTGATTTCATCAAAATGTCAGAATATATTTATTATTTAAATAAATACTCACCATTAATATGAATAGTTTTGAGTTCCTCGTGATTGGTAAAAAAAAAATCCAGCTAAACGATCGGAATGAAAGTCAGCTTGCCGAGTCCATAGGCGAAGATACTGTTAGCTTGCCTGAACACTACTCATTAGCTGTCACCCTTGCTTTCTGCTCTCTCTCAGAGAAGTATATTGATGCTAATCATTAGCATGGGGCTTGTCAAAGTGGCACCGATATTCAACTGTTTCATTCATGGTATTGTTTCATTGCAAATTAGAATCACGGCAGAACTTTTTCTCTCCACAAAGGTGAATCCTTCCGTCCATTCAACCTGATGTAATAATAAAAATATAATAATATATTTCATTTATAAGCGCCTTTCAAAATTCTCAAGGACACTTTACAGTCACAGGATATTTTTTTCTGCGGGTGAGTAGCAGCAGCCACATGCGCCAGCGTTCACTCAACCCGGAAGTAACATAAAGTAAAAAAAATATACAGTGGTACCTCGGTTCTCGAACGCCTCACTGTTCAAACAAATCGGTGTTCGAACAAAATATTCGAGATATTCTTGCCAATACGACGCGTGAGTGCGTACGCGAGGGTCGGGAGCTGAGCGGCACACGGGTGTATCGCTCTGTTCGTGACCAACTGTTGTCGCTAGCGGACGTGCTGCGTTTTGCTCTAGCGTTTAATATAGGTGTACGAAGAGTTTTAGACCCTAATCATGCCTCCAAAGAAAGTAAGTGCTGCTTAAAGTGACAAAAGAAAAGTAGTGCGTACAACTATTGCATTTAAGAAAGAAATAATCCCAAAATATGAAGGAGGTGTGCGAGTGTCTGATCTGGCGAGGGAATACAGCATGGCGAAATCCACGATCAGTACGATATTAAAGAATAAGGAGGCTGTGAAATCTAGTGATGTGACTGTGGGCGTGAGAGTGTCATTGGATAGATATTTTAAGAGAAAAGAACATCCTGTAGCCGAGTCATCCGTAGCTGTCACGTTCCGAGCGAGAGTGACGGCAGCTTACTCGTCGGAATGTAGTGGAATGTTTGGGATCCCAAAGCAGACACGTACTACCCAAGCAGGATGTTTATTCACAAATAAAAGAAAACACAGCGAGTAAGAAGGCAGAGGGTGATCCGACCCGCTTACTACGCCAAAAAGCAAATGGCACACGAGGGTGCAAAATTACGCAATCCCGGAAGATGACATAAATTTACGGGACGCGGGGAAAATACCTCGGACCGGATACACTCGCACATCGAAGGAAGAGTCCAGGCATGGTGGCGAGTTGAGTCAATCATCCGGCATTGGCGAGGTGATCGCGAACCGTATAAATGCCCCGTGTCCATGATTAGAGAATGACAGCGGGTGGAGAATGGCCGGGAGAGGCAGCCCCCCCCCCCCCCCCCGCTTCAACTCGCAAGTGACAGGAGCAAAGAGGTGGTTTCGGTGTTAAAAAAAAACCGCTTTTCGGACAGGGTGCTGGAACGAATTATGGTTATGGTTATATATAATTATATGACAACACAAAGACAGAGCGAGTCATTCATTCTTTAGCACTTTCTGTCCCCTCTTTGTGACATGAAGCAGTTCTAGATGAAAGAGGAGAGGATCAAAGCATCCATTTCAGCAGTGGATCAGGGACGTCATGGTGGAATGTGCACGTCTACTAAATGTTGAAAGCAAACACGCAGATGTAGCATTAAATGACGAAAGGAGATTGTCTCACATCTCCTGTCCCACATAAATCCGCTTCAATTCCAAGCCGCGACAGTTCCGCATACGTATCAGCGCTCTGCACTCACGCTCCTTTCTTCTTATCGCGGGCTCTTCAAGCCATGCATGCATCCATCCAGCCGCAGACTGTACAACAGCACCGACCTTTTGTTTGACAAATTGTATTAAAATAAAGGTCGGCAGGAACAAAATGTAAAACATCAAAATGATCTGAACAGAAAAAAGTATCAAAAGAAAACCAAGTGTAAAAGTCCGCCAAGGTTAAACAAACATGCACAGCATACAATGCATGCAATTGCAGACAAAGCATGCAACAAACAATGAACCGACACCGGATGGTCGTGCCGGGAGTCCTTTTAAGTGTCACTGATTAAAACGACCAGCACCTGCGAGGCTGCAGGCAGGGCTGACGTCGCTACCCGTTGGTCGCCAATCCGAACGTGGCAGTCCGCTACTGATCGGGACGACCAGCACCTGTGTAGGTGCAGGCGGGGCCGACAGCGCCACCCGTTGGTCGCCAACCAGATCATGACACATTCCTCCCGTTCAAAAACAGTACTGGCATATTCATGTGTAGTGTATGATATTCTCCTTTTTTTTTACTCGTCAGGTTTATTTAAAAGGGGGCATTTACCTGTTTCGACATCAACGGCCATAGGTCAGTATCATCCAATCAAAATTGCGCTTTCTGCCAACTGCTGCCTAAACAGGAAATGAACAGCGAAAAAGTGAGAATAGCCAGATGCAATCATCAAAAGAGCTTGCGAGCCATTGGTTCCCGACACCTGAGCTAAAATAACAAAACTTGTTACAATTTAATAAAAGTGGCATGTTTCATGGAATTCACTTCTGACGGTTGACAATACAGTATTTAATACAATTCAAAGGTGAGTAAAAAGTTGTTTTTGAGTCGATAATAATCTACCTCATCAACTTTTCAGCGAATTGCCTCAGGCGCTGTTTCATTTTGAAAACCATTTCCCCTTTTTGTGAATGACAATCCATTAAATGCGCACCCGGCTTGTTTTGCAGTTAACATCATAAATGTCAAATGGGAACTGGTTAAAAGAAAACATATTTTTGTTTAAATTCTTGCTCAAGACCAGTTGGTAGTCAGCTCACATATTTTATTCACACGGAGAACGAGAGATTTGACGATCAAGTTACCTCCTAGTCTTAACCTACTAGTGAAATTGGACCTGCGAGTATTGTGCTACTTCTGAGTATTCGCTGCACTTTGTCTCCGTTGGAGCAGCCATGTAAGTTGATGTGATCCACTGATACACTTTTTTTTAAACTTCAAAATGACTCTCATTGCCCAAAGTTTAATTAATTTATTTCTTTAGTTAGTTAGTTAATAAACAATAAATGTTTCTTTTTGTGTGTGCGTGTGTGTGTGCATGCGCTATATATTCCAAGCATTTACTTAACATTAATATCAAACCAACAATCACATATTTTTATATTTTTATTGAACACCATATGTAAAATCACTGTTGCAGAGTGGAAATGTATGTTTGAGATTTAAAGGTGGAGTTTGCAATTATTAAAAAAAACCTATTTGGCTCCATCTTATAATGTAGCCACAAGGGGGCACAAGCCAGTGTCTTATTGTGCCGGTCCCAAGCCCGGATAAATACAGAGGGTTGTGTCAGGAAGGGCATCCGACGTAAAAAAAAATTGCCAAAACAAATATGCGAATCAAACCTATGAAAGAAGGTGGAAGATTTTAAGTACTTGGGATCAACTGTCCAGAGCAATGGAGAGTGTGGAAAAGAGGTGAAGAAGCGTGTCCAGGCAGGATGGAGCGACTAGAGAAAAATGTCAGGTGTGATGTGTGCTAGAAGGGTTTCAGCTAGGATGAAAGGAAAAGTGTATAAAACAGTGGTGAGACCAGCCATGATATTTGTACTGGAGATAGTGTCACTGAAGAAAAGACAGGAAGCAGAGCTGGAGGTAGCAGAGCTGAAGATGTTGAGCTTTTCTTTGGGAGTGACCCGGTTGGATTGGATCAGGAATGAGTACATTAGAGGGACAACTCATATTAGAGGCTTTGCAGAGAAAGTCAGAGAGGCCAGACTGAGATGGTTTGGACATGTCCAGAGGAGAGAGAGTGACTATATCGGGAGAAGGATGCTGAGTCTTGAACTGCCAGGCAGGAGACCGAGAGGAAGACCGAAGAGGAGGTTTATGGATGTGGTCAAAGAGGACATGAAGGTAGCTGGTGTGACAGAAGAGGATGCACAAAACCGGGATAGATGGAGGACACTGATTCGCTGTGGCGACCCCTGAGAGGCAAAGCCGAAAGGAAAAGAAGAAGAAGAAGAAGAAGATGTGGCTCCATCTTTTGCCTCCATCCTGTGCCTCCAATTAAATTTTTAAACGTGTATATCTTGAATGCACCGAGATGTTTGGTCAGTAAAAAGAAGTGACAATTTGTAAAGGCACAATGAGCCCAATGCAGCTTGTGGCATTTATTTTCATTCAGAAGAATTTTAGCCAATCTCAGGGCACATATAGACACAACCATTCAATCACTTTAACCTGTTCCCATGCATTTTCCTCTAACTATGGCATGTTGTGACTTTTTATTTGGTGGTTGCACGACATTGTCAGCATTATCTTCCAATCCCCAAATCTTTGTTTGCAAAACCCCTTACAGATAGTTATTAAAAAAAGGATGTTTTCCTCCCTTCATGAGCAAACATTCTCTGTTACAGGATACACTTCAGCAGTTAATAGTGATGCCTCTTCCAAACATCCTCTCCATTGCCACTGATCCCTTGTCAGGTAACGCCTGCACACACTCATGCTCACTCTCATCACTTATACAGGCTATACTTATATTCGTTCAAAAACATAAGTGGGATATTGCTAATATTGTGGTTTCGCAAGGAAAAGAAAAAAGACCCGCAATATTCCAATGGGTTACAATTTGTTCTGCAGTGAATCTTTCTGCTCGTGCATGCGAATGGATTATTCTAAATACTTCAGAAACCACAATTTTGACCCTAACGCTGCATTGAGAGAGAAAGGGAGAGACAAAGGGAGGGGGGGTTGAGAAAGAGGGAGAGGGAGGGGGCAACACGGTGGTCAACCGGTTATCATGATGCCATCACAGTGCAAAGGTGCAGGGTTCAATTCTGGCTCCGGCCTTCCTGTGGGGAGTTTGCACATAAGTGTCAAAAGTGAGAAAATACTTGTTTTCACTCACCACCAAAAAAACTTTGCTCAAAACTGAACTGTCAACAAGTAAAAGCTTGCGTTGTCCAACTTTCAGCGAAGAGCATGGAGGAGCTGAAAAGAATTTTACTGTTGATACTTGGCTGTGCTGTCCAGGTAACCCGTACATGCACACACACACACACACACACACACACACACACACACACACACACACACACACACACACACACACACACACACACACACACACACACACACGCACTCACACACGCCCAGACAACCAGTCTCTCCCAAGAAGAGTATGTGTCTGTGTTTAGTTTTTCATGTCTGAGCAAATCTGATTGCTCATACTAATAAGATACACAGTGAGTCTGACACTGTGGGATTTATACTTTGCTATACTGAAGACTCATGAAAATAATGATCAAATATCAAATCATTTTTTTCCAATATTAATCTTAGCAGCAACCTCATACAGAAGTTAGACCGCCACCTTGACTTAGTCTCACTTATAAACGCTAAACTTCTCCTTTCAGCAGATGTTTTGTTACTCCCTTTGTTCCTTCCAAATTTCACAAACTCTCCCTGTATTTCTCCCTGATATTATGTCTCCTTTCAACCTGGTTTAGTCTGATTGTTTTTAGGGAAAATGAAGGCTGCACACAGGCAGTTAACAGAAAGAAAGGAAGAGGTTTCTTGGGCCTTGTACAAATGCTGACATGATGAAAAGCTCTCAGCTGAGGCAACAGCTAAATGAACACAAACACATTTTTCATCAACAATACATTTACTAGTATCTATTTTTGATAGCGGAGTGTAGAATACAACTTAAAATGATTGTTTCTAATGGTTGAAGTGTGTGTTCATCATTAGTGTGAGCGTAAGGAGGAGATGATCGAGAGGATCAAACTCTTGGACATTGAGACCCAAGCTGCCATAGTCTCTCACATCCAGGAGGTCAGTGAAGTACAAGTCATATGTTCAACCATGAACATGATGACTATCTTGAACCTTACATTGTAGGCCATTCTGTGTGCTTGGTTATTTGATTGATGAATGATATTTTACTAATTTGGTTTTTCCTTATTGCGCTCATTTGGAATGGTAAAATATCAGCAAAAAGATCCCAGTACAGTGTAGTGCATTGTCACACTGCTGACAACAACAGTCATATAACAAGTGAAAAGTAAAAGTGTGCATCTGTCTGTATTTGCAGGTGACACACAACCAGCAGAATGTTCTTGACCTTTCATGGCTCGAGGAAGGAGCAGGGCTGGCACAGGAAGAACTTGAACCATTGTCACGCAGCATGGCTACGTCTCTGCAGCAACTCATAGCGCAGAGAGACAAGGCCAGTGAGGTAACAATAACAGACACACACAAAAAAGAGTTAGTGCTACAGTACTTGAGCTTTAAGGTAGGGAGGTTTTTTTTTTGTCATATGGCAGCTGGTCACTTAGGCACTGTCACCTTAAAGGTTTGAGCATAATTAACTGGCAAACATGCAGGAAACATTCAAAATGAAAACAAACATACAATTAGAGAAACCTGAACATTTCATGACATAACCACATTTTCTTTTTTTCAGAAATCAGAAAACCTTTATTCGTCCCACAATGGGGAAATTTGCAGTCCACAGCAGCAATTTGAAAGGGGATGGGGTGGGGGCGGGGTGAAAGGATAGAAAACAAGATATTCTAAGCATAACAAAATAAAAATGTCAACTGTATACTGTGCAAATGTAAGGCATATTTATATATTGCATCAACCCATATATACGAGTGTCCAGTTTTTTTCACATGTGATTGGATTGGATTGGATTGGATTGTGGAATTGCAAAGCCTGACAGTAGTCGGTAGGAAAGAAAGGCGGTACCTCTCCTTCTTGCAGCGTGGGTGTAACAGTCTCTGGCTGAAGGAGCTATCCAGTGCTGTCAGGGTGGGCAGGAGGGTGTGGGAGGGGATGTCCATCATAGCTTTTAGTTTAGCTAGCATCCGTTTGTTGCCCACCTCCTCCAGAGAGTCCAGCGAGCAGCCCAGGTCACCCTCTCAATGTCCGAACCCTGGATGTTCAACGGTGCAGGTGAAGATTGTTTCATGCAGAAATCCACTACCAGCTCCTTGGTTTTCCCGGTGTTGATCTGGAGGTGATTCTGCTGGCACCAGTCCACAAAGTCGTTTGTCAGTCCCCTGTACTCCCGATCGTCTCCTTCTGTAATGAGACCGTCTATAGCTGAGCCGTCAGAGAACTTCTGAACGTGGCAGGTTGGGGTGTTGTAGTTGAAGTTCGTGGTGTAAAGGGTGAACAGGAATGGAGCCAGGACTGTCCCCTGTGGTGCTCCGGTGCTGCAGAGAAGCCTGTCCGACTCACAGTTCTTTACCCTCACGTACTGTGGCCTGTTTGTGAGGTAATCTGTAATCCAGAATGTGAGATGGTGGTCGACATCGGCATGCCGCAGCTTGTCCCCCAGTAGATTTGGCTGGATGGTGTTGAAGGCACTGGAGAAATCGAAGAACGTGATCCTCACCGTGCTCCCAGCATTCTCCAGGTGCAGCAATGCCTAGAGGAGGAGGTAGATGATGGCATCCTCCACACCGATGCTGGGCTGGTAGGCAAACTGTAGCGGGTCCAGCGATGAGCTTGCCGGCGGTCGCAGGTGGGTGAGGACGAGTCTCATCAGGTGAGACGTCAGCGCCACTGGTCTGTAGCTGTTGAGCTCCTTTGGGTTGGCAAATCTTCGGCACTGGGACGTGACGCTTTTCACAGCTGTGGAACACTGCCCAGCTTCAGGCTAGGTTGAACAAGTGCTGGACAATGATACACAGCTGGTCGGAGCAGGCCTTGAGGAGTCGGGAACTGATGTAATCCGGACCTGCTGCCTTCCTCACTTCCATCCTCCTCAATTTGTTCCTCACCTGCGCAGTTGTGACAGACAGGCAGGAACCAGGAGGCAGAGTGACGGCTGAGGGTGTGGCAACGGTTGGGAGGGGGGTAAGTCCACAGTGAGAGTTGGTGCAGGTGCAGCGACAGGTGGAGTTGACGGTGGGCAGGGGGCGACAGGCATCAAACCGATTGAAAAAGCGGTTGAGTTCATCTGCCCCTTGTTCTTTCGGTTAATTAGTACAGTGATACCACGGCATATGAACGCTCTAGCTCACGAACTTTTCGCTTTACGAACATTAAATTTGCGAGAATATATCTTGGCATACAAGATTTTGTTCATCTTGGCGGATGAACAAAACCACACAGCGCCACGGTGGCTAGCGGACTAGTTTTCGGCAGATGAACACCAAACCACACGGTCGAACAGCGCCACAGTGGTTGGCGGACTAGTTTTCCACACCCCCTTTGAGTACAGACGTGGTTTGCTCTTGAGCGGAGTATTTTTGCTATTTTGGGACCAAAAAAGACCCCACCACAGGCTAGTGTTAAGCCGAAGACGACACAAAAGAAAATTACGGTCAAGCAGAAGAAGGAGATCACCGAGAAACACGAACAAGGTGTGCTAAGTCGACCATTGCTACGTGTGGCTAAGGGTGTTTCTGTGTTGTGTAAGCAACGATCTGAGGCATTAGAAGATGTTGAAAATTTTCTGTTGATTTGGATTAACGTAAAGCAGTTAGCAGGGGACAGTGAGTGATGGTATTATCGCCGAGAAAGCATGGCAATTTGACTCGGATATCATCAAGAGGCAACCATCAACAACCATCACAAAGGTAAATAAAACAACTTTATTACACTGTACAGTTTCTTTCTTTAATTACAATCCAATAGCACATTTATCATACATAAAATAATGTATATTTTGTGTAGTTTTAAGGATTATTTAGTAGAAAATTATGTTTTATGGGGACCTGGGAATGGAATATTCTAATTTTTAATGATTTCTTATGGGAAATAAATGTTTAGCAGACGAACTTTTCGCCTGACACACACTTTCTGGGAACCAATTAAGTTTGGAAGCTGAGGTATCACTGTACCTACCTAAGCTTGTGCTATTCTCTTCGTGGCTTTGCAAAACTCACAAATTGCCTGTTTTAGTGTGTGTTTGTGAATGGCAATTAGTGTTGGGCAGAACCCTCTTAAGTTACAATTGGTTCCTGCAGACTGTAACAACATCTAAAAGTCGCATCAGATTAAAAAGACGCACTGTTGGCTTTAGAGAACAGTGAATACTTTTAGATGTGGCCTATACTGCGGAAAATACATGATGTAATATTTATTTATACTCATGATATATTTTGAGAATTGATATCACCCCTTTTAGGTCATTGTGGATCTTACTCAGGAGAGGGACTACTTATCCAGTCTGCATCCCCAGGAAGGACAAATATGTAACCCGAGACAAGTAAATACTTCTGGAGGTGAGCTAGTGAATAACAAAGGATCAGTCTTGGCTGTGACCAGCCTCACCAAAGAAGAGAAGCAGCATTTATCTGTGGAGCTTGCAGACACGAAGGCCAAGCTTCGTAGATATAGACAAGAGCTGTGAGTCAACTGATGCTTTTTAGCTCACCAGACAGTATGCACAAGATGATTGCAAAATTCTGTGTGCAGCGAGGAGAAGACTGAGCAGTTGATGGATTCCAAACATGAGGTGGAGCATCTAGATCAGGAGCTACAGCGACTTAAACAAGAGGTTGGTTTCACGTCCATCAATCCCTGCACTGTGTGCTTCATCATCATCAAATAAGGAAATTTGTATGTGTGTGTGATGTTGCCATCATCTTGTTAAGAATATATATTTGTTGGGATAAAATGGCCCCTTGAACTCAAAATTAACACAGTTAACAACCCAAATTAAATACCATTGATTTCCACTTTTGGTTTTACCAAAACTGTCTGTCCAGGTGTGAATTGTGTCTTGAAATTTGTCCGTGAGGCCTAGTCTTTCTCAAATTTGATAAAATGACATGAGAATTACAAGCTTCAGGTTATCTGACAATTTGTCATGACATGACCGTATGCTTGACGTTCCAACTCATTCACTGCCAGACGTGCAAAAAATGTGTCCACTCCAGGTCCAGGGTTTTCGTCATTGTCACTTAAATTCCAGGACCCACAGAGTATTGAGTTTTAGGACTATCTAAACATTCAGACTCTCTTCTTTCATCCGCAAATAACGAGTTAATTCCTAAATTATATAGGTCTGGAGTTATTTGAGCTAGAAACGAGAGCGACTGTCCAAAATACAATGCAACACATACATATTGGTTTATATAGCACTTTAACAACAGCTGAATCTGTAACAAAGCACTAACATGAAAAATAGGGAAATTCTGCCCCCTCGTTGGAAGGGACAAAACATTGCCAGAGGGCTGACCATCGCTTTATCGGCAATATCATCAAGAAAAACAAAACCGGAAGAAATTCGTGAATGGTGCTCCACGTCATATTTTCAAACTTTACCCCTCGTAACATACTGTAGCCCGGAGAGGGTATGTATTCATTCATGTTTCTGTGTGTGATTCAGAACCAGTCACTGTCTTGTGAGGCTCGCTCTGTACGAATGTATCGGGACGAGGTTGACTCTTTAAGGGAGAAAGCAGCCCGGGTCGACCGACTCGATAACGAGTTGACTCGATGTAAAGAGAAGCTCAATGATGTTCACTTCTACAGGAACAGGGTGGAGGTAAACGCATCTTCTTTGGTACTCGCATTTGTGATTGTGCGTTCCTTATTGTTATATCTACTGTATGTAGCGATGTATTTCATATTTTCTATCACCAAAAAAATCTGGATTCTACAGAGATGGATCCACCCCTGTTTAACACATAAAAACTTCAGAAAATCCAAAATGCATAAATAGTGAATTTGTTCATAAGTTGGTTCAGTGCTAAACTTTGTATGTTTTGAATGTATGTTTAGGTCAAACACTGACCAGGGAAGTAGAAAACACAGACGCTCTAACAGTCGTAAAATAAATTTACATCGATTGTAGTACAACAACATATATCCTTGGGTCTTCAGTAAGCCATTCCTGAAGATGCTGGTATGTAATTACTGAATTATGTGCTACTGAATTACATGCAAGCAGCCATTACTTTTTGTGATAAATCGTCTCCTCCTCGGAGCCTCAACTGGGAAGTGGGATTTCCTCCCCGCCCATATACTCTACGCAGCCAATCGCAAGCAAATGTGGCGCCTCCTACGCGGAGCGTCAAATGCGAAGCGGGATTTCCTCCCCGCCCACATACTCTACGCAGCGATTCGCAAGCGAGCTTGACGGATAGCCCTGAACTCTTTGGCAATACTTCAGCATAGCCATGCGCTGATTGGTCAGCCTTGTTGTCCGTTGTGTAAACATTCAGCCCTTGACACCTCCAATGTGTCTGGGTGCGTGGAGAAACTCGGAAAAAGGCGCGCGATACAAAATCTAACTTACAGCATCTCTGTCCCAACATTTTCGACATACCCGCAAAAATATTCATATGTACCATTGTTCGTAACACAAATGCTTGGAAGTCAGGGAGCATCTGTATACTTAATATGTTTGGATTTTAGGAGCTTCGAGAAGACAACCTGACGCTTGTGGAGACGAAAGTTTTGCTGGAGGAGCAACTATCAGTCTCCAGGGGGCGCTGTGAGAAAGTTCACGCAATGGAGAAGGACAACCTGTTACTACGGGCAAAAATACGTGACTTAGAAATGGTATGGCGTCATTATACAGTAAAGTCTCGTTATATCGATATCGGATATATCGATAGTCCCGGTTATATCGATACTATTTCTATGCACGCACGGAGAAAATTACATGCAAACAGGGTCGGATATATCGATAGTCCCGGTTATATCGATATTTTTTCGGACTCCCTTGAATATCGATATAACGAGACTTTACTGTATATATAAAACTCAAACCATTGTCTGGGGAGTGGCTGGTATGCATTCAGTTAGCAAGAAGCCATCACACAGTGTCTGTGTCTGTGAATGCATGTGTGTTTGAACGAAAGTGAGTGTCCCTCACCTCTCCCTGTTCCCTTTTGTGTCAAGTCCGGTATCGATATAACGAGACTTTACTGTATTACATATAGCTTGCCTGTCTTAATACACATTTGTTCACTGTATAGCACAATTATCCATCTGGAGACAAAAACATCTTTATATCGGTAACAAGCAACCTGTGCATCGCATATGGCTCAAATGGCCGAAATTTCAGGATCTAATTCTAGGCCCAACCCTCCCTGTTCCTGCCTGGTTTTTCTCCATGTAAAAACATGCACCTGAGGTTAATCGAACACACTAAATTGTCCTTCGCTCTGATTGTGAATGCGAATAGTTGTTTGTATATGTCCACCATTCTCTTTGCTTGCAACCATTTCTGCCCAAAGACAGCTGAGATAGGCTCAGTGAACTGATCCATTCAGAATATTGATCGATGGATAAATGGATGGAAGACAAAAAGTCTTCTTTTCCTTTCGGCTTTTCTCTTCAGGGGTCGCCACAGCGGATCAGTGTCCTCCATCGAACCCGGTTTTGTGCATCCTCTTCTCTCACACCAGCTACCTTCATATCCTCTTTGACAACGTCCATAAACCTCCTCTTAGGTCTTCCTTTCGGTCTCCTGCCTGGCAGTTCAAGACTCAGCATCCTTCTTCCAATATAGTTACTCGCTCCTCTGGACATGTCCAAACCATTTCAGTCTGACCTCTCTGACTTTCTCTCCGATGCCTCGAATATAAATTGTACCTCTAATATACTCATTCCTGATCCTATCCAACCTGGTCACTCCCGAAGAAAACCTCTTCAGCTCTGCTACCTCCAGCTGTGCTTCCTGTCTTTTGTTCAGTGGCGCTGTTTCCAGTCAAAACATCATGGCTGGTCTCACCACCGTTTTATACACCTTTCCTTTCATTCTAGCTGAAACCCTTCTATCACACATCACACCTGACATTTTTCTCCAGCCGTTCCAGCCTGCCTGGACACGCTTCACCTCTTTTCCACAGTCTCCATTTCTCTGGACAATCTTCCACCTTCTTTGTCTCTTCTCCCTGTAGCATCACGCTTGCACTTGGATCCCTCTCATTCACACACATATATTCCGTCTTGCTGCGACTGATCTTCATTCCTCTCCTTTCCAGGGCATACCACCACATCTCTAGTTTCTCCCCAATCTGTTCCCTGTTCTCACGACAGATCACAATTTCATCTGCAAACATCTTGGTGCAAGGAGATTCTTGTCCAACATCGTCTGTCAGCCTGTCCATCACCATAGCGAATCAGAAGGGGGTCAAAGCGGACCCCTGGTGGAGTCCCAACTCCACCTTGAATTCCTCCGCCACACCGACAGCACAACTCACAACTGTCTTACAGTCATGATACATGTCTTGCACAGCTCTGACATATTTTTCTGTCACTCCAAACTTCCTCATGCAATACGATACAAAACGAATACAAAAACAAAATAAGATTGTAAAATGTTTTATAAATTGATATTTATATGCTTGCGCAGTACTCTGACCTGCAACACAATTCTGATTAATTGCATAATCTGCTGAGAATTTCTGAGCCACTTGCAGCTCATGCTTTTTTGGGGGGAATGTATAAGTGGTTATACAACTTGGTATTATCAAATGTTGTATTTGCTCTAAGACACACATGTTTGACTGTGGCCATTGTAGGAGAGGGAAAATGAGCGACGTCGACTCGAAGAGCTGGTGGAGGAGAACATGCTTCTGGAGATTGGACATAAACAGAGTATGAACGAATCAGCTCATCTGGGATGGGAACTGGAACAGCTCACCAAAAACCAAGACAATTCTCTGTCAGAAGGTAATATTGCGGTACCTAGAAATTTTCTGTTACTCTCTTCCACTAAACCTGACTGATCAATTTTTAATGTGTCACAGCCCGGAAATCGTTTGTCCAAGAGCTCAACGAGTGTGTCTCCAGTCGAGTTTTGAAGCTGGAGAAAGAGAATAAGGAGCTGCAAACCTCGATTGAAAGACTAAAAGAGGAGAATCACCAACTTCAAGAGAAGCAACTCCATACCCAAGAGCTGGACAGGGATAACCAGGGTCTCTGTACCAAGGTAGAGAAAAAACACGGGTTTAAAATTTAATAATTTTCAGCCCTTCATAGAAAGAAATACGTCTGGTCAGTGGAACCTTGTGGAGACCTTAAGTTTGCATGTGCAAAAACAGGCTCATGAATGCTTCTCTGTAAACCAGGCACATCCAGAATTGGATGTAAAACTTTCAAACCTTTTTAATAAGTAGCGTACCTAAAATGAAATGAGAACCACGAAAATGTCTGTTATTGAGAAGAATAAAGAATACTGCAAAATAGGGGATTGAAGGGGACTAAAGGAGATCACCTGAAACGATTGTCTTTTCTCACTCTGATTTAATTTTGAGACTCAATTTTGTTGCTCTAGTTGTGTGGTTCTTTACCCGTGTTCAATCGTACCCTAAGACACTCCCGACGAAACATGTCAATTCATTATGACATGGCCGCTTAGCCATCCTAGCTACAGATGATCACGTGACATTGCTTGTCCGATCAGTTCTGCGGGAAATTGCCCAATTGTCATCTTGTGACTGTCGTGATAGTACCTCACACAATTTTAAAAAACCATATTTAGACCATGAAATTTATTTATCTTTTTCTGTTTTTTTAACGTCTTGAATTTGTAAAAAATACAATTTTTATTTTCCCTGATGAAGGTTTCGGTGCATACGAACTGGTTGGGTTTGGTACCACTAACATGGTTCAGAACCACTGGTCTAATTTTATGTAGGTTGTGTGTAAACAGTTTTTTTTTACATGATTACATTTGGGTCTCAGTTGGAGCATCTCCAGGTCTTGCTGGACCAAGAGAAACTCACTAATCAAGACATGGAGTCACTTGGAGAGGAATTATTGAAGGAGAAACAAAATCTGGAGAGAGAAATGCACGCTCTAAGAGCCGACAAAGACAGACAGGTAAATTACCGTCAGAAACTCAGTTGAATACCAAAAGAAGTTCAGTCCGTCATGATGTGATTAAGAGCAAAGACAGACACTTCAGTAAACACAAAATACAACTGAAAGAATTTTTGTACTGTGTGTCTTGCTAAAGAACTTTCTGCTTTGTTTCTCCTGCTTAACAAGATTTCAGAATTAGAGAGTGAGAAGCAGCATCTGTCTGATGCTATGGTGTCGCTTCGTGACCGGGCTCAGTCTCATAGTGAAATGAGGGTCCGCGAGGTTGAAGCAGAGAATCGCGTCCTACACCAAGGGATTACTGATACCAGTACCCGGCTAGCAAGTTTGGAAACTCAACTGGTGCTTTCCAAAGAAGAGGCAGAAAGGCTGAGGGAAAGGGCAGAAAGATGCAGTGAAGTAGAGAGGGAGATGGCCAAGACAGAGAGAAATAGGGATGCTCTTAACAGAGAGGTAAGCCATTACATTTATCGATGATACGATTCCTGAAGGTGGGCAAAAATAACTTGGATGCTTGGGTCTCTTTCTCCAGGTTACGTCTCTGCGTGCTTGCAGCGAGAGGTCAGAGTTTCTTGAGAAGCAGGTGTCCTCCCTGGAGCAGGATGTGCACAGATTGAAACGGGAAGCCGAGGAGGCTCAACAAAGGCTTAAGCAACTGAAGAGCCAGGAAGCTGAAAATGGCCTCCTGACAAAAGAAAACTTGGACCTTCGCTGCTCTGTGGAAAATCTGCGCTCCTCAGCCTCTCTCCTCACAAAACAGCAGGAGAACTGCAAAGAGGTGCAGAAAGAGGTGCAAGAATTGCAGAGGAGATTGGAGGAGATTGGAGTGGAGTTACACAGGGAAAGGAAGAGAACAGAGAGGCTTGAAGTCAATATTGCCACACTAAATCAAGAGAAGCAACGCTTAGAAGGTGAGATGGAGACGTATAAAGAAGAACGGGAACGAATGGAGAGAGAGGAACAGGAAGCATTGCGTATGCAGGAAGAGCTGAGAAAGGAAATAGAAGATCTGAGTCAGGAGCAGAGGAGGAGAGAGGAAGGGGAGAAGGAGAGGAGAAATATACTGTTGGACTTGGAACAGTCTGAGAAGGGAAGGAAGCACCAAGAGAAAGAAAGTTTGAGGAACAGAATGCTCCTGGAGGATAAAGAGGCAGAGTTGGAAGAGAAGGCTCATCAGTTGGCTCTGGTGGAGAAAGATGGCATAGATATGAGAAAAGAAATGAATTTGCTCAAGGAGGTGGCCCTCAAGGCCAAAGAGTTGGAGAGGGAGAACAAGGAGCTGCACAAACAGGCAACCATTGACAAGAGGACTTTGGTTACACTTCGAGAGGTAAGAGTGACATCCTTTTTTTAATTTTGGGTGCATATCGAGGACTTTGTGTGGTGTGAGCTACTAACATTATATACTGCACAGTAGAATGGGACATGCGGGTGTTCATACTGTAGGTTTGTAATTAACTACAGTAAGCGCAACAGAGAGCATTGTGTGTAGGAGTTGGTCTCCGAGAAGTTGAGAGTACAGCAGCACAACGTCGAGTTGGAAAGACTCAATGAAGAACTGGAGAAGGTCGGACTGAACCGAGAAAGACTACTACAGCAGGAGCACATGCTGGAAGACAGGTAGCTTGAAATTACACCATATGCAGGCACCTTTTTGGAGTACCGAGAAGCCTTATGATAAAATGTTGATGTTGACTTGTGCTTATATGCTTCAGCAAGTACAAGCTGCTTGAATCCCGACTGGAGGAAACGGTCCAACAGGCAATGAAGATTAAAGAGGGCAGAATTTCCAATCTGGTGAAGAAACTTGAAGATAGTAACACATGCAACACCACACTACAGAAGGAGCTCGCTACTGTAAGTGAAAATAAAAGCACCGCAGAGCACTTGCTTCATGTCAGTAGTTTAGAATTATAACGCAAGTGAATTTTCCTTGAATTATTATTTTGGCAAATATGAGAAGAAACTTAATGTGGAGGTGGTCAAGTACACACCAGGAAAGACTGTACTTAGTAGTTAAGTTCCAGTTATTAGGACCTGTTCTGACTTTTAACACCCAAGAAAAGTAGTACCTTGCCTTACCTAAACTATAACATATGGGGGAAATGTGGTGTCTGGAGACCTCCTATTATTTATTTGTCAATTTCTTCAAGAAGTTATAGTTTACATTTTTAATAGTCTTCTCTAATTCAGTCGTTTGCACAAAAAGTAAATTTGGATGGTGTAAAATATTGCCAATTAGCAGCAAAGACAACAGCAATTGCATGTTAGATGTCAGGCTTTCTATCGCCCCCGTACTGTACACTGCTTCTAAGTTTTCAATTCAGAATTAAATCTTTCACACATTAACATACATAACCAACATAACTATGGAATGAATAAGAGGCACCTCTGTAAAAATAGAGAAAGCTTCACAGAACTTTGTTTTATTTTCATTTTGATTCAGGCTCTTGAGAAATTGTCTACCCTACGTGGGCAACGGGAGAAAGAAGAAAACCACAACTCCCCTGAGTGCTTGGGAGTAGATGGGCGGAGGAGTTCAGCGACTGCTGAGCTTCTCCGTATCAAAGATCATCTCATTGAGGTCGAGAAGAATGTAAGCTTCTGTGTGGGTGTGTCATGAGTTTGTCTGATTGATATAATGCCTTGATGCTTGATAACATTCACCCCATTGCTCAGAAATAACGTTTCATTTGATTTTCAAATACATTTATATGAATTTATGTTATTTTTATATGAATTTATGTTATTTAGTTTCTTGTAAATTAGGGATCCCAAACGTCTGCTATTTAGCGGAATTCCGCAATTTTTTTCTGAATGTGTAGTGCTTGAGTCGGCATGTTTTCCTGTGTTTTGGTAGATGTAAGTTGCTTCCGTTGACAATCGGGATCGCTCGGGAGTAAAATACTACGAGACTGCGCGATGAAACCTTACCGCGCTTTTCGTCAGTAAACTTGTGCTAAACATCGTCGCATTTTTGGTACTTGTATGTTTAATGTGTATACCGTGATTTTAATTATGATTTATAACACAAAACTAACTAAGACCGGATGGGGGATGACCAAAGTTGGTGCAAAACCTCTATAAATATAATAAATGGTATTTGTATAATTATGGAGCAGATATTTAATATGCAATTGTACAACCCCCTTGACCTCCGGTTGATCTGTTTCATGTTCCTCTATTTTTATTTCCCTTGGCTGAGATCCCTGTGTAAATACATCAATGTTTTTCAAATTCATTGAGGTTCACCAAATTCAGGTTTTCTGAGTAGTTTTCGCCTCATAATTAATAGTGTTGACATTTTCCATAGAATGCCTCACTTCAGACTCAGAGCAGTTTGTTGAAGGATCAGCTTAAACAACTGGAGAACCAAAACAGTTCACTCAACAACCAAATGGTGACACTCCAGCGACACACAACAGTGCTTCAGGAGCAGAATTCAGCTCTGCATACTCAGACAGCACAACTTCAGGTACACCTGATACAATCATGTTTTCGGTGTGTTGTTTTATTTAGTTTCATACCAGAGCAAGAAACAAATCGTATCCATATCTCAAATTATTTCCTCTCTCTGTTTGTGTGTGTGTGTGTGTGTGTGTGTGTGTGTGTGTGTGTGTGTGTGTGCGTGTGTGTGTGTGTGTGTGTGTGTGTGTGTGTGTGTGTGTGTGTGTTTGTCTGCCTGTGTGTGTGTGTTTCTCTGCGTGTGTGTATACAATATATACGTATATGTATATGTACCGAATATATGTATACAGTATACACACACACACACAGACACATTTCTTTTATGTATTGATTTTTTTTTTGGTACATACGAATTAAACTGTTGTATGTTGCATTTATGAAATCTATGAACGATTCTCGCAGTGAGCATGAGCAGAAGGATGAAGGAGCTGCGTGCGTCTTTGGAGCCTCAGGTTGCAGGCTCCTGGTATAACAGATCTTACTGTCTCCTAGGTGGAAAAATCCACATTGTCATCCCAGAGTGCATCTCTCATGGCTCAGAATGCCGTGTTGCAAGGCCAAGTCACCGCCTTGGAGAATGAGGTTGAGTCATGGCAAAGACAGCGCGAGGAGGCCTGGCGAGGGCGAGAAAGCGTTCTCAATGACCATGAGCGCTTATTGAATGTACATGAGAGGCAAGCACATGAATATGAGCAATTGATCAGTCAACACACGGCTCTGAAAGTCAAGCAGAGGGCACTGGAGGGCGAACACAGAACAATGCAGAGCAAGTAAGTTTGTTAAATACAAATAAAAGTTTGAACACAATCACTTTCCCCCCAGTTTTGAATTTTCAGTTAAACATCAAAATGACTCAGCTATTGAATAAAATGGGGTGTCCTAAAAACCTTTGATTACGTCTAACCACTCTTTGTCACACGTCATGTTGAAAAAAAGTAGAGCGGTCAATCCACACTCGTGTAACACACAAGTTCAGCAAAGGAATAGGTCGTTACAAAATGTCCTTTTTATCATGATAAGAGTTTGTTTGGGCAATGAACGAATACTTCTGCAAATAAGGCTCAAATCAGTCTCACTTCGTCATTCCCAGTTGGAGTTTACTGTAAAAGTGACATGTAAAACAATTGATCAAACGCATGTGGGGAAGTTGAGATTGTTGAGAAACAATTATATTTGCTTCTAGCTTTTCAAAATCCAGACTGAAAAAAGTGTGGTGTGATTTACTCCAAGTCAATTAGGGAGTACCATTAGCCAGGAAATAACTGACCAACCTTTCTTAATAATGTCCATCGCTTTTCTTGAAAAGTACATCTTGAAAATGGCTTTAACATCAAATCTCCGACCAAATCCTAATCAACCATTGGGGTTTGACAAAACTGCTATTAAATCTACACAATATATTTGCTGATGCAGCTCGCTACCCATACAGTGTGCTAGCTCTGGCCAGTATGCTCTTGTCACTAGTGGCTTGTGATGAGAGCAGTTGAGAGCAGACGTTGACAGCGCCTTCAAGAAACTGTTGGCACCCCTTTTGGGTTGCCAACTCGCAATCTCATTTGTTAGAGCAACAGTTTGATCAACACGTTTGATGTGACAGGGCCCGCTGAACTAATTGTGAAGGCGTCCTGGGAGATTTCTGACCCTGGTAACAAATGATGGCTGAAATGTGATTGGTTAAATGCTTAAATACATAAACACACATTTGGAAGCAGTGCAACAGGGGAAAATTAATGAAAGGAGACTGAAAGACAATAAATAATTAAAAAATTGAATTATTTAATCAGAATTCATGGACAAAATACAGTAAAGTCTCGTTATATCGATATTCAAGGGAGTCCGAAAAAATATCGATATAACCGGGACTATCGATATATCCGACCCTGTTTGCATGTAATTTTCTCCGTGCGTGCATAGAAATAGTATCGATATAACCGGGACTATCGATATATCCGATATCGATATAACGAGACTTTACTGTATAATTAACATCAGTCCGTGATTCATATATTGTTAGGCCAGTAGAGAAGGCTTTGCAGGCCTTGACGGTCCGTCACTGATATGCAACAAGATTCATGATTGATGGAGGGCTTTTTTGTGAGTTTTTTTTTTGGGTTTTTAGATTTTTTTTTTTTTTTTTTTTTTGTCTGAAAACAGGCTGATCTGTGTGCAATTTCCATTTGTCTCTTTGCAGGTGTTGCACTTTGTTACAGGAAAAAGAGAAATGGGAGGAATTAGAAGGGCGGGGTCAGAAGGAACGAGAGGCATTAAACCAAGAGCACCAGAAGAATCGGCTTCTGCAGCAAGAGAACCTTCAACTTAAAAATGAAGTGGACAGGTACAAAGCAGCCGCGCTCACAGGTTTATCACATACGCGCAGAGCTCCATATTTATTTATTTATTTATTCATTTATTCGTTCGTTCATTCGCTTGTTTATAGTTCCTTAAAGTCATTGTCGATAACGCATAAGGTTACATTTGAACACGCAATAATTGTGATTTGGGGTGTAAGACTCTTGATTGTGGTGGACAGGTGCGTTATTCAAAACTGATTTCAGTGTTTATCATACCAAACCATTGAAATGTAAGATCCCAATTTTCGTCAAAAAAAATCTGAAATTAATGTGTATGTACGTAAAAAAAAAAAAAACACTTTGTAAAATTGATGCCCATGGTTACAAGGTAAACACAACAAGGTGCTATGCTCGTATTCTGTTTGGTGATATTGATAGCACTGACCTCATGTCAAATTTTGACTAATTTTGACAAACAACACCCCTCAACCCTTAAAATCATTCCCAAGTGTTGTTCAGTTCTTGTGGCGTGCGTTGTTTCCAATTTAAAAAAATATAATGTTGTTGTAGTATAACATCTTGATTGTTTGCAGCTTAAGATGAAATACCAGGACTATTCATTGGCTCTTGTCATGTACAATCTTTAGGATGTCACATAGCGAATCCCAACAATCTGCACAGTGCAATGCGCTACAGCAGCAGATGAATGAACTCAAGACTTCATTTAGCTCTGCCCAGCTGGAAGTGAATCGCTGGATGTCACGATATGATACGCTCATGGAGCAACACCAGGGCTTGGACCTCACTATGACCAAACTAGACAACCACTGTGAGGTAAAACTTTTCCCAGATGTAAAAAAAACAAAAAACGTTGTTTATGTATTTTCTCCACTATAAGGCGCTTCAGATTATAAGGTGCGCCTTCAATGAAAGGCCTTTTTCACAACTGTTTTCCTACTGATTATAGGGCACAGGCACATTGCATCGAATACAAGCCACACTAGTGGTATGCATCCACTATATTGTGCTATGCTAAAGGAATACAAGACAATTGAAGGGCAACCGACATCAGAAAAAAACGTTTTATAGCATCTAAAATACCCAAAACACAACAGTATGATATTTTTAGTCAAATGCAAAACACCAATAAAAATGACTTAGTGTCCAAAATCTGCAAAAAATTGAGCTGCGAATTGGGCATTTTCAGAAAGTCCCGCCCCCAGTTCGTGACGTCACGCCAAGACGTCTTGCATTGCTGGAGAATCAAAACAATGGCTTCAGATTCGGAGAATATGCTTTCTTGTTACACATCCAGTTATTAATATTATTCAATTGGTTCTGAAGAGGAAAGCATACATGTTTGCAATCGAACATTGTGAGGCAACATTGGGGGAAAATCTCTCACCCAAAAAAAGAGGTACAAAATGGCGACCTCCAGTGGCCACATCCGCTTCCACAGGCTGATAAATTCCTTATATGGAGCTTGGATGCCCTCTTCTGTCGGCTTTTGGGTGCAACACGGTTCTCAGACCAAACATGTACAGCAAAATCCATTGACGTTGATGGACTGCTACAATGTGTCTTTTTTTGGTCAGGGGGCGGTCCTTTCATGACGTCACGTACGGACTCGTTACCAACTCAAAAACAAGACTTCCTGAATATTCAGAGCAAGTCTTAAAACGTAAAATATAGCTATATGCGGTGGAATCTTATTAAAATACGCCCAGTAGAAGTCATTTGAAGCCATTTTACAAATTATGGACACAACTTGTCCGGAGACGTCGGTTGCCCTTTAAGTTTTATTTATATAGAGTAAAGAAAGCCATAGAGAACTGCCATCCAGAACTGGTCACGAAAACGGAAATTAAACATATACATACAAATGGTATAACAAAAAAATTACTATCCTATGTAATCTTGCTTGTCTCCTACCTTTGTTTAGTTAATATTTAATTCTGCCATTGATATCATCTTTGTTTGATTATCATTATCAAATGGCTGCGCAGAGCTCACCAAGTGGTCTGTTTCAATGTGTGTTGGGCAGAGCCCTTTAAGTTTCCACATGGTTCCAGCTAACAATCGCCATGAGATAGCATCGGAACCCTAACAGAGAAGCAACTCATGAGACCCCAAAAAAGTGCACCAAATTATAAAGCACAAAATGCTTTTTTTTGCGCCTTATGGTGTGGAAAATACGGAAATTAGGTAATACTCTTGTGCCAACTCTGAAATGTGTTTGGTTTGAACCAGCTTCTAAGTCGCCTGAAAGGGAACCTAGAAGAAGAAAATCATCACCTCCTGAGCCAGATCAACCTTTTAAATCAGCAAAACCACACTCTCCTGGAAAGAAGCATGGAGAGTAAAGAGCTTTATCATCAGGAGCAGAAGCTGTACATGTAACTATTCGCGCACCACCATATTTACACACTGCACTTGGGACATCACAATGAGCCACTAACGAACCCATTGATCCCACATCACACCCAGCCAGAAGACTGAGGCGGTGTGATTGCAGAGTGACAGCAAAATTCAGAGAAAAAGAAAATATGACAAAATAAGAGAATCTATCATGAATGTGGGTGGTGTCCTAATATGATAAGAAAAAAAAACATTATTTGTCCCATGTTGGAGAAATGTGCAGTGTCCTGACAGGTCGACCACGCAGTAGATGTTCTTCTGGACGTGATGAAAAAAGGCAGATTTCCACTACTTTGGACCATGGTAGTTGAAAGTGTTAGATATTTGTGATTTCAACATTTTTAACATAAAAATATTAGTTGTTGTTTTACTTTTATATCAAAGCCAGTAAATGTCACTAGGCTACTTCACACCAGTTCACTTGGCAACCAGTGGCAAATATGACCAAGCTGGTGCGATTCCGCTGTCGTCTCTGTACCAGTCTGCAACCTCCACTGCAGTGGTCGTGAAAACTAAATGTGATTTGTCAGCGCTTTGATTCTCCACAGTCCATTTTGCTGCAGCAATCAATTGTTGAATTGAGTCTCTTTTGTTTGCCATTTTTGCTAAACAAAAGTGCTTATCACAATAATGAGTAGATCTGAACTACATATTGTGAGGTGGAAAAGGGACATTTTTGATTTTGATAACAAATCTTGAAGGTCGTTTGGCAAAAAAATTATTTGTTTCTTTCCTTCTTTGACTCTGTTAGTGATAAACTGAACGCTCTTCGTCGTCAGAAAGAGAAATTAGAAGAAAAGATCATGGACCAGTACAAGTTCTATGACCCAACACCAAAAAAGTAAGTGCAGAGGTGCAGTGTTCAATTCCGGGGCTCTTGCCTTCCTTTGTGGATTTGCATTGTTTCCTCATGCCTGCTTGGGTTTTCTTGGCCAGTCCAAGCACTTTTAACCCATGATGAAGTCCTCTATTGTGTTATCAGTGTAATTTGGGTTAAGGTCCTGATGCATGCTGAAGCTTCTCCCGATGAGTTTAAGTGTACTTTTCTGTAAAATGACAGACCAAATGACCTTTTATGCTTCAGAATACATTCTGTTGCAACCACCATTATCAACTTCAGTGTGATAAACATATTTTGATCATAAACACAAAGGAAGTGACTTCTTGTCACTCCAATACTTGTGGAACGGGCTGTACAGTATGTGGGTTATATGTACTGTGTATGTACAACTATTAATTTTCTCTCTCTCTCACTCTCTCTCTCTATCTCTTTAGGGGGGGTGAGGTCATACTATGTGCAAACATGTAGCTGTTATACATTATTTGAACATTCTGAAGGCAGCATAATAAATCTCTCTATAATATCTGTCTTTCTCTAAAATAAACAACAAGGTGTTAAGTGGGATATAAAATGTCAATTCAAAATGTTTTGACAATGATTTGTTCAGTTTAAATATTTTCCAGCATGTGACTTGGGATTGACTGGGAACCAGTTAAGGTTGTACCTTCCAAAGTCAGCTGGGAGAGGTGCCTGATACTCCCGTGGTTGGAGAAAATGTATAGCTGAAAGGTTGTGATTAAAAGTATTCTCTGCGTTGTCAGGAGGAGTCAATGGTCTGGCGCCAAGGCTTTCGCCAAACTCATGAAACCGAGGAAGGAGAGGAGCAGGGAGCGGGGTGGAGAACGAGACAAGGAAGGGACCCAAGAAAGAGAATGGACAAAGAGTGCACCTGACATCCCACTACCTGCCCCCCCTCCCTTACTCCCCCCTGAAACCCCACCCCCAGGCCCCCAAAGGACAGGAAATGAATCTTGGGACAATGGCCCCACCCACAGTAAACATAATAACCACAGCAACAGCCCGAGCCTCCAGAGTCCAACATTGACGCCCAACAGCCGAGGTAGATAAACACGAGCACACACACACACACACACACACACACACACACACACACACACACACACACACACACACACACACACACACACACACACAGCTCTCTTTTTTGTATGTATATTCCTAACGCATGATTCATTGTGTTGTGTGATTGTGTTGCAGATCAAACAAACTTTGGATGTGAATTTAAAAAAAAAACACAAAATTGGAAAAAAAATATACATTGCAGTTTATGGCTTCGATTGTCAGCTGTAATTGCAGAATGACAACCTCTAACTTTTTCAGGGTGCTGCGTATGAACACCAAAAATTATATTATTAATATTATTGGCGCACACCAATTGCTTCTTTTTTTCCCTCCAACATTTACTGCCCCCAATCCCCCATCCCTTGGGGGTCGACATAGGTCCAGTCCACTAACTACAGGTCAACCACAATCCATTTATTGGGCATGGAATATTCAATTGTTTGTGAGATTGCTGCAGTAAAACATAATGTTTGAAGTTCTAATTTAATTTAGTTGACAGTGTGAGCAGCCCTCAGGTATTTGATGAGTTTGAGCCGCAGATGATGTGCATAGTAACTAAAATGATGTTTCACTTTTTTTTGGTTCTGGTTCTGGGACCTCTGCCAGATGACCTATTTCCAGAATCTGGCTGGGCTAGGTTCCAGCATGCCCTGCAACCCATGTGAGAATAAGCGGTTCAGAAGATAGATGAATGGATTGAAGTTGTTCTGTTGTTAAATGGTGGTTGCTCAACGTCCCATTGCACTCTGTAATTTTGAACGGGCATGATAATAAGAGATAATATTGTAAATTGGTTCATGTCAACTAAATTTGTCCCCCACCTACTGCCTGAAGTAAGCTGGGATAGACTCCAGCACCCGCCGTGACCCTCCTGATAATGGATGCATGATGGAGAATAGAAGAAGAAAGTCATGTTTGAATTTAAATCATGTCACTCATTTTTTTGCCGATTACAAAGAAACGACATACTAAAAACTCCAAATGGTTTGTCAAATAAAATCTTGGAAAAACATTCAGGCAGGGCAGAGAAAAATCACACTTGCTGCAAACAACACAGGAATATTATTCTACCTATCCAGCTATCTAGCTTGCAAGCTAGCTAGCCAACTAGCGATAAATCACAATTTCATTGTTTTTATTGCCAAGGCATTGAACAGTCTGTTTCTATTGTGAACATATCTATCGTGGGCTTTTACTTTTTTCACACTTGTTTGCCGTCTATTTACTGACAAATGTCAGTAAAGAGACGGCCCTGTCTTCAGCAGGTGTTTAGTTTTTCTTATGCATGACACTTTGATGAGTCTTTCAGTGGCCTCTGCACGATTTAATGAAAACCCGACTGTTTTTGTTTTTACTTTATAAAATGTATTTTTAGTGGTCTATGGTTAAGAAAAAAATATTTTCAGTTCACTTGATAACTTAAAATGCTCTGATTTGAATCACTGCCTGTGTGGCGGCGTAGCGTATGTGCATAGTTGAGTTTTTTGCTACCACGATGATGAGATTGGAGGTCGAGGCTTGCCATTAGGCCAGAAAAGTGAGTGAGTGATACAGATAAAGTAAAAAAATATTTTCATTCTCACTGTAGTCAATGCAAATGATCCCTGCGTGTAGTGCATGCAGTGGAAACACAACTCCCTCCCCATGCTCCACATGAACAATTGCTTGTTGTACTTTTACACTTGATAGATGGGCTGGCATTTCAGAGACCCGGTTGTTTGTATACAAGCAATTAAAACTTCAAATTCTATAACACGCCGCCTTTAAAAGTGACTGCTTTCTTGTATCAGTCTCATAAGTTAATGGCATCTCATGAAGTTTTAAAATTCATTGCAAATTCTATATGATTTTTTTTCGCATGTACTCACTAGTGTTTTATCATTTCTTTTTTGTCTCCATCTCTCTCTATCTCTGTCTCTTTCTCCCTCTTTCTCCATTTTTCTACCCCTCAGCTCATCCTGTCCCCAAACGCTTTTGTTTTTTCCGCAGTAAAAGTCAAGATAAACTTCTTCCGTCCCCCTCCCCAACCTCCGACCCTTCCCCACGGCCCTCCCTGTCTCTCAGCAGACGACTCCGATTCTGGTCGTCCACTGACATCACAGCAGACGTCATCCCTTGCCAGTCCGTCTCTGCCAATGGAGTGTTCTAATACCCTCATCTTCCTCTTCATCTTTTTAAACCATCAACATCAAAATAATCAGTCATCATTGAACTTCAGCATTTTCCACGTAGGCTTATAGCATGCATACATATTTCATGAACAGTGACTGGCATTGGGTGTTCCTCGAGAATATAAATGATCACATAAAGCATCCACAAAAGAGTTGCCTGTTGCAGATATGGGCAGCCAGTAATCCGAGTAAGTTTGTGCGTGTGTGCTCGCGTGCGTGCGCGCATCTTCCTGCGTGTGTCACTGTTTCCACAACAAGCTTGCCCCCATGCCTCATCCTTTAAATTGATCTGTATGAATATTATTTATTTGCATTTCACGGCGCTTGGAGACCCGCACTATGTTCCCTTTTCAGTGTGTGCTTTCAAATGAGAAACAATGGTTGGAAATAAGATCACTTCTTGTGCAAGTCACATTGGATCAGGACACTGTTTATAAATGTGTTTGCTTCACAATGTCTTGCTGCAGCCATTTATCTTGAATGCAATCAGCTCAAGAAATGTTACCGCAGCAACCAGCACCTGCTTACTTATTACCTGTCAAGTCTATGCTAAACTGGTCTTGTCTGTTAGCTGTGAACAGACACCAACATGTGAGCCAGTGGCTTTAGCCTCAGATAACCTCTAAGATGGCTGCTGGCTTCAAGAACGGTGTGGGAAAAACATCTCTATTCTTCTCAATTTTATTTATATTGTTGAAGTCATGATGTCACAATATCACTACTGACTGTGTTGTCAGTAATGTTGTTCATAAGGGTAGATTGGTGGCATGTAGGGTGGGGGGTATACTGATCATCTCATCTCATCTGATCATCAATACCAAAATTCTACTTTTGTTTTTAAACCTGACGTTTATTGTCAGATAATATTTAAACGATGAACTTTATTTGAAACAATTTATTTAAAATGTAAATTTTGTTCTTAGCATCTGCTTGGTAAAATTATCATACTTCCTGCACAATAAGGCGCTCCAGAGTACAATGTGCACCTTCAATAAATGGCCCTTTTTAAAATTGAAGGCAAGTAGAATAAAAGCTCCAATAGTGGCTGCAGTTGCATCACGGATCCACTATATGGAGCCATGCTAAAAGGAATATAATACAATACAGTACAGTTTTATTTATCTCGAGCTTTTACAACCACTGCAGCAGTTACAAAACACTTTACAGAACATTGAAAATACTACGTCCATGAAATCACAATATTTACTCACATATTGCTTTATAGCCCTTTGGTTATAGTATGAAATACGACACAAAGTCTATAATTATACAAGATTTATTCCTCAGCAAACAAACCATAAACAAAAGACAACTGTTATGAATACAATTGATTCCACAAAAAGTCACACAAACCTTCTGGGCTCGCATCCACATCCAAATATATTTAGAAGTCTTGCTTGCCTCCTTCCTCCTTTGTTTTTTCCACCTTCGTTTCTTCCGCCGTAGACTGCTTTTGAAATTATCTTTGTTTCATAGTATCTGTTGGAGAACTATCTTATGTTCCAATTAGTGAATTACTAAATAGAAACAACCCAATAGGGAATATTGTGCCTTATAGTGCGGAAAATACAGGAAATTCTTTGGTTATTTTTTCTACATATGTAAATGGTATAACGTTTTATGAATTGAATTGCCTACTTGGTTGTTTAATCTTCGCCATCACTTTACTTTGGATTGGTGTTTTCTGGCTTGACATTACCTTCCAAAAAGGTTTCGCATGACAGTACCAACACAAACATTCTGACTCAGAGTTCGACCAAAGTGTGAATAGTTTTGGCCTCCACTGTGTCTTCTTGTACCGTTCTAAGCTAGTCTGCCATCCTGACAGAGAATTAAAAAATATTAACAGGATCCAAGTAAGACATTTAATTAAGCTTAAGCTGTTAAATAATCATAAAATATGTCCAACCCTGTATAAACTGTGAAGTCTAACCCACATTATTTTTGGTTAAGGATATACACTGCTACATATCAGACAACCATAGAATTGCTTGCATCTTTTCCAGATACAGTTCAGCCTTGTGAGACAAAATGAAACTCTTGTGATTCTGCCCGACAATAATTAAATTCATCATACAATAGTCAAGACCAGCCAAGATCATTGTGTAGATTTCTAAATGCTCTGCTTGAACTAATCCTGCATATAGTCACGCACCTATCCTTGCACTCTGGCCAAGTCCTGCGACGTCCTCTTTGCTTGCTTCCTATATATCATCACACATCTTCGTCTAAATGAACTGAGATGGTCTCATTTGTCCTATTATTGGTTCACAGGTTTGACTGACAGAGGACGAGGGCTGTATCATTGCAGCACACCAGGAGGTAGCAGTGAGAGTGTCACTGGAGAAGATGGAAAAGGTGATTTTTAAATATTGCACAAAAATTGACACAATTATTTTGTTGTTCTAGCATAGCATCATTAACACAAAAAAACACCCATCACTCATTAACTGTCATTCACAAATTTATTCGGAAATTGAAAATATGACGTAGAGTGCCATTCCCAAATTTGTTCTGGTTTTGTTTTTTCATGCTTGGGTGCCGATAAAGTGCTGGCCATGGTCTCAGGCAATGTTGTTTCTTTTCCACAAGGGGGCAGCATTTCCCTTTTTTCTATGTTAGTGCTTTGTTCCAGGTTCAGCTATTGTTAAAACGCTATATAAACCAATATGTATGTATTGCATTGTATTTTGGACAGATTCTCATATAACTCCAGACGCATATAATTTAGGAATTAACTCTTTTTTTTATGAAAGAAGAGAGTCTAAGGTTTCTAACGTTGTATTTAATGCTCATGTAGTCCTAAAACTAGATACAAGTAACATCCGACATACGACCGAGTTCCGTTCCAACCAAACGGCCGTCAGTCAAAATGGTCGGAAGTCAAAATCCATTCAAAATGTTGAATAGGGACTCTGAGGCTAAATGACTCGCAAACTCCCCCCTCTGGTGCCATCACACGGTCGATTGCTGTGCGAGAGTGAGATTCTGGCAGGCCAAAATTGTCGTACGCCTGCTATCACGTTGCGGGGCCAAGCGTAGAATTAAAATTTTTAAAATAGGGTCTGGAGGTCATGGTCGTAAGTCGAGCCGGTCGTAAGTCGCATGTTACCCGTATTGTGTGGGTCCTGGAATTGAAGTCACAATGACAAAATGCCTGGCACTGGAGTGGACACATTTTTGTACATCTGACAGTGAATGAGTTAAAAGCGTTTTTTTCCTCTTTATTGGTGTAAAACATGGACCTTTGATTTTCTGGTATCTTATTGTCAAAGCAAATAATTGGAATCTATATTATATGATATGAATACAGATTCTAAACATTCCACTAACAGAGCCACATATCCTCACGAGGGTCATGAGTGTGCCATTGCCTATCCCAGCTGTCTTGGGCCAGCAGGCAGCGTACACCTTTAACTGTTTGGCAGCCAATAATAGGGCAGGGATTAAGTTTCACTTTCATGAAAAAGAGCATTTTTGAAAGCTGGATTTAAACACTTAAAGATTTCTCATGGTCCAGTGCACTGAGTACAGGTACTGTATTTTCCACATAACGCTTTGCAAAGTGTAATGTGCACCTTCAATAAATTTGAAAACTATGTTCATATATGTAGCAATACATTAAAGGGTGGATGCCCGTATGTGTTTTTCAGGCTTTGCACAGACCCACAAAGCTCTGAGTTCCACCACGAGCCATCAATCACTTGCCCTCAGCAGTAGCAGGCTCAGAGGTAAAACACAAGCCCAACTTAACAGCACAATTGAACACAAGCGGAGCTGGAGATGTCCCCATGTTTTTGTAGGTGTGCTCGATGATGACACTGAGAGCGTTTTTGTTCCTCATGGTCACATGGGATGTCGTCCAGGATCAGCTGACTTTAGTCACCATACCTCCAGCTCAAACTCACCGGTCAACTGCAAAGGTACTGACAGTTGAATCAAGTTAACTGGAATTTGACTAACATACAGCACAAGAGTGGAACATCTTTACTCTAATTCCTTCAAAGGTCGGGAAATCCGACAACATTTTCTGAATGCTCTAAAAATGAAAGTCAAATCTTGCAAAAGGCAAGGGGAAGCAAAGGGTTAACACTTGATGTGTTTTCTTTTGTTTGATGTTTTATAGATTTTTTTTGCACACGTTTGTGTTTTGCGCATGCAAGCAGGAAATTGACTCCCCAAAGTTGTTGTTAATTAAAGGACAGCCGACGTCTCTGGACAAGTTGTGTCCATAATTTGTAAAATGGCTTCAAATGACTTCCACTGAGCGTATTTTACAAAGATTCCACCGCAAATAGCTATATTTTACGTTTTAAGACTTGCGCTGAATATTCCGGAAGTCTTGTTTTTGAGTTGTTGACGAGTCCGTACGTGACGTCACTGAAGGAATGCCCCTGACCAAAAAAATGGACACATTGTAGCAGTCCTTCCATCACGTCAATGCATTTTGCTCCATATAAGGAATTTATCAGCCTGTGGAAACGGGCTGATTAATTCCTCACAGGAGCTCGGTCACCATTTTCTGCGTCTTTTTTGGTGATACATTTCCCCCCAATTTTGCTTCAAAATGGCATGGAATGAATTCTTTAATCGATTGCAAGCATGTATGCTTTCCTCTTCAGAACTGTTTGAATCATATTCATAACTGGATGTGTAACAATTGTGTAATGTGTAACAAGCATATTCAGGTATACATATACAGAATCTGAAGCCATTGTTTTGATTCTCCAGCAATGCAAGACGTCTTGGCGTGACATCACGAACTGGGGGCGGGACTTTCTGAAAATGCCCAATTCGCAGCTCAATTTTTTTGCAGATTTTGGACACTTTAAGTCATTTTTATTGGTGTTTTGCATTTGAATAAAAATATCATACTGCGTGTTTTGGGTATTTTAGATGCTATAAAACATTTTTCTGATGTCAGTTAGGAAACAAAAAAGTGATGTCGGGTATCCTTTAAAGCTAAGCTAAGAGAAAATTCCAAGACTATATTGTTTTGCGCAATTACACTTGACGAATTGATTGTGGGGAGTTTGTTTGAAAATCTGAACAATTCGTACGTTTACTAGCAACCACCAAGGGACTTTGGGGTGCAAATTATTCCATTGTTCAGGTGATTGTTCTCAAGGTGACTGGTGTGCAAGATTATTCGAATGTTCCAATTAGTGAATTACTAAATAGAAACAACCCAATAGGGAATATTGTGCCTTATAGTGCGGAAAATACAGGAAATTCTTTGTTTTTTTTTCTACATATGTAAATGGTATAACGTTTTATGAATTGAATTGCCTACTTGGTTGTTTAATCTTCGCCATCACTTTACTTTGGATTGGTGTTTTCTGGCTTGACATTACCTTCCAAAAAGGTTTCGCATGGCAGTACCAACACAAACATTCTGACTCAGAGTTCGACCAAAGTGTGAATAGTTTTGGCCTCCACTGTGTCTTCTTGTACCGTTCTAAGCCAGTCTGCCATCCTGACAGAGAATTAAAAAATATTAACAGGATCCAAGTAAGACATTTAATTAAGCTTAAGCTGTTAAATAATCATAAAATATGTCCAACCCTGTATAAACTGTGAAGTCTAACCCACATTATTTTTGGTTAAGGATATACACTGCTACATATTAGACAACCATAGAATTGCTTGCATCTTTTCCAGATACAGTTCAGCCTTGTGAGACAAAATGAAACTCTTGTGATTCTGCCCGACAATAATTAAATTCATCATACAATAGTCAAGACCAGCCAAGATCATTGTGTAGATTTCCAAATGCTCTGCTTGAACTAATCCTGCATATAGTCACGGACCTATCCTTGCACTCTGGCCAAGTCCTGCGACGTCCTCTTTGCTTGCTTCCTATATACCATCACACATCTTCGTCTAAATGAACTGAGATGGTCTCATTTGTCCTATTATTGGTTCACAGGTTTGACTGACAGAGGACGAGGGCTGTATCATTGCAGCACACCAGGAGGTAGCAGTGAGAGTGTCACTGGAGAAGATGGAAAAGGTGATTTTTAAATATTGCACAAAAATTGACACAATTATTTTGTTGTTCTAGCATAGCATCATTAACACAAAAAAACACCCATCACTCATTAACTGTCATTCACAAATTTATTCGGAAATTGAAAATATGACGTAGAGTGCCATTCCCAAATTTGTTCTGGTTTTGTTTTTTCATGCTTGGGTGCTGATAAAGTGCTGGCCATGGTCTCAGGCAATGTTGTTTCTTTTCCACAAGGGGGCAGCATTTCCCTTTTTTCTATGTTAGTGCTTTGTTCCAGGTTCAGCTATTGTTAAAACGCTATATAAACCAATATGTATGTATTGCATTGTATTTTGGACAGATTCTCATATAACTCCAGACGCATATAATTTAGGAATTAACTCTTTTTTTTATGAAAGAAGAGAGTCTAAGGTTTGTAACGCTGTATTTAATGCTCATGTAGTCCTAAAACTAGATACAAGTAACATCCGACATACGACCGAGTTCCGTTCCAACCAAACGGCCGTCAGTCAAAATGGTCGGAAGTCAAAATCCATTCAAAATGTTGAATAGGGACTCTGAGGCTAAATGACTCGCAAACTCCCCCCTCTGGTGCCATCACACGGTCGATTGCTGTGCGAGAGTGAGATTCTGGCAGGCCAAAATTGTCGTACGCCTGCTATCACGTTGCGGTGCCAAGCGTAGAATTAAAATTTTTAAAATAGGGTCTGGAGGTCATGGTCGTAAGTCGAGCCGGTCGTAAGTCGCATGTTACCTGTATTGTGTGGGTCCTGGAATTGAAGTGACAATGACAAAATGCCTGGCACTGGAGTGGACACATTTTTGTACATCTGACAGTGAATGAGTTAAAAGCGTTTTTTTCCTCTTTATTGGTGTAAAACATGGTCCTTCGATTTTCTGGTATCTTATTGTCAAAGCAAATAATTGGAATCTATATTATATGATATGAATATAGATTCTAAACATTCCACTAACAGAGCCACATATCCTCACGAGGGTCATGAGTGTGCCATTGCCTATCCCAGCTGTCTTGGGCCAGCAGGCAGCGTACACCTTTAACTGTTTGGCAGCCAATAATAGGGCAGGGATTAAGTTTCACTTTCATGAAAAAGAGCATTTTTGAAAGCTGGATTTAAACACGTAAAGATTTCTCATGGTCCAGTGCACTGAGGGAAAAAAATCCCAAGTACAGGTACTGTATTTTCCACATAACGCTTTGCAAAGTGTCATGTGCACCTTCAATAAATTTGAAAACTATGTTCATATATGTAGCAATACATTAAAGGGTGGATGCCCGTATGTGTTTTTCAGGCTTTGCACAGACCCACAAAGCTCTGAGTTCCACCACGAGCCATAAATCACTTGCCCTCAGCAGTAGCAGGCTCAGAGGTAAAACATAAGCCCAACTTAACAGCACAATTGAACACAAGCGGAGCTGGAGATGTCCCCATGTTTTTGTAGGTGTGCTCGATGATGACACTGAGAGCGTTTTTGTTCCTCATGGTCACATGGGATGTCGTCCAGGATCAGCTGACTTTAGTCACCATACCTCCAGCTCAAACTCACCGGTCAACTGCAAAGGTACTGACAGTTGAATCAAGTTAACTGGAATTTGACTAACATACAGCACAAGAGTGGAACATCTTTACTCTAATTCCTTCAAAGGTCGGGAAATCCGACAACATTTTCTGAATCCTCTAAAAATGAAAGTCAAATCTTGCAAAAGGCAAGGGGAAGCAAAAGGTTAACACTTGATGTGTTTTCTTTTGTTTGATGTTTTATAGATTTTTTTTGCACACGTTTGTGGTTTGCGCATGCAAGCAGGAAATTGACTCCCCAAAGTTGTTGTTAATTTGAGTTGAGAAAATAAAAGTGTACCAAAATTTCAGGAAATGAGATATTATAGAGCTTCTTCACTATCAATGCAGCCAACTCTCTTGGCGGGGGTACACCCTGAATTGGTAGCTTGTGTAGTGGGAATTTAAAGGACAACCGACGTCTCTGGACAAGTTGTGTCCATAATTTGTAAAATGGCTTCAAATGATTTCCACTGAGTGTATTTTACAAAGATTCCACCGCAAATAGCTATATTTTACGTTTTAAGACTTGCGCTGAATATTCCGGAAGTCTTGTTTTTGAGTTGTTGACGAGTCCGTACGTGACGTCACTGAAGGAACGCCCCTGACCAAAAAAATGGACACATTGTAGCAGTCCTTCCATCACGTCAATGCATTTTGCTCCATGTAAGGAATTTATCAGCCTGTGGAAACGGGCTGATTAATTCCTCACAGGAGCTCGGTCACCATTTTCTGCGTCTTTTTTGGTGATACATTTCCCCCCAATTTTGCCTCAAAATGGCATGGAATGAATTCTTTAATCGATTGCAAGCATGTATGCTTTCCTCTTCAGAACTGTTTGAATCATATTCATAACTGGATGTGTAACAATTGTGTAATGTGTAACAAGCATATTCTCAGAATCTGAAGCCATTGTTTTGATTCTTCAGCAATGCAAGACGTCTTGGCGTGACATCACGAACTGGGGGCGGGACTTTCTGAAAATGCCCAATTCGCAGCTCAATTTTTTTGCAGATTTTGGACACTTTAAGTCATTTTTATTGGTGTTTTGCATTTGAATAAAAATATCATACTGTGTGTTTTGGGTATTTTAGATGCTATAAAACATTTTTCTGATGTCAGTTAGGAAACAAAAAAGTGATGTCGGGTGTCCTTTAAAGCTAAGCTAAGAGAAAATTCCAAGACTATATTGTTTTGCGCAATTACACTTGACTAATTGATTGTGGGGAGTTTGTTTGAAAATCTGAACAATTCGTACGTTTACTAGCAACCACCAAGGGACTTTGGGGTGCAAATTATTCCATCGTTCAGGTGATTGTTCTCAAGGTGACTGGTGTGCAAGATTATTCGAAACCTTTTTATATCCTAGATGCATCCGACTGTCACCTCCGGTCAGCGAGCCTATCCAGCGATGATGTCAGGGGTCTCAGCCCATTACAGCAAACCTTGTCACGCAGCGCAACCCTCCCATACGATCAAACACCCCAGCGGGCCCAACCACAGCGTGCAGGGGTCATGCGGAGTCGGGCTCGCCCTTCATCTCCCGGAAGTGAGATGGTGACACTGGAGGAGTTCCTGCAAGAGAGCAACCTGAAATCACCGCAAACGGTGAGAAATATATTTGTCAATGTTGGTTTTAGTTGTGTTGCATACTGTCTGTACTTCACACACATATGTAAATACTGTCCTGGTATACACATCAGCACTGAGAAATGTTACGTAGATTTGAACCCGCAGCCCCGTTATTGAAATGACAAGTTTTTGTTCACTTCCCCTTTATTTTTTTTAGTTCAAAGTGACTGTTTTGTTGTTTTGCAGTTTACGATTGATTGGTTTTAATTTAGAATACAGATTTTTGTGGTTGGAGCACACTGTTTAGTGCTGTCACCTCACAAGAAGAATTATCTGGATTCTATTCTGTGTAAACTCGACCAGATATCTGTCCTTGGGTGTGTTCACTCACTCATGAAAACATCATCCAAATCTCTGAAAGCATAAACTCAAGGTCCGAGGGCCGGATATGGCCTGGTTGATCAATTTAGGTGGTCTGCGAAAGCAAATCACATGTCAACTTGTCATGTGTATTAAAGAACATTGTGATGTCGCAATAAATTGGTTACCCTGTTAACCTCACTTGTACAATAAATGAACACATTTAATGGACTTGACAGATCTCAAAATGAATAATCTATTAATTTGTTGTGTAATTATTGTGGTTTCAGCGTCATAACGGGTCATGCATATTACCCCTGGGCCTTCAGTAATGCTACTTCTGAATCAATGCAAGCTGTGACTGTAAATCAGAATCAGAAAATCACCTTCATCCGTCCTACAATGGGGACATTTGCAGTTCACAGCAGCAATTTGAAAGGGGATGGGGTGGGCGGGGGGGGGGGGGGGAAGGATAGAAACACAAGATATTCTAAGCATAGTAAAATAAAAATGTGAAAGGATAGAAAAATAAAAAGTGTGGTGTGATTTACTAGACGGTCCAGTTAACCAGGAAATAACTTGTAAAGAAAGAAATACTATCATTAAACTGTTTTTACCATGAACGTGTGGATTCATGATATGTACATATGCAACCAAATCCATTTCTTCTCCTCCTTCAGCTGTTGTTGGTAGACAAAACTGCAATTAAATCAAACACAACAATATATTTGCTTATGCAGCTCGCTACAGATACAGTGAGCTAACTCTGGCCACTATGCTCTTGTCACTTGCGGCTAGTGATACTATGATTGACTGGTGACTAGCCAATCATAGTTTGTGAATTCTCTGATGTTACCCAGGCCTGCGAGCAGCCCCTACACGTCACACACTTGAAATCTTACATTACAGACATTAGTTAAAGCAACGGAGTCATTGACACTGCATATAAGATGACAGGGCCTGCAGAACTGATTGTGAAGGCCTCCAGGTAGATTTCTGTCCCTGGTAACAAATGATGGCTGAAATGTGATTGGTTTAATGCTTAAATACGAAAACGCACATCTGGAGGGCAAATTCCTTGTGTGTTCGACACACTCGGCCAATAAAGATGAGTGATTGGGGAAGCGCCACAACAGGGGAAAAGCAATGGAGGGAAGCTGAAAGACAATTTGGAATTATTTAAGAATTTATGGACAAAATATAATTAGTCTGTGATTCAGATATTTTTAGGCCAGCAGAGAAGGCCTTGCTGGCTCCCGACGGCCCACCACTGCTTAAAACATATTGTGTATGTTCGTTTTACTGAATGTAGGAATCGTTGGCTTGTGCCATCAGTGTGACTGACTCATGACCGTTGCTTAGACAACACAGAAACACCCTTAGCCACACGTAGCAATGGTCGACATAGCATACTGGTACTGGGACACTAAGTCACACAAACGCACACCTCGGTCATGTTTCTCGATGATCTCCTTCTGCTCGACCGTAATTTTGTTTTGTGTCCTCTTCGGCTGAACACTAGCCTGTGGTGGGGTCTTTTTCGGCCCCATAATAGCAAATGTATCCTTGAGAAACAAACCATGTATGCTACAAATGCACTCAGAGAAAGGGTGTGTGGAAAAGTAGTCCGGCAGCCAATGTGGCGCTGTTCGGCCGTGTGGTTTGGTGTTCTTCCACCGAAAACTAGTCCGCCAGCCATTGTGGCACTCCGTGTGTTTCCCGAAATGTAGTTCGTATTCAAAGATTCTATTCTTGCGAATGTAATGTTTGTAAAGCGAAAAGTTCGTTCGCTAAAGCATTTGTAAGCCGAGGTATCACTGTATGTAAAAACTTGCCAATATTTTCTTCTTCCCAAAGAAACAATAACGATGACCAACAGAAGGAAATGGTATGGGAAGCCTACCGGTTCACTGTTTCGCATCCCGAGTTTCTAATTGTGGAAGGAAAGGCTAGGGAACGGGGAGGAAAAAAAAACATGACAATGGTTTGAACCTGGAAAAAGACCTCTAGTCGATGCACATATGGAAATGTTAAAAAAGTGTGACCCACAGGCACTGCGTCTAGCAGCTAAACCACTTGAGGCTGGAACATTCATAGCGCAACAGGTTCCAGCAGAAAGGAACAAAAATTGTTTGTTTTAAAACATTTGTGAGTTTATTTTCTGACTAATTTTTCCTTCTGGTGCTGGTGGCAAATATTGCCTTCCCTGGTACAGCTCTGATTCCTTTGCTCTTTATCACAGATCTCAATTAGGGTTCTTCAAATCGGGTCCCGGGGAGCCCTTATAAAGCTACTTTTGGACGTATCCGTAGGGCTCCACCCCTCAGCACTGGTCTCGGTTTCTACATTGTATTTTTGAATTTAGAGAACATTTTCCACCTCTGTGTCCTGACTGCATCTGGCTTATAATTCTGCTCTTCATGTCACATGCAGCAACTAACTAAAAACAAAACAAAAACAAACATACTTTTTAGTTTAAAGCCATGGCCTGTTCCCCTGTACAGCAAATACTGCCAATAAACCCATTTTTATACACCAGACATCAATTTGAATAATACAAACTGATATATATACTGCCTGCTGTCATCCTTCCTTCGAGTTCAGTTTCCCAGATGTATGGTTTCAGCTGAGCAAACTTAATATGCTGTCGTGCTCTAGTTTTATGATCGTACTTCCCCACACCTCTCATTTCTTCTGAAGCCAAACATTGCCTGCAAATCAACTGTTAAATTCCATCCTTTCATCCATGTTTGTGACCTTTCCTGAAATCAGAGGGATATCTCACCACACATAAAACCTGTCATGATTCTTACAACATTCTAGTTAGAAAACGTTGTGGTCTTCTGATGAGTATCCAAAACAAATTGACAATCCTGAATCGATAAGGCAAGCGAATGGAACGAACACGTGATCTCCTTCATGACTTCAAAGGGTTTTCCTTTGGATTTTTAACTTGAGTGATCATTTTCATACTTTCTTTCTCACTTGACCTCAGTGTTCATCCTGAGGTGATCTGATTGATTGTATTCCCCCCCCCCACATATGAATACTCAACATGGATTTTTTTTTTTACAGTGACAAGGAATTTCCCGCAGTGCAACTAAGTGTGTTTGTTCTCAATCAGGTTTCAACAGAAAGCAGAGAGGAATTAATGACTGAATACTTCAGCAGAAGTCCAGCCTCTTCAGGTCCCACCAGTAAAGATCAGGGCACCCCCACCAACTACGTCACGCCCACTGTACATGCATCCAACCAGAGGCCTGGCCAAAGTGTCAAGCCATCTTCTCGGCAGCCTGTCAGCCAGTCGCAGGCGTCTGGCCGACCTGTGACCCAGAGGAACAACCAGTCACTGAGCAGGACGTTCAGCCTGGCCTCTGCCGATTTGCTCCACTCCAATGGGCCAGACAGTCTTCACGGAAACTCGGGCTCTTCAAACCAGTTAGACACGGTGGTTCGGAGGCAAGGGGGAGGGTCTAATGGAAGAGAGAGGCCACTCTCTGCCCGTTTGACCTGCTCAAGCAATCAGCACAGAGACAGCGGCATCCCAAACTCCCCCATTCACCATTCATCTTCTCTCACGCTGCAGACAGACAGACATGTGGAGAGAGAGCGCGATAGAGGACGGACTCCTGTGTCACCCAACAGGCTCTCATCGTCTTACCATCATCGTGGGGAGGTTGCTATGGTAACCCCTGTGAGGGCTGTGCCCACTGCTCAGCCGGACGAAGCCTTGGAACATGGAGAGGTGTTCGGGGAGGAACACCCAAATGAAGCTTCTCGCCAGCACAAAGACAGTGAGAGGGTGAGATGCAGCTCTGTGGAACGCCCAAAAAGCACACCCGCTTCCCCTGATCCCAACAATGACCCCCAGACAGTGTGGTATGAGTACGGCTGTGTCTAATCACTGAAGCCAAGACAAGGAGTCGGTCGGGTCTGTGTATAAAAACAGAAACACAGACCACGGTCTACTTTCTGGAACTTCTCTTTGACCAAAACTGTCAGACATCAATGTCCATTACAAGTGAACATCTTTCACGAGAAGTGCGGAAATGAAGCCGGATTTTAAATTTCATTAGACGATGGTTGTGGTTTGGATCCACGCTTCAACACTTCCTTAGCGTATGGTGGATGACTATGGTAACCTGCGCTTTGTTATTGCCACTATACCGATTCTGTAATCCAGCAAGGAGTTTGAACACAACACCAGATTCTGTTTAGGGATAAAAAAGCGTTCAAAGCTGTGACAAGTGACCTCATTACAATTCTCCTGGTTTTGGCTTCCTTGGAGAAATGGACTATGGGCTTGTGCTACTAAGTCCTCAAAACACACTTCATTCAATCAATAGCACACAAAATAGTACACATATCAAGTGTCAGCTCAAACAAACACCAGAAAAGGTGAGCAGAGTGGTGGCAATGCTATGCCGAAGTGTATGTAGGAATTGAGAGAGGCAGTGAGAATTGTCTAAACGGGTGAGATGCCGAAATAGGCGTGACAGTCAAGAGGGTGGGAAATGTGGGAAGAGCAAGTGAAAGGATAGAAAAATAAAAAGTGTGGTGTGATTTACTAGACGGTCCAGTTAACCAGGAAATAACTTGTAAAGAAAGAAATACTATCATTAAACTGTTTTTACCATGAACGTGTGGATTCATGATATGTAAATATGCAACCAAATCCATTTCTTCTCCTCCTTCAGCTGTTGTTGGTAGACAAAACTGCAATTAAATCAAACACAACAATATATTTGCTTATGCAGCTCGCTACAGATACAGTGAGCTAACTCTGGCCACTATGCTCTTGTCACTTGCGGCTAGTGATACTATGAGCCAATCATAGTTTGTGAATTCTCTGATGTTACCCAGGCCTGCGAGCAGCCCCTACACGTCACACACTTGAAATCTTATTGGTTAAAACAACAGACATTAGTTAAAGCAACGGAGTCATTGACACTGCATATAAGATGACAGGGCCTGCAGAACTGATTGTGAAGGCCTCCAGGTAGATTTCTGTCCCTGGTAACAAAATAAACATTGGAGATTGGAAGCGTCATCCACATGCATCACTGTAAATGATGCTCGCCCCGAGTCAACACGACTCTGCTTTTAAACTGAGTACAGCGGGAGTAAAAAAGCCACACAAGTGTTCACCAATACTGATTTACCTTGTCATGCTCAAGCAATCAGCACAGAGACAGCGGCATCCCAAACTCCCCCATTCACCATTCATCTTCTCTCACGCTGCAGACAGACAGACATGTGGAGAGAGAGCGCGATAGAGGACGGACTCCTGTGTCACCCAACGGGCTCTCATCGTCTTACCATCATCGTGGGGAGGTTGCTATGGTAACCCCTGTGAGGGCTGTGCCGACTGCTCAGCCGGACGAAGCCTTGGAACATGGAGAGGTGTTCGGGGAGGAACACCCAAATGAAGCTTCTCGCCAGCACAAAGACAGTGAGAGGGTGAGATGCAGCTCTGTGGAACGCCCAAAAAGCACACCCGCTTCCCCTGATCCCAACAATGACCCCCAGACAGTGTGGTATGAGTACGGCTGTGTCTAATCACTGAAGCCAAGACAAGGAGTCGGTCGGGTCTGTGTATAAAAACAGAAACACAGACCACGGTCTACTTTCTGGAACTTCTCTTTGACCAAAGCTGTCAGACATCAATGTAGGTGTGAGCGAGAATGGCAAGTGGATTTTGAGCCATATACCTGTGAAAATAGGCATTTAATTCAAAGCAAATTCGAACAACCGTGCAGCGGTTTAGTGTTGTCCACACCTTCTTCAAAATGCACATGGGGTTATTTGATACATAACACAACTTTAACAATACAAACACAATGATGGCGAGACCAAACTGATGTGTAAGTGTGTTAAGAGATATTAAAAAAAAATAAAAAAATCCTCGTCTCACCCACCATGGGTGGTGTCTGTCCCCATTTCAGCTCGGGACCTCTACCAGAGGCCAGGAAGCTTGAGGGTTCTGCGCAGTATCGTGCTGTTCCCAGCACTGCGCTTTTCTGGACCGAGATATCCGATGTTGTTCCCGGGATTTGTTGCACCCGCTCGTCGAGTTTGGGGGTCACTGCCCCGAGTGCTCCGACCACCACAGGCACGACTGTCACCTTTACCTTCAGGCTCTCTCCAGCTCCTCTCTGAGCCCTGGTATTTCTCGATTTTCTCATGTTCCTTCTTTCTGATGTTCCCATCACTCGGGACCGCTACATCCACGACAACGGCTTTCCTTTCCCCTTTATCTATGACCACGATATCTGGTTGGTTGGCCATTACCATCTTGTCAGTCTGTATCTGGAAGTCCCACAGGATTTTTGCTCGGTCATTCTCCACCCCTTGGGAGGTTTCCCGAATTGGACTGACTTGTGCTTGTTTATTATTTAATATATTTTAAAAATGTGTTAGTGAATACATGCACGTGTGAGAATGTTGGTGGTTGAGATGTTGAACTTTGAGCTACAACATTTGGATCGATTTAGTTCCTTGCAATGAAATACACTGTGTGTGTGTGTGTGTGTGTGTTTGACAGATTATATTCACTTGTGAAACATATCCATGACTTCAGAGCAAAATAACTGAAAGTGGCACATTAGTGGAACTTTTTGGTTGCTTCCAGTTTTTATTTTGTATTTGTATTATATTTAGTTGGATGCACGTGTCTGATGAATTACAAAACATCGACTCAACTTTTTATAAAAAAATGGAGTTTAAAAATGGTGGAACTTGTGGGCTGACTCCTATTTAACATAACTTCTAAAACAATAATCATTGGTTGACATTTACCATAGCCACATTGCTACTTAGAAGGGGGGGGTGCAAAATTGTCTCATCTCATTTTCCGTACCGCTTATTCCTCATTAGGGTCGTGGGGGTTGCTGGAGCCTATCTCAGCTGTCTTCGGGCACGAGGCGGGGGACACCCTGAATTGGTTGCCAGCCAATCGTAGGGCACACAAAGACATACAACAGTCACTCTCACACTCACACCTCGGGACAATTTTGAGTGGTCAATCTGCCTGCCATGCATGTTTTTGGAGTGTGGGAGGAAACCGGAGGACCCGGAGAAAACCCACGCGGGTCCGGGGAGAACATGCAAACTCCACACGGGGAGGCCGGACCGGGACGCGAACCGGCGACCTCTGCACTGTGAAGCCGGTGTGCTAAACACTCGACTACCGGGCCGCCCGTGCAAAATTGTACAACCACTTTATCTCAGTTGTATTTTATCCATCCATCCATTTTCTCAACTGTTTAATGTCTTCAGGCGGACAACCTGAACTGGTTGCTAGCCAATTGCGCGGCACACAGAGACAAACAACCATCCAGCCTCACATTCAGACCTAGGGACAATTTTGAGTGTTCAATAAGCCTGCCATGCATGGTTTTGGAATGTGGGAGAAAACCCAGGGACAATTTTGAGTGTTCAATAAGCCTGCCATGCATGGTTTTGGAATGTGGGAGAAAACCCACACGGGCCCGGAGAGAACATGTAAACTCCACACAGGGATTGAACCCAAGACCGCTGAACTGTGCGGTCAAAGCGATAACCATTGGTCCACTGGTTCTTTTCTTTAACTTCTGCTTGCAAGAAGTCTCAGGGGAGAAATGTTTTGAAATTATCACAAAAATGGCATTTGAGCATGGATGTATTGGCTTTTTTTTAATCCAGTGGGTGAGTGCGGGGATGTCCGTACTTCCGGTGGAGAGCTTCTTCTCTGTCTTCTTTCAAAGAGGATGGCAACCACCTGGCTTTACTCAATGAATTAAAAATGTACCTTTCATCGCTATTAGGCAAGGTGGGATTTTTGGTTAAGCTAACCATTTTAAGATCTCATCTCATTTTCCGTACCGCTTATTCCTTATTAGGGTCGCGGGGGTTTCTGGAGCCTATCTCAGCAGTCTTCGGGCACGAGGCGGGTTACGCCCTGAATTGGTTGCCAGCCAATCGCAGGGCACACAAAAACATACAACAGTCACTCTCACACTCACACCTACGGACAATTTGGAGTCTTCAATCTACCTGCCATGCATGTTTTTGGAGTGTGGGAGGAAACCATTTTAAGATAAAAAAGACAAATGAATGAATGTCGATATTAGCCGACATCTATTGCCCTTGTCCGCTGCTACGGTGCCGCACACTCCAATCATAGTCATTAATAGATGCAATATATATATATATATATATATATATATATATATATATATATATATATATATATATATATATATATATATATATATATATATATATATATATATATATATATAGATAGATAGATAGATAGATAGATAGATAGATAGAGATTAGTGACGTGCATTCAGGGGAGGCAGGTGAGGCCATGCCTCACCTGTCATCATGGAAATATCAAATGAAAAAACAAATTAAACAGTTTTATTGATTTAGTGATTTGTACTTTAAAGTTCTTTTCCATCTAACTTCACCATTTTTGGATTTTTTTTAAGATCGCTAAATTTTCACATTTACCATTCAAATACTAAGTGCAAGCCTCACCATGGCTTGCACAATGACTGACTGTGCTGGCTTGCTCTGCAGTGAGACCGCATTGCTGTCCCTCTTCATATCGCTATTAAAAAAAAAAACTTTTAGTACATGAACTAAATTTCTACACTTTAGCTGGTGTATATAATGTACAGTCACTGCACATTGTAAACACTGTACAACAGTGTTTATTTTATTTTGAAGAAAACTGTGTGCATAGGTGAGGCACACCGTTCTCCTGCCTCATGACAGGGGGCGCTGGTGATTACCAGTGACGTGCGGTGAGGTTCATGGCTGGTGAGGCACTGACGTCATCAGTCAGATTTACAAACATGAACTCCACAGAGTAGCTCAGTCACCATTTGATTGGCAACAGTTAACGTGTTTTGTTTAAAATGTCATGTCAGCATTCTTTAGATACTATATACAAACTGTAGCATAGAAAAAAAATATTAAATAAAAGTGATTATCGCGTTACGTTTACTTATAAATGAAGTCCAAGTCTCTCGATCTCAATGGAGATCACTGCCAGTGAAGAAAGTCGTCCTTGATCAGTCCTGTTCCGACTGTATGTTTTCAGTCTTTTGTGCTGAGAATGACCGCTCCACTGATGCTCTAGTAGATGCAACAGTGAGCATGAGCTGGAGCAACTTTGTCGCTTCAGGAATAGTTTCAATGAGATCCTTCTAGTTGCCAAGTTTGGGGGTCACTGCCCCGAGTGCTCCGACCACCACAGGCACGACTGTCACCTTTACCTTCCAGGCTCTCTCCAGCTCCTCTCTGAGCCCTTGGTATTTCTCGATTTTCTCATGTTCCTTCTTTCTGATGTTCCCATCACTCGGGACCGCTACATCCACGACAACGGCTTTCCTTTCCCCTTTATCTATGACCACGATATCTGGTTGGTTGGCCATTACCATCTTGTCAGTCTGTATCTGGAAGTCCCACAGGATTTTTGCTCGGTCATTCTCCACCACCTTGGGAGGTGTTTCCCATTTTGACCGTGGGGTTTCCAGTCCATACTCCGCACAGGTGTTTCGGTAGACTATGCCAGCCACCTGGTTATGGCGCTCCATGTAGGCTTTCCCTGCCAGCATCTTACACCCTGCAGTTACGTTTTGGATTGTCTCAGGTGCCTCTTTGCACAACCTGCACCTTGGGTCTTGTCTGGTGTGGTATATCCCTGCCTCTATGGCTCTGGTGTTCAGGGCCTGCTCTTGGGCAGCCAGGATGAGTGCCTCTGTGCTGTCCTTTAGGCCAGCCCTCTCTAGCCACTGATAGGACTTCTTGAGATCAGCCACTTCTGCTATGGTTCGGTGGTACATCCCGTGTAGGGGCTTTTCCTCCCATGATTGTCCCTCTTCCAGCACCTCATCCTCTGTTCCCCATTGACTGAGACATTCTCTGAGTACATCATCCGTTGGAGCCTTCTCTTTGATGTATTCATGGAGCTTGGATGTTTCATCCTGGACAGTCGCTCTCACACTCACTAGTCCCCGGCCTCCTTCCTTACGGCTTGTGTACAGTCTCAGGGTGCTGGACTTGGGATGGAACCCTCCGTGCATGGTGAGGAGTTTTCGGGTCTTAACATCCGTGGTCTGAATCTCTTCCTTTGGCCACCTTATTATTCCTGCAGGGTATCTGATCACTGGCAGGGCATAGCTGTTTATTGCCCGGGTCTTGTTCTTGCCATTGAGCTGGCTTCTGAGGACTTGCCTCACCCGCTGGAGGTATTTGGTCGTAGCCGCTTTCCTTGTTGCTAATTCGAGGTTGCCATTGGCCTGTGGTATACCGAGGTACTTGTAGCTGTTTTCAATGTCTGCTATTGTTCCTTCAGTGAGTGAGACCCCTTCAGTGTGGACTACCTTGCCCCTCTTAGTCACCATCCGACTACATATCTCCAGCCCGAATGACATTCCGATATCACTGCTGTAGATCCTGGTTGTGTGGATCAGGGAGTCTATGTCCCTTTCGCTCTTAGCAGACAGCTTGATGTCATCCATGTAGAGGAGGTGACTGATCGTAGCTCCATTTCTGAGGCGGTATCCATAGCCTGTCTTGGCGATTATCTGGCTGAGGGGGTTCAGTCCTACGCAGAACAGCAGTGGGGAGAGTGCATCACCTTGGTCTATGCCACATTTGATGGACACTTGCGTTAGTGGCTTGCCATTGGCTTCAAGTGTGGTTTTCCACATCCTCATCGAGTTTGCAACGAAGGCTCTCAGGGTCCTCTTGACCTTATACAACTCCAAGCATTCATTGATCCATGTGTGTGGCATCGAGTCATATGCTTTCTTGTAATCAATCCAGGCTGTGCACAGGTTGGTATGTCGGGACCTGCAGTCTTGAGCGACTGTTCTGTCAACCAGCAGCTGATGTTTGGCACCTCTAGTATCTCTACTAATGCCTTTCTGTGCTTTGCTCATGTATTGATCCATGTGTCCACTTATCTTAGCCGCAATGATGCCTGACATGAGCTTCCATGTTGTGGAGAGACAGGTTATTGGCCGATAGTTGGAAGGAACTGCACCCTTTGAGGAATCCTTCATGATCAGGATTGTTCGCCCTTCGGTTAGCCATCCTGGGTGAGTCCCATCCTGGGTGAGTCCCATCCATCAGCAGCTGGTTCATTTGTGCTGCTAGGCGCTCGTGGAGAGCTGTGAGTTTCTTTAGCCAGTAGGTGTGGACCATATCCGGGCCTGGTGCCGTCCAGTTTTTCATACCTGAGACTCTTCCTTGTATATCTGCCGCTGTGATGGTAACTGGGTTCTGTTCAGGGAGGTTGCTGTGCTCCTCTTTCAGAGTCACCAGCCAGTGTGCACTGCTGTTATGTGCGACCTCCTTCTCCCATATGCCTTTCCAGTATCTTTCAGTTTCCAGCCTTGGAGGGTCTGCTCTGCTGTTAGAACCCTGCCACTGAGCATACACTTTCGCAGGTTGTGTTGCGAACAGCCTGTTTATTCTTCTGGCCTCATTCTCTTTCGTGTACCTCTTTAGGCGACTGGCCAAGGCCTGGAGCCTTTGTTTGGCAGTTTCGAGTGCTTCAGGTATGGCTATCTGCATGTACCTCTTGGGTATTGGCCTTTTATTCACACCTCTCTGGGTCTCCGTCAATTGACTCACATCTTTCAGAGCCGGCTTGATCTTAGGCCTCCAACCGTCTTTTCCATGGTGGGTAATGAATCTTGTGGCTCTTATGGTTGCTCTTGTAGCCAAGCATGTCTAGGATCACTGATGCTGAGGTGTATATCAGCTCATTGGTTTCATTCGTTCTCAGTGCTGCATTCACAGTTTCCATGAGACTTTCAGGTGGTACTTCACATAGCCGTTGTAATCGGTGCCTTCGTTGCCCAGTTTTCATTCTTGCCATGATCTTATCTCTCAGGGCATTTGCTGCCTTGCTCAGCATTTCATTTATTGGGGCTGGCTTCCCAATCTCATTATTCATTGGGGCTTGCCTCCCAATCTCTGGTTGAACCTCTTCCTGTGATGTGGCAGCCTGGGGCCCTTCACCTCGGAATTTGTGTTGTACCTCATCAATCTCAAGTTGTGATAGCAATTGCCGTTTGTGGATATTGGAACACTGAGCTACTAGTTGTTTCGTGGTCAACCGTGACTGTGGGTTTCGAAGTAACCATTCAGCCCCCATTCTCCGCATGTAACCCCTCTGACTAGGGTTGCTTGAGTAGTAGCATTCCAACAGAGCCATGTTATCGCATCTCGTCCATCTCCGCTTTGTTCCAGTAGCCCATTTTTCATCAGGGTGCTCTGGTTCCCCAGCACCTGACGCAGACCTTGTTTGGCCGGGCGACGTCTGAGCCGGCATGTCATTCCATTTATTGTCTCTCATCATTGTATGAGGTAGGCATTAGCGTGAAGGGTCTTGCCCAAGGACCCACACTGGATGATGTCATTGTGCTCATTTCTGCTCATTTTCTCTGCCACAAGTGGGATTCGAACCCTCGTCTCCCATATGCCAAACCGATGCCTTATCAACTGAGCTATCCAGCCGCTTATATATATATATATATATATATATATATATATATATATATATATAATAATGTGTGTGTGTGTGTGTGCGCGTGTGTGTATAAGATATATATATATATATATATATATATATATATACATTATACTTTGCGCCTTATATACACACACACACACACACACGTTTGTTTTTTTTAGCAACAGGGGGGACCTGTGAGAGAGAGGGGTGATGTTCATGAATGTCATTTTGATGAAGCTGATTTTCTGATTTCATAAACGGTTTTATTCCGCTGTCTGTAAATAGAAATTTGACCTTGCGGCTTTTTGATAACAAAGATTCAAAAAGCACTAGAAAGCCTACAAGGAAAGGATGTTGACACTGGAGTTGTAAATGTCGTCATATGTGGAAGCGTTCTTCCACATATGGGATGTTGAGTACATTTTACTATATGCAACAAGCTAAATTATTGTGATTGTACATACTGGAAACCGCAACAGTGGCTTGTTTTTTGTAAAGTTTGATTTATCGCACCAAAAACACAGTTGAGCTATAAACTCCAAAAACGGACTGATAATTCCACTCGAAATGTTGATAGATTCTGATACTCTGAAAAAAGTAGGAATATGATTAATTAGTAGCTTATGTGATGTAACAACTTGACAGTCATGCGTCATGTCAGTGATGGTGATTTCACCTTCTTAAGTTTTATTCTGCTTTAGGTGTGTGCTTAAGATAGGGCGTGCGAGGTGGGTGGCTGTCCACCACTTTGCTGATGCCACAAGAAAATAAATGGAATTCCACCAGCCTGTTTTTTTTACCGGCTGAAATAACACAAACTGTGTGTCTGCCATTATTACTGTTCTGTTGGCTGTCTGAAAAGAAAGTGTATTTGCATTGCTGCACTGTTTTTATTTTTTCTCTATCCACCAAAATGCCCTGCTGCCTGCCCTTCACAAAAGTATCTCACGACTTTAGGCGAGTGAAGTGAAGGTGGTGTTGATGTCAAAGACATTTTCGTGTTGTAACTGGAACAAACTTTTATGCCGTTCACTTTACGAATTAATATTGACACGCCTGCTGTGATGTGACTCTTAGTAAAAGGTTTCTAGACTTGTGAACTAGATTCTTTTCGCAATAAAAGCCTCTTAACTTGATCATGGTCTGAGTTTGTAACAATCACCTTTATGCATCTGTTTAAGCTCTCAGTCGTACAGGAGTGTTCCATCGATGAGAAGGTTTCTTCAGCTGTGATCTGTACTTCTTTGAAGTTTCAGACGTTTTGCTTCTTATCCAAGAGGCTTCGTCAGCGAACTAAAATTTGCTGGTAGTTTTGCCCATATAGATAGATAGATAGATAGATAGATAGATCCCTACTGTCCAGACGTGGCGGTGCCAAACTCTGCTATGATAAGTCCCTGCTCTCAGGTTGGGGGAGCAGAGGACTATTCCCTGAGGCTACACTGTTTACTTCTATTGTCCTGACTGATTACTTCTATTGTCCTGCTGGAGTATGGGGTCAGCGTCTGGCCTGATTGCCCCATTTGCCCTGGTATCACCTCATCAGCATAACTAAGCCTATGTGGTCTAGGAAGTCTGTTGTAAGAACAATCCAAATTAAACACTTTACTATGGCGATTTAGTGAAGGTTTATGCTGCAAAACCCTTCACTAAATCGACCTATCATAGCAGAGTCTGGCACCGCCATGTCTGGACATTAGGGATAAATGTATATAGGGTCAAAACTACCAGCAAATATTAGTTTGATGATGAAGCCTCTTAGATAAGAAGCGACCAACACCTTCAAAGAACTCCAGATGGCGGCTGAAGAAACCTTCTCATCAATCACCTTTACGGATGCAATATGCATGACATGGAGAGAATATTAAAACACCCAGCTGTCACATTTATCCAGAAGATCACGGAGCCAGGCCAGGAGGTGGGACTCACTGGCGAGCGCCTGCACCTATGAGGCTCGGCCTGGCTCAACCTGAAAGGCAATGTGGGACCCCCTTTCCATGGGCTCACCACCTGTGGGAGGGGCCAAAGGCGACAGGTGCCCTGTGAGCGAGGTGAGTAAAAGGCGATCTGATCTAAAGAATCTTGCTCTCAGATGATGGAATGTCACCTCTGTGGCAGGAAAAGAGCCTGAGCCGGTGTGCGAGACGGAGAAGTTCTAACCAGTTAAATTTGTGCTCACCTCCACACACATCTTAGTCACTTCAATCGGTCCCCTTTAGTGAGATTGGGACTCTTCCATTGTGGAGTTATCCAAGGTGTGAGGCGCTGAGCAAGTGTGGGCATGCTTATTGCTCGCTGCCATTGCCTCCTTCCATCATCAGGCCAAGGGACCAGAGTCCTGAATGTAATTCGAGCCTATGCACCAAGCAGCAATACCCACCCTTTTTATATTTGAGTTCTTGAAGGTTGTGCTCCTCCTTTTTTTCCGAGTAATCTGCTCCTTGTGGTTGATACACACGCACGGGCACAAAACATTTATATTTGGAGTGTAGGCGCGAGTGCGCCTCAGAAGGAGCGCGCAAGCACAACCGAGTCAGCCAGAGGAGCGGAGACAGGCAGACCTTGAGTTCATTTCCACACAGTCTTCACATCGGTAAGTAATGTTCACCTTTTCTTCTTGTCATAACTCAGTCAATGAACATAAAATTATATTGTTGTTGCTGCATAAATGGAGTGCCATTACTGTTGATTTTTTTGGGGGGGTGAGGTGTGTATGGGTGGACCGTGGGTGAGCAATATTTTTCAAACACATTGGATCAAGGACAAACTAAGAGAGGGAAATGCAAAGGAGGCTTAACTGTGGCGAGAAATCAAGTCAACGCTAGCTACTGGTTCGCCTTTATTGGAAAGATTCATGTTACGCTGGTAGCGAGGTCCCATATGCACAGAACTTGCCACGGCCTTAATTTGACAAAAACAATGTAATTACAATGAGTAGTAGAGCTGTTGCGAATATACGATGCTCTTCATTCCTTTCCTCCAGGTTTATTGGGTTGATGCGTCACTGTTTCAATCCAAGGTGATTGTGTGGTCTACCCAATGTTTCCACAGATCCTCTCAAAATGCAATAAAGAAGTGATTGCTTGATGGAAGATTTACTGTGAAAGATACTGTATTTTTCAAGTATAAGGCGCACCCCCAATGAATGGTGTATTTTCAAATCTTGTCCACATATAAGGCACACCGGAGTATAAGGCGCACCATCAATGAATGACAAAGGTTTTCCAAATATAATATATAATATATATATATATAAAAGTTTTCCAAATATAAGACACACCACGTTATCGGGCGCTAGAGTACAGCCTGAGGTTACGTACTACTTCTACAGAGGGAAATGGAGTCAGTTGCTGTTGACAGTATTTGCGAGACCTGTTGTGGTTCGATATTACTTTACATATAAGGCACACCTACGTATAAGGGGGGGTCATCATTTGAAGGAAATCAAGGCTTTTGGGTGTGTCTTATACACCGGAAAATACAGTAGAGTAGTAGTAGAAAATACAGTAGTTGATTTACCTTAATTCACACAAATTACTACCATCCATCCATTTTCTGATCCGCTTTATCCTTCCAAGGGCTGTAAGGCATTCTGGAGTCTATCCTATCTGTCTTCAGGTAGTACACCCTGAACCGGTTGCCAGCAGGGCACACAGACGAAAAACCATCCGTGGTCACGTTTACACCTAGGGACAATAAAGGTTTCAATCAGCCTGCCATGCATGTTTTGGGAATGTGGAGGAAACTGGAGCACCTGTTGAAAACCCGCAAAGGCATGGGGCTGGTATTGAACCTTGCACAGACGGGCTAACCAATCGACCACATAGATGACAATGTGATCTAATGGTCAATGTGAGAGTTGTCAATCATCAGAAAAATAATCCTGGAGGGATTATTAGAAAGTTGCTAAATCTAGTTAGCAATGCAGACTTAAGAATTTTCATTGAGAGAGGGTCATTTTAAATTACCTTTCAAGCAAGATGCCCCAACCTATGACACTTAAAGGACAACCGACGTCACTTTTTTGTTTTTTTAACTGACATCAGAAAAACGTTTTATAGCATCTAAAATACCCAAAACACGCACTATGACATTTTTAGTCAAATGGAAAACACCAATAAAAATGACTTAGTGTCCAAAATCAGCAAAAAATTGAGCTGTGAATTGGGCATTTTCAGAAAGTCCCGCCCCAGTTCGTGACACACGCCAATACGTCTTTCGATGAGAAGGTTTCTTCAGCCGTCATCTGTACTTTGAGCCAAGATGACGGCTGAAGAAACCTTCTCATCGATGGAACACTCCTGTACGACTGAGAGCTTACACAGACGCCAAGACGTCTTGCGTTGCTAGTGAATCAAAACAATGGCTTCAGATTCAGAGAATATCCTTTCTTGTTACACATCCAGTTATGAATATGATTCAAATAGTTCTGAAGAGGAAAGCATACATGTTTGCAATCGATTAAAGAATTTATTTGTGCCATTTTGAGGCAACATTGGGGGGAAATCTCTCACCCAAAAAAAAGAGGCACAAAATGGCGACCTCCTGTGGCCACTTCCGTTTCCACAGGCTGATAAATTCCTTATATGGCGCTTGGACGCCCTCTTCTGGCCTTCTGGCGGATTTTGGGTGCAACACGAGGTCCCCAGACCAAACAAGTACAGCAAAATACATTGACGTGATGGAAGGACCGTTACAATGCGTCTTTTTTACGGTCAGGGGCAGTCCTTTAATGACGTCACGTACGGACTCGTCACCAACTCAAAAACAAGACTTCTTCAATATTCAGCGCGAGTCTTAAAACGTAAAATATAGCTATATGCGGTGGAATCTTTGTAAAATACGCTCAGTAGAAGTCATTTGAAGCCATTTTACCAATTATGGACACAACTTGTCCGGAGACGTCGGTTGTCCTTTAAGAACACGCTAATGCTTGATTAACTTTACTGCGACATCAATTATAGCGTTCCTTTATAATTTAGGATCCAAATTTCATGAGCCACCAAAATGTGGCAAGAGACTTTCCACTACTACAATATGTCAATATCATCAGCCAATGCTGACCCTGCGCCCAAATAAAAATGTTTATGTTGGGTCAAAAAAGAGGATCCGGTGTAAAAAAGGGTGCCGAACATCCTCTGTCATGCAAAGGCCTCACTTTGGTGACCCCTAACACGGAAATGTCAAAAGTCACCTTTCCTTTGACTTGTGTAATGTTGGCTGAAGGGTTGTTAAACATGATGAAACAATATAAAACTTGGCCATGTTCATTTCAGATGGTCAGATTCTTTATACTTGGAGGATGAGGAGGTTTTTTGTCCACCAGCTATAACGATGAGTCACCTCGAAACCGCCTCAGCGTGACGCAGCGATGCATTCATTCTTACGCTTGTTGGATTGTTAATGAGTGGATGAGGATGGTCCTTTTTCGAGCAGAAATTACCAACTCTTGTTATTCCCCAATGCTTTCCAGTTGTGCAAATATATATGCAGCCCTGACACAAATTGAATTCCGTGGTACGCCAATGATTTGTGTATTAGCCATTGGCAGCGTTCATTGATTGTCTTCCCCCCTTTGGACTGTAGACTGATTATCTAATTTACAACAGATTCTTTTCTTACAGACAGTGCTTTTTAGGTGTTCAATTACCTGACATGTTTCGTCGTATACTTCCACCTTCGTCAGAGCATATATATATATATATATATATATATATATAAGAACCCAGTGGTGTTCAATTACCTGACATGTTTCGTCGTATACTTCCACCTTCGTCAGAGCATATATATATATATATATATATATATATATATATATATATATATATATATATATATATATATATATATATATAAGAACCCAGTAATGCTGTCCATTTGGTCCATTATGACTCAACATTTTGGGTTGCTGACCCCTATTTTAGAGCAATTGCAGATAAAACATGTAATTTCTTTAAACACTAATCACGCATATCCTGTAATGCACCAAAAGGTGTTAAATCCTTTGTTTTTTTTATTATTAAAGCAGTATAACATTTCATTTTAATGTTTGCCATGCCAACTACTAATCCTAACAAAAACTTTCCGAATGGAGGATCTAAGCCTTGCATTTTTTTTACGCATGACAATGTAATTCATCAGACGGAACATTTCTTGTAATTAAGTTGAACAACAAACATATTTAAACTTTGTCATTCGTCTTCATGTGTCAACGTTGATACAATGTTAGAAAGCCCACATTACGTCTGTGTAAGCTCTCAGTCGTACAGGAGTGGTCCATCGATGAGAAGGTTTCTTCAGCCGTCATCTGTACAAATGTGAAGGTTTCGGACGTTTCGCCTCCTATCCAAGAGGCTTCGTCAGCGAACTAAAGTCTGACTGGTCGTATCGGCCCCATTTATATATCCCTAATGTCCAGACATGGTGGCGCCGGACACAGCTATGATAGGTCCCTACTCTCAGGTTGGGGGGGCAGAGGACCCCTCCCTGTGGCCCCACTGATTGTTCCTACATTCCTGACTAACGACTGGCCTATTACCCCCACTCCTACCGGTATCACCTCATCAGCATAACGACCCTCATCAGCATTACGAAAGTTGCCTAACCTGTTTTGCCTAAGAAGGCTATTGTATGAACGATCCAAATTGAACCTCACCCCATCAGACCGGTTTAATGAAGGATTTTGTTGTTTTATAAGAATCGCTTCTTTTACCCCCCTTTCAAACCATCTATGTTCTTTCGCTAAGTTTTAAACCTCATTGTCGTCAAATGAGTGGTTGCTAGCTTTTAGGTGCAAATGTACTGCCGATTAAGGTCCACTTATATTATCCCTGCGATGTTGCTAAAGTCTTTTTTTGAGAATTTGTTGAGTCTCCCCAATGTACTGCTCTTTACAATTTTCATTCTTACAATGTATGGAATAAACTACATACTTTGTTTTTCATTTGGTAGCCTATCTTTTGGATGCACTAATTTTTGCCTTAACGTGTTTATCGGTTTGAAATAAGTAGGAATTTTATGTTGCTAAAGGACTCTTTGTAATTTTTCAGAAACTCCTGCAATGTACGGTACTGCTACTCCTCTCCTTTTTGAATTTTGAGAATTATTGGTTTCGTTCGCTATTCTTTCTTTCTGACATTTGTTGAATGACCACTGAGGGTACCCACAGTTAGTGAGTGCTCTCCTGATATGTTTTGACTCCTTTTCTATACCTTCAGTGCTAGTTGGTATTAGTTTAGACCTATGCTGGAGAATGTAGGAACAATCAGTGGGGCCACAGGGAGGGGTCCTCTGCCCCCCCAACCTGAGAGTAGGGACCTATCATAGCTGTGTCCGGCGCCACCATGTCTGGACATTAGGGATATATAAATAGGGCCGATACGACCAGTCAGACTTTAGTTCGCTGACGAAGCCTCTTGGATAGGAGGCGAAACGTCCGAAACCTTCACATTTGTACAGATGACGGCTGAAGAAACCTTCTCATCGAAAGCCCACATTGTTTAGATATTTGTAGTTATTATCATGTAATATATGGTGGGCGGAGAGGCGAAGGTTATGTCTGAGTTTGAAATGTGTAAGCATTTTTTAATGCACCTTCTATCTCATGCTTAATGGGTGTGTCTCCACTGATTCCATCACTGTTTGTTCTAATCCACACTCTGCACTATGAGGTCAACGCGTTACCCACTCATCCACCGGGGTACCCTTTTTCTCATTATTTCATGTTTTGTTTTTGAGTCTGGGAAGTCATTGGGCTCAAGTAGTCATGTTGACTACAGGCTGACCCAAAAAGGTGCGTACCCATGAACATTTCAATTGTGGCTTTGAATAAAAAGCTATTTATTTCAAATTACAACCACACATTATCTGTTTATGAGAGGCCATTCACCAGAGTTTCAGCTATGTCTGTCATTTTTTAGTCAATTTATGGCTTCAATCACTTTTGCACTCCTCTTTTGGGAGAAAACATTGCTGCAGTAAGGGACTCAGTAGGACGCATCTTTTTGGGTCACCCTCTCGAAATAGGAGTGTGTAAAAGTGATTGACAACTTTGTCAGATGAGTACAGGTTTGCTTGCAACGAAATTGTGGACATTTGGAACACATCTTGGGAATGCCATAAATTGACTAAAAATAGACAGAAATAGCTGAAACACTGGTGAATGGTCGTCCATAGACTGAATAGTGTGTGGTTGTAATTTGAAATAAATAGCTTTTTAATCAATGCCACAATTGAAATTTTCATGGGTCACCCTGTATTTTGCAAAGGACTTCAAATGATCCGATTTGCTTCTTGTTCATTTAAGTTGAGCTCAAATATCCATGTGGTATACAAGAAAGTCTGATGTCTTTATGTGAAACCGGTTGTTGATGGGTCCGGAAAAAAAAAGAGTATCAAGCAACAACCATTGGCGTTCCATTGGGAAACAGACCATTACTATGTGCGCACTGCCGCGTACAGCATATTCCATCAAGGCATTTTCCACTTTCACTGTGTTATGGACAACAGATCTGGTTTCTTTGTTCTGCCAAGGCCTAAAACACATTTCTTTCTTCCCTCTAGAGTGGCAGCCAGGAAACTAACCAACCTTGTCCAAGAAGACAACAAAACAAAGACTATTTATTTGTATGTAGGTGTGAAAAGGAGAACCCCCGAGAGAAGTTCATCTAAAAAGAGAAGGCTGTGCTAGTTGATTATGCTTGAAGAGGGCATTATGAACTGCACCGTTAGCCATGAAATCCACCAGTACCTCTTCTGCTTTGTGTATATCTTCGTACTACTGGTGAGTGTGTGCCAATTATAAATATTTACTGAGTATGCGTATATTTCAGAAATTACTCTCTTAATAGCACACAATGTTTTCAAATTGGATATTTTTGTCCATGTCAACTTTCCGGAGCACTTCAGTGAGAAGTTGGCATAGTCTCATTGTGAGGTGTGCGTGTGTGTGTGTGTGTGTGTGTGTGTGTGTGTGTGTGTGTGTGTGTGTGTGTGTGTGTGTGTGTGTGTGTGTGCGCGCATGTGTGCGTGTCAGTGTGTGGATGTATGTGCATGCGTTGCGTGTGCGTGTATACGTGTGTGCGTGTGTTTGTGTGTGTGTGCGTGCGTGTGTGTGAGTGTGTGCGTGTATGGATGTATGTGTGTCCGTGCTTGCGTGTGTGTGTGTGTGTGTGTCTGTGTGTGTGTATGCGCATGTGTATGCGAGTGTGTGCATGTATGTTTTCTTCGACTTGAGATACACTGCATAGTAGCATTGAACTAATTTCACTTCACAACCAAGAAAGACGTTTCGAGTTTTTTTTTGCCACACCCAGTCCAAGTGTACTACCAAACTTTTCATAAATCAATGAAAACTATGAATTTTTGAACCATAGTGTTAATGAATATAGCCTTATTATGAGAACTGTTAGTAGCCACTGTTGTGGACCAAGACGTAGCAAGCATTAGCAAGGATGAAGTGAGGAGGGTGCTGAAGAGGATGAAGGGGGGAAAGGCACTCGGGCCTGATGATTTACCAATCGAGGTATGGAAGTGTCTTGGAGAGGTGGCGGTGGTGTTCCTGACTGGGTTATTCAACAAGATCTTAGATGGTGAACAGATGCCTGAAGAATGGAGACGAAGTGTACTCGTGCCCATTTTTAAGAACAAAGGAGATGTGCAGAGTTGTACTAATTACCGAGGAATAAAGTTGATGAGCCATACAATGAAACTCTGGGAAAGAGTAGTTGAAGCTAGACTAAGAGCAAAAGTGAACATTTGTGAGCAGCAGTATGGCTTCATGCCAAAAAAGAGTACGACAGATGCAGTGTTTGCTTTAAGAATGCTGATAGAGAAATACAGAGAAGGTCAGAAGGAATTGCATTGTGTCTTTGTAGATCTGGAGAAAGCGTACGACAGGGTGTCCAGAGAAGAGCTGTGGCATTGCATGAGGAAGTCTGGAGTGACAGAATAGTATGTCAGAGCGGTGCAAGACATGTTATCACGACTGTAAGACAGTTGTGAGGTGTGCTGTCGGTGTGACGGAGGAATTCAAGGTGGAGGTGGGACTCCACCAAGGGTCAACTCTGAGCCCCTTCCTCTTTGCTATGGTGATGGACAGGCTGACAGACAATGTTAGACAAGAATCTCCTTGGACCATGATGTTTGCAGATGACATTGTGATCTGTTGCGAGAATGGGGAACAGGTGGCAGAGAAACGAGAAATGTGGAGATATGCCCTGGAAAGGAGAGGAATGAAGATCAGTTGCAGCAAGACGGAATATATGTGTGTGAATTAGATGGTTCCCAGTGCAAGAGTGATGCTACAGGAATAAGAGATAAAGAAGGTGGAGGATTTTAAGTACTTGGGGTCAACTGTCCAGAGCAATGGAGAGTGTGGAAAAGAGGTGAAGAAGCGTGTTCAGGCAGGCTGGAGCGGCTGGAGAAAAATGTCAGGTGTGATGTGTGATAGAAGGGTTTCAGCTAGGATGAAAGGAGAAGTGTATAAAACAGTGGTGAGACCAGCCATGATGTTTGGACTGGAGACAGTGCCACTGAAGAAGAGACAGGAAGCAGAGCTGGAGGTAGCAGAGCTGAAGATATTGAGGTTTTCTTTGGGAGTGACCAGGTTGGATTGGATCAGGAATGAGTACATTAGAGGGACAACTCATATTAGAGGCTTTGGAGATAAAGTCAGAGAGGCCAGACTGAGATGGTTTGGACATGTCCAGAGGAGAGAGAGTGACTATATCGGGAGAAGGATGCCGAGTCTTGAACTGCCAGGCAGGAGACAGAGAGGAAGACCGAAGAGGAGGTTTATGGATGTGGTCAAAGAGGACATGAAGGTAGCTGGTGTGAGAGAAGAGGATGCACAAAACCGGGAAAGATGGAGGACATTGATTCGATGTGGCGACCCCTGAAGGGAAAAACCGAAAGGAAAAGAAGAAGATGAGAACTGTTAGTAGCCGTTTTTCCCCTGAACATTTATTTAATCTCTTAAAGAATATACGGTAGTGTTAATTTAGGATGGATGCATGGCTTGAGGAGCCCGTGATGAGAAGAAAGGAGCGTCAGCGCAGAGTGCCAATAACTATGTGGAACTGTCGCGGCTTGGAATTGAAGCAGATTTACGTGAGACAGTAGACTGTTTTCATCAATGGATGATAAAGCTTCATGTTTGCTTTCAACATTTAGTTTGTAGCAGACGTGCACATTGCTCCATTTTTTGTTGTCACATTATTAGTTGTTTTTTATTGTTGTTCTGACTTCAAGACGGCACTGCGAGAGAGGCTGTCTTTACAGCAGCTCTGTGTTTTGTTTTTCTACTTCTTCCTTTCCTTTCCATTTACTTTCATCACTTTGCTCCTGTGAAATGTAAATTTCTCCACTGCGAGACTAATACATGTAAAGCCTAATCCAAGTTTGTATCCATTTTCACCCCCCCCCACGTATCTTCTTTGTTCCCTATCTCAAGAAAGTCCTTGAAACCTGTCAAGCACCCCTGATTTGAATCAGAATCAGAATCAGAATCAGAATTGAAACTTTTATCTCGGCATTTACGCACAACAGGGGAAGTCTAGACCTCCTCATGCCAGGAAAATTGCATCAATCTTTTTTTTTCTTCAATTTCAAGACATTTACCAAGGGGGCAGGACATATATATCCCAATCCCAATATAAATTTATGGCTGTTAGTTTCTTTTGCTTTTCTCACGACACTCTCGAGAGCCCGAAGCGATTTGTAACTAAAGAAAATAATAAATACCTTCAAAGGCACTGTTCGTCTTTTCCAGCCTGTATTTGGAAAAACCAACATCATCACTGTCCGAAATTCAACAAACCCACGAAGTAAGAGTAAGGCCGACTCTCTCCTCCAACATAACATATAGCTTAGCCTTTAATAATATTAATAATAATAATACATTTAATTTCTAAGCATCTTTCAAAACTCTCAAGGACACTTTACAGTCATGGGATTTTTTTGTGCGGGTGAGCAGCGGCAGCCATTCGCGCCAGTGTTTAAGTCCCTATTATGCTAGCTCATTACTAATGCTAACACTTCCAACCATCCATTTGATGACAGTTATTTCATTGGGGTAAGATACTTTCATATGAATGTTTTGAATCACAAATATCATGGAATAAATACAACTCTAATTTGAAGGTACCATTGCACATGAACATACTGTACATTACAATAACATCAATATGCAGTCAATCCAATATAGTTATTTTCCCTCCAGTAAAGCAATGAGACTGTTGTGGTGTTCTCTACGGATCCATCTTTACTGTTTACGTGAAACACGCCACACACACCCATTGTTAGCACTTTAGTTAATGGAACTGGAGTCAATGCAAATGTATCACAAAGGAAGCACAGTCTAACTTTGTGCATGGGTGGAGTTTTCTTTCTTTTCGTGTTTTCCTTAGACTTGCACAGCCAGAACAGTGCGTTTGCGCTATTGTGTGCCATTATGAGATGGAATGCAGCCAACTCTTGGGAAAATTAAAGTGGCTCCCCTGTACAGGTTTCTGGACAAATTCAGGACAGAAAAAGGATTTCGCGTGAATTGAGAGATTTGCCTTTTTTTAAATAAAAATATTTTTATTAATGAAAAAAATCACTGCAAGAATTACAAAAACAATGCAAGAATGACAAAGTACAAATTAGGAAAAGTGCGAGCAGTGGTGGTCACGTTCGTCTTACGGACGAAAGGTTTTGAGCTCGAAACTGGGTGGAAACATTCTCTGGTCCTTTTTGATTCGCTGTGAAAACTAGCGATGTGCCATACTGTGCTGAGGTTCCAAGGTGTGTGCCGAGTAAACAGGTGAAATCATTTGCAATGCGCGGTTTCGAGGCGTGGGTCGATTTCGATTGTGGAAACGCTCGAAGTCTCAGAATGCATGCGCTCCCGCGATGAGAAGATCAAAACGTCAGGGCTAAGTGCTGATGCATATGTGGAACTGTCGCAGCTTGAAATTTAAGCGGATTTGGGTGGGACAGGAGATGTGAGACAATCTTTTTTGGTCAATCGTTGCGACAGCTTAGTGTTTGCTTTCAACATTTAGCTTGTAGTAGACATGCACATTCCACCGTGACGTCCCGGATACACTGGTGAAAACAACACTTTGATCCTCTCCTCATCTGGAACTGCTTCATGCAACAAAGAGGGTGCAGAAAGTGCCCAAGATTGAATGACTGTCTGTGTGTTTGTGTTGTCATATTATTTGTTAATTAGTTTTTTTCGTTCTTTTGACTTCAAGATGCTGCCGCGAGAATGGCTGCTTTTACAGCAGCTCCAGTATTTTGTTTTTCTACTTCTTCCTTTCCTTTCCTTTTCCTGTCATAAATTTACTGCTGTGAAATGGGAAGAGCGGTGCCAATGATTTTTTTTCTGCCATCTTAACCGTCCGTTAGGGACACAGACCTTAAAGAAAGATCTAACCACTAAAACACAATAACAAAGTCTTGAAACAGGAGAGATGAGTGTTACATTTCAATGTTACCTTTGCTATCAGTTAAGAGCAACAACAGCATTGATATGAAACTCAGTGCACTCTCAAGTTTCCATGGTGTAGTGGTTATCACATTCGTCTTACACACGAAAGGTCCCCGGTTCGAAACTGGATGGAAACATGATTGTGGTCCGTATTAAGCGCTTTGTGTACAGCTTCAGATGTTTTTAAAGCGCTTTTTAAGTCAATGTCTGTTGTATTGTAAATTGATTTATATAGCGCTTTTACAGGAGCTGAAGCTGCAACGAAGCGCTTAACATGGACAGATATCATATACAAGACAAAAAGGAGTCATAAAGTTAGTAGAAACACCATGGAGTGAAACCAAGATCAAGTCGGAATCATGCTGAGTCTTCCGCGTGACAGGCCGAGATACTATCCACTATGCTAACTCGGAACTTTAGAAGATCTAACCATCAAAACACATCAACAGAGTCAGACGAGTGTTTCATTTCAAGGTTGTAATTGCTATCAGTTAATCGTAATGACAGCCTTCTTATGAAACATGCTTCTCTCTCAATCGTCCATGGCGTAGTGGTTATCGCGTTCGTCTCACACACAAAAGGCTTGCAGTCTGAAAATAGGTGGTAATATTCTCTTCTCCATTTTGAATGACAGTGGACATTGCATCACTAAATTATTTATAAAGACATGAACTCCCCATCAGGGAATCGAACCCTGGTCTTCCGCGTGACAGGCGGAGATACTGTCCACTATACTAATGAGGAACACAGCCATGACACAAGATCTAACCACCAAAACAGATTAACAGGTAATGGAAATAAGTGAGATGATAGTTTCCGATTAGGCGCTTAAAATAAAATGTGATGATAAGAAGGGAGCGCTGATGCATATATGGGACTGTCACAGCTTGGAATTGAAGCGGATTTAAGTGGGACAGGAGATGTGAGACAATCTTTTTCGTCAATCGTTGCTACAGTTTAGTGTTTGGTTTCAACATTTAGCTTGTGGTAGACAAGCACATTTCTCCATGATGTCCATGACCCACTGGTGAAAAGGATGCTTTGATCCTCTCCTCTTTCATCTGGAACTGCTTCTTGCAACAAAGAGGGTGCAGAAAGTGCTCAAGATTGAATGACTGTCTGTCTTTGTTTTGTCATATTATTTGTTATTTAGTATTTTTTTTCTTTTGACTTCAAGATGGTGCCGTGCCCATTTTGTTTTTGTACTTCTTCGTTACCTTTCCTTTGCCTTTCATAACTTTGCTGCTGTGAAATTTAAATTTCTCCACTCTGAGAGCAATACAGACTAATCCGATCTATTCCAATCCATGGTGTGAAGGGTCCAGTAGGATTTTCCATGCCCTTGTCTTGGTTTTTGTCGGTGTGCAAGTCCTTGAGAGTGGGAAGGGCGGTGTCAATGATTTTTTTCCGCCATCTTAACTGTCTGTTCGGAATACAGACCTTAAAGGAAGATCTAACCACTAAAACACAACAACAGAGTCTTGAAAAAGGTGAGACAAGTCTTACATTTCAAGGTTGCCATTGCTATCAGTTAACAGCAACAACAGCATTGATATGAAACGGGGTTTACACTCAAGTTTCCATGGTGTAGTGATTGTCACATTCGTCTTACACACGAAAGGTCCCCAGTTTGAAACTGGGTGGAAACATGATTGCTATCCATGTTAAGCGCTTTAGTAGAGCTTCAGCTGTTTTTAAAGTGCCATATAAATCAATATGTGTTGTATTATATATTGATTTATACAGCACTTTCATAACAGCTGAAGCTGCAACGTAGCGCTGAACATGGACAGGTATCATATCCAGGACAAACATTAGTCATAAAGTTAGTAGAAAGCACCAGGGAGTGAAACCAAGATCAAGTCGGAATCATGCTGAGTCGTTCACGTGACAGGCCGAGATACTATGCACTATACTAACTCTGAACACGATCCTCAAATAACATCTTACCATCTAAACACATCAACAGAGTATTGAAACATTGCTTTTAGTTAATAGCAATGACAGCCTTCATATGAAACACCCTTGTCTCTCCAATTTTCCAACAGATTATGGAAATAAGTGACATGATAGTTCCAGATCAAGGCTGTCATTGGTGTCAGTGAATTGCAATGACAGTCTTGATATGAAAGACTCCTGTCTCTAACCTTTACATCGTGCAGTGGTGTTCCCGTTCGTTTTACAGACGAAAGGCCTTGAGCTCGAAACTGGGTGGAAACATTCTCTTCTCCTTTTTGATTTGCTGTGAAAACGAGTGATGTGCCCGACTGAGCCGAGGCTCAGAGGCGTGTGCCGAGTAAACAGGTAAAACCATTTGAAATGCGCGGTTTCAGGCGTTGGTCAATTTTGCTTGCTGCCACACCCAAAGCCTCGGAACGCACATGTCTCCCGCGATGAGAAGAAAGGAACGTCAGAATATGTGGAAATGAAGCGGATTAACGTGGGACAGGAGATGTGAAACAATCTCTTTTCTGTCAATGGATGCTACAGCTTCGTTTTTGCCATCAACATTTAGCTTGTAGCAGTCATGCACATTCCACCATGAAGTCCCTTATCCGCTGGTGAAAAGGACGCTTTGATCCTCTCCTCTTTCATCTGGAATTCCATGCAACAAAGAGGGTGCAGAAAGTGCTTAAGATTGAATGACTGCCTGCGTCTTTGTGTTGTCATATTATTTGTTATTTAGGTTTTTGTTTTTTTTTACTTCAAGATGGTGCCGCGAGAGTGGCTGTCTTTACAGCAGCGCATGTATTTTGTTGTTCTACGTCTTTCTTTCTTTACTCTGCCTTTCATAACTTTGCTGCTGTGAAATGTAAATTTCTCCACTGCGAGACAAATAATCCAATTCAATCCATCCGTTCATTTGGTGACAAGGTGGGCTATCTCAATTCTTACCAGCATTTAAGAGAATCACATGTGTCTTCCTTATTTTAGGTTGGTGTTCCCTCCAACCTGTACTCGCTGTACCATGCAGCACTGCAACTAAAGCAAAAGAATGAGCTGGGAGTTTATTTGATAAACCTCACTGTGTCTGATCTACTATACCTGGCATCACTACCACTGTGGCTCCAATACTTTTTTCAGGTATTGTGTTGTGTTGTGTTGTTTATCATTTCATGTTTACTGTTCTATTGACAGCAGCACGGGCGCCCACAGTAGCTCACCTCTCTGCTTAGGAAAGAAATTTCATCTGTGTAGTATGTTGCACATGTAGCACATTTGTTCACATAAACATGAAGGTAAACGAGAATCAAACATTCTGTCACATACAGTGCCTTTAACCAATGGTCAGGCTTCTAAATTAATAACATGTGGAAAAAACATGGGCTCTTGCATTGTAAATAACACAGCCACCTTATGTCGACTGAATACAGTTACAGATATCAAATATGCTTTTTATACTGTATTTTTATTCAGCTAGGATGAAAGGAAAAGTGTATAAAATGCTGGTGAGACCAGCCATGATGTTTGGACTGGAGACAGTGCCACTGAAGAAAAGACAGGAAGCAGAGCTGGGGGTAGCAGAGCTGAAGATGTTGAGGGCTTCTTTGGGAGTGACCAGGATGGATAGGATCAGCAATGAGTATGTGGCGTCACACGTGTGTATGATTTTGAAGTGCGTCTTTCAACCATTTCATGTCTTTCAATTCCTTGATCTCCTTGATGTGCGTCTCTCCCTGACGCATAGCACACGCTTGAAACTTGTATAAAAGGAGCTGTCGCGGGACAGAGAGATTGGGGGCGAACCACGGGGCAGAATCATATCAGACTCATCTCGGGCATCGGACGGACATCACGGCACGACTTGCTCGACTCCACGCCGCGATCAAGCGCTGCGCGTCACCTGCTTGGGAGATCTGAGAACGAACCTACTTACAAATAAAGAGAACCATCAAACTCTAAGTACATTAGTGGGACAACTCATATTGGAGGCTTTGGAGAGAAAGTCAGAGAGGCCGGACTGAGATGGTTTGGACATGTCCAGAGGAGAGAGAGTGACTATATCGGGAGAAGGATGCTGAGCCTTGAACTGCCAGGCAGGAGACCTTTCATAACTTTGCTGCTGTGAAATGTAAATGTATCCACTGCGAGACTAATAAAGGCAAATCCAATCCAATTCAAAAGAGGAGGTTTATGGATGTTGTCAAAGAGAACACGGGTAGCTGGTGTGAGAGAAGAGGATGCACAAAACCAGGGTAGATGGAGAACACTGATTCGCTGTGGTGACCACTGAAGGGAAAAGCCGAAAGGAAAAGAAGAATATATTGTATTTTTATACTATGTCCAGTTCTTTTTATGAAACATTCTTGCGCAGTCATACATTTCAGTCTGCTGACATTTCTATTATGCGTGGAATACTTTTTATATGTTCACCCCCCACCCCTTTCAATATCGTTGCTGTGAGATAGCAAAGTTCCCCATTGTTCCCCTATTAAAGGCATTCTGATTCTGATGGTCACCAAACTTCATTCCAGAAGATTCTACACAAATGTTTTGCACATCCCATCCATTCATTCATCCCTCAATTGTGCTTTTGGCATCAGGTCTCGGGGGCAGCCAAAAAGGCAGATCCCATCCAAGGCTAGCCAAGAGACAGCCTTTTTAACCAGGAGCTCAAATTCGGGCTACATTTGATTGCACAATTGTAGCCCAATTTTTAGCCGGCAAACGTGTCTTGTAGCCGATGTTGATTTGTCTTGACGCATCACAGCAAATGTAATGTGCCATTCTCAACGACTGGTCATGAGATGTCTGGGAAACCTCTGAGACACAATGGAAGCAAATGTGGATAAACATACTTGTTCCTCATAGTCTGCATGAAGCAGATCCGTGATGTAGTGTCGTCCAGTCAGTTCTTGCCTAATGATAAATTTGTAAGGACCAAGTCAACGAGTAGCATCACAAATCACTTCAATACAGCTGCAGGATCAACATCCTCAAGATGTTGCGAACTGGAAGATGGGCGGGATGTATGAATCTTGAATTACAGATGGTGCCAAAATAAAATTAAGAGTCATTGGACACTAATGTAGGTAAATGCAAATAATGAATGGAATAACTATGGGAAAGAATAAGCCTACTAAAATAGGAAACCATAATCAAGGCATGCTGAATAGCCGGTTGCTCTTCAAAACCAAACACGCATAGCAGTTTGCATTTTGAAATACAAAGAAGAACAAAAATGAGAATCACAGACCTTTACATTTTTCCAGCAATTGAATAGGGGCTAACTTGATGGTGTCGAGGTCGCAAGGCGTGCTGGAGCTGATGCCAGCCGTCTTCTGGGAGTAGGCAAGGGACACCCTGAATTGGTTGGCAGCCAATCACAAGGCACACAGAGACAAACAAACATCCACTCTCACACTCACGCCTATGGACAATTTGGAATGTTTAATCAGCCTGTCATGGATGTTTTTTTTTTATCAATGTGGGAAGAAACCGGAGGACCCGAAGAAAACCCATGGTACTGTGTATCAAACTTTGTGAAACATGCCATTTGTGTAAACTTCACAAATCCACATATCATTTTGTCTTACCTTGTACATGTTTTACATACCTACTGTATATTTTTGTTTCCTGTTTATGCTTTTGTTGTTGCAGGATGATGATTGGCGTCACAGGGAATGGTTGTGTCAGTTGTGTGGCTTTCTTCTTTATGAGAACATCTACATCAGCATTGGCTTCTTATGCTGTATAAGTCTGGATCGCTACCTGGCTGTCGTTCACCCTTTGAGGTTGTCTTTCATGAATTGTATCTCAGAACCAAAAAAGTAATACCGGTACATGTATATGGAACAAAAGTCCAAAACCTCAGATAACCTAACAAGCTACATGATGTAGGTATGTTGTGAAAAGATTAAACTGTATATCAAAATATAGAATATCATTGGATTATGGACCAATTAAAATGAATTTTCTAAGCATCGTGTAAGGATTAAGGATTTTTATGCAATTTTTTACATCATTAAACATCTTAAATTGACTTGTCCTGGAATAGTAAATCGTGAAGTATAGCACGAGTGATGCTTTTTAGCAACAATATGAGAGTTACGGTAAATAATGTTATTACGAATGACCAAAGGTGGGAGTAAGTCCAATTCGCAAGTCTCCTCAGGTCGTAACGTTCAAGTCTTCAGCATCACCCAAGTCAAGTGGAGAAAGGAATAATAATTTCATTTTCCGTACCGCTTATTCCTCATTAGGGTCGCGGGGGTTGCTGGAGCCTAGCTCAGCTGTCTTCGGGCACGAGGCGGGGGACACCCTGAATTGGTTGCCAGCCAATCGCAGGGCACACAAAGACGTACAACAGTCACTCTCACACTCACACCTAGGGACAATTTGGAGTGGTCAATCTGCCTGCCATGCATGTTTTTGGAGTGTGGGACGAAACCGGAGGACCCGGAGAAAACCCACGCGGGTCCAGGGAGAACATGCAAACTCCACACAGGGAGGCCGGAGCGGGACGTGAACCGTTGACCTCTGCACTGTGAAGCCGGTGTGCTAACCACTCGACTACCGGGCCGCCAGGAATAATAATAATAATAATAATAATAATAATAATAATAATAATAATAATAATAATAATAATAATAATAATAATAATAATAATAATAATAAAATACAAAGGCTGGACTAAGAATTCAATCACTTTTTCTCGCTGATCATACTACATAAATTACATCTTGACCCCAAATGAAATGAGCATTTACACCTCTAAAGATAAATGCAAAACTACTTCCCTTAAATGGGCCAACAGGCAAACCATTTATCTGCTGATGTAGAAGTGGCTAAAGCCAAACTGTAGCGAGGATTTTACTTTATGGACTTGAGGATGCAATCTCTACAGTCGAGTTTGAAAGAGTCCCACACTTTCATCGTTTTCTTCATTCTTCATTTCCCTTCTTGCTCAGTCAACCACATTTGCCTTGAATTTGTTGCCATCCTGTCTAAATCTGAGAGATTCTGCAATAGAAGTCCATACACAGACCGTTTGCCAATGCTGTTGGTTTCCATCTCACTCTGTCATTCCATTTCATAGTGTTGGTGTCATTTTCTGGACGAGGCCCTGCAACCAGTTTTGGGTCAATCCCTGTAACATCGCTGTAATTTTATGGTGATAATTTAACAGCATTTCTGACCGATGTTCTTTATTTATTTTATATTTTATGTTATTTTATTTTTTGTTTTCAAATTTTCAACCCTACCTCTGTTACAAAACCCGCTGTCTAGAGTTCAGATGTTTGTTTGGCTAGTTTGTGCCTTTAACATTTCAAATGCATAGATTTGAAATTATTGCAGGAGGTGGAATCATTTTAAATAATCAAACTGAAACCTCCCTGTCTTGTCTAACATTTCGTAGCACTATCTATTTCACTTTTTGAAATAGCATGGTCTACCTCTATTATTCGAATACTGGTGCAGACTTGAGATTCGCCTTTTGAAACTTTCAGAGACAGCCATGGTGTCAAACTCACTTTTGTCATTGGGATGATTTAAGTTAGTTTCCGATGGGACACGTTTTGACTGAAAGCATGTAGAGAAATATAAAATAACGGCTTAAATGAGGGGTTTGCTCAACAAAAATGCTTTGAGTATTATTTTTATTGATTCCAAATGAACATGTGAAATTATTTTACAGATTTTAGTAAGCATGGCGCGCTACATCTGGCCCAAGGCCTTGAGTTTGACCCCAGTGGGTTAGCGTAAGGTTGAATAGGACGAATGATACATTTGTAAAGACCAATCTAAAACATTTTCATTTGTCTGCAGGTTCACCTCCCTCCGCTCTGTAAGTGCAGCTTGTCTTTTCAGTGCCATCATCTGGCTGAAGGAAATTGCCGTTGGCATGGTTTTCTTTCGTCATAAAGAGCTGAGCACAAATTCCAACAACCAATCAGTCTGCTTTGAGCACTACCCCATGCAGCCTTGGGAGTATGCAATCAACTACTACCGCTTCACTATTGGTTTCATGTTCCCATTGGCCATCCTGCTGGTAAGAATACTGTTTCTATAATTATTCATATTTATGATGATATTTGTGAGTCCAGACAGGTTTTCCACGCATGCTGAAAATACCAATTTTTATTTTAACCCTTTCAAGGGAAAGCGGTTACCACAGTAGACAGCTTCTATTCCATTGTTGTCAGGTTATACAGACTGTAGGGTTAAATAAAAAGAGCATGTGCTCTTAATGCACTTCATTCAGGACACTGTTTTTGATTTCAGGGGAAATGCTAGTAGCTGTGTTGCTCCCATGAATATTTATCCTTCTCAAAAAGATGCCACGTTAGAAAAATTTACAATATCCACTCTCCAATCACTCAGTTTGGAAGTTGAGTTGATGGCTGTCAAATGCATCTGGTGCCACTGAAATAACAAATAATGAGGCCAATTTAACTAGTTGAAAGCCTGTCTCTCGTGTGAAAAGGTCGTAGATGGATGTCCTGCACAAAGAGGAAGAAGCAAGAGCAATGGCCGTATTCAAACAAAAGACAACTAAACTGCAATGAATCACATAGCAAAGAGTCAAAACAACTGACTCCTGTAAGGTCTGTTTTCTGGTTGACCTTCAGTTTTCTGCTTGACCTTCACTTGATTCATGTGTTTTTTTGCATTAACATTGTTGGAAATGAAATTATTACAGTCCATGAAACTCTCGCCTTTAGGGTTTGTTTTGCATTCCGCATTACAAAAATATGTATCTTGATTTGATTGCAATCATTCATTGTTTTGAATTGGAGTCTGAAGGGATGATTGTCTGTATTTGGCTTGCGATTTGTTCGTAACCTGTTCTAGGTGTACCCCACCTCTCACCTGAAGTCAACTGGGTTGACCTCCAGCACGTCTATGACCTAATTTGGTTAAACAGAATAAAATAGGTGTGGATGGGTGCATCTTTTTGCCATTTTGTTTGAACGCTAAGTGACTTTGAAACAGACACAAAGCGATTTTTCCATCTTCACGTAGTTTTAAGAAGTGCAAATGCAATGACTGCTCATATTCTGCCCTAGATCTTTGGTTTGCAGATCAGCTACCTGTGCGTACTTCGTGCTGTGGGCCAAAGTGCAGGCACACAACCAGATCAGAAGACCCGAATCCGACAGTTAGTTAGCAGTACCATCCTCATCTTCCTCATCTGCTTTTCCCCTTACCATGTCTTTCTGTTAGTTCGCACAGTCCTGGAGAGGGACTGCAACTTTATTACAGGTATGCTTTTTTTTTCAACGAAGTGATCTTTTGACTAGGACTAAAACTGTCGAGTCACATCGTGTGTCCTGTGTTCTTATTTCCAAAAGGAATTTTCAACTATTACCACCTAGCACTGTTGTTGACCTCTTTGAACTCTGTGGCTGATCCCGCTCTCTACTGTTTTGTCAGCGAAAGTGCTCGCAGAGGTTTTTCACGGGCTATTTTTCGACCTGCGACGAGATTTGTCTGTTGCTGCCTTGGCAACTGCAGCGCCACGCCCACCATCTTGGCCACAGATTCCCACGATGTTCCGACTGACGAGAACAACACAGACAAGCCTGTCATTCTGCTCAATCATGACAGCAAGAACTGCAGAAATACAATTCTAATCACAGTAGATGATAAAAAAAGTTATGATAGCATTAACTTAAAATAGAAATCGTGGAAAGACTGGTATGGAGGAGAACCAGAAGACCGAAAGTATATTAGGATGATGAATGGAGTAAACGCATCCAAAGTCCATACCCGCAGGTGCCAGCCTCCACAGGTCATACCACAGGTACACGGTAGTGACCACTGATCCTGATGCCGCTCTGTTCCGGCCCCCTCCCCCCATCACTCAACTAATTTGACAGAGCTCCACACACATACTTATCATATTTTATTTGTTAACTCTTTCAGGGACTGTGGTTACGAGAATGGACAGGTTTTATAGACAGGTGATTATGTTAGAGGTTCTCATTATTTGTGCATGAAATGGTTCAAATACGCCATGCATTTGACCAAAGAGTCACACACCGAGAGGACTTTCCTTTTGCAGTTCCTGTCAGACAGCAATGCAGTGGTTCTCAACTGTTGTCATTCTGTGACCTAAATCTTCCGATAGCTGCAACGTTGCGACCCATTTTGCAGACGTTTTGATGAATTAATAACGTATTGAATTTCTTTGTTCAAAAGTATGGATGTCAAAATACATGTATAGTATGTCCCAATTTCAGACCTACTTGTAGTTCCAAATGATTTTGACACACTGGCAAAAGCAGATTGCGAGCCATGATGTCCGCTAGCCAACGTTTGAGCTACACTTTTGTGGTATTATAGGTTCGATAAGAGAAAATAGAAGATCAAATAAGTGTTTTGGGTGAATGAAAGTCAATATAAATACAAGTACAGTATTTTGTGACCCACATTTGGTCAACATGTCAAATTGTTGCTATCATTGTTTTTTTTGCATTGTTTTGGGAGTTGTGGCAGAAGAAGGTTGACCATTAGCTAAAGCGTTCCAACAATGGAAATGATGGCAATTTAGGTCAGGACCTGGTCAAAGTTGAAAAAAAGAGAAGATGAGCAGCCAGTCAGAAGCATCTGTTCCAATGTGTGCTGAATGTGTCTTCTGCTGTGGGTGTATTTTATTTTTATGGCACATTTCACTGTATTTACAGTATATCATTTTAAAAAATAATTCCCGACAAAGTTTCATCGTTACACCACCAGAAAAACATCACAGATTCAGCTAAGTGTGAGTAATTAGTAACATGAATGAATGAATGGATTCAAACTACATTTAGGACACGAGAATGTTATCAATAAAAAAATGTAAATTAATCAAAATAAATGTCGCAAAAAAGCAAATTCGTTCTTTGAGTTTTTCTTGCCCTCTCGGATATGTTTCTTTGTGAGCAAGGAAAACTATTGTTGTGTAAATAACACACATTTTAAAATCACAATGTCCTCGCATCTGTCTTTTCTGAATTTAAGTTGAAAAAACTGTGACAGATTTACAAAAACTTTGGCTGTCATTAGTTGGAACGACTCCCCAACCACACTGTGAAGGACTGGCAAACCATTTGAGCCCACGTTGATTGATTGAGTATGAATCATGAATACTGACACTGTGTATGTATTCATTATTCTCATCATCATCATTTTGTTTTTCTACTTCTTTCATTCCTTTCATCTTCCTTTCATAATTTTGCTGCTGTGAAATGTAAATTTCTCCACTGCGTGATTAATAAAGGTTAATCCAATCATCATCATCCTCAATACCAACATCTCAACTGTATTTATCGAGCACTTTCAAACCGACAAAGCTGCATACAAAGTGCTGTTCATGGCGAACTATTATATGCAAGCCATAAAACAGTCACAAAGATAGTAGAAAGCAACAAAGAGTAAAACTAAGTCTGAGTAATGCTGAGTCCAATGCCAAAAGAGTACAAGTACATAACGCTCTCAGAGTCCAATTCTTCAGATCACCACACATCACTCACGGTCATGACGCACATCCAGTGTGTTTTGTGCCGAGCAGTATGTGGACTACAACAGCCATACGGTGTGAAAAAGCCCATTCTGCACCTTATTTGGTTTATGTTCGTCATTTTCCCAGTGCGCAGAGTTGTGTAAATGTACAGTATTATTGTTTCAAATGCGATATTGGAATGTGCAGTGAAAATAAAAATACTCTGTATACATATGTATGCCTGTATGTGTCTGTTCGCAGATAGCACACTGCCTTTTTGTTGTGTACTGTTTCTGTTGTTTATTACAGCAGATTGGAACAGTGTGTGTCTGTTTGTGTGTGTGTGTGCCTCGACTGGGATCACCGCCTTATTGTGGTGAGGCACTTTGCGCGTCTCGATGAGCCTGAGAGCTATGTCGGCCGGAGTCTTGCACTCCTGGCAGGGTCACCCAAGCCGAACAGGTCGAGGGGTAGAGGCCAGACAAAGAGTGATCCCAAACCCGCACCCGGGGGTAGGCGTAGGCGGAGTCCAACAAACCGGACTACCGGCAGAACCCTGCAACTCCTGCCAGAAAATGGTCGCTACGAGTATCCTCATGCCACCAGAAACTCACCTGGTAAGAAAATGGATGGAAGTGTGGACTGTGCACCCACACCCTCACCTTAATCTCTACCTTTGCGCAGGATTCTTGCCCCAATCCACCCCCCCTCCCATGAAAACCCAAAGTCATGTGGCGATGTGGAATGGCGGTGGGCACAGGCCAAGGATGTGGCTAGAAGTGCCTAGCCAAACCATGCACACAGGCGGCAATGGAGTGATGGTCGTTGATAGTGCGGGATGGAGCAGCGCATCTCCTCGGCAGCTTCCATTGTGTCTGAGCAGCTCCACACTGCTCACCAATGTGAGGACCTAGAAAAAGTGGTCTAAAAATGTCTGCTCTCCACACTCCGGACGGTAAACCGCAATCGTCGGAGCATCCCCCCCCTGCGGTCGAAACTTCAAAAAACGATCACAAAAAAAGCATTGCTTCGTGGAATGTCCGCACGCTGTTGGACCTGGCTCAAACCGCTGAGAGGCCCCACCGGAGGACAGCATTTGTAGCCATGGAGCTTGCAAGATACAACATAGACATTGCAGCCCTCAGCGAGACCAGACTACATTGAGAAGACTCCCTGACAGAGGTTGGTGCATGGTATACCTACCTCTGGAAAGGGGTCCCTGAAAGCAACCGCCGTATCCATGGAGTTGGCTTTGCTGTGAAGTCCCTGCTGCAATGCATTATGGAATCCCCTATTGGCATAAATGAAAAAGCTGATGACCTGGCGCATTCCCTTGGCAAAGGGCCGCTTCGCTACACTCATCAGTGCTTACGCACCAACTCTGGATGCCAACCACATTGTCAAGGACGAGTTCTACAGAGCTCTGGACACCATCCTGCAGAAAACTCTAGCCACAGATAAGCTCCTCATCATGGGAGATTTCAATGCAAGGGTGGGCATGGAACACCGTGTGTGGAATAAAGTTATTGGCCAGCATGGAGTGGGAAAGATGGACACCAATGGCCTTCGGTTTCTCTCCCTCAGTGCAGAGCATCAGCTGGTCATTACTAACACCATTTTCCAAATGAAAGATAGGTTCAAGACCACTCCTGGACTATGTGATTGTCCGTCAGAAGGACATACAAGATGTCCTTATCACCCGTGCCATGCGTGGAGCTAAGTGTTGACCACCATGTTGACCATATGGTCAGATCCAAACTCCTTATACGCATACATCCCCGTCGTCCAAGGACAGCTCCCAATGGAAAGCTCTGCTTCACAGCACTGACCAACACCAACCTTCAACGTCCCCTTGCCGAAAAACTCGACAAGATCCCAGAGGACCCGGTCGACTGGCAAGGTCTGCGTCAGGCTATTTACAGCACAGCCTCAGGAGTGCTTGGACAGTCAAGGAGAAGATACCAGGATTGGTTCAATTCAAACGCGGATGAAATACAGTCCATTCTATCATGAGGCCCACAAAGCTCTCCTGTCCTGTCTCATGACGGAATGCAAGCCAGAGTACTTTTCGGAGAGCTCCAGTCAGAGCTCTTCGGGGTGAACGCTGGGGTGAAGCAGGGATGTGTCTTGGCTCCAGTGCTCTTTAATATCCTCCTTTCTGCCGTCACGTGCCTATTTCACAAAGGCATCGGACATGAAGATGGCATCCGGGTGGAGTACCGCCTCGATGGAAACCTCTTCAACATCAGACGGCTCCAGGCCCACGCAAAGACAAATATCTGCGACATCTGCGAACTTCAGTATGCTGATGACTGTGCTGTACTAGCTCACAGCTCAGAATCTATGCAGCATGCTCTTAACACCATTTCTAGTTTGTACCAGTCTTTTGGTCTCCAGATCAACATAAAAAACAGAGCTCATGTTCCAACTTGTGTCTCCAACTCCCACACCATCCAGCCTTCACATCAATGGCATTTGGAACTGTATAGTGCCACTTAGCAGTTTTTTTGACAACGATACTAGTGCAGCGTGTTCTACCGGAAACAAATTCCTTGTGTGTCCTACATACTTGGCAATAAAGATGACTCTGATTCTGATTCTGATTCTGATTCTGATTCACTAAATATAGTGGATCATTTTACCTACTTTGGCTCCAATTTGTCCTGCAATTGCTCCCTTGACATTGAAGTACACAAACGTATAAATAAAGCCTCGTCATCGTTTGGTCGTTTACGCAGCAGAGTCTTTATGAACCGAAACAAGAGAATTTGAACCAATATTGCCGTATACAACGCAGTATGTCTGTCCACTCTCCTCTATGGGGCAGAAACATGGACCACATACCGCCGATACATTAAAACCATTGAGGCCTTCCACATCCGGAGCCTGCAGAAGATCCTTTGCCTGTCCTGGGAAGATCGAATTACCCACTCAGACATCTTTCAGCGCACAAATTCCATCTGCATGGAGGTGGCAGTTGCAAATAAACACCTTCGGTGGATTGGACACACCATCCGCATGACCGATCACCGCCTGCCCGCCAAGTCCTCTATGGACAGCTGAAAGACGCAAAGCGCTCTGCAGGGGGGTAAAAGTGACGCCTCAAGGACTACACCAGGGACCTCCTCAAACGAGCCAACACCAACACAACGCAGCTCGAAACTTTGGCCTCCAACCGATAAACCTGGCAGACCACTTGTGCCAGGATAGTCTCTGAAATACATCAAATCCACCAAGACAGACAATTAGAGAGACACATTCAACGGCACCAGTGGGCGGCTGGTACCCCCTGCCATCCGGCCTCCTATGTTCCATCTGCAGACGTGTCTGAGGCTCAAGGATTGGGCTCTATGCACATGATAAGTGGCACCAGCGACACTGTCGCTAAACCCCCCCCCCCCCCCAATCAAACATCCCCTCCCTTGGAGCAAGCGTCATCATCACCTATGATGGACAGCTAGAAAGTGTGTGTGTGTGTGTGTGTGCGTGAGTGTGTGCATGTGTGTGTGTGTGTGTGTGTGAATTCCAGAGGACTGGAAATTTTTTGTTGTCATTTTCGTTACAAGTGCAGCACAATTTAATTATTTTTTCAGTTACACATACTTAAATAACATACAAAGACACTGACTCGTGATGGTGGGATTATTTAGAATGCTGCCTTTCATCTTTAAAAAAAAAGACCCCACTTCCTGATCAAGTTGACAAGGTCGATGAGGTGAAACAGGTCATTTTCTTTTATTTGTGACACATTTCTTGATCAAAACTAGTCTAATGATTGTGTTTCACACAATACATTTATTGTATGAAAAAAAAACATAACAAATTAAGACATTATATTTTATTGATGCAGCAAATTCATAATGGCCAAATTATAACTTCTGATGTATTGTACAAAAGTTTTACACATTCAGTTGTTGACACAAGAGTAGATAAAGCAACAGAAACACCCGACAATGTGTTTCAGGAGCATCAGACAAAGCATTGCTATTAAATGAATCATTTCTGACTGGCATGGCTTACGAGCACGCCGGTTGCCCTTTAACGGTGTCTGTTGGCTCCCGGGTTGGGCCCTCTTGGCATCTTTGCTCTCCTGGGAGTGAGTGGGGATGTTGGAATGTTGGAGTTACCCCCAGCATGTTGCTCTCATTTTCTCATGCATAGTTAAACTACTAAGAATATCCACTCGCCATGTTCACAAACACTGTCAGTGGAGAATCTTGTTTGGCAGTGTGAGGAATATGGTCTGACAAACCCATTCAATAATTGTCTCATTGAAAGGAATCTCAGCTCGCATTGTGTATTTTGCCTATCAAGGAACTGCAAGTAGTTTCTTTTTCCTCTCCAAGCATAATATCAAGGTCTGCCATCGGACACTGGGTGGAATAGTCCGAAAAGTTACAGGACTGTATCACAAAAGTCTACTGGGGTGTGCAAAAGTAGGCGGACCGCTATTTAAAAAAATACAGAGAAAGAAAAATCATCCAATAGTGACTCAATTTATTGTATGAAAAAAAAAACAGAACAAATTAAGACATTATATTTTACTGATGTGACACCTATTTTTGCACCCCCCTGTATTCCTAATGCAAACTACCAATTTTTCCTTTCCAAAATAATCCTCTCTGGAGTCTCACGCACTTTCCCAGCCTTTTCTCACATGCATGCATGGAAGGATTCTTTTGGGATCCCCCCCCACAACCCTGTCATCGTGCTTGCTTCTTAATGTTGTCCATATCTTCAAAATGACCAACGTGAGCTTGAGAAAAAGGTGGGGTGAACGTCCCCCCCCCCATTCTCGTCAGGGTTCGTTCAAGGTCACAAACAGTGAACAGACATTCAGCCCAATTTTTTTTGTCATGAATACAAGACATGCCCGTGCATGGAAAAACATGACAACTGCTGGCAAACATCTGGAGAACATTTACGATATTGAACGAACCCTGATGTAAACCCAATGGCCGAATGTTGTTTTGGAGTAGGCTCAAGGCCAAAAACGATCACAAAGACAGACAACAGACATTCACAAAGAGTTTTAATGATGTTTTTCTTGTCACAAAGTATGCTACATTTTCTGAACCCCGACAAAAAAGCATCATCGTGATGTGCGCATACACTTGTGGCTACTTACAAAATTGATCCTGATACAAGAAAACTAAGTGATCCACAGTTCTATTTTCTTTTTCAAAGTCAACAATGGATGATTCGAAATGATTAAAAGAAGAAAAATCATGATTTGGGTTCTTCTGATTGAGAGGAGGTCTTCCTGCTTCACCAGTCCACTGGAGGCACGAGTTGTCTCGAAGATCAACATGTCACATTGAGCGTTTCACAAAGCAGCAAAAAGTGCGACGTGAAAAGTGTCTCAACATTTGCATTAGCCGAGAGTAAACACACAATGAAACACAAATCAAAGTTGCAATCAACTCATACAATCAGATGAGCCATGAGTGACTTTAATCAATCTGGTGATTATGTCAGAATGCGTGGGATGAAAGGTCAAACCATCCACCTCCATGGCCAGATGAGCCGTTTTTCCACTACGAATGCCAAAACGCACAAGAGTTGCCAAGATAGATTCCTCCTAGAGATCAAGATTCACCGAGATATTCAGTGAGAAACCTTCAGGTAGATATTCCAAAAACGTGATGTGTTTCACCTTCTTCACGGATGGCAAATTAGCATTCCAATCTTGCAGCTCTTCGGGGGTGTAGTGATCCATTCCCAGACCTTTGTTTAGGTATCGCTTATGTACAGGACAGGTGTTGAGCAGGTAGAGGCCACAGGCCACTGCATACCCTCCCCAGTTGGAAACCCCTGCAAGTGTCATCGAGAGGAAAAACTGAGACGACCCACCGTCAATCCAAAACTTTTTCATATATATATATAGTAAAGTCTCGTTATATCGAATATATCGATAGTCCCGGTTATATCGATACTATTTCTATGCACGCACGGAGAAAATTACATGCTAACAGGGTCGGATATATTGATAGTCCCGGTTATATTGATATTTTTTCGGACTCCCTTGAATATCGATATAACGAGACTTTACTGTATATATATATATATACGTCCTGTGAGCGACGCTAAATCGGCCACGGTGTCGTTGGCCTGTCGTTTTTGTTATTTGGCTCCTCTCACAATGTTGTCGCCCAGAATTGCAAACAGATGGCGTTATTAATACATTTGTGGCAAAAAGGAGCATTCTGTTACTCTTAAGATTTTTTTTTTCTGTAAAACTGTTTGGATTGGAAATACAGTGATACATCGGCTTACAAACGCTTTAGCTAACAAATTTTTCGTTTTACGGACATTAAATTTGCAAGAATATAATCTTGGCATACAAACTAGTTTTCGGGAAACACATGGAGCGCCGCAATGGCTGGCCGACTAGTTTTCGGCGGAAGAACACCAAGCCACACGGCCGAACAGCGCCACTGTGGCTTCCAGACTACTTTTCCACACCCCCTTTCTATGAGTGCATGTGGTTTGCCATCGAGTGGATACTTTTACTTTTTTGGGACCGAAAAAGACCCCACCACAGCCCTGTGTTTAGCCGAAGAGGACACAAAACAAAATGACGGTGGAGCAGAAGAAGGAGATTATTGAGAAACGCGAACAAGGTGTGCGGTTGTGTGATTTAGCATCCTAGTACCAGTATGCTAAGTCGACCATTGCTATGTGTGGCTGAAGGTGTTTCTGTGTTGTCTAAGCAACAGTCTCAGGCAATAGAAGAGGTTGAAAAACTTCTGTTGATTTGGATTAACGAAAAGCAGCTAGCAGGGGACTCTGTGTAAGGGCATTATCGCGGAGAAAGCACGGTAACTTCACTCAGATATCATCAAGAGGCAACTATATCAACAACCATCACAAAGGTAAATAAAACGACTTTAGTATATAGTACAGTTTATTTCTTTAATTACAATACATTATCACATTCAATATACATAAAATAAGGTATATTTTGTGTAGTTTTAAGGTTTATTTAGTAGAAATTTACGTTTTATGGGGACCTGGAAAGAGATTATTCTCATTTTAATGGTTTCCTATGGGAAATTAATGTTTGGAGGACACACTTTTCGCCTTACACACACTTTCTATGAACCAATTACATTTGTAAGCTGAGGTATCACTGTACGTATGCTACTTCTGCTGCATATGTTATACAAATAAACCATGTCAGGCCATGGGGGGCAGGGGGAACTTTCATGACACCAATTCTGCTTCATGCCATTGAAGAAATGGGGGGTTCATAAATGAAAAGTGGATCCATTCTAATGAAAAGTGGCTCCATTCATGATTAGTTTGCAACATCAGGAGGTTTGGCAATCCAAACCTGCAGTGATAGCGTAGTCTGCAGGCACGTCACAGGCTATCAGATCCCCCTTTGGCATCAGATTCTTGACTCTCTCCTTCACTTTTCCCATCCCCAACTCATTTCCACCATCACCGATTCCTGGAGGGAATAAAATCTACTGAGTAAACAAGATGAGAGGCCTGGAATCCGTTTGTTTCTTAACTCATTCACTGCCATTCACAAATTTATTCGGGAACTGAAAATATGACATTGATCAGGGGTGTCCAAAGTCGGTCCTCGAGGGCCGCTTTCCTGCCTGTTTTCCAGCTCTACCAGGAGCAACACACCTGATTCAAATGATCAGCTCATCAGCCAGCTCTGAAGCAGCATCAAAATGGTCTTGATGATTTGAATCAGTTGCGTTGCTCCTTGGAGAGCTGGAAAACAGGCAGGACGGCGGCCCTCGAGGACCGACTTTGGACACCCCTGACATAGATAATAATAATAATAAATATTTGTTGTCATATTTGTTTTCTCCCCAAGATGGCGGTGCGTGAACACGCAGCGGCTCCCCTCTCCCGGCAAATTGGCGTTTTCATGTTTATGTTTGTTATATTATAAGTGCCTTGCAATCTGGGTCCGAGAGGACAGTAATTTCATCTGTGCTGTATGTCATGCATATTAGCATATTTGACAATAAAGCTGACTTTGACTAATAATAATAATACATTTTATTTTAAGCGCCTTGCAAAGCTCTCAAGGACACTTTACAGCCACAGACAAGCATAGATACAATAATAAATAAAATAAAAATCTAAATAGAATACAATAAATACAATATAATTATAAATATAAGCAAGATATAGAGCTACAGAGAAAATGCAATTTTAAATAGGTGGGTCATTAGATGGCATTTGAAGGTGGGAAGAGAATTGACGTTACAAATGTTGGGAGGAAGTGAGTTCCGGAGTTTGGGGGCAGAGGATCTGAAAGCTCTGTCCCCCATCGTGCTGAGACAGGCAGGGGGGGGGGGGGGCACACAGAGGTAGAGGGAGGAAGAGAATCTAAGGCAGGGGTGTGAAAGTCATTTTTTGCCGCGGGCCACATTGTAGTTATGGTTTCCTCTCAAGGGCCGTTATGAATTTGTGGAACCCATTAGAATGTTTAAATCCCTTCAAATATTACATATAGAGCACACAGCAAATTAATGAATAACTCGTTTTCAAATCTGAAGTCAAGAATAATGACTTTTATTGTGGTTGACATCCAAAAATATGAAATTTTGGCTCAGATTTTAGCATATCATCATGGAATTTAACAAGTTTGATTTGCTTTCGCGGGCCGAAAAAAATGATGTGGCGGGCCGGATTTGGCCCGCGGGCCTTGACTTTGACACCTGTGATCTAAGGGAACGAGAGGGAATAGAAATTTGAAGAAGGTCAGAAGGGTAAGGTTATGGATAGTTCTAAATGTATAAAGAAGAATTTTAAAGTTAGAGTGCCATTTCCGAGTTTGTCTGGGTTTTGTTTTTTCAAGCTTGGGTGCCGATAAAGCGCTGGCCATGGCGTCTGGCAATGTTCCTTCTTTTCCTCAAGGTGGCAGCATTTTCCTTTTTTCCATGTTAGCGCTTTGTCTGAGCTTCAGCTGTTGTTAAAGCGCTATATAAACTAACATGTAAGTTCTATATCATTGTATTTTGGACAGCGGCCCTCATTTCAAGCTCATATAACTCCAGACCCATATAATTTAGGAATTAACTCTTTTTTCCTGATGAAAGAAAAGAGTTTCCAACGCTGTATTGAATGTTTATGTAGACCAAAAACTCAATATTCTGTGGGTCCTGGAATTCAAGTGACAATGACAAAAACCCTGGCACTGGAGTGGACACATTTTTGCACGTCTGGCAGTGAATGAGTTAAAAGGAGACAATTAACTGATGCATGTGCAGCACAGGCATCTGAAAAAGGCAAAGTTAATCTTCTAGCAGCTGCGTTACTTTTTACCTTCCCGTCACTTCTGTTAGCTACAAATGGAACACTAGCATGTTGACTACCTATTGTGGTAATTCCTGGAATATTTTTTGCAGCAATAAACAAGTCGTCGATTGGATCCACAAGATGCTTGATGTTTATTGCCCTCATGTTGTAGTAGTTTCCATCATCAGCTCGTCCACTGCGCTCTATGGCTACTAGCTGGTCATACCTGCAACCACAATTAACAGTCATGGTTCTGTGACAGCAACAGTCACATTTCTGTTAATGAACTACTCTCCCACCAAATGTTAGAGAAAATGGAAGAGCACAAATAACTGACGACAAGACATTCAGATGACATGGTTCGGTGAACAAAGACAGCTTTACAGACCTTGGTTTAGCGGGATCTCCATGGTGACACAAAAAGTTAAGTGTAGAGTTCGGACCAATGTCTTCAAAGACCACCAAAGGAATTTTTGATTTCAGTACACCTAGGGAGGCAAAAAAAACAAGTCCTCAAAGGACAACCGACGCCTCCGGACAAGTTGTGTCCATAATTTGTAAAATCACTTCAAATGACTTCTACTGAGCGTATTTTACAAATATTCCATGGCATATAGCTATATTTTACGTTTTAAGACGTGCGCTGAATATTCAGGAAGTCTTGTTTTCGAGTTGATGACGATGCCTGACGTGACGTCACGTCTGGAACGCCCCTGACCGAGAAAGCGACACACAATGCATTTTGGGTAGTTTCTTTGGTCTGAAAACTTCATGTTGATCCGTGTTGATGGCGAAATTAGAAGGAAAACACATAAATAACGCAATGGTGAATCGTTGTGTGTTGCACCAAGACTAATATTTCATTCTTGTTGACACAAATTCCCAGCAGACAAATCAGCCCATTTCCAACGGAGCTTGGGCGCCATCTTGTGCATTTTCTGGGACGCTACATAGGAGTCCCGACGGCTCGAATGGATACGGGACGACTTCTTTAATCGATTGCAAACATTTATGCTTTCCTCTTCAGAACTATTTGAATCATATTCATAAGTGAATCTGAAGCCATTGTTTTGATTCTAGAGCAAGGCAAGACGTCCTGGCGTGACATCACGAACAAGGGGGCGGGACCTTCTGAAACTCGCCATTTCCAGGGTCATTTCGAACTAGTTGTGGGACACTTTAACTCATTTTTATTGGTGTTTTGCATTTGACCAAAAATTAATGTTGCATGCCTGTCAAACTTGGCTAATAGCTGCCCTTATAATTTATTACAATTACCGTATGAAAGTTGTAGTACGCCGTACATTGTTCGAAATGATAACAAATATTATATATATATATATATATATATATATATATATATATATATATATATATATATATATATATATATATACACACACACACACACACACACATATATATCTTCTTCTTTTCCTTTCGGCTTTTCCCCTCAGGGGTCGCCACAGCGAATCAATGTCCTCCATCTATCCCGGTTTTGTGCATCCTCTTCTCTCACACCAGCTACCTTCATGTGCTCTCGGTCTCCTGCCTGGCAGTTCAAGGCTCAGCATCCTTCTCCCTATATAGTCACTCGCTCTCCTCTGGACATGTCCAAACCATCTGTATGTATGTGTGTGTGTGTATATATATATATATATATATATATATATATATATATATATATATATATCAAAACTCTCAAGTACACTTCACACTCACTGGATTTTTTGTGCGGCTGAGCAGCGGCAGCCATTCGCGCCAGCGTTAATTCTTGTTTGGCGTGTTTCAAAGGAGTGTATTCAGTTTTGTTTCTTGGTGAGTCTATGTAATTTATGTCTATGTTATTTACACAATATAACGTATATAATATTCACTTGGCTCTAAATAAAGTTTGCTGTTGTCAATGTCACCGCAACCTAAAGTAAGCGCGCTCTAAATTGAACAGATTCTGATAATTTGATATGAGACATTGATTTATTTGTTCTTTGACATCTTAGTAAATGTAGAGACAGAGTAGCTGCACTTGTGGTAGCTACACCAGCATGACATGTTTATCACACTTGTATGTGTGGATCCAAAGAAAACTAAATCAAGAAAAAAGGTAAAAAGTAACATTTAACAACCGTATGGATATTAAATTTGAAATACACTGAGCACAAAACTCCTACCTGACGTCACAGCTTCATCGATGATATCCTGATTCATCTGCAAGGCTCTCCTGTCCGTCACCATTGTAACTTGCTTGCCGAGGGAAAGCAGCATGGTTGCCATGGCAATTGCACCAGGTGGGCCATCAGTCTCATCAGGAGGACTGAAACAAGTCAAAAAAGATTCTCAGATGTGACGGATGTCAAGTGGCTCAACTTGGTTGAGCAACTTGTGTGTGTATCGCTCGTCATGATGGCACTAAATCTGTCGCGGCTTGGAATTGAAACGGATTTATGTTGGACAGGAGATGTGAGACAATCTCTTTTCGTCATTGGATGCTACAGCTGCGTGTTTGCTTTCAACATTTAGCTTGTAGTAGACGTGCACATTCCACCAAGACGTCCCTGATCCACTGCAGAAGAGGACGCTTTGATCCTCTTCTTTTTCATCTAGAACTGCTTCATGTCACAAAGAAGGTACATTAAATGCTAAAGAATGAACGACTCTCTGCGTCTTCGTGTTGTCATGGTATTTGCTATTTAGTTTTTTTTAGTTCAAGATGGCACCGCAAAAGTGGCTGCCTTTCCAGCAGCTCCTGTATTTTGTTTTCTACTTCTTTCTTTCCTTTCCTCTTCCTTTCACAACTTTGCTGCTGTGAAATGTAAATTTCTCCACTGCGAGACAAATAAAGGTACATCATATCCAATCTATGATAATATCACACACATAGAGCATTTTGAAAGATTTACCTGTGCATGTAGTGTGTTGGTAATCCTGTCGTTATGGCAACAGAGGATGAGTGTGAGAGCGCCAGACAAGAGCGTAGAAGTTCATCTTGAATAAACAAAGCTTTGATGCCCCGTTGACCTGTTTGACAGAGGTTGGAAAAAGTGAGATATATTTACTACTGTTGGGAGGCCCATTCAGACATGTAGAGAGACTCCAACTCTGACACAGAACACAATCAACAAATGACAGTATCGGGCAGCGCTATTTGGGACAGTTCTTATCCGAGATGGGGAACATTGACAAGTAGCTGGATAGTATTTTCTCCATTTAGTCCAGGGGTGTCAAAGTCATTTTTTGCGACGCGCCACGTTGTAGCTATGGTTGCCTCTCGAGGGCCGTTCTGAATTTGGGGAAGCCATTAGAATGTTTAATCCCCTCCACATACTACATATAGAGCGCACGACAAATTAATTAAAAACTAGTTTTCAAATCTGAAGTCAAGAATAATGACTGTTATTGTAGTTTACATCCAAAAATATGAAATTTTGGTTAGGATTTTAGCAAGCATCACGGAATTTTACAAATTTGATTTGCTTTCGCGGGCCGAAAAAAATGATTTGGCGGGCTGGATTTGGCCCCCGGGCCTTGACTTTGACAAATGTGATTTAGTCAATCCTTTATTCCCATGAAATTTTAATGAAGAACAATACAATGCAATTCAAATTAAGTTGCCGAGAGAAAAGGTTTAAAAAGTTTAAAAGGTTTAAAATCTGCGTAGTTAACAAAGAAGCTCAAAGGTTAAAAAAAAGCTGTTTTTTTCCCTCCATACCAATACAGATTAATATGAGTGAAGGGTCCTGATAATTGATATTTTCTGTCAATGTTCACATGCGGTAATGGACATATTGCGTCAAAAAAAAACATAAATAAAAATAAATCTCCTGACATTTTCCAAAACTTTGTCAGAGCTGTGCTGTTTTAAAGTCATGCATAAATGCATAGTTTACTATTTTTTTAAATTCAGATTAAAAAAAAGGTGATGCCATTGTGCTTTGTCTCATATATGTAAAGTATAAATACTTTTTACATATTTTAAAAATGCTGGTATCCACATAAAAATTCTAGGGCAGGGGTCGGAAACCTTTTTGACTAAGAGAGCCATAAAAGTAAAATATTTAGAAATGTTTTTCAGTGAGAGCCACACAAGCTCACACACACAAGCACGCACGCGCAGACACTTTTCAACAAAATGTCAGAACGTATTCGTTAAAAAAACTTTGTGATAATACTCACCATTAACAAGAAAGCTTTTCCGTTCCTCATGATTGGGAAAAAAAATCCAGCCAAACGATCGGAATGAAAGTCAACTTCCCGGGTCCATACGCGAAGTTACTGCTAGCTAGCCTGCACACGGCTCATTAGCTTCCACACTTGCTTTATGCTGTTTCTCGCAGAAATATATTTATGATGTTAGCATGGGGGCTTGTCAAGGTGCCACTGATATTCAACTGTTTCATTCATGGTATTGTTTCATTGCAAATTAAATTCAGAACCTTTTCTCTCCACAAAGGCGAATCACTCGTCATTTTTTTTACTCATCGGGCTTATTTAAAAGGGGCGGTTACCTGTTTCAAAATGAACGGCCAGTATCATCCAATCAAAATTGCCCTTTCAGTCCAACCTAGGTCAGTATCATCCAATTAAAAACAGGAAATGAACAGCAAAAAAGGGAAAAGATGTATTTAGTTTTATCAGCAAGCCAAATGCAACCATTAAAAGAGCCATATATGGCTCACGAGTCATAGGTTCCCAAACTTTGTTCTATGGGGTAGCCAACACTCCATTGCTGTTTTTGACTTATCGCGGCAAGGTCCTGTTCCCCATGAACCACCATGTTCTGAAATCAATCATGAGTAAACGTTCTGATGTAAAAAAAAAAAAGAAAAATCAGCCCAAGACATAACGTAAGAGGGACACTGTACAGTGCAGGTACTTTTTCGACATAATACATACAGGGTGACCCAAAAAGATGTGTCCGACTGAGTCCCTCTGCAGCAATGTTTTCTCCCGAAAGAGGAGTGTGTAAAAGTGATTGACAACTTTGTCAGATGAATACAGGTTTGCTTGCAACAAAATGGTGGACATTTGGAACACATCTTGGGAAAGCCATACATTGACTAAAGATTGACAGAACGACCATTAACCAGAGTTTCAGCTATTTCTGTCAATTTTTAGTCTATTTATGGGTTTCCCAAGATGTGTTCCAAATGTCCACAATTTTCTTGCAAGAAAACCTGTACTTGTCTGACAAAGTTGTCAATCACTTTTACACACTCCTCTTTTGGGAGGGTGACCCAAAAAGGTGCGTCCTACTGAGTCCCTCTATGCTGCAATGTTTTTTCCCAAAAGAGGGGTGTGTAAAAGTGATTGAAGCCATAAACAGACTAAAACATGTCAGAAATAGCTGAAACTCTGGTGAATGGTCTTCCATAAACTGAATAATGTATGGTTCTAATTTGAAATAAATAGTTTTTTAATCAAAGCCACAATTGAAATTTTCATGGATACACATGGGTACCCTTTTTGGGTCACCCTGTACAGTAGTACACATCCATTACCTGGGTCTTCTCCGATGATTGCATCCAGCTGCCTGATCTTTGCCACAGCGCTTTGTGACACCAGGCTATAGAGCAAGGGGTTTTCAGATATCTGGAAGCAGAGGGCTGTAACTTCGGACTTATTACTGTCAGGGCCGTGGGTTGGGAGGGAGGAATCTTGCACATCAGTCAAGAACATGCAGCCCGGTGAGTGACTGAATGCCAATGATGGCTCTGGAAACCAAGGAAGATGAGGTCTTTTTGAACTGCACGGTTATTTGGAGATCATTTGGGGGAAAATAAAAAATCAAAGATTAATCAGGATGAAAAGAAAAATGAGACTGTGGAGATGGTGAAATATTATAACAGCCGGTCAAAAAGGCCTGGGGGCTGTTGATGTTCTCATAATGTTGTTCTCATAATTCACACAAAATTAAGAGTGTGTTTTTCCACACAAGCTGGAATGTGAATACACAATACTCAAATTGGGAAGAAATGTGTTGAACTGAACATGAATATTCTTTTGATTCCAAATGAAGGCACTGGTTTGTTGCTACTTGCTGACGTTACCCACTACTGACAACACCTACGTCAAGTCCTCAAAAGGCACTAAGCTCCACGTCATTGAATGTTTTTAAATGTTTTGAAAAAGCCATCACTTGTTTTTACACATGAGTGCATTTCTCCAGCATTTTAGGTCACTTTTGTCAAAGGAAAATAACATGTTTGCCTTAATGGTGACACAATTTTACCTCTTCAGTAAACGTTAAGTAATGTTGAAGGTAACAGTGTAAACATCTGGCATCAATCATAAAAAAACAACTATTTTCAAACACGGGGGACTGACTGCTGTTGGTGATTGCCTCAATGGCAGTCACTCCACAGGCCCAGAAGACTGGGACATCCTCGGGCTGCAGCTCAACCTGATCCCCATAATCTGGTTGGGACAGGTCCTTTATGCCTAGGAAAGCTAAACATGCAAAACCAAAGTTCACTTGCAACTTAAAAGAGAGGTGATTTCCTCTACAACCGTATTCAGGCACCTGCATCTCCAATGTGCACAGGAGCTCCATGTGCTTGGGGATCAAGGTTGGTGACTTGGACTGCCGCCTCCAGCATCGCAGGTGGAATTGGACGCATCGACACAACGAGAGGGCAACTGAAAACACCAGCTTGAACACAGGAAACAGCAGTCTAGAAAGACGAATTTTCATCCAGATATTAGCAATGATCAGTTATTTATAGTATTGCTCACACAAAGCCCATTTTAACATTGACTGACGCCTCTCAAGTGGTCAGCTTATCATGTTATCAGGTTGTTATTATTGGTGCGCAAAAGGGTTCATGCACCGACAGAACTTTGACACATTTGTTTCGCACCTTGTACATGCTGACATTGCGGCCTTGTTCCACATTCCTGACAACGACTCCAGCTTTCTTCAGGCTGCCTTCAAAGCTAAAACTGCAGCCCAAATAGAAACAAATCATGTCTGACCACTCCACACATGGTGTCGACGACTTCTGCGATATTGCCCTAAAAACAGATAACGTGTGTCAAGTACAAATCCAAATAATACAAAAGACACACACAACAGATTAAGGGTGAGGGGGACAAACTCGCATCCTGTGTATCAGAGCTTAACTAAAAATTAATTTGTTGTATTTATTTTTGTGTGACAGGACACCTGAGTGACTTGCTGTAGTTCAGCAGGCTCGAGACAGTTTTTACCAGAGCACCATCTTGATACACTCGGTACTGTGAGATGTCAGTCCTGATAGCACAGAAAAAAAGCACAAAACATTTCCCTACTATACATACACACAACTGTTGACAAGACAAAAATCCTTCTTTAAAATGTTTTTGAACTAAGATTCAATATACAATGTATTGTACAGTAAGATATAAATATTGCAAAACTGACTGTAATTATGCATAATCTTATTCAACACTTAGTTGACGTCACATATTGGGTGATGTATAAGACACTTATATACCCAAGTGTCATTTATATCACATGCCAATTGATCATAGTTTTGAGATATAATAGCAATTAGCAAAACCAAAATGCATTGACAATTATGATCATGGCCATTTAATTACAGTGATTTGAGCAAAAGTCAGTTACGGCCAATGGCCAACAAAAAGTGGCAGAAGTCCTGAACTCCAAACTCGATTCAGTTGAAGTTGAGACATTAAATTAAACATAAATAAAAGCAGAATATAATGACTTGCAAATTACGTTCAAGCTTTTTCAATTGAATGCACTTCAAATGCAAGATGTTCAAAATCATTCCCTTAGTTTGTTTTCCCGTAGTGTGTTTTCGCAAATCATTGACTTGAGACATGAAGGTTTTTGACTCCAGACACAAGTGACCCAATCAGAACTCTGCGGTTCAGTGATTTTTTTTTGGGGGGTAGAAACAATGGTACTGTGCAGCAAGCAGTGGTGGGCTGTGGATTTAATCGCTAGGGCTTCAGTAGTGCGCTAAGGCTTCAGTAGTCTGAATCAATTCAGGCTGAAAAAAGTGAGTGTTACTACAAGTCCACTAGGGTACCATTAGCCAGGAAATAACTGACCAACCTTTCTTAAAGAGGTTGATTTTGTCTTTAAAAGTCTGTCTTTAAAATGGCTTTACCAGTAAATCTCCAACCAAATCCATTTCTTCTCCTTAGCAAAAAAATGAAATCAACAAGATGTATTTTCTTCTGCAGCTCGCGACCGATACAATGTGCTAGCTCTGGCCAGTATGCTCTTGTCACTAGCGGCTTGTGATCAGAGCAGTTTTTCAGAAAAAGTAGTAGGACTATGATTGGCTAGTGACAAAACAATCATAGTTTGCAAAAAACTCTGATGTTGCCCAGTGCCTTCAAGAAGGCATTGGTACAGTTTTTGGGTTTCCAACTTGAAATCTGATTGGTTAAAGCAACAGGTTGATTGACACATTTGATGCAACGAGACCCGCAGAACTGATTGTCCAAGTAGATTTCTGACCCTGGTAAGAGATGTGATTGGTTAAATGCTTAAATACCAAAATACACATCTGGAAGCAGCGCAGCAGGAGAAAAAGTAATGAAAGGAAGCTGAAAGGCAATTTGGAATTATTTCATTCATGGACAAAATATAATTAACATCAGTCCATGATTCAGATCTATTTGGGCCAGCACATCTCATTTTGGAAAATGAAATGAAAATTCACAGCATTTAATGATGAGAATAAAAATAAATAAAATAAAAATAAAAATACATTACATTTTAAGCGCCTTTCAAAGCTCTCAAGGACACTTTAAAGTCACAGACAAGCAGAGGTACTATAATAAAGAAAATATAATCAAGAATATAATTCCTGAATGAAGTACAATTATAAATAGAAACAAGATAGAGAGCTACACAGAAAATGCAATTTTATATAGGTGGGTTTTGAGATGGGACTTGAAAGGTGGGAAGAGAATCGATGTTACGAATGTTGGGAGGAAGTGACTTCCAAAGTTTAGGGGCAGAGCAGCTGAAGGCTCTGTCACCCATCGTGCTGAGACAAGATAATCGGCTACTCACATGACAGAAAAGGTGTTACCTGATGTCAGAATCTTTTGCCAGAGGTGGGCATGCGGTCTCTCCTGGTTGACTGCAGTACATGAGTGGCAAAGGTGCTGGATTACTGTGACAAAACACTTCAAAGTCATTGGCCAGATGTTTGGGAACGATGATAACATTTGCTTGCTGGTATCCTGCCACAACAAAAAAATGGATAAACAACACACACATACATACACACAAACAATTTTTTTGTTATGACTATCCGATGGAAGTCTTGATAGAAGTGCAGTTATGTGCACATTGTGCAAAAAGTTTGCATATCCCCGAGGCACTTCAACACTCCAAAGGTACAGTGAAAACAACAAAGGCACCTAAATTGAGCCCTGGGGTACACCACATGACCGAGGCGGTACGTGACTCAGAGCAGCCAAGGCGAAGACAAAAGTTCTGTCAGCTAGATAGGACCTAAACCAGTCAAGAACACTACCGGTAATGCTCACCAAATATGAAAGGGCTGCTGGTCTAACTAACAAATCGCGGTAAAAGAGAGCAAAAGACAATATTTGTCACAACCTATTCAGGCACCTTTGACATGATTTGATGAACTTGGTTTCAGCTTTAAACCACAGATACAGTACAGTGGCACCTACATGCTTGGTCAATAGACAAGTCGCAGACTTCACAGGCGACCAATGTTCACCTGGGGCGCGACACCAGCTTCCAAAAGGTCATTTAATGTTCGAAAATACTTTGTTCCAAAATTGTTTACTCCCACTATGTGACTGAGTCTAATCTTTGTTTGTAAAACTTCAAGCCTCAGAGCATTCAATGAAAGACCTGGCTGCTGAGTTGGCGGTCTGGGCTTTTGGCATTGTGGTGAGCAGTCTATTCTTCCGGGTCTACAGCAAAGGGGTAGTATGGATTCAAGCCCGAGAGTACGTGGACGGTTTACACAAGCATTGAATAATCAACTTATCCAGCCTTATTATGACTGCTCACCGGTTCTAATAAAGAAGTTGCCCACAGATTAATTAGTGCATGCAATTTGGATTGATTCGACTGATGGACCCTTTTTATTCTTGACAAAACAAAACAACAACAACTCATATTCCAAAGACAATGGCGATAAGTCTTGCCCAGAACTAAGAAAAATGTGCATGATGGAAATGGACACGTCTCTTACCATTGGCTAATCCAGATGTGTTTGTTATTCTGAGATCTTCATTCCTAATCAGCAGCCTCAAATCAGCAGAACGCAAAGACTTTAAGTGACCCGACGCTGTCATCACAGAGCGGAAAGAAAAAAGACATTAATGAAAACACCAAACCTCAAAACAGGTATCTTTGCTTGGGTGTGAATTATTCATTAACTCATGGGTTAGCCTCATTTACACCGCCTCCCCCTTACACATACATTTCATACAGGCGCCACCCACTTGTTTAAATAGCTTTAGTGGCTCAACAGGGGTTTCGGTTTATTTGCTACATAACACAAATAAACGTCAGTTACGTATGGTCTCTCTATTTATCATAGAGCAGTGGTTCTTATTGTTGTTGGAGGCACCGAATCCCACCAGTCATTCACCGAAACCGTCTTCAATAAAAAATAAAATGTTTTTTTTTTTCGTTTTTTTTACTGTGCACAAAATGAATTGCACACTAATATGACTTTGTTCAAATAACAAAACCAACAAAGTGCATGAACTCAAAACATTTTCAATGACTGTGTCCACTAACTGCAGACGAGACTGAGGGGTGGGTGGACCTCTGCGGCGGGGGATCCACCGAACCCCTCAGACTAACTCCCCGAACCCCTAGGGTTCGATCAAACCCAGTTTAAGAAGCCCTGGCATAGAGGATGAAAATAAAATATTTCATTAAAAAATGTGAATTTTCTGGACAGAAGTGAGGAAAAAGAATCACTTGAACTCTGCAAAAATGCATGTTTGTAGAGACCACAATTGTGTATGTCAAAGGCCAACACATTTATGTGTCTGTCTGTTATACTATCTATCTATCTATCTATCTATCTATCTATCTATCTATCTATCTATATACCTACCTACCTATTTATCCATCTTTCCATAAAACATTAAAACGATTCATATTTACAAACATACACATGATTGATGGAGGTGCAGGCTTAGTGCCAAAAGGAAATTAATCAGCATTAATCACCAATCAGCAGAGGCTCAGGTCTTAATGGTATACAGACCAGATACACTACATTTATGTAGATTAAGTGTTGATCACACTTAAATTTAAACCAAGTTAAGTGACAGCGCAGTTGGTTAAATCATCACAATATGAATGTCTTTCTTTTTTTAATACATTAATATAGTTGTGTTCTTGTTTTACCTTTGTCACAGGCACCCCTGATGAATCTTAAGGAGAGCCTTGTAACTTTCATAGCAGTCAGCATGCTTGACCTGAGCATTGGAGCAGGCAGAAAAAAGTTCACTTTTTATGCAGCCGGTGCGCCCATTTTCTCCTTTTTTAAATACAGTATAGTATACTGAGTATACACTTTGAAAAAAATATCACTAAACTTGCAGTATCCTTAAGAAAGATTCGTGACAAACGGTGCACCTGTATGTTTTGCAATTATGCATTTTTTTGGCCTTCTTCCTGTTTGCAGCGTCTGGCCATTTACAGCATTTCATACTCAGCATGGGTGGCATGGTGGTCGACTGGTTAGCACGTCGCCTACCTTGGAGTGCAGAAGTCATCTGGCATTTGCATTTTCTTCCCACGCATGTGTGGGCTTTCTCTGGGCACTCTGGTTTCGTGATTCCAAAATCTTGCATGTCCGTTAATGAAACACTCTAAACCAGGGATAGGGATTTCTGGTTCCCTGTTTGATATCTCTCCCTACACAAATTCACCTCATTTAGTAGGTATTTTCAGGCTTCTACAGAGCTTGCTGATGAGCTGATCTGAGTCAGATGAGTTGAAGTAGAGGGAGCGCTAAAACGGTCAGGATTTGGCTCTCAAAGGTAATTCCCTAGCCCTGCTCTAAAATGTCCCTCAGTGTCATTGTTGTAATGATATGAGCAACTCGTATTTGCATGTTGTACTAGTGATGCCTGGCTATAAACCAAAGGAGCGTGCACGCTGCTGCAAGTCAGTCTGATGAGTGCCTACGAGAGCCACACATGTCAATTGCCTTCTCCCTCCAACACAGCCGTCCTAATAAAGAACCTCAACTCTATACAGAAGTTGTATCATTTACCGAACCCGCTTACACAAAGCAACACATGGTGTCAGAATTGGTCTGGAAGACAAGAGGACGATAAAAGGACTTGGAACGGAAGATTCCACGGAGGAAAGACATTGAGCACAACCCCCGGCAGAAAACGACAAAAATGGAAGCGTTACGTCCACCCACAGCTCTGCAGCTAACAGGTAACGTGGCTGAAAACTGGAAGAGATTTAAGCAACGTTTTGAACTGTATTTGTCTGCAAATGGAGCTGATGAAAGCCATTCGAATATGAAAGCATCCATGTTTTTGCACATTGTGGGAGAGGACGCTCTAGAGGTCTACAATAACTTTACATTTGATGCTGAGGATGACAAGATGAAGCTTTTGAAAATAATGGAAAAGTTTGAAGCTTACTGCATTCCGAAACGCAATGTGACGTTTGAAAGGCACAGATTCTTCACATGTGTACAGACAGTTGGAGAAACTATTGACCAATATGCAAATGTGACATGTGAGTTCGGTGGATTAACCACATCATTGATCAAAGACAGAATAGTGTGTGGCATTACAGATAATAAACTGAAAGAAACGCTACTCAGAGAATCAGATCTGGACCTGGAAAAAAGCTTTAGCACTGTGTAGAGTCGCTGAGACTGTTAAATCACAGGCGAAATGTGGCTAGCTGCAATGTGAATGCAGTGGAAAAAAATGCACACAGATTCAACAAAAACAAGACTGCTGATATGAAAGCAAGAGTGAGACACCCACCAAAAATATGATATTCAAACAAAAATGTTGTACTCGTTGTGGTACGCAACATCCCCCAAAGCAGTGTCCAGCATATTGGAAAATATGTCAAAACTGCGACAAAGCAAATCACTATGCTCGTTGCTGCAGGAACCAAGACATGAAAGGCAAGGTAGATGCAGTAAATGATCATTATGAAGTGAAGGAACTTTATGTGAATGCTGTAAAAGATGACAGAGAAGAAAAAGATTGGATCAATACACTGAAAGTGAACAACATTCGTCTAAAATTCAAATTGGATACTGGAGCCAATATGAATGTCATTTCAGAGACTGGTTTCATGAAAATCAGACCGAGACCAAAAATACATAGGGAAAACATGAAAGTAACAGCTGATGCGGTGCAGTCATACCCATGAAAGGAGAATGCATTGTGAATGTGACACATAAAGGCCAATTACATAAGCTATCTTTTATCATAGTTCCAAGGGATGTGCAGGGTCTACTAGGATTGTCGGCATGTGAGAGACTACGCCGAGTGAAGAGAGTTTTTGTCGTGGACAGACAAAAAGAGACAGTATGTGATCAACTGATGGAGCAGTACAAGACGTGTTTCAAGGGTTAGGCTGCCTACCAGGAGAACACACAATCAGAGTGAACAAAAGTGTGCCACCAGTCATACGTCCATGCAGGAAAGTCCCATTTGCTCTACAAAAGCAGCTAAAATCAGAATTGGACAAATATGGAGAACAAGCATGTAATAAAGAAAATTGAGAAGCCGACAGACTGGGTGAGTTCCCTCGTTGTCGTAGACAAAAAGAATGGAAAACTCTGAATATGCCTGGATCCCAGAGATCTAAACAGTGCCATTAAGAGGGAACACTTCATGCTACCTACTCGTGAAGAGATTATGGCACAGTTTTCAAAGGCAAAGTATTTCAGCAAGCTTGATGCTTCTTCAGGATTTTGGCAGATGAAGCTGGATGAGCCAAGTTCCAAACTACAGTGGTACCTCGGTTCTCGAACGCCTCGTTCACCTCACTGTTCGAACAAATCGGTGTTCGAACAAAATATTCAAGATATTCTTGCTTCGGCGTTCGAACGCCAATACGACGCGTGAGTGGAAGGAGTGTCTGATCTGGCGAGGGAATACAGCATGGCGAAATCTACGATCAGTACGATATTAAAGAATAAGGAGGCTGTGAAATCTAGTGATGTGACTGTGGGCGTGAGAGCAAGTGTCATTGTATAGATATTTTAAGAGAAAAGAACATCCTGTAGCCGAGTCATCCGTAGCTGTCACGTTCCGAGCTAGAGTGACGGCAGCTGACTCGTCGGAACGTAGTGGAATGTTTGGGATCCCAAGACAGACACGTACTACCCAAGCAGGATGTTTATTCACAAATCAAAGAAAACACAGTGAGTAAGAAGGCAGGGGGGGATCCGACCCGCTTACTACGCCAAAAAGCAAATGGCACACAAGGGTGCAAAATTACGCAATCCCTGAAGATGACATAAATTTACAGGACACGGGGAAAATACCTCGGACCGGATACACTCACGCATCGAAGGAAGAGTCCAGGCACGGTGGCGAGTTGGGTCAACTATCCGGCATTGGCGAGGTGATCGCGAACCGTATAAATGCGCCGTGTCCGTGATTAGAGAATGACAGCGGGTGGAGAACGGCCGGGAGAGGCAGCCCCCCGCCCCCCGCTGTCAACTCGCAAGTGACAGGAGCAAAGAGGTGGTTTCGCTGTTCGAAAAAAAAAAAATCGCTTTTCGAACAGGGTCCTGGAACGAATTATGGTCGAGAACCGAGGTACCACTGTATGTACTTTTAACAATCCGTTTGGAAGATACAGATTCCTAAGACTACCTTTTGGAATTGCTTCAGCTCCTGAAGTTTATCACAAAACAATCAACATGATATATGAGCACTTGGAAGGAGTTGATACCTCGATGGATGACATCATCATTTGGGGTGCCACCAGAGCTCAACATGACGAAAGACTGAAAGCTGTGCTAGAAGCAACAAGAAAAGCAAACCTGAAGCTGAATAAAGAGAAATGTCAGCTGGGTGCAACAGAATTGACATTTGTGGGAGATATCCTAAGCAGTGAAGGTATCAGACCAGACCCACGAAAAGTGCCTGCTATCGAAAACATGCCAAGGCCACAATGCAAAAAAGATGTGCAACGGTTTAATGGGATGATCACTTTCATGGGAAAATTCATACCTAACCTGTCAGAAAAGATGGCCCCACTGAGACATCTAACTGAGAAGAAGATAGAATGGCAATGGAATCATGAGCATGAAAAGGTATGGAATAAACTGAGGCAGCTGCTCACAGAGGAACCAGTACTGAAATTCTATGATCCAGAAAAAACAATCAAAATATCATCTGATGCATCTGTGAGTGGACTTGGTGCAGTACTTCTACAAAAACATGAAGACTGGCAACCCAGAGCATATGCATCACGTTCGATGACGGATCCGGAAACACGTTATGCACAGATTGAAAAAGAACTGCTCAGCATTATGTATGCCTGTGAGAGATTTCATCAATTTGTGTCAGGACAAGAAATCAGTGTGGAGACTGATCACAAGCCCTTAATAGCATTGTTTCAAAAGCCACTAAATGACTGTCCACCCCGTATACAGCGAATGATGATCAGGCTGCAACGTTACTCACTGAAGATTGCATACACCCCTGGAAAACTAATGTATACAGCTGACACGCTATCCAGAGCTGTTGACCCGAAAGAGCACTCGAAGGCTAAACTGGATGAAGAAGTTGAAGCTTACATACACATGATCACCAGTGCATTGCCAGTTGCAGATGCAAAGATGGAGATTATACGGATGGAAACAAACAAAGATGAGACACTGAAAGAATTGAAACAAATCATCAAAAATAGATGGCCCGAAGTTAAACAAAATTGTTCACCAGACGCAGCAGAATATTGTAACTACAGGATGGAGTTATCTGTAGTGGATGACATCATATACAAAGGCAGTAAGACTTTGAGAAGTGAAATGCTCAAAAAGATCCATGAAGGACATCTTGGAATTGAAAAGTGCAAGAGAAGAGCACAACAACTGATGTTCGGGCCTAGAATGAATCAAGACATCACAGATCAAGTGTCGAGATGTACAATTTGCCTCAAATATCAAGCAAATCAACCGGCAGAACCACTACACCCACACCAAGCACCAGAAAGGACCATACCAGAAGATGGGTGCTGACCTGTTTTCGTGTCAGGGTAAATATTATCTTTTGGTCACAGACTACTACTCCCTGTATCCAGAAGTTTGCAGACTGCAAGCTACAACAGCAGATAGGCTACAGCACGCCCTCGACCTTCATGAAGCAATGAGAAATGAGATGGGCGGATGTTTTCAGTATACTTTGCGGCGCTCGCAGTTTCCAACGCGTTTGCCCCCGCTGCTTTCAACTCGCTGACATAAACTCGATCAAATTTTAATACATATCAAACGCTTATCGAGCTTACATGCACGAAAAGAAAACATTTATTGGGTCGTACGAGCGAGCAAACATAACAAGTTTACCTCCACAACGAAAATCACAAATTTAGAGAGTGTGAGCATTACGCTGAACACACGTTAAGAGCATTTGGTTTTCTATCCATCCATCCATTTTCCGTACCGCTTATTCCTCATTAGGGTCGCGGTCATTAGGGTCGCGGGGGGTGCTGGAGGCACGAGGCGGGGGACACCCTGAATTGGTTGCCAGCCAATCGCAGGGCACACAAAGACGAACAACAGTCACTCTCACACTCACACCTAGGGACAATTTGGAGTGGTCAATCTGCCTGCCATGCATGTATTTGGAGTGTGGGAGGAAACCGGAGGACCCGGAGAAAACCCACGCGGGTCCGGGGAGAACATGCAAACTCTACACAGGGAGGCCGGACCTCTGCACTGTGAAGCCGGTGTGCTAACCACTTGACTACCGGGCCGCCCGCATTTGGTTTTCATATTGTGAAAATACTTGCCCTTTCGAAAGAGTAAACCCTCTCCCTGCAACAGTCTCGTTGTCTCTCAAAATCACTTGCGATACAAATGTAACTTGAGACGTTTTTCAATACCTAGAACCAGCTAAATCCCATTTCCTTTTTGGCAATATTCTGTTTGTAAATTCGTGATCCTTTAGGAGATCAGATCGAGCAGCCGATGACAATGAGGGAAAAATACGCCACCTCGCTGAAGCTCAACAACAGCATGCCTACGCAGCGGCCATGTTGGGAAGGTCAATAGAATTGTCAAAAACAATACTGTACATTTACATTGAAATTAAATCCTATTTTGCTATTTTCTTGCCTGGATATTATGTTTAAATAACTGACAATGCTTGAACGCGTGCCATTAGTATAAACATATATAAAAATTGCCTGGGGCGGGCACTCGGACCAAGCATCTCACCCAGCAGGTGCACAGCGGGGGCGTGTACACGTTGAGAATATTTTACTGCATTTTTCCTTGTTCAAATCAGATCCACTTGTTAGCAATTGGAATAAAGACGTACTCCAGTCAGTCGTGTATTCTCGTTCCTCAACTGCTACAGGCTCAACATTATGTCTATCTATGAAATGTTGCTCCTAGTTCCATTGTCCATAATGTACGGCATTGAATGCAAGCGTGTGCGTTACTATGTGGTGCCGATCTTATTCTGGCGTTTATTTGTGGTTCAAACGCGAGGAGCGTACTCACGGCTATGCCCCTCATAGTTTCGCATCCGAGTAGGAATGCATTTCGGACTGCGTTCAGGTCAGACTCCACTTTCAAAATTGAAGTCATGTGAGCTGCGACCACTGCGATGGTCAGCTTGTGCATTATGGTAATATGTCGCTCGCGAGCGTCGTTGGCCACCTTCAAAATAAAATCTGTCATTTCATGCATGCGCGGAAGTGGTTTGTTTGGTGAAAAAAATGTTGAAAATTCAAATCCAGTCTGTCGAACAATACATAAATTCAAAATAGGAACTCTCTGAACAGTGCAAATGTTGCGCTCTCCACTATAGTAAGGGAGATACGGTGTTGTGGGATCCAGAAAAAAAAAACACAAGACAAGCAATGTGATATGTCTTGACTCAACAGTGGTTTACTTCGAATGCCCCGATCTAATGCAAACGTATGCGCACAACAATTTCCGGTCCAACGATCTAAATCGGTCCGACACGAAACACTAACCGAAGCAGTCGTTCTATATTTAAATAAACATTTTCGATATATTATTTGTAAACCAATAGAACTACGCGAATGTAACCAAAATAGGACATAAGATAACTTACAACCTGTCACACAAAGAAGTGTTCTCAAGTAGAGATAGAAAATTAAGTAAATTGTGATTCAATCAATCTCACCTGCTATTAAATGAAAGAAAGTAATTGAGTTATCGCATGTGCACCCCGGGTGTCCAACCACAGTACAGTACTAGCATTCATATCAAATATTGCAGTTCAAATTATGCCTTTGAAATGTGACATATTGACCTCCTCTACTTATTTTAAAGGATGATATAAGAATTATTGTTGTTATCCCTCAATGAAAGTAGGTCTGATGGACACTACAACACATCTAGCTAACCAACCAGACAACCCTCATAATGTATTGTATTATATTGTATTGGATTAGCCTTTATTCGTCTCGCAGTGGAAACATTTAAATTTCACAGCAGCAAAGTCTTTGTGTTGTCATGTTATTTGTTATGAATCTTTTTTGTTCTTTTGACTTCAAGACGGCGCCGCGAGAGTGGCTGCCTTTCCAGCAGCCCTTGTATTTTGTTTTTCTACTTTCATTCCTTTCATAACTTTGCTGCTGTGAAATGTACATTTCTCCACTGCGAGACTTATAAAGGCAAATCCAATCCAATCCAAAGTGATGAAAGTACGAGGAAAGGAAAAGAACCAGTAAAAAAACAAAATACAGGACCTGGCAGCCAGTCTTGTGGCACCATCTTGAAGTAAAAAAAAAACACAACACAACACAAAAGACACAAACAGTCAATCAATCTTAACTCATTCGTTACCATTCCCAAATTTATTCGGGAATTGAAAAGTGTGACGTGTCGCGCCATTCCCAAATTTGTTTGGGTTTTTTTTTTTCTTATGGGGTGTGTCGATAAAGTGCTGGTCTGACCTCTGGCAGTGTCTTTCCCTTCCACGAGGGCGCAGCATTTGCATTTTGTCCATGTTAGGGCTTTGTTACAGCGTCAGCTGTTGTTACAGCACTGTATATAAATCAATATGTACAGTATATATTGTATATTTATTGTTGTATATTTATTTCAAGCTCATCTAACTCCGAACCCATACAACTTGGGAATTAACTCTTTTTTTCTGATGAAAGAAGAGAGTCTAAGGTTTCTAACGCTGTATTGAATGTTTATTTAGTCCTGAAACATAATATTCTGTGGGACTTGCAATTTGAGTGAGTACAAAGAACCGTAGTTCTCTGTTTCGATTGGAAGCACAGTAGAACACTTCCGTGAAGAGTGAAGACTCCACGTGTGAGCTGAATCGTTTTTTGTCTGAAAACGTCGGTTAGAAGATTCGCCTGCAGAAGAAGATGTCCGTGGTAAAAGTTTGAGCTGCGAAGTGAAAGGAGCAGCGTATCAAGCCTGAACAAAGACCCAAGGACTGCCACTGAACTCTTCGCTGCAAAGACCCCGCCATCTTAAAAGAGAAGCAGACGTTTCCCTACATCGGCACTGGCAAACAACATTCAGCAAGTTGATTTAATTATCACAAGTCGCAAATACTGAGTTTTGCATGTCTATATTTGCATTGCAATTTTGTGATATAATTATATAAGTCATTGTGATTTGCTATATTAACCTAGTTGATTGCAATTGTTTTATTAAGTATTGAAGTTTAGGTTTATAAGCTACAGTAAAGTCTCGTTATATCGATATCGGTTATATTGATAGTACTGCTTATTACGATACTATTTTCATTTCCCGTCAAATTTCTAGTCTTTTTATGTATAATTCGTTCCGTGTAGTACGATACATGATTATTACAATAATCGGTTACAACGGTGCCCTTTTTCATCTCCCGCCGGCCATTTTGCTCTGCTTATATCGATACAAAAGCAGCTTAAGCTGAATTGATATTTGCTCAGGGATTTCTATAAAGTACCACCATTATCAAAATCTGTATCGGTAACACCGTTGGTCACGTGACCAGCTTTCGTGTCTTGCTCTGTGTAGCAGAGCTGCAATAGCATCTTCGACATCATGGGGAAATGTAAGAATTGTGACCTCGCAGTAAAATTCAAGCCAAATATGCCCCAGCAGATTCACAGAATGATGAGGATGAAGAACCAACTGCATACACACCTATTCCAACGAAGATACAAGCATTGCAAAGTGTTATGGAAATACAATCTTACTTAGAGTCGAGAGAAAATGCATCAGATTGTTTAGAAATGTTAAACAATTTTGAATCTTTTGTGTTAAAAGGCGAAAAAGGGAAGCGGAAGCAGATGGAAGATTTTTTTAAGTACATACAGTATTGCAGAATAAGTAATGTAAACGTTGCAGTTTGTGTTGCAGTGTTCTGTACTGTACATGAATGCACTCGTTTTTTGCAACAATGTTTTTGGTTTTCTCTGCTGAAGCGTAATCATTTTGTATTGGTTGAATTTTAGGAAAGAAATACCTGTAATCATTAAAAAAGAAGAAAATTACATCCCATATTAAAGATCCCCCACTCACGTGACCAGCTTCCATGTTTCCCTCGAGCACTATCGGTGTAGCAGAGCTCACATCTTTCATTACTGCTGCAATAGCATTTGAAACATACTGTAGTCTTCTTATACTGTATGCAATTGTTCAACACCAATTTCAACCATGGGGAAACGTAAGAATTGTGACCGAAGTACAAGGCAATAGTGGCTGTCGAGGAGAATCCAACAAGGAGCAAATTCTCCATCGCGAAAGAGTTCGACGTGCCGCAGAATACTTTATCAACGTAAGTCATGTAAACGTTGCAGTTTTTGTTTTCCATACATGTATTTAATTGTGTTGTATTCAGATATTATTCGCTTGCAGTAATCACTATTTTTCATACAGTATGTACATGCTGGCATTCGTGGTTTCTCTCGTGTGTGTAGAACAATGTTGAGTGCTACTCAGAGTCAGTATTGCAAGAGTGCGTTATGAAAATAATAAATGACGTTTTTATTTAATGCATAAGTTTATTTTTCACTTCACTACAGTACAAACGCATGCTAGATACGCAATCCATGAACTCAAAGAGAAAATTACATGCCATACACTGTATTGCTGACTTTTAATGAAGGTCGGTGCAGGATCGCTTATATCGATAGTACGGTTATATCAATATTTTTTCTGACTCCCAAGAATATCAATATAATGAGACTCTACTGTAAATTGAAAATAGTATATCCACACCTGTATTTTGTGACACTACTGTACATTCAAAGTTAAAAAGGCTAAGCCTAAAGGTATATTTACAGAAAAGGGAGAATTTATTTACATTTCAACTTCATTTTGCTACAAAGTCAACATGTCACATGAAGGTGAAAGAGAGCAACCATATTTCTCAGAAGAGAGAAATGTAAGACCACATTTGCCTAAATCAGATTCCACACAGCCTAGGAGAAGTGAACGCACTCGCGCACAAACTGAAAAAGGACAAACATTTGTAGACAAGTTGAAAGATCTTCAGGCACACTTTAAAGGGACATATGAAAGGTGGAAACACAATATTAATTGACTAAAATGGCCATTAAATACAATGACGATTCTGACCTAATGGATACAATGAGCAGAATAAATACAGCTCAAGTTGTGATTGATGCTACTTACCAAAAAAAATCAAAGACACTACATCCAGAGCATCCAGATTCTGTCACGGTTTTGCGAGGTGGTAATGGCGGGTGCGGATCCCAAAAAGCAGGCAGGAGGGAGCAGGAGGGAGCAGGAGGTTGTTTGACAAATTGTATTAAAATAAAGGTCAGCAGGAACAAAATGTAAAACATCAAAATCATCTGAACAGAAAAAATACAAAGTATCAAAAGAAGACCAAAAGTAAAAGTCCGCCAAGGTTAAACAAACACATGCACAGCATACACAATGCATGCAACAAACAATGAACCGACACCGGGTGGTCGTGCCGGGAGTCATTTTAAGTGTCACTGATTAAAACGACCAGCACCTGCGAGGCTGCAGGCAGGGCTGACGTCGCTACCCGTTGGTCGCCAATCCGAACGTGGCAGTCCGCCACTGATCGGGACGACCAGCACCTGTGCAGGTGCAGGCGGGGCCGGCAGCGCCCCCCGTTGGTCGCCAACCAGATCATGACAGACTCAGAATTGCGTAGAAAGAATAACACATGCAAAGCACTCACCCAAACTGCCAATAAAAGGTCTCAGCAGTTCCTCAAAAGTAACAAGTCAGAAATGTCATCTTGGCCAAACAATGAATCAGTGTTTGAGACGACACTCTTCAATGTCTCCTTATCCGCACACACCATGAACTCTAAGCAGTCTTCATACGCATCCCAAGACGCAAGACAAGCTGCTCTCAGAGTCATGAAAGAAATTAGTGAACAAGAAGAAGAAATCCTAAGACTTCAGCTGCAAGATGAAACATGGAGAGCTGAAAACGAAGCAGAGAATGCAAAGAAAAGAGCTCTGTTAATTGCAGAAAGTGCTGATAGGAAAACAAAGCTAGAGTAGAAAATGAGAGAAGTTCAACTGTTAGAGGAACTCAAAAAAGCTCAGAGTAGCCAAAGCCAAGGTGACAGGTCTACAAGTGAGAGGTATCAAGTCTAAAACCAAGATCAAGCTCCTGGTAAGTTACACTCAGGAATACTTTCCAACGAACAGATCTCATATCCCCACTATTGAAACAGCAAGATCTTGGCCACACGTAGAGATGTCTGAAGAACTTAACTGTGAAGTTGGATTAATAATTGGCTATAATTGTTCACAAGCCCTAGCGCCTACAAATGCCATCCTTGGCGATGAAGATCATGCTTTTGTGCTCATGTCTAAAGTCGACCTTGCCTCCAGAATGAAAAGGTTTCTTCAGCCGTCATCGATGGACCACTCCTGTACGACTAAGAGCTTACACAGACATGTTCTTGCCTCCAGAACACAACACAAAGAACTTAAAGAACCAACTGGAAGACATAAAGCGGACAAGAAAGTCCTGAAAGGAGAGACCATTCTGAAGAAGCGAAGAAAGCTCTTGAAGAAGAACGTTCTCAAAAAGAGAAGAAGGTTGGAAAACTTCAAAAGAAAGATAAAGAGGTCAAGGTATCTTTAAAGCAAGTCAGGAAACCGCAAAAACAAGACAATGAGATCAAAGAACCTTTTCAGGAACCGAAGAAACATCTGAAGCAAGAGAAAAAAGTCAAGAAAACTGAGACAGAACTCAAAGAAATTTCTAACAAAGAAAAGGATGTTAAGAAACCTAAAAAGGGAGTTAAGATAGTCCAAGAATCAGTACAGAAAGAGATAGAAGAGTCAGTAAAATGGGACAATGTTGAGTTGAGCAAACCTTCCAAAGAACAACAAGGTCTGGAATCACTGAAAGAAGATGCTTAAAAACTACAAAAGAAACCACAGAGAGAAGAGAAACAAGACAAGACCCGTCCTCAAGAAATTGACAAAACTCTGAAGATGGAGAGTCTTGTCAAGGAACATCCTAAGGAAGTTTAGGAGCCCGCTTTGAAGGAGCAAGATACAAAGAGACACAAACAATTCCTGTGCTGTATTTTGTTTTTCTACTTTCATTCCTTTCATAACTTTGTTGCTGTGAAATGTAAATTTCTCCACTGCGAGACTAATAAAGGCAAATCCAATCCAATTACAACACAATAGAATCTCATCTCATCTCATTTTCCGTACCGCTTATTCCTCATTAGGGTCGCGGGGGTTGCTGGAGCCTATCTCAGCTGTCTTCGGGCACGAGGCGGGGGACACCCTGAATTGGTTGCCAGCCAATCGCAGGGCACACAAAGACGTACAACAGTCACTCTCACACTCACACCTAGGGACAATTTGGAGTGGTCAATCTGCCTGCCATGCATGTTTTTGAGAAAACCCACACGGGTCCGGGGAGAACATGCAAACTCCACACAGGGAGGCCGGACCGGGATGCGAACCAGCGACCTCTGCACTGTGAAGCTGGTGTGCTAACCACTCGACTACCGGGCCGCCCCACAATAGAATTAACAGAGTTAAACCTTTGGTCAGTGACACAGCATAAGACAACAACGGCAGAAGCACATTTCAGCCACATTATGTAGAGAGGGCTTCACACAAAACAGTTCTGTTGCTAGACACAGGGTAGAGAATGCACTCCAGTCTTTTTGTTTTGCTTTGTTTAAAAAAATATATGTGCATCGTAAAGGGTTCAAGAATCACTGTGTGATTGGTGGGAGTGTAACTGCAGCGGATACATTTGTTTATGATTGCTATCCCATAGTTGAACAGCAGATGGCTGTGCTTTATTTTCTTAACGTTGCGTTGGGCTGTTGTCACTTCCGGTAAAGTTTTACTTTCTGCACTTCATTATTTAAGTTTCATTTTACTGAGAAGATGGTGAGAATCGACATGCTTTATCGCTGTACTGTTAAGCAAGGAAAAGATAAAGGACAAAGACCAAAAACTTCTGTTTTGGACAAAAGCGGGCAAAGTGATTTGTACGATTTTATTGCATATGTTTTATTTCATTGATGTAAAGTCCAAATCTTCTTTTCCTTTCGGTTTTTCCCTTCAGGGGTCGCCACAGCGAATCAATGTCCTCCATCTATCCCGGTTTTGTGCATCCTCTTCTCTCACACCAGCTACCTTCATGTCCTCTCTGACCACATCCATAAACCTCCTCTTCGGTCTTCCTCTCGGTCTCCTGCCTGGCAGTTCAAGGCTCAGCATCCTTCTCCCGATATAGTCACTCTCTCTCCTCTGGACATATCCAAACCATCTCAGTCTGGCCTCTCCGTCTTTCTCTCCAAAGCCTCTAATATGAGTTGTCCCTCTAATGTACTCATTCCTGATCCTATCCAACCTGGTCACTCCCAAAGAAAACCTCAACATCTTCAGCTCTGCTACCTCCAGCTCTGCTTCCTGTCTTTTCTTCAGTGGCACTCTCTCCAGTCCAAACATCATGGCTGGTCTCACCACTGTTTTATACACTTTTCCTTTCATCCTAGCTGAAACCCTTCTATCACACATCACACCTGACATATTTCTCCAGCCGATCCAGCCTGCCTGGACACGCTTCTTCACCTCTTTTCCACACTCTCCATTGCACTGGACAATTGACCCCAAGTACTTAAAATCCTCCACCTTCTTTATCACTTCTACCTGTAGCATCACTCTTGCACTTGGATCCCTCTCATTCACACACATATATTCCGTCTTGCTGCGACTGATCTTCATTCCTCTCCTTTCCAGGGCATATCTCCACATATCTAGTTTCTCCGCCACCTGTTCCCCGTTCTCGCTACAGATCACAATGTCATCTGCAAACATCATGGTCCAAGGAGATTCTTGTCTAACATCGTCTGTCAGCCTGTCCATCACCATAGCAAACAAGAAGGGGCTCAGAGCTGATCCCTGGTGGAGTCCCACCTCCACCTTGAATTCCTCAGTCATACCGACAGCACACCTCACAACTGACTTGCAGTCATGATACATGTCTTGCACCGCTCTGACATACTTTTCCGTTACTCCAGACTTCCTCATGCAATGCCACAGCTCTTCTCCTGTCATACACTTTCTCCAGATCTACAAAGACACAATGCAATTCCTTCTGACCTTCTATGTACTTCTCTATCAGCATTCTTAAAGCAAACACTGCATCTGTACTATTTTTTGGCATGAAGCCATGCTGCTGCTCACAAATGTTCACTTCTGCTCTTAGTCTAGCTTCAACTACTCTTTCCCAGAGTTTCATTGTATGGCTCATCAACTTTATTCCTCTGTAGTTAGTACAACTCTCCACACCTCCTTTGTTCTTAAAAATAGCAACGAATACACTTCGTCTCCATTCTTCAGGCCAGTTCACCATCTAAGATCTTGTTGAATAACCCAGTCAGGAACACCACTGCCACCTCTCCAAGACACTTCCATTCCTCGATTGGTAAATCATCAGGCCTGAGTGCCTTTCCCCCATTCATCCTCTTCAGCGCCCTCCTCATTTCATCCTTGCTAATGCTTGCTACGTCTTGGTCCACAACTGTCACGTCTTCTACTCTTTGTTCCTTCTCATTTTCCTCATTCATTAATTCTTCAAAGTACTCTTTCCATCTTGCCATCACACTACTGGCACCTGTTAATACATTGCCATCTCTATCTTTAATCACCCGAACCTGCTGCAGGTCCTTACCATCTTTGTCTCTCTGTCTCGCCAGCCTGTAAAGATCAGTCTCACCTTCCTTACTGTCCAGCCGAGCATACAAGTCATCATAGGCCTCTTGTTTGGCCTTTGCCACCTTTACTTTAACCGTGCGCTGCATCTCCTTGTACTGCTGTCTACTCTCGTGTTCCACTTCTTCTTTGCTAACCTCCTTCTCTGTATACACTCCTGCACCTCCCCATTCCACCACCAAGTCTTCTTATCTACCTTTCTTCCACTCGATACACCAAGTACTTTCCGACCTGTGTCTCTGATTATGTTCGCTGTAGTTTGCCAGTCATCTGGAAGGACCTCTTGCCCACCCAGTGGTTGTCTTACCTCCTTCCTAAATGTCATGCAAAATCGTTTTTCAATTTCCACCATTGTGTCCTCACTTCAGCCTTTGGTTTCTTCATCTTCCTCACTGCCAGCGTCATCCTACACACCACCAACCTATGCGGTCTGGCTACACCCTCACCAACCACTACTTTGCAGTCATTGATGTAAAGTCCAAATGTTCATGTGTAAATAATAGCTATATATTTTATAATTGTTTGTAGTTCTATGGTGGTGGTGTCATTGGTGATTCAGCATGCAAGTGAAATCACATTAAATAATTAACCATAAGTACAAATAACCGGAGTCCTCTGTTTCGAATGGAAGCACAATAAGATTGGGATGAGGCTGGTCTGGTTAGGTAGGTGCTGTCGTTAAACCAAGTGTTGGTCTGGTTGAGTGATAACTTGGATTCCTCCTTTGAGATGTTTTAAAAATTGATGAAAATAATTAACATGGACGAATGGAGGTCAGCGTGTTATAAAATTGAGGTCACGTTGTCACTTTTCATACATCTAATCTGTATGACTGGTCTGGTTACATAGGTGGAGTAGTTTCACTGGGTGTTCATCTGGTTGGGGGATAACTAGGATTCTTTTCTTTACATGTTTTTACAAAAGTATTACCTGTACTGTAATATCTGTCGTGTTGTCAAATAAGTCTGTGTAAGCTCTCAGTCGTACAGGAGTGGTCCATAGATGAGAAGGTTTCTTCAGCCGTCATCTGTACAAATTTGAAGGTTTCGGACGTTTCGCCTCCTATCCAAGAGGCTTCGTCAGCGAACTAAAGTCTGTTGGGGGGAGCACAGGACCACTCCCTGTGACCTCACTGATTGTTCCTACATTCCTCACTAACGACTGGCCTATTTGCGCCACTCCCACCGGTATCACCTCATCAGCATTACGAATGTTGCCTAACCTGTTTTGCCTAAGCAGGCTATTGTATGAACGATCCAAAATGAACCTCACCCCACCAGACCGGTTTAATGAAGGATTTTGTTGTTTTATAAGACTCGCTTCTTTTACCCCCCTTTCAAACCATCTTTCGCTAAGATTTTAACCTCATTGTCGTCAAATGAGTGGTTGCTAGCTTTTAGGTGCAAATGTACCGCCGATTAGGCATAATGCAAGTGGGCCTCAATCGGCAAGGAACACTATAGCAGAGAGGATTTATTACATTTTCCGTGGCAATTGACGAGAGCACTGACATCACAGACGTGGCCCAACTGGCCATATTTATTCGAGGAGTTGATGAGACATTGACTGTTACTGAAGAGTTTCTTGAATTGGTGCCAATGATGGACACCACAACAGCCGAGGACATTTTCGGCTCTGTCGTTGCTGTATTGGATAGAGTTGGAGTGGACCGGTCCCGTGCTGTCAGCCTGGCTGCAGACGGGGTGTCATCCATGGTCGGAAAGAAAGCAGGTGTCGTGACAAAGTTCAAAGACAAAGTACAAGCCCTTAATGGAGGAGATCGTTTCTGGACATTTCACTGTATTTTGCATTGTGTTGCAAGTCGCAGAAAATGGAGCACGTCATGGAGGTGGTTGTTCTCACTGTAAATTTCATCCGGTCCAGAGGTCTGAACAATCATCAGTTTGACAAACTTCTCAGCGAGAGCAACATTACCCACAGCCTGCCATACCACACTTTAATGTTAGTCAGCAGCTTCAAAACAAAAGTTCTGTGATGGAATTCTCCTGTTCATACAACTCCATAAATTTTCAGTATGTATTGTATGTGTATGTATGTTTCATGTATGAAGTTTACAGATTTACAGGACAGGTGAACACTTTCCTCATTACACATTTAAAATCACTCTCCTTAGTTTGTAAGGTGTACGCAGGGATTACATTTAGATTTTATATGCGTATGTGTAAGTGGTTTAAAAATTCCCTTTCTTTAAAAGTCTACTTTAATCTTAAAAGTGCATTACTATACTTTTCAGTACCAATTAAAGTTTTGTTCCTTTGTACAATCAGTGGGATCAGTTGCAATGCATATTTGTGAATGATAAAAAATGATAAAAATTGCACATTTGTCTTAGGAAATATGAGGTGTTTCATGAAATGTTTTGTAAAAGGATAGTTCATTAAATGTCAACATATTCCGAATGTTCTTGTGCTTCTTTACACCAAAACAAAGGAAATACATGATATTTTTGCTAATTTTAGCAGAGTACGGTATAATTTTAATGGTCCGGCCCACTTGACATCTCCCTCGGCCGTATGTGGCCCGCGATGCGAAATGAGTTTGACACCCCTGGTTTAGAGAGTTAATGGCTTAGGGGAAGAATCTGTTTAAATGTCTGCTGGATTTGGTGCGCATGGATCGGTAGCGCTTGCCTGAGGGGAGTAGCTGGAAAAGGTGGTGTGCAGAGTGCGGAGGGTATGTGGCGTCACCGGTGCGCACCGCAGCTTTAAGCTTTAATGTCTTTCAATTCCTTGATCTCCTTGATGTGCGTCTCACCCTGACGCATATCACAGGCTTGGAAATGGTATAAAAGCAGCTGTTGTGGGACAGGGAGATTCAGACTCATCTCGGACTCAGACCCAGACAGACGCACCGCTCGCAGAGACCTGCTCAGCATCGCACGGAGTTTCACAGCACAACTTGCTCGACTCTACGCCACGATCAAGCTCTGCGCATCATCTGCCTGGAAGATCTGACAACGAACCTACTTACAAATAAAGAGAAACATCAAACTCTTTAGGTACAGTAGGATTTTCCGTGCCCTTGTTTGGAATCTTGCAGTGTGCAAGTCCTTGAGAGTGGGTAGGACAATGCCAATGATTTTTTTGCATCCAGCTCAACATGTCTGAATTGAGATCATATTTTCACTTTTCACAGGACTTTTATTGCAAGATGCAACAAACATCAGTTCTGGACCAGGTTGCTGTCTCTGTCTGTCTGTTTCTCTCTCTCTCTCTCTCTCTCTCTCTCTCTCTCTCTCTCTCTCTCTCTCTCTCTCTCTCTCTCTCTCTCTCTCTCTCTCTCTCTCTGCTTTTATACTTTGGGGGAATTTTGTCTGTTCATACCTCCACCTACTGTACAAGAGAATGTAACGTCCTTTGAAAGCAATGGCATTAACAGTAAGTCAGACTTAGGAAAGCGGAAAAAGTTATACACACGCGCGCAACAGACACTTGAGTTTTGCTTGGTGCTCAGTGAGACACAAACATCAAAACATTCTCATCACCGAAGTCAACCTGCAAAGGACACCTGCCCCTTTCAACATGCATGGGTAAGTTACCAATATTTTCACCTATTTAGTACTTTAGGGAGATGACCACGGAATATTTCTTGGCTTACCTTCATTCATTCTTTGGCACATACTTTTGTTTTGGCGGCATACATGTTTTAAATCTGACCTTGAAGCACCGTTTGCTGCAATATGAGTGTTTTTGCTACCAGGTAACTTAATCTATGCAAGACAATGTTCCTGTGCTTGGGATGGGTTATCTGTTAAAGAAACACCACCTTGTTTCCACACTATTAAAAGTAGTGCTCTCTTTGAATGATACAATTTCAGGGGGTCCAGAATTTGAGGACAATTTCAGTCTGGACCATTTCAAATAAAGAAACATGGATGCATGTTTATTGAAGTTATTTTGAGTTACCTGTAGCGATAGTAAAATTGATTTGTAAATGTAACTTTAAAACCCCAACCAGGTCTACATTGGCTCTTTCTCACGTTTAGCCCTCTTGAGGTGCAACTTCATACGACATAAAAGCATTCTTTTTTTTTAAACGATGATTTTGTTGCTTTGCGTTGATTGTAATGGTACAACATTTTTTTACACAGTTTACCCGGTGGTCTAATTGTCCTCACAGTGCAGAGTTCGTGGGTTCAATCCTCGCTCTGGACTCCCTGTGTGGAGTTTGCGTGCGTTTCCTCCAGTTTTCACCCACATTCCAAAAACATGCAAGGCAGGCTGATTGAAAACTCTAAATTGTCTCTATGTGTGAGAGTGAGCGCGGATGCTTGTTCACCTCAGTGTGCCCTGCGATTGGCGAGCAACCCATTCAGGGTGTCCGCTGCCCACAGCTTGAAGACTACTCTGATAGGCTCCAGTACCCCACCGCCAGCCTTGTGAGGATAAGCGGATCATTAAATAAATGAATAAATGAATAATGAACATATTTTAAACAACGCTTGATAAATAATTTTGTTGACATTTAAGGTAGACGACTCATATGGCATGATGGATTATCTGTCCACCCAGAAAATACAACTGCAAAAAATAAATGGTCTGTTTTAAGAAAATATGGTATTATAAATTGCATTGTTGTAACTACAGCTCTGGGATTGGTTGCCATAAAACTATGCAGAAGTGATCAGGCTGCATAACAGGATGTCACACTAACCTAAATGTTCAAAGAAAGCATGTGCGTGGGAATAATGACAGATCTGAAGATATAAAATTCACACTCAGTTTTTTCTGCACTGTTTGTGCATACAGGAAATCAGGCGTCTGACATTCTCCTCCAGAACGAGCAAGCAGCTTATATTGCAGGATGGTGTATGGGCCGATCTTTCATGGATGTGCTCCTGATGATTACTTCGTCATGGTCAACGTCGGAGGTTTCCGGCAAAGAATGGTGCCCAGCGTTCTCAAACGTTTCCCTGACACTCGCCTGGCACGTCTTCTTTATTGTCACTCCGAAGAAGCCATCCTGGAGCTCTGCGATGACTTTGTTGCAGCAGAAATGGAATACTATTTTGACCGCAATCCACTATTCTTCAGTTACATCCTCAACTTTTACTTGATGGGCAAAATACACCTGGCCGAGGGTTGGTGCTTCCTGTCCTTCCGCCAGGAGATCGAGTATTGGGGCATCCATGATCACTATCTGGACTTGTGCTGTTGTAACAAATTTCAAGAACTCCTGGATCAGACTGAGAACCTGGACTTGGATCGAGGTAGTGTAAATCTCCACGACTCATCAATGGAGGAGAAATCCGAAGTGGATTTGTTTGACGGCGCCTGGTGTGCGGATGTCCGTCTGAACATTTGGCTACGTATTGAGAATCCATCGTACTCGATTTTGGCCAAAGCGATGGCCGTCACGTCTATGAGCATGGTTCTGGTCTCCATTGCGGCCATGTGTGTCCAAAGCATGCCAGACTTCCGTCAAGTGGACCACAGCGACAGTGAAATTGAACATCCAGGGCTTGCCATCCTCGAGAACTTTTGTGTCTTCCTATTTTCCGCAGAGTTGCTCCTCCGTCTGGCGGTGGCTCCGTCAGCCAAGAAGTTCTTGTGCAGCCCTCTCAATCTTATTGACTTGATGTCCATAGCGGCTTGGGATTTAGGCCCAGTGGCCAAAGATGACAACTTGGAGCTGGGGAACGTGGATAAAGTGATGCAGATTTTGAGGCTGATGCGACTGTTCCGCATCCTCAAACTGGCCCGGCACTCAGCCGGCCTCCGCTCTCTCGGTGCTACGCTGCAACACAGCGGCCGTGAGGTGGGGCTCCTGACGCTTTTCTTATTTGTGGGAATTTCCATGTTCTCTGCCCTCATGTACTTCGTAGAAAATGAGGCCCCGGAGTTCGAGTTGCAGACCATTCCGATCGGCTGGTGGTGGGCCACTATCAGCATGACAACGGTGGGCTATGGGGACACCTTTCCTGTTACTCTCGCTGGGAAGCTCACAGGAACACTGTGTATTCTCTCTGGGCTGCTTATTGTGGCTTTGCCCATCACCACTATCTTCAATAAGTTCTCGAACTTCTACCAGAAACAAAAGAAAATTGATGGCTTTTCAAATCATCAACCAGCGACTGAATTCTAGGGTTCACAATGATCATGTGCCATATAATCCATTGCACCTTATGTTTCATTGAGATTGTGCCGACAAACCCTATATCTTAAATAAATTAATTATTCTGCATGATTGTAACATATGTCGCTGTTGGAATTTTAAACACAGCACAAAAAAAACTTAAAAAAAACATGATAAAACAACGCACTCTCAATTAGATTGGATTAGCCTTTATTAGTCTCGCAGTGGAGAAATTTACATTTCACAGCAGCAAAGTGATGAAAGGAAAAGGAAAATTGTTGGGTAAAAAATGTGATCAAAAATGGACCAACACAACTTTTTAGGTCATTCTGTAGCCACAAAGGGACATCTTTGTGGCATCTTTGTGCCGGTCCCAAGCCCGGATAAATACAGAGGGTTGTGTCAGGAAGGGCATCAGACGTAAAAGCTTGGCCAAAACAAACATGCGGATCAAACCTCTAAAGATGGAGGCCACTGATTTGCTGTGGCGACCCCTTCAAGAGAAAAGCCGAAAGGAAAAGAAGAAGAAGACTTAATTTATTTGGGTCATATATTTATACCACAAAACACAATATTTCTTTGCATTTGTACAAATAAAGGCCACTAAAATACACACACTACTATAGAAGGAAAAAGCTTACCAGAAGTTTTCTTAGTTTATCTTCAGTTTGCCGAACACTAAATGTTGCAAATCCCATTTTATCAGCAAGGAATAAGTGTTTGTTTTCTACCCATTAGTTTATTAGTAGTAGTAGTAATATTTTATTATAATACCCTGCTTTGTTTGTTTATGTATTAATGTACATGTTTATGGATGTACAGTATGTATGTATATATGTATGTGTGTATGTATATATATATATGTGTGTGTGTGTGTGTGTGTGTGTGTGTGTGTGTGTGTGTGTGTGTGTGTGTGTGTGTGTGTGTGTGTGCGCGTGTGCGTGTGTGTGTCTGTGTATGTGTGTGTGTGTGTGAGAGAGAGAGTGTATGTATATAATATATACATACACACATACATATATATAGTATATATGTATGTGTGTATATATAGTATATATGTATGTGTGTATGTATTCATTCATTCATTCATTCATTCAATGGAATAATAAATGATCACATTGCTTCATGAATATAAAATGAGAGCCTTTTTTTCCCATTATCAGTCAAACCAACTGTTTGAGTACTTCCTGTATGTACCCAGTGTCGATGTGGGAAACAGTTATTAACGACACGTCAACTTCGACATGTTTACGAAGCTGTCCAAGAAAGCATGTGCTACATTCCATCACCCTTGCTATATTCTCTTGCACTCACGTGTTATTGATCCGTCTTGTTTTGCCATAGTGGCCTTTGCTTTGTCAATCCAATTTCACTGTCCAGTAAATCCAAACAAAGGGCTGCTTATCAACTCCTTGCATACACACGTTTCTACACAAAAGGATAAATTCCCATCTGAAAAAGTCCCCTAACAAATGTGCAATTTATCGAGTTAAAAATACAGAGTTTTGTCAATAAGTGGTGATTCAGAGTTTGGGGTTCCTCTCACTGCTGAATACATAATACACAGAGTGCTAACTTATGACTGGAGCCTTGGAAAATGCCCGCATCAGCACTTCGATGCAGGGTCACTTTATTATTTGCACTTGACACTGTCGATTCAAAGTCACAATGCAATACACTTAGTACTGTATCCATTTAGCAGCAAAAGAGCGCATCAGCAATACCTGTGATCATGTTGGTGTTCAAGGAATGCCAAATCATATTTTTGCATGGATCAGGCTAACTCAACGAACTCACAGTGAGGTACTTGCCGTGAAGTTATCACACTGGGGACTAAAAACTCACAGGAAAGATCAATTGATAATTAACATATTTTTCAGTGTAAAAGGCGCACCCAAAAGCGTTGATTTTCTTCAAAAGATGACTCTGCGCCTTGTATGTGAAGTAATATTGTGCCACAACAGGTCTCGCAACTACTGTCAGCACCCACTGACTCAATTTCCCCTCCGTGGAATAATTAGTGCGTAACACCAGCCTCTACTGTCGTGCCTTATAATGTGGTGTGCCTTATATTTGGAAAACGTTTAGATTTTTATATATTATATTTTTAAAACGTTTTTTCATTCATTGAAGGTCCGCCTTATAGTCCAGTGCGCCTTACATATGGAAAATCCGGTAATACAGTCAGCCTTGAATTTGAATTTCAACTGACTTTATTTGACCATGACTCACTTTTTCAACATTTCAGCCATGTGTGTGTTCTTTAAAAATTTTAAAACAATAATTGTAAAAGGTATGATTGGCATCAACATGACACGGCTCATCATAAATTGAACATAGTACAGACGTACAGTGACGCCTGGTGGCGGCGGCTTCTTTTCTTCAGATGGAACATGGGCCCACGTAAAGGTGGGAGGAATAAACCATTCTAAAGAATCGTACGGCTTCTGCGAGAGGGCAAAGAAAAAGCAGAGGAAAATCCTTCTCGAACATCTGAGATGTATCAGGGGCTAATCAGAGGCATTTAAAATAGTGGCAGTTGTGTTGTGACTCCCACAAGTGAATGCAATCAATTGGTTTTGATCACAGCCGGCTTTGAACTTGAAAAGGTTGAACAGCTGCATGTCCTCTTTGTCTATCATGGCTTAAAGCACAACCGACGCCTCCGGACAAGTTGTGTCCATAATTTGTAAAATCGCTTCAAATGACTTCTACTCGGCGTATTTTACAAAGATTCCACCGCATAAATTTTACGTTTTAAGACTTGCGCTGAATATTCCGGAAGTCTTGTTTTTGCGTTGCTGAAAGCGACACACAATGCATTTTGCGGCACATTGTTTGGTCTGAAAACTTCGTGTTCATCCGTGTTGATGGCGAAATTCGAAGGAAAACACATAAATAACGCAAGGGTGAATCGTTGTGTGTTGCACCAAGACAACTATTTGATATTCGCTGACACAAATTCCCAGCAGACAAATCAGCCCATTTCTAACGGAGCTTGGGCACCTTCTTCTGCATTTTCTGGGACGCTACACATACGTCCTGACCATAGAAATAGATAGGTAGTAGAAGTGGCGTAGAGACGAGGTTGATTGCAAACCCGGAAGTGACGTCACAAGTTGTAGCGTCCATAGTAACGTGGCTTGGTTTGGCATAGAAATAGGATAGTTTTGAGCGTATTTAGGTCTATTTAACGTATGGATGCTGTAAAAAGGAACAACAGTTGGGGGCCGCAATGTTTCGCTTACGGATGCTTCAACTACAAGCTGAAAAACAAAGGAATTTCGTTCTTCAAGTGAGTGAAAATGAAATTTCTGTAAAAAGAAAAAAAAATAATTCGTTTTGCGATGTTTTAGCGACTAATTTTCGTCCTGTTTTCGATCTTCGACCGTGTATAAGTACGTTCTATCTGTTCTTCATTAAAGAATTATATGTGCCATGTTCTTCAAGATTGTCACTCGTGTTGTTGCTGCAGTTGGCCATCTAGCCCTTTTCGATTTGGAACACAAGATCATAACCCGAGATGGTATTGACAACCATACCATAGACCTCATCAGAACCATCACTAATATCTTCCTATCTGTCCGTTTACACCATATCACTCGCCTACAGAATGATGACTTGATGAAGAGTTTTCTTCGATCAAAACTGAATCGCAGTGTAATTTTTGCAGGTCAATGAGGTTAGAAGTTTCAAAAAATTTCATCTCATTCAAGTCATCATATGGTTGACTAATTAATCAGCTTTCATTGTTTTACTGGCTGTGACAATTGCACACTCAATGTTGCTGTAAAAGTAGTGGAATATCTTGTTCAAATTTCTGTGGTTGTATATTAACTGAAAAATTAGTTTAACAACACCCCCAAAAAAGGAAATTTTAAATGATGAGAGTGATGAGGACAATTTAAATTTGGCATTATTATTGAAAAATAATTATTAATATAAAAGTGTTGGACTATACACAGTGTTACCTAATCCTCTACAATTTCTGATTTAGTCCAATTCCGATCACCAATTAAGTATGATCATTCTTTATGAATGTTATTTTTTTCACGTTTGAAGATTGGTTACAATCACACTCAAAAGATAATTATACTATGTATTTGAATTTTCAATCTTAAAGAGCTGTCATTTCTATTATTCATAACATTTTTAGACTCTGAATAAATATACATCAATAGTGGTGTATTTAATTGCAATTATATGTTTTGGATTATAAAAAAATTATAATCCAAAGCATATCTGATCTTGAAAGTTGAGGTTTTGGACTTTTGGACCGACTTCACATCGCGCCGAAAGACGACGTGAGAGTGAAGTAGTTGTCTTCTAAAACATATTTAGCCACAAAGTATTAGAATTTCGTCGAATACCGGAATAAAATTGACGAAAAACGACGGAACTGTGTCAGAGGCTACAACTCGTGACGTCATCAGTAACGTCACGACCTGGTGACCGCGGGCCGCAATGCTATCGGCTCCTTTGGGCACTTCTAAACCTATCTATTTCTATGGTCCTGACGCCTCAAAATGACCCGCAAGAACTTATTGCAGACATTTATGCTTTAGTCTTTAGAACTATTTTTGAATCATATTCCTAACTGGATGAGTAACAAGAAAGCATATTCGCCGAATCTGAAGCCATTGTTTTGATTTTCGAGCAAGGCAAGATGTCTTGGCGTGACGTCAAACAAACAAGGGGCGGGACCTTCTGAAAGTGGCCACTTCCGGGTTCAATTTGAAGTAGTTTTTGGACACTAAGTCATTTTTATTGGGGTTTTGCATTTGACTAAAATATCATCCTGCATGTTTTGAGTATTTTAGATGCTATAAAACGTTTTTCTGATGTCAGTTAGGAAACAAAAAAAGTGGTGTCGGTTTTCCTTTAAGGACTTTTAAAAAGTGCCACCTGCTGAATGTTTGCTCCCTCAGTGGCAATCGCCAATTTACCATGTATAAATTTTCTTGAAATGTTTACAAAGAATAAACAATAATTTCAAGGGACAAAGTGTTTATTGTAACCCTACAAAAGACACAGGTGAGGAAAAAAAACTATTATAGAAATGAAAAACCATTAAAAAAATTCTCATTCATACACAAGTCTCAAAAGTTATTCACTGTACACCGACCACAGTTTATTAATCATTTTTAATATATCTTTTTGTTTCCATAATGTTGTGTACATACAAAATATAGCAAACTAAATAAGGCAAATAAATAAAGGTACAATTTACAGGAAAATGCAACATTCCTCAACGTTTTATTGGTGTTTTAGTTTTAGCTCAAAAATCAAGAACGGTGTACAAAATATTTTTGTATTCTTTTCTTCCAACTGTACATCTTTTTGTGAAGGGTACTTTTATTTTCAACCATACAAAATACTGACTTGTCACATTTATACTGCTTCCAAAAAGTGGGTGCAACATTTCTCAGGCAGTACACAAAGTGATGTATAACTTTAATAACGTTTTTTTTTTTCCTTTTTCTCTTTGATAGCGCAAGCAACATCCTATTCAAAGGTTAAATTCGATACAGCACACTGTGTGCACACTTCTTTGGGCATGCAGCTTTTGATGCCAAGTAAATGAACACAAAATTAACCACCCACCTTTAATTTTTTTTTTTTTTTTTTTTCATTTTTTTGACATTGCGAAATCAAGGACTCAGACATGTATGGTCTGTGTGCTCCACAATCCCGTCTCTCATCCCCCATTTTTCCAGCGGCCCAGCCGGAGTACCAATCACTTGCGTCTTTCTTCTTTTAACAACACTTTTTTTGCAGCACCCTTCGCAGTTCAAAGATCTCCAAACCCTCAAAACAACATTGCAAATGAAAATGTCCCGTACAAAAGTGCATAAAAAAGCTACTCTTATCATTGAGTTCCATCTTAGACACCCAAAAATCAGCCAGTCAATGGCCTATAATAAACATCAAAACATGACAAAAAACATATCTAAGAATACTGACATGGTTGAAGTAAATAGTTTGCCCGAAAATGTGGGGATGAAGTTTCAGATTGAGTGTCAAAAAGGTTCTGCCAAAGTCGAATACACAAAGTGATTAACTGTAAAGACACATGGGGACAAGCGGGAAGGAAAAAATGGACAAACAGTGCTGGTAAAAGAGGTTCTGATTTCACGGGCGCCACCGAGTTTGTATCAAGGTGGGCCACACATTCAGTTTGAGGGCAAATACTTAAATGACAAAGGCTAAACATGAATGCTAGTAGTGGGAGACTTTATTTCCCTCATTTGATTCATTTTCGAACTAATCAATCTTGACTGTCCTGGGATCCAGCAACAGAGTTGCTAAGTATTATTTACTGCACGGCAACGCAAGCAGTCACCAATGCTCCACATGTCCTTCATCATTTGCATTTTATCTCGCTCTTTCTTTTTTTTCCAAATGAGCAAACCGGACATCGATTTGAAGCACCACACATGAAGAGAAACGGTACTTATACACAAAGAAGGGTCAGAGGCACTTCAAGGTGAGTATGTGGTCAAAGGAAGGTGACGCCATGAAGGACAAAACATCGGACAACTTCAGAAAACACGGACTTTTCTAACACTGAGTGCTTGTTGAGTCAAGTGCATGGGAAGGTTTTGGGAGCAGTATTGTGGTGCTGTCAATACATTGCTGGTCGGGCAAAAACTGCTGCTTTTAAACAATCAGATGTGCAAATCATGAGCTTCCCATAGCAGACTCAATATTTGATGCCCTGGAAAAGACCAGGGTACTGCTTTTTGAAATGTTGTGTAGTGAAAAATGTACTTTCATGTTATATTTCGGTATTAAATTCTTAACTGCCAATTGTCCCCACCAATGAGTGATGAACATGTTGCCCTCTGGTGGTGACATAACGAAGTACAGCATTCTTGCACTGAGCCCACCACCCACACTGCAGCATAGGATTGGCATTTACTAAGATTCTAAAAGGGATCCATTCAACTCCTTCTATCGCTACTTGCAAAAGTGTTTCAATCAAGCCATGTTTGCAGCTCTAGGTCGCCAATAAAATGTTTACTTGACATACAAACGAGCAGAAACATGGAAGTCAAGATTGTTTTACAACGTGTTGTGTGCACCACTTAGAGATAACAGGAATCTGTAAAGGCCAATGGCATTGCAGCAAGCGTGGATACGGAATGGCAGTCGGGCAGAATCTTGGTGTTGATAATTCGACTGGCGGCTGTGAATGAGGCAAGCTATTTGGAATGAAAAAAAAAGCATGACTTGTGTGTAGCAGGCAAGCTGGCAGCGGATCATGGAAACAAACACCTGTCTGTAAGTGTCAAAAATGTGTATACTGTATTCCCAAATAGCGTTCATTTAGTTGACCAGAGAGAGCACACACACACAAAGTGTCGGCTGGCGAGACAAGAGGAACTGCAGTGCTAACAAGATGAATGAAAAATAGAATCCAACTTAATTCCAGAGAATAAACCCCCAAAATGCTATGAACGTGTTAAAAAAAACATACATCTTCAGATGAAAATACAAATGCCTAATTGCAGTCCGTTTTCTGACATGTTTCTTGCACTTTGGCACAAGTTGCGTCCATAACAAGGTAGTGGACATTGACACATTGATGCTGCGATGAGAACAGAGGTCATGTGACCACCAGCTGCATCATTCCTGGCTGGCGCTTTTTCAACCTCTGCCATTCCCACTCGATCTTTTCCAGATGCGAACTTTGCTTGGTTCCCACTACAGTCTATTGCTTTTTGGTGTGTGGCCATGTGATCCCAGATAGGGAGGAGGGTTGGGTTGAGGCAGGCAGGGTTCTTGAGAAGAAGCGGTGAGAAAAAGGGAAATGACAGATGGCGAGGATTTGAAGCACAGTGGCCAAAGTCAGGTGAAGACGTGTCACAGTGGTCCGCACCCAGTGTGCCACCCGTCCCGCGGTCAGATCGGGATATCACAAACATCCAACGGGGGGACGGGTAACATGAGAGATCCACGCCGGGGCTGAGCTTCGGCCCACCTCCTAGTAGTGGACTTTTGTGACGGCTCGTTCTCGCCCCGCTCCGCCACCCCCGCCATCCACCAGCTGGTTGACTGAACGCTTGCGGTTGCGTTTGAATTTGTTCAGGTCTTTGTCAAAAACCTCGCCCGAACGCAGCGCCGACACCAGGTCGTCAAATTCCCCTCCGACCTCGTCCGAGGCGCCGCTCTTCTTGGACCGCCTTTCCCGCTCCCGCTGCTCCTTGAGCTGGAAAGCAAAGGAATTGTTTTGATATTGACAACCAGAGGAGGAAAAACAAAGTGGCGCGTAAACGCTGCGGACTCAAAGCGGAATTCTAACAGGGAATGAATTGAATTTAATCAATGCTGAAATGGAAGGCGAGATAAATATGTAACATCACTCTTCATTTGGTCATCCAGTGATACCTCATCTTTGAACGCTTTTGCTTACGAACGTTTCGGCGTACGAACACTAAATTCGCGAGAATATAATCTTGGCATTCAAACTAGTTTTGGGCAAACGAACCAAACCACACGCAGCGCCACGATGGCTGGCGGACTAGTTTTCATCACTCCTTTCCTTGAGTGCATACATGGTTTGTTATCAAGGATGCTTTTGCTATTATCGGACCGTAAAAGACCCCACCACAGGCTAGTGTTAAACCCGAGAGGACACAAAAGAAAATGACAGTCTAGCAGAAGAAGGAGATCATCGAAAAACACGAACGAGGTGTGCATTTGTGTGACTTAGCGTCCCACTACCAGTATGCTAAGTCGACCATTGCTACGTGTGGCTAAGGGTGTTTTTGTGTTGTGTCTAAGGCAGCGGTCCCCAACCCCCGGGCCGCGGACCGGTACCGGTCCGTGGGTCATTTGATACCGGGCCGCAAAGAAATAATAAATAATTTACATAATTTCTGTTTTATTTATTATCTGAGTCCGAACCCTGTTTTATTTTGAAAAATGAAAATTCACCTCTTGCAGCGCATTTCCGTGATGAGGAATGGGTCGCAAAGCTCGCTTACTTGTGCGACATATTCAACCTGCTCAATGAACTCAATCTGTCACTTCAGGGGTAAATGACAACTGTCTTCAAGTTGGCTGATAAAGTAGCTGCATTTAAAGCCAAACTGGATTTGTGGGGACGGCGCGTGAATAGCGGTGTATTTGACATGTTTCAAACATTGGCCGGGTTTTTGGAAGAGACTGAGCCCAAGCCTTTATTCCCCCAGTTGATGCACGAGCACCTGTCTTTGCTATTAAAAGAGTTAGAGCGCTATTTCCCAGCCACAAAAGACCCACGAACTGCCAAGGAATGGATCTGCAACCCGTCAACAAACCAGGTGAATCCAGCATGCCTGTGCAAGAGGAAGAACAACTGCTGGAGTTCGCAAATGATGGCGGACTTAAAAGTATGTTTGAGACAACAACTCTGCCGGTGTTCTAGATTAAAGTGATGGCAGAATACCCCGATATCGCCACAACAGCACTGAAAACCCTGTTGCCGTTTCCGACATCTTATTTGTGTGAAGCGGGTTTTTCTGCAGTGACAGCAACCAAAACAAAACTATGGAGTAGACTGGACATAAGCAAGACACTTCGGGTGTCATTGTCTCACATTATCCCTAGATGTGACTGTCTCGTTGCAGAGAAACAAGCTCATGGGTCCCACTCATTCAGTTGTACTGAGGTTTTTTTTCCATGTGCTTTGCACTTGTTTTTGTGGTGTATCTTATTTTGAAGGCACGTTTAAACATTACCATGGTGACCATTGAGCGTTGAGAGGCAGAGCCGATGTTACATATGTTGTTGTTGGCGCGATGTTACCAGGACTCTGCTAATAAAGTTGGATAAAAATACGCAATGGATTCACATTTATTATTATATTTAAAAGAAAGAAAAACATAGTTTCCATGCCTGTCGTATCATTTTATTTTGTTGTATTTATTCGCCGGTCCGTGAAAATATTGTCTGACATTAAACCGGTCCTTGGCGCAAAAAAGGTTGAGGACCCCTGGTCTCAGCAACGGTTTCAGGCAATAGAAGAGGTTGAAAAACTTCTGTTGACTTGGATTAACGAAAAGCAGCTAGCAGGGGACATTGTGAGTGAGGGTATTATCGCCGAGAAAGCACGGCAACTTCACTCAGATATCAAGAGGCAAGCTGGAAGTTCGTCATCCATTGACAACTACCATCACAAAGGTAAATAAAACTACTTTATTATATAGTACAGTTTATTTATTTCATTACAATACAATAGCACATTTATTATACACAAAATAAGGTAAATTTTGTGTAGTCTTAAATCTTATTTCATAGAATTTTTTTATGGGGACCTGGGAACGGATTATTCTCATTTTTTATGGTTTCTTATGGGAAATAAATATTTAGCAGACGAACTTTTCGCCTTACACACACTTTCTGGGAACCAATTAAATTCGAAAGCTGAGGTATCACTGTATTTTGTTTCAAAAGTGTCCTGAATTTGGGCACTAGTGCCCAACGTGATCAATGAAGAGAGTATTTTTGAGAGTATTGTGAGCATTCACACAACTGATATGACACAGGGGAGCTGAAATATTTTGATGTTGATGTCACAGCGGACGTGTGCCTCTCACCATGGCCTCCATGCGTGCCCGCCTCTCCTCCTCGTCTTTGCGCCTTTGCATGTTTTCCAGATCTTGGCGGGCCTCGTTGAACGACTGCAAGAAGGTGTCGAAAATCCCAAAGAACTCGTCGGGCTGCATCCTTCCTTCGTCCTCCCCGAAGTGCTTCAGAGATTTAGTGAACTGCGGATGGAGAAGCACGCTTGTAATTTCACACTGATATTTGGCAGATTGGAATCTGCACGGATAACACTTCTGACAGACTTCGATGACCTCTCTTGACCCCGAATATTTAGGACGCAGAACGTCCACCGTGTGCAAGTGTCTCTGTGCATAATGTTTGGAAGTCTGAATGCCAGACATCTCCAGTAGGTAACAAAACAAATTAGACATATCAGAATCATCCCAACATCCTTGTCATTTCATGTACAGGTCCACTCAGGGCATGCCAAATTTATATTCAAAGGGCTCAAGGAAAGATTAAACATCTAAGAATTCACAGACAGAGTCGTCAAAAGTCATGAACTTCATGTACCAGTAATATGGGGTGTGGTGGTCGGGCTATTTTTCCCCAGTGCGGTGTTGCATAACTATCCTGTCATCATGCGCTGGCCGTCATAGCAACCAAAACCTCAATTTCTCTCCTCTAATTAAGTTTCTGGTCAAATCTGTTTCCCCGGGCTACACATGGGTGTGCCGGTAATCCGGAGATGCGTACGCACAAAGATAAAATGGAGCTAATTATACAATGGACGTGCAGGCATTGAGATTGGAAATAATTTCTCCTCCATCCAAACGCCGGACCAGATCTCCATCAGTGTTCTAAGTTTGCACCCTGATGGCGCCATGAACATGGATGACAGTGAAGAGGTTGTGAACTCATCTCTGTTTGTTCAAGGAGCAACCAGCAACAATTGAAGTCTAGGGAGGGCTCCTGGGACATTGGTACATCCTAATCAAATTGGGTAGACAATTTAGTAAGTCTTCCCAACCACCAATCAGAAGCCACCTTGTGGTTTGCGGAAAAAAAAGACAACACAATCAATTTACAAAATTGCTTACAAAAGCATCGGAACAGAATGTGTGTGTTTTAGCCATCTCAAAACGCAAATGATGCATATCATGCTTGAACAGGCCCAGAAAGCTGCTTTAAAAGTGATTGGTTCGAAATATGAAACACTTTTATTAGTTTATTTTTAGGGGCTAAAACACTGTGCAGAAAAAAACAAACCTGTCAAGATTTGCGTAAATCACAACAAACACAAGGAAGCTTCTCTTTGATTCCTCATGTAAGGAAGCCAAGAGGAGACAAGTAGGGTTTCGGATTTGCTTTAGTTAAAGGACAACCGACACCTCCGAAACAAGTTGTGTGCATAATTTGTAAAGTCACTTCTAATGACTTCTACTGAGCGCATTTTACAAAGATTCCACCGCATATACAGTAAAGTCTCGTTATATCGATAGTACTGCTTATTACGATACTATTTCTATGAACGCAAGGAGAAAATTTACATGCCGCAGGATCGGATATTTCGATAGTCCGGTTATATCGATATTTTTTCGGACTCCCGAGAATATCGATATAACGAGACTTTACTGTAGCTATATTTTACATTTTAAGACTTGTGCTGAATATTTAGGAAGTCTCGTTTTCGATTTGATGACCATCCCCTAAGTGACATCATGGAGGGAACGCCCGAGACCGAGAAAGCGACACACAATGCATTTTGGGTACTTTGTCTGGTCTGAAAACATCGTGTTGATGGCGAAATTAGAAGGAAAACTACATAAATAACGTGATGGTGATGGTTGTTGTGTCGCAGCCAATTGCGTTAACACGCATAAAGAATGTGTAAGTTTGCACAAATTTCCAGCGGTGGAATCAGCCATTTCCTACGGAGCTTGTGCGCCATCTGGTGCATTTTCTGTGCGCTACATTGGACTCCAGACAGCTCGAATTGATAAGGACGGACTTCTTTAATCGATTGCAAACATTTATGCTGAACTCTCTGAAGCCTCTGTTTTGATTCTGGAGCAAGACAGTGAGTGACCAATAGTGACCTCATGAACAAGGGGGCGGTACTTTCTGAATCTGCCCAGATCCTAGCTCATTTTGTGGCAGTTTTGGGACACTTTAAGTCATTTTTATTGGTGTTTTGCACTTGACTAAAAATATCAGCCTGCGAGTTTTGGGTATTTTAGATGCTATAAAACGTTTTTCTAATGTCAGGAAACAAAAATGGTGTCGGTTGTCCCTTAATTGAAAACTGATTTTCGGTCATAATTCGAGGCATAGAAATCACGTATTTTTCGGTCGAAAAACCAATTTGGTCGAGAATAAAGTCATTCGGAAACCGAGGTATGACTGTACTACAAAATCCATCCATATTCTAGAGTGCTCGTCTTGCCTGGCTTTGGGTGAGGGGCACCAGTCAATCACAGGGCTCATCCAGGCAAACAAACACACCAATGGGCAATTTTGAGCCTCCAATGAGCTTCAATGTGGACACATACTGGAGTCCCCCAAATTCCCAAAAGCTCCATCAATATGTGCCGTTTAATTTTTATGACTGTATGCAGCTCCAATTTGTGTCTAATCGACTGAAACAATAATCTTTAATGTAAGCATGCACAATGATGACTTAACATGACCACACACCCATACCATGTTGATTTGCAAACATAAGCAAAAGCCTCAACAACATTCCAGTGCTTCAACTCATGGCTGATGTGAATAACGCAGAGCGTCGTTTCAAGTACGTACGTACATAACATATATGCGTAAGTGAAGTGCTCAAAGGCTAAAAGCCTGTTAGCACTTTAACAATGAATGGACAATGCTTTTAGTTTTACAAGTCAGACGAACAACCTGAGCCTGCCATTTGTATCGAACACTCAGAATTTACACTGTTTTCGTACGTCATCTACACATACAAGTATGGAAGAGGATGGGGTCCACTGAAGAAAAAAACAAGGTTGGCAAGATTGTGACTTTATTCTCAGAATTCAGACTTTAAAGTGAGAATTCTGACTTTAAAGTGAGAATTCTGACTTTATTCTCAGAACTCTGACTTTAAAGTGAGAATGTTGAATTGAAAGTGAAAATTCGGACTTTAAAGTGACTTTAAAGTGAGTATTCTGACTTTGTGACGTTCGTGGAGCTATAGTTATAACTATACAAAGTCAGAATTCTGACTTTAACCTCAAAGTTCTCACTTTAAAGTCATTCTGAGAATAAAGTCAGAATTCTGACTTTAAAATCAGAATTCTCACTTTAAAGTCAGAATTCTGAGAAAAAAAGTGAGAATCTTGCCAACCTCATTTTCGTCTTCTTCAGTGGCCCTAATCCTCTTCCGTATACAATGCAGTACTTATTTTAAAAGGGAAAAATTAGTCATGTGTGTGTTGGGTCGTGTGCACATGTTATGAAGGATAAAACTCTTGATGAAAGGGCAAATCCCTCCTGTCCTCAGGAAACCTGTGGCCCAATAACCCGAATGACCTTGGACAAATGTAATCCTTTGAAATGTATGGCGTAATTTCAGTTTGCGGTTCTGTGTGGATCTCTGCCACGCGCACGCACACACACGCGCACACACGCGCACCAGCACGTGATGCAAACAGCCTGGTGGTGTTCATGTGTATGGCCACGGTTACTCTTTTTTATGCATTTCCCTTATTGTGAGTGCATAGCATGCGACTAATGTAGTGAGACCACGTTGAGTATGGTGACCATTTTCTTCAACTAAATACATTTGAAAGTTTTTATCCGGGTACATGAATATACCTCATACTCTGACCGATTCTTCTTCACTCACAACAAAATAACGCAAATGCCATTTTTTCATCTGAGTAACAACTTCAAAACTTTTCAGTCATTGTTCAGAAAACTGCTGATGTCATGAACAAGGTGTCCAAATATTCTAGGAAGTCCTTTCCGCATTCTCCAAAATTCGGATTTTTCAAGGGCCAGCTCTGGCACTCGGTGAAAGACGATGTGAGCAGCACGCCTCCTTTCAGATAGCCGTTCACATCATTTTTGCTTTTGTTGTTTTGGAATATAGACCTGCATATTTTGTACATTACCATCTTTTCAGCCTTAGTATCAGCAAAAAGTATCATATATACACACTTGAGGCTTTAAGTGCCACTTTTGTTGCATAGTTTGACTGCAAGTTGATTTCAGCGAGGCGTTGTCTGTGTTGTTCATAGCAAAATACGTATCTGGCAAATTATATACTTTGAGTAATGAAGTACTATTGACATGTTGACTAGTTGATTCAGTAGAGTAAAGCAATGCTGACAATTTTCAGTCAGACATGCATAATGGAGGTTTTCTTCCGCTGTTTCTTTACTAGTGACATCCCAATAGGCTCGTTTTCCCTCTGATTCCCCCATTGACAAATGATGAAGTGTAAAGGAAGCTTTTACTTGGATCACACACCAGTCAGGGGCACATTGGAAAATGAAAAGGCGGATAACAATAATCAATTGTGAATATGTCAGCAAAGAGGGCAAATCTTTTTGGAGGGGATCTTCACATTTCAATTTATCACAAAGAGAGTCCGGGAACTTGAAACACATCTGTGTCAGCTGAGAAAAGTTGGAAGGGGGAAATGTGAAAACGGCAACTGAAATGAGAAGCGGAGCAATCCAAGCTAATAGTTCAAGTTTAGGTTTCCCCGTCATTGTAGAAGTGATCAAGTCAGACAAAGAAGTATTATAGTGTTTCTCTAGAGTGGAGTCTTTCATCACCCCCCCCCCATCTAACGTGAAGGGATGGTCAATAACACAGCTGGTTAGATTCCCTCTGATTCCCTCCACCCACATGGAATCTCAAATACGTTCACTGCATGGCTAGCTTGGTTAGCAGTTACCTTGTCCTTGGCCTCGCTCAACTGATCCTCCAATTCAGAGAAGCTGAAACCAGCCACGGTGATGAAGTCACCAATCACAGCCACAAACTTGTCTCCGCGTTCCCTTGTCCTGCTCTGCTGGTAGTGCAGCTCCTGGTGCAAAAACGGAAAGGCAACAAAACACTCCTTAAACACGGGGATGCCATATTTTCTAGACTTTGAGCCTCTACGTCTTTCTCCATTCTATGAGTCGTGCAGCTTTTAATGTGTTGTGGTTTATTTATGCTTTTTTTAATGACGAGTTTATGACTGCCAACAGTCTCAATAACCAATGAAGTTACCGAACACAGTGCACCAATGAAAGTGGCTAGGTCCACCATCATACTATATATTCATCAGACATTTGTGGTTGGAATGTGCACTTTTGTGAGGGTCAGGGGCAGGCCTCCTGACAACAGAAATCTGAAGTTTGGATACCTAGCTATTTAAGAAGCAAATGAAAGCAAAAAGAAGAATCTACAGTTGAGTTGGGTGAGCTTGGGCAACGATTGCCATAAATACAGCCATAACTGCAAGACCACTCCAGGCTCTCTATTTGTTTGAGACAGTAGGGGAGCAAATTCTAGTATATCCCAATATACTGTAAGTCTGTGAATCTCGCGAGTCTCTTCAGCGCATAAACTGGTTTCAAAATGCTTTTGTCTCGTGGGACAGCAAGATTCTAGGATTCTGCTGTGTATCCAGCTGTGTTTAATATTGTTTAGGGGGAGTCCCAGGGGTATATTTTGTTGATACGTTAAATGTAAAAAGTGAACATGCATTTTCTATGCAAATAAATCAGACATTTGGTGTATTTTCGGGGGATCACAGCATTAGAAATTACTGTTAATTTGTGCCTTGCCCAAAAACCTAATTACAGGCATGATAAAAACCAGTGGGAGGAAACACAACAAACTCACCGCCTCAAGAGCCTTCAGTCCACTTTTTATACTGTGCACCTCTTTTTCTAACTCTGACAAACTGGGAAAAAAGAAACACACATATGAACAAACTGAACATCCCTGCAAATAAACTGCAAAATTTAAGGCTACATTGTTTTGTTGTCATTTCTCCAAACCTTTGGCGATTTGGTAAAAGCGTCTTTCCACAACCATGCTGTTGTATGATTGAACTCACTTGACTTTTGCAGCCTCTGGTATGGTGCTGAGGTCCAAATGAATGTGCAGTGTGTCAGGGTAGTTCTTTTCAAAGATCATGATCAGGTAGTGCAACATGGTGATGCTCCTGGTGGGATGGGGTGGTTGGGGGAGGGAGACACGGGATTTAGAGAAACACATGCAAACCTGCACGAGCGGCAAGCTATGTCAACAGAAAATGGAAGAAAATATATGTTTGTGGGATGTAATAACTTTCGCTTCTTGGGGCTACTTTTCGACTAGTTGTTGAAATGATCTGTTTGGATTTTTTTTTACATTTCACCTTGTAACATTCACAAATTTTGAGGTTACGAGTGTGGATGAGTGTGCCACAATGCCTGTTGTGGTTAATTTATCTCCAAAATCTTACATAGACTTTTGTATGACTCTAACTAACGTTATATGGTACAATCCCGTATCAAATATGGCCCAAGAGGCATCCATTGCAGCCTGGTCATGGTGGAAGGGGGATCGCCTCGTCTGCAGTCTCTTCTTCAAGTTTCTCTCTTTTTTCCATGAATATATATCGGACATGTTTTACACATTTATAATGTTGCCCTGTCCAGCCAGTTAATTCAAACAACTCACCTATCTATGCTGGACTTGGTGTCGGCAATCTTATTGAGGCTGGAGACCTTGAACCCAAAGGCATTTCCTCTCTGGCCCTTATTCATGAAGTTGCCGAAGGCGAGAACAACCTCCAGGATCTGAGTGAGCCTCTTGCTTCGTACCACCTCCTTGGAAGCATTCAGAATGGCTGCGAGAGAAAATCGATTGAGAGAAGTGAATGCCGAGAATCCCACCGTTGGTGTTTGAGAGAACATTTGCTAAGCGTGTCACTTAAATTTTGAAATTCTTGCTTAAAAAAAGTTTAACGAGAGCAAACATCCCATTAGACAAACTCAGGTCTAAACTGCATGGTTTCCATATTTTCAATGTCCGTCACAATGATTGATCAACAAAGCTTGTAAAAAGTGTCAAGCTAATGGAGAAGCCCATCAAGTCACGAGATCCGCTTCATAGCAGCAAGGAGACAAGGGAAAGTTTCAAACTTTTAACTCTCAGCTTTGTTCCCTGAGAGAACAAACCATGCTGGCAAACGGGCAGGTGCTTCCCTTTGTTCGCAAAAGAAATCGCAGTGTGAAAGCTCACGCCATTGCAATCCATATTTTTATTGTTCTAGTTCATTGTGGCACCAAAGATCATGAGAATCATTCTTTGGTCTTTGCTCATGATGTTTGGTCTGATGCACAAGAACCTGACAGAACTTTGCTCCGTGGATACAAAATTCTAAGATTAAATATGCTGGGTGGTCCAGAAAAAAAGGGCTCATCTGGTCTAAAACAACGCAACACGATTGAAAATTTAGCAAGTGCGGTTTGGGAACATTTGGAATCAACATCAAAGATTTCAAGAGGTTTGGATTCCAACTCAATCCTTTCAGGATTAGGCTTCTGTTTTCTTTCCAAGCTTGATGGCCAGAAACGTCACGAGATACATTCTCTTTGATCTCTTTCGACAACAAATGCCGCAGCATACACAATTAAACAAGGGTTTTAAAAAAAAGTATGTGACCGTGGACCCCATTGAAAGTTTGTTTTTTTTCGTTTTCAGGTCTTTGAGCTGAGATCCATGTTTACGAGCAAGGCTTTTCCCTCACGACAAGAGCCAGCTTTCCAAAACATCCTCCGTGGTAACCTGCAAGCTGGCTTGCAAAGGCTGCACTCAGTGACCCACGCGCACAATTGCACACACATTCGCCTGGTGACGACAGTAGTTATTGTGAGTGACAATCTTACAGTACTGCATTGTTAGCTTGGACTAAAAACATGCTCTAATTAGTGGAATCCTGTGCACCTTTTGTGCCACAAAGCAACCAAAGTCAAAGATGCAGTTTTGAAATTTACAGTTGCATCAGAATCAGAATCATCTTTATTGTCATGTAGAAATCACAAGGAATTTGTCTCCGGTAGAACACGGTGCACTAGTATCATAAGAAAAATTGAGGCACTGTACTATACTATACTATACTATACTATACTATACTATACTATACTAATAATAATAATACATTTAATTTACAAGCGCCTTTCTGAACACTCAAGGACACTTTACAACAAAGACAACACACAAAACAGTAAAATCATGCATAAAGCAATAAATAATAAAACAGCATAATAAATTAGACCATGTAAGCAAGTTTAAAGAGGTGGGTTTTCAGGTGAGATTTGAAAGTAGGAAGGGAGTCAATGTTGCGGATGTTGGGTGGAAGTGAGTTCCAGAGACTAGACTATACTATACTATACTATACTATACTATACTATACTATACTATACTATACTATACTATATACACTATACTATACACTACTATACTATACTATACTATACTATACTATACTATACTATACTACGGGTTATTGTTTCAAGAGTTAATGGCTCGGGGGTAGAAGCTGTTCAAATGTCTGCTGGATTTGGTGCGCATGGATCGGTAGCGCCTGCCTGAGGGGAGTAGCTGGAAAAAGTGGTGGGCAGGGTGCGGAGGGTCCAGTAAGATTTTCCGCGCCCTTTTTCGGATTCTTGCAGTGTGCAAGTCCTCGAGAGTGGGTAGGACGGTGCCAATGATTTTTTTCCGATTTGGATGTTTCGGAATAAATGCAACGCAACATACAAGTCATCAATCAAAGCCATGTTTAAAACAATAGCTTCCTTATTCTAATGTGTTAAATATACAGTGGGCTCCTCACCTTCCACCTTTGGCTTGGTTTCCACAAGGCGCTCGGCAAACTTCTTCTTAAAGAAAAGAGCTTGCAGTCTCTGCTGGTAGTGGTCAATTCTAATGACCGGAAAGGAAAACAACAACCAATTAATTTGATATATTTGTTTTAAAGGATGACAAAGTGATCTGGCAGGATTAAAAGATGCACTCTGAAATATTGAGAGAGCTGTGGTTAAACCAAAATAGGGTAGTCGAGATAATAGTACACCAAAAAAAAGATGCTTTCATCAACTTATGGAACACGGTGTAGTCTGTTCGACAACTGCAAAGGGACCACTGATTTATTCACCGCCTCACCAACATTCCTCTTGACTCTTGTCTTGCCAAGAGATCCATTTATGTGTGCGTGTGTGTGATGTTGAGGAAATGGATGTCAAGCATGTAAAAGAAGTGACAGCTAAACTGAATTTAAGTTTTCCACAAACCAAACCCGAAGGCTTGCTATATTGTTTGCCGCTGCCTCTTCTTTATGAGCAGCAGCATCATTCTTTTTACACACAGGAAAATCCTCTCACTTTCAAGTCATTGTCGGATGGAAAGCATTGCACAAAAAAATGGCTGCATACCTGCTCATTTCAAACAGGAAGCGATCCGCTCTGGCCATGCGCTCAAGCTCATGTTTGTGCTCCTCCAGGAGATCAATGTCACTCTTCTCTGGGATAAACTTCAACAACTTAAAAGCATACACACACATGCACACAACTGAATGCATAATTTTCAAAATAACTTATGGTACAGAGTCAATGAAAGAACCGATGCCATCTTTTATCAACCTCCTTTAACTTTTAAATTGATTATTTGTAGCCATGGCTTCGTCCCGGCATATTAATGCATTTGATAGATGCGCCAAAAACAATCCTGTTTCAGGAGCTTTTACTTTGCTGTTCATAAGAACAATAACTTACAAGGGATGGAGAAAAAGGAATTATAAAAACAGCGGCACACTTCAACTAAGCAATATTAGTAATGTATATCTGTAATGTTTCCCCCACCTTGAATCTTTTACAGTATACTGTATATGAACCCCCCTGTCTCATCACATGAGTTTGAAGTACATCATTCATGTACGCGGTCAAGGCTCACCTGCTCCAGCATGTCTTTGGCCAACTCTTCTCGCTCATCCATCTCTAAGATGGCCCTCTTGATCTCCTCATTGCTCATTTTTAATCTAAACACACAAAACATAAACAGATAAAAATAAATGAGAGCGAAAAAAAATGTGTGGTTAACTACATATGTTTACTATTTCATGAGGTACTGGCTTACGACCACATGAATAAACATTGTCCCGCAATTAAAATTGGTTATCTGTACAAAGTCAAAATCTTTAAACGGAAAGTTAAGTCAACAGTTTATGTACAATAAGCTCCACGAGCTCCCACAAGTTCAAGTGTGGCATTCTCAATCTTCTTCTTTTCCTTTCAGCTTTTCCCTTCAAGGGGTCGCCACAGCGAATCAGTAACCTCCATCTTCAGAGGTATGTTTGGCATTCTGAATAAAAGTGCTTAATCGCACTGAATGTAAATGTCTGGTTTGGTGTCAGTCCAGGCACCACTGCCAGCTGTCCTCAGTGCCCTTGAACAGTGTTAAATATCCTGGTGTGTGATCAATAGCAGCATTGTCAATCTGCACACTAAGGCCTTATTGACTGACCGTTGACCTTATTTTGGGTCGAGTATGGATCCCCTAGCTCATGCAGTATGGAAACACTATTGAATCCATATGCTGATTCTTTTTACAAAGACAGACTTCAGGAAGCCTCTGTTTATTGATCTGGAAAGTGAGAAGGGTCAGTGATCAAAGTCTCCAAAGAGGCTTGCGGAAGTGTAGTGAGAAGACAAATGGAAAACATTTTGCTGAGCGGACCTTGAATGATGACAATTGATCCCCATTCAGATGGAATGCGACTCGAAGCCACTTAGGAGGTATGTACTGTGTACGTTTGAATCACTTATAGGTACTATAAAACTACACCCACACACACACACACACACACACACACACACACACACACACACACACACACGCACACACACACACACACACACACACACACACACACACACACACACACACACACACACGAGCGCACATGCACACCATCAACACTTTAAATGTAATTCGACTACTCTTCCATTACCATCGACATGGCCTGCCTGCCATATGACACATCTGCTCATCAAATGTTTCCTATTGTCAAATGTTGCCTATTGTCAAATGTTTCCTATTGTCCATTGAAAACAGATGAAAGCGAATGCCGTTCTGACCTTTGACTCAAATGCTTCTCTGTCATGGAAATGCCAATAAGATGCACGTTTGTTTGGTGTGAAGTCACAATAACGGACACCTACTTTGAAAGGAGGATGACACAGTTTTGCGCACGTCGGCCATCAATGACTGACAGCTCTTTAACTTTCCGTGTGCTGATGTAAATGTCATCCATAGAACCGGTCTCCTTCTGCACAAAAAAAGGCAAAGAAACAGATTCATAGATGTCAGTCAGTCTTTGCATGACTCACAGACCACTTCTGAATCACAAGACATCTTATTCTCAACATCTGTAACCCCTTTGATGTTCTCAGAGAGGATGTGACCTGTTTTAAATCTTAACAGGACGTGGTCATTTAGAGGAGATTAAAAGCACAAGCTAAATACATGGAATTCAGTTTGCCGCCATGAACTGCACACCACGCCATCCCCAACTACTGAGAACTTGCAATGAAAAAGATTTGAATGACTTGATGAAGGGACTTGATTAGCAAACCCAAAATATATCAATTTAGCTACATTTTGTGATGAGCCGTTGAGAACACTGCACGGGTCATAAAAGTTCATTGTTAAGCAAGGAACAAAGTCGAGAATTTATCATGTCAGTCTCACAAAATCCAAATGAGTTAGGAAGAATAAATTGTATGGCTGAAAAATTTGGCTGTGGGTGAATGTTGAATACAATATATTTAGAATGCAAGTTGGTTTCCTGTTTGCTTGAAAGAGTCCTTTTTGAGGTTGTTGTCTGTGAAGTGTATGAATCAGATGCAGCTAGTAAAGGAAATGCTTGCAATGACATTTGGTGGTTGGCAATGGATGCGGGTTGGCACCAGAGGAGGGCTACTTTTACTTTCACTGGGGTTACCAAAGTCCTCTTTTCTTGGACTAAAAAATGCCCAGAGCTGTGAACTAAGCATGTTTGGAACTACTTAAATTAATACAGTAAAGTCTCGTTATATCGATATTCAAGGGAGTCCGAAAAAATATCGATATAACCGGGACTATCGATATATCCGACCCTGTTTGCATGTAATTTTCTCCGTGCGTGCATCGAAATAGTATCGATATAACCGGGACTATCGATATATCCGATATCGATATAACGAGACTTTACTGTATATATATACAGTAAAGTCTCGTTATATCAATATTCAAGGGAGTCCGAAAAAATATCGATATAACCGGGACTATCGATATATCCGACCCTGTTTGCATGTAATTTTCTCCGTGCGTGCATAGAAATAGTATCGATATAACCGGGACTATCGATATATCCGATATCGATATAACGAGACTTTACTGTATCTAATAAGCAACGACAAGATGGCGCCGCGAGAGTGGCTGTCTTTCCAGCAGCTTCTGTGTTTTGTTGCCAACACTGTTATTGGATATTACGTATTTACTTATTTTATTTTTTTGAAACAAAGAACAGACACCCCCAAAAATATATATTTTCAGCCACCTGCATCGCAAAGCAAGGCGCCAGCTACACTGAAGGCAGCAAAAGGTGACTTGATGAAGCCTTGAACTCACCTGCTTGAAGGATTGGTTAGTGAGCAGGTCCTACCCCAGGCAGCCGGAGAGTGCAGAGACACAAAACACATGCAAAGATTAGCACTTGAAGCAGAAACACACTGTTGGCTATAGAGCAGAAAACTACAACGGCGCACGCGACAAGCACAAGCTGAGAAGCCCGCTCAGAGCAAAGAGTCAATTGGATATTCTTTGTGTTTTTCTGACTAAATCCATCAAACACCCAAATTGATACGAAAAATACAGGAAGATATCAAATGAGCAAAACGCATGAAATAAATCAAAGCACATGTCTGACTTGCAAACTCAACCACGCCAAGATTGGTCTGATGGATTCAATGGAACTAAATTGTCAAAACAATTGTTTTTTATATGGCTACAAAACATATAAATATTCCTTGAACTATTATAGTTGGTGCCTGTTACAAGACATTGCTCTGTCGGAATGAATACATTCCCATTGACTCATTAACAAGTCTGCACAGGCAGCCAGGCTGTCAAAAGGGGTTGTTTAATTGTCATGAAGATACTAAAAACAAATGTTATATATGTACAAGACTGATCCTAGAACTATGAAAGATCCAGACAGCAATGTTGTGAGCCCACAAATGGGCTTAAGTTCCACAATTGTGCACCCTCGGCTACAACTCTACATCGTGTCTTACAGCTGACCCCTTGGCAGTGTCACACAAGTTAAATAATTAAGCTGAATTAGCACCATGAATGGAACTTGACATGCTCATAATGAAAAAAAAAAAAACAAATCTGCCTCTTTCTACTGTATGCTATCACTGCACAACATGAACATGCACCCGAGTCGTTCACATGCATCTCATTAGGCTGGGTTTAAAATACAAACCTGCTGTCTCTGATAGGCAGAAAACATCTTTTCTATGTCCTTGAGGTCAAGGATCTTGAAAGCTTTCAGGTCATCAATATCGTTCCAGATAGTGCCATTGATCATATGCTAATGAAGAAAAGTGAGGGCCATTAGTGTTTGCCCCCATTTCGTACATCCTTATTTTGTTATGCTTAATACATCAAGACATCGTACATTATTCTAAATATGGATGCAGATGTTGCCAGTCATGTCTCACCTCTCCTAATTTAGCCCAGTTGAAAGATTTCAGCGGATGCGAGGGCTGAGGGATGGATTTGGAGCGCAGCGTGCTGGCCGAATTCAAAGAAGATGGAATAGGAGGAGGTGGGATTCCAAAAATGGGAGGGGCGCCTGGTGGGGGAGGTGGACCGCCGGGTGGAGGAGGTGGCGGTGGCGGGGGTGGGCAGCTGAAGGGCGGCGGAGGTGGAGGAGGAGGAAAGCCACCTGTCACTGGTGGTGGAGGTGGAGCCATGGGAGCCCCCGGAGGCGGAGGAGGCGGCCGTGGGAAAGACACGTTGCCCACCTGTGGAAGATGGGCAAAAAAGGCAAAAAAGGAGAAGTCAATTGTGTGACACTATTCAATGTACTATAAGGGAAGTGATTGGAACTGAACACATTTAACTCATTCAAAGCCAGCTGTTAGCCTCAAAAGGGGTGAGCCACCAGCTCTTTTTGATTATTTTGATACATTTTTGAAGACCTAGGGAAGATTGAGTTCTCTAGCTATATATACAAGTATCCTACAAAAAGAAAGCTTTAAGCCTATTATTGCATCAGGAAATTAGTACATTAGCATCTTTCACCATTCTTGAGTAAGCAGTTGAACATTGGTAAATTTCTTGAAAAAGTCGGTTGTGAAAAAATGCATTTCAAGTAGAACTTTCACTTGCTATTTTTGTCGCACTTGTGATACCTCAAATATCTAAACTATGGGTGCTCACACTTTTTCAGCATAGGAGCTACTTTTGAAATGACCAAGTCAAAATGATCTACCAATTATATTTAAACTCAGCTTTATTTGTATCGTGTCAGTTCATGACAAAGTCACATAACATTGTTATGCGATCTACCAATAGTACCTTGGAGATCAACTGGTAGATAACGATCGATGTATTGAGCACCCCTAACAATGTTTTCCTACTAAATAACAACATAAGTCACCCAAAAAAGTTCATTTAATTGCAAAATAACAGTTTATGCGTGAGCTAAACACTGCACTGATGCACAAAGTTTTCATGATCATTGAACTTTGTGTGCGTGTGGTCAAGTACAATGGTAGGACTTTGTCATCTGCCCGTATTTATCCATGTTTTCACTGGTGGCGTTGCTTCGCAATACCACGAAAGATCGCCATACCCCACCCCGAACCCACTCACTCTGTGTGACCAATAATTGATCAAAGCCACTCCTGCCAACAAGTGGCAATTTCTCAAAGCGAAATCATTCCCACAGCCCCGGTGTTGACTGAGCAGCTGATATTGTTTATGTACTAAAGATATTGTTACGTTTTGGCAATATATGAGTTTAGGACATTTAATTAGCAATGGTGAATGCTAATAAAAAAAAGAATGATGCTGTCCCACTTTTTCTGTTTGTGCTCTAATATTGACTAAAACTACGGTGAATATAGCTGAACTATACTGCTTGAAGGAAATGCAGCTAACCGCAAGCTGACCAAGAGCCGAATCCCTGATGCCTAAAATAATTTTCCTTCAAGCATAAAAAGTAGGACTTCATACCGAAATACAGTCATTGATGCGTGTTGATAGATCCAGGACTTGTTCCCTGGCTGAGCGCAGCTCAACACCCTCTCGCTGGAGTTTATCTTTCATCTTGTTCAGAGTCTTCATCATGTCCTCCTTTTCCTGGGTTTTGGCCTCACACTCTCGCTCCTTCCTTTCCAGTTTGCCAAGCAGCTCAGCATGATCTGAAGGGAGAAGGCGAACAAACCAAGTGACAAAATGAAACGATACAATTGATAAAACATCATCTTACCTTTTCGGAACTTCTCGGCCTGGTCTCTCCACTGTTTCACCTCATTCTCATTGACCAGCCTGTGCAGACAAAAGGAATGATGCAGTGTAATGAGGAATGGTGCAGTGATGCAGAAAGATGGATTGATGGTAGAATATGGAGTCAAACGCAGTCAAACTGAGCAAAGCATGGACGATTGTTACTTGCAATGTATGTCACGCCCAACATGCTTACTAATGAACGCTCATTTTTGTATGCGAAGGAATTTATTAATTTGCCCGTCTTTGACTCAGTTGCTGGAGACCACAGTGCCCACTAGATTAAAATTAAAACATGGGGAGTTTGAGTCAGTTAAAATCAATACTTTACTTACATTTCGGTTATTTTTCTTGAAGATTAGTGAATTAGAAAATTTAAAATAAACAAGCAATCTGGGGAAAAAACTGTTTGGGGAGGATGTGTTCATGAAGGTAAAAATGGGGACTAATAAAGAGGAATATACTGTACATAAGTTGGTAAGTGTTCATAGAGGTATAAGAATTGGAGGGAAAAAAGGACTTGAGTGAAACCTTGAGTATCGAGAGGAGCCTTGGCTGCGGTTGAGAGAATAAAAACTGTCACTGACAGAGTAGAAACAGTTCAATCCTGCTGATTGCCAGAAACGCTCATTCCAAACCAATATGATGTGAGCATAACATATACTGATTTATAAAAGTTCAAAAGTAAATTCAACAGCAACGTTTAGTACTTGCTTTAACCCTATGGATCTTGCTTTGAATTAATTGGCTTTTTTTATCCTTTGGGTCTTTCGTTTTGAGGATCCAACGCCCCCACACCTCTACCCCGCCTCACTCGAAGACAAATACTTCGTTGTTGACCACTTTTCCATTGCAGTGGGAAAGCAGCAACTGTCCAAATGTTGAGGTTTAGGTCACATGTCGTCATGGTGAATGACTCTACATTGCTGTTATAGTTGATTTAACCTCTCACCCCCCCCCCCCCCCCCCCCCCCCCAAAAAAAAAAAAGGCACATATGGACAAGACACGTTTACACCCATCATCTATGGGGGGCCTGTGGAATGCTGCCAACCTCATGTGGAAATCTTCATTCATGATTCATTTTTCCAGGTCCAATTCACTTCAGGAACATGAATGGAAACAACAAGATTTTGGCAGTAGGGATTCACCTCCCAGTGATGGATTCGCTAAGGTCTTCAATGAAAGGTTGAGCCTGCTGCATCCAAGTTTGCTGTCTGGGTGCCACTGGAAAGAATTACTCTCAAGTGTTGTAATAGGAGCAAAATAGTGACTGAATGAGTGTACAGTGTTAGGAGTAGATGAGCCAAGGTCTACACAACTTCATGTTTTATGCTTCTTTCACTGCCGAGAGAGTCCACACGCACAGTTGATCTTCAATAACAGAACTTAGGGGACTGTTGATTTGATTCTAAATTCTGTAGATCAATTTTGGTACTTATTAGTTGATTATATTCCATTCATAATGCAATGTAGGTATTACGGAACCCAAGAATGAGTCCATATCCGAGACCTTTTTCATAGGTTTCTATTGTGAACTTTTGAATGTTTAAAATGTTCTCCTCAAGACTCAGAGTTATTTCTCGTTCTCAGGTCCGTATCTTAACATGACAAGTATTAAGAACTGCCACAGCAGAATTCATCCGCACCTTCTCTAATGGATTGATTGCCTGAATCAGAGTGGTCTTGGAATATCGCTCTTTATATATGTGCCGTCAGGAATGGTAAAACAAACCACATTGAGTGTATGAATAACGTTCTGTGATCTGTCATTGGCCAGTAGTTCCCATGAAGACTAAATGTAAACATCCTAAGTGCATGAACAAAACCACTGACATGAAGCCAAGTGGCTGCGCAGGCCGCACCGAAACATGGCTCACTTGGCAGGCTTGCCTGACTAATACGATTAGAGTAATTTCCTTTTGATCTCAGGTTTCCCCTTTCGTGCCAATTCAGGCATGGTGCACCGCTTCCACAGATTTCAACCAAGAGCCCCTTGCTGCCACCTTCACTTTGCCTCTCCTTCCTGATGAACTACAATTTCTGCCTCTTTGAAAGGATCGCCTGGCATGTACAAATAATATGAATCTCTATCTGTATATGCTTCTATAACTATGACACAACATTACTGTATTTACAGGACTATATTTCACTTACATGCGGATTATATTTTTAACATTGAAGTTGTCCAAAGGTGAAAGGTCAGGGTCCTCCCCTTTGTCATCCTGCAAGACGATCTGCTGGAGAATCCTGTCGAGGAGCTGCCAGTGATGCATGCTGCTACTGCCACGCTTATCTGTATGTGGAGGTTGCAGCACAATGGCAATATGTTTCATTTCAAACCACCATGGCCATTTGGACACGAATGATCAGAGCAGTATTTTTTTAATTCTGGATGATAACTAACACAATATGGCAGTTAGCTGAAGTCAGATTTGTTTTTGTGTGTATTTTGCTATGATGTTTAGCTCTAAAATGCATGGACTGGACAATTTGTCTGTGGCTTATTACATGTTTCAGCTTTTTAGTTATTCAGCAGCTGTTCAGAATCAGAATCTGTTAATGGTAACTGTCCATCCATAGCTTCTCCCGATTTGTCAAACTGACTTACTACAAGAGTATAACATGTAGCAACTCACATGGCATCTGTAGGCAGTGCTGCAGGATGGAGAGGAGGTGTGGGTAGGCGTCCGAGTGGCTCAGCTTCTTTTTGACTAGCTCAAACATGGCACCAGCACTTTTGGTGTCAATGTGGGTCTGATGAGGATAATAACTCTTGCATTATCGTCAAAACATCACAATCTGACCTGACCCTGCATTACTTACCATGTCGAATCGTTTAGCCAATTCAGAGTCATCCTCATTGCGTACCATTTCAAAGAAATCCAAATGCCTGACAAAAATGAAATAAGATAAAGTGAGAATTACATCAGGTTCATCTTGTGCCATAATGTTCCTAGTGTGCTTCCTTTTCTCTCGCGTGATTTCCCCTCACCGATCTAGAGTGGCATTTTCATGCTCACGAAGCTTGTCAATCACTGGTTGGATGCCCAACATCAAGAATTCATATCTCAGGTGGAGGCGGAACTCGAGGTTGTCCTGGAAAGAAAAGAACAGATGATGGAATGCTCATTGTAACAGTAATTCAAGAGATTCAGATTAGGCTTGCATGGAACGGGTATATCCAAGATCGCTGTTGTGTTACGCTGACACATTCTGTGTGAATATTTTTATGTACAAAGCATATGGTTAAGGAATTATTGGGATATTCATCAGATCCCCATCAGATGTGTAACAAACTGGGTACATTGCATTAGAAAAAAACAACTTTTTACACACCTTTAAAGAAAAAAAGTAGGGTTTTGACAGCAACATTGCAAGAAAGGATTTGCCTAAAATTGGGATTTAGTGTGAACATGTCTGCAACCACCACCTTGGATGAATACGAAAACAGTCCCCAGGTTGTCAAACTCTGCTCGTACATCAGTCTGCGCCGCACGGTTCGAGAGATAAGCAACAATAAACAAATCAGAGTTTTGAGTGGTGAGGGGAGAGCATTTTAGGAAGATTAATGACAATGCCACAAGACTACATTGATCAAATTGTCATTGATTTCAAAGTAACCTATGTGCACTCCAGATGGGATAGAACACAATGCAACATCCACAAAAGTGATGTCATTCCAAAAAAAGATGGGGGTAGGGGGGTATCAGCTCAAAAATGTTTGAATGTATAATGTGGATGAAAAGGTTTCTTCAGCCGTAGTGTATAATGTGTTCCTATTTTTGGGGGGTTGCACCAACAATAAGGTGCTCCAAAAATTTAATCACCATCACATTCAACATCATAGTTTTACACGTTTAATAATTTAAAGGGGAAACAACTGTATTTTACATTATATTGGTTCATCAATGAAAAACAATCTGGTCACCAAAATGACTACTTTAAGTTCAATTCTGTAATAAGACAGGAGCTTTTAGTACAGGTAAGTCTGGATGATATGGCTGGAAATGTTGATGATTTATTTTGTTTATTTAATTTAACGAAGCAGTTTTTCCAATCAATGATTTTACTTGAGTAGCAACTTTCTAATTGTGTGGACCATGTTTATACCAGGGACCTGAAACATGCGGTTTATGAAGCAATTAAAATCTGACAATATTCCTGATATTGGTTTAAATTCACACTGTATATAAAGTATGTAAATTTCTCCACTGTGAGACTAATAAAGGCAAATCCAATCCAATCCAATCCAATCCAATCCAATCCAATCCAATATATAGCTTCAATCTAATTTGTAAGCAAAGATAAACTGACAAAAAGACATTGGATTAATTGACTATGAAATAAATTTGAGATTTATTGTGCAGACTTCAAGAGTCAAAATCCAAACTATTGTGAAAACAAACAAATAAGACACATTTAATACTTGTCATACATTTAATAGATTTTAATATGCAAATTGTAATTATATTAACATAAGTGTCTTTGGAGATTAATTAAAAACCGTTAAAGTGTTACCATTAACTCAATATTACTTACTTTCTGTGGTGGCCTATAATTTGTGTTTATGTGGCCAAACAAATTTATGAGTCACTGACATGAACATGGATGAACAACTGGTTTAACTTTCTGTTTTACCTCTTTGACGCGAGGGTAACTTTAAAGTTAATTTTACGAGTCTCTTCAAAGTAAATATTTGTTACAAGATTTACAAAAAAAAATACATGTAACAGGAGTAGAAAACAAATCGTGATTATGTTATTATGGGATCAATTAATTAAAGCATTTTGACCACTTGATGGGACAAATTAATATTATCTTGTAATGAATACAAGTTTGTAGGCCACACCTTGTAGCTGACTTAGGGCATTTCATAGAGTAATTCTTTTCCGGATCAGAATCAGAATCAGAAACAGTCCCATGATAGGGAAGTTTGCAATTCCAGTACGGTTTAGTGAGTTTTCACTCTGGAGTGTAGCCATTCATTAATTTGTTGCTATTTTGCTGTACAAAGTTGGACACACTCCCATTTAAGGCAGTTCCAGCAGGACCTTGGTGAAAAGTAAACTCATAACACTCAAACACTTAATTGCGGTTTTAAATGGTCTAGCTTATTTAGCTTCGTATTTAGCACGGCTTTTACCTTATGCAAAGGCAATGTTTACAGTCTTTGTACCAGTCAACATGGTCAATACACACAAAATCTTCCCTGCCTCATCGTTGCCTATTCTTGATCCCAATAATCTCAATGATATTGTCTCACATTTCTTGTATTTCACCAAGTTGCTTATCTGCATCTTCTTACTGCATGACACAAAGGAGGAACTCCACTTGTTTTCACACACGAGCTGTGTTGAGAGTTGAATAAAGTTTAAGAAAAGAAATATCCATTTGGAGTACAGCCAATCAGGAAGGTGCTACCCCTCATTCTCTCTGATGGGCTGAGACCATGATATGTGTTTTCTTTGGAGCTCTTTTCCCATCCACAACTGGCTGGTTGATGCAACCTCAGATTATATTTCAGTTGCACCACTGTGAAACTATGGTGCCTGGTCATCCTAATTTGGTGACCTCTGCCAATGCAAAGTTTAATTTGTGTGTGTGTGTGTGTGCGTGTGCGTGTGCGTGTGTGTGTGTGTGTGTGTGTGTGTGTGTGTGTGTGTGTGTGTGTGTGTGTGCGTGTGTGTGCGTGTGTGTGTGTGTGTGTGTGTGCGTGTTTCCAAATATTGAAACAAAGTAACTGTTTAACAGGGTGTGGTCTAATATGTCAAGTATGTGCTGGAGCTGACCTCTCCTGCTCCAGCATTGAGCACCGCATTGATAAAGGACATAATAGCAGTCTTCAAGTTGACTTCATCTCTGTAGCGTCCCGTACTCTTGTCAAGCTCATTCAGCAGCGTCTACAAACACAGGGGAGAGTTTGTTGGTGATGTTGTTTAAGTACCAGTAATAAAGAACAAACAATAAAAAAATGACATGTACACATATACATGACAGTTTAATAATAATAATTAAAAAAACACGATGTCCCAGATCCACTGCTGAAAAGGATGCTCTCCTTTTTCATCGAGAACTGCTTCATATCACAAAGAGGGTACATCAAGTGCTGAAGAATGACTGACTGTGTCTTTGTGTTGTCATATTATTTGTTATTTTTCCCAAGACGGCGGCGCGTGAACACGCAGTGACTCCTCTCTCTAGCAGCAAATTGGAGTTTTCGTGTTTATTATGTTTGTTAAATCTTGATAAGTGCCTTGCACGCTGGGTCCGAGAGGACAGAAATTTCATCTGTGCTGTATGTCATGCATATTAGCATATTTGACAATAAAGCTGACTTTGACTTTGATAAATCACATTTGTTTCATTGTTATAAACCTCCTGTGTTATCTGATCTGGCCCAGATAAGACAACAGAGGAGGTTACTAATCCTTTGCACAGTCCGAAACTAATAACTAATGGAGTGTTCGCAACATGGAATAACATCACAAGCCTTCATCAGCGCCGAATCACCCATTCCTCTGGTGGGAACTTCGTCCAAGGTGCCACGAATTCACACATACCCGGTGGGCAGGGGGCTGAGTAAAATGTGGTTTGTTGACTCAGCCCTGATAGAAATAGAAGCACGGCATTCATGACCTTCATAACTGTTGATGTCCTCACACAGCTTTGTTATGTTCTCAAGGTGTGCTGTTTTGGCCTTAGGGCAAAACATCTGGAGAGATGTCAGCATGCGTCTCTGACACATCAAAATGATCTCAGCTTGATTTGTCTGTAGATGACTTTGTCAAGTTTCTCACGTAAAAACTGACACACCCCAGGTACAAAGATGATATCAGTATGTGTGAACTGAGAGACAGTAAAGGAATATTTAACATTTGCCTTACCTGAAAACGAGTCCTCTCTGCTGCGTATTTTTGATAGTGAGCCATGGCCTGCAAAACTTTCTTGTGTCCGTCAGGGACCAGACATACTGCCCCAAGAATCTCAAGAACAGCTACTTTGGTCTTTACATTCTCCGTTCGCAGGCTCTGCGAGATGGTGTTGATGCTCTGTGGGTGAGCGAGCACGTGTGCTCGACCCTGAGAATTGTTCATGAGAGCCTTGATGCAGCCGATGACAGAGGTGTGGACGCGACTCTCCGAGGTCTCATAATCCATGCTGCGAAGGAAGTTGAGGAGGCAAGTGAGGCCATCCAGCTCAATGAAGCGCGTCACAAACCTGAAAAGGACAAGGATAAAAATTTACAGACGAAGCATCATGCTGTACAAAAGCTAGCATTGATTTCAAACAAAGTAACCAGAATTTATAGTCATTGATTTTTATTACAAAACCACGGCATAATCACTATGCAAGACCTTGATTAAAATAATGAATGTGTGAATGACAAATAAAGCAAAAGAGTATTTGCTCCCCTGTACAATCATTAAGTGACATTAAACAAGGGACTTACATCAGCTCACCAGCTCAATGCTGGCTTTAACATAACATGTTTAATTCCTACAGTACATCCAATTTACTGTAAACAAAGTAATCAGTATATAAATAAACAAATGAACAAACAGACAAACAAACAAATAAATAAACGAAGATCCATCCTTTTGGGAATACATCTCGAATCCCAGACATTTGTACTGTATTTGGACTTAAAGGACAACCGACGTCACTTTTTTGTTTTTTAACTGTCACCAGAAAACGTTTTTTTAGCATCTAAAATACCCAAAACACGCAGAATGATATTTTTAGTCAAATGCAAAACACCAATAAAAATGAGTTAAAGTGTCCAAAATCTGCAAAAAAATTGAGCTGCGAATTGGGCATTTTCAGAAAGTCCCGCCCCTAGTTCGTGACGTCATGCCAAGACGTCTTGCATTGCTAGTGAATCAAAACAATGGCTTCAGATTCGGAGAATATGCTTTCTTGTTCCACAACCAGTGATGAATATGATTCAAATAGTTCTGAAGAGGAAAGCATATGTGTTTGCAATCGATTAAAGAATTTATTTGTGCCATTTTGAGGCAACATTGGGGGAAAATCTCTCACCCAAAAAAAGAGGCACAAAATGGCGACATCCTGTGGCCATCTCCGTTTCCACAGGCTGATAAATTCCTTATATGGCGCTTGGATGCCCTCTTCTGGTCTTCTGGTGGCTTTTGGGTGCAACACGAGGTCCCCAGACCAAACAAGTACAGCAAAATACATTGACGTGATGGAAGGACCGCTACAATGCGTCTTTTTTACGGTAAAGGGCGGTCCTTTAGTGACGTCACGTACAGACTCGTCACCAACTCAAAAACAAAACTTCCTGAATATTCAGCGCGAGTCTTAAAACGTAAAATAGAGCTATATGCGGTGGAATCTTTGTAAAATACGCTCAGTAGAAGTCATTTGAAGCCATTTTACAAATTATGGACACAACTTGTCCGGAGATGTCGGTTGTCCTTTAAGTCACACTTGCAAATTATATCATTTTAGACATTTAACAAACTGAACATTCTCTTTGAACGTGGTCACTTAACATTCCAGGTATCTAAAGAGGCATGCCTCATTAGCTGCTCAAAATAGAAGAGTAGCCAGCTATTAACATCAAACTGATAAGCTGAATGATAGACAAAATGTTTAAACATGGAGTGAAACCACAGCCGGTAAATAAACACACTTCCTACACAGATTACTGATGGTCAAAATGAACAATTTCAGACAACGGGGTTACAAAGAGGACCTGACCCGCACTGAAAGGGGAAAAAGGAGATTAGGAGGATTAGATGCATTGTTTTGACATATCAGAAGACACACAGACGAACCTCTTCAACATTCGGACAAAAACCCTCAAAACATGCAAATTCAGATCGCACTGAACCTTGACGCCAAGTGTTCTTTTGCTTAAAAACAATCTGTTTCAGATTTCCAGCAAAAGCACATAATTTATCTGGCATGGCTAAGAATTCCTTCAAAGAAATAAAATAATTTGACAAGTGCTTCTTGTCTTTTCCTGGCCCTCGCGTGTCTCCATCGATAACTAATGCAGCATAGTTGACACGGTACGGCAAGACACAAGTTGGAACACATTCTTCACTTTCTTCCAGCGCACCGGTGACAAGTGAAGCCAGAGAAAAAGCCAAGTACAGTAGCAGCCATATTCCTGTCCAAGATTTAGACAACCTCAGTGAAAAGAGATCATTCATGCTGGTGAAAAACTGAAGCTGAGCAGCCGAGAAACAAACTTGGGGTGAGTAGAGGATGATACTGTTCTTGCGAGTTCAAAAAATGGTGAAAGCGTTTCCATCAGGCTTTACTTTGTGAGGTAGGAAATGTGTATATGCACGTCACTCGAGATGTTTTGGAGCTTCACACATAAACACACTTAATGAGCTGTTAAAATGAGTCGTAACCAACCTTGTATGACTTTGGAGTCTCCTTTTTACAGCTTACCATTTACGCTCAAGTGGCTTACAATTGTTGTCTCTTCCTTTGAGAGAGCAACCACTGCATACATGAAACCGCTTCAGGATTGTTTTTCATTCAAAGAAGCAAGTGCTGCGTACGATATGCATTCAAGCAGCGCTAAACACAACCGGGGGGGCAAAACCAATGATGCAGACACGCATGGATGCACTTACACACTTTTCACACACAAAAAAGTGTAATGTAACTTGGAATTGAATGCCATAAACCAAAAAAGGCCAAGGAGCACACGAGTCGATGTTGAAGCAGGGCTCATGACAGGCAAATCACGTTATCTGAGGCAGCATTTAAAATCATTAACTCGAGGAAATAATCATAGAGCGATACAAAAAAAATCAGTTCATATTCCCTTTGTCAAAAACTCATTTGGATCAAAGCTGAGAACTTTTATCGAGACCGAAATATGCTTTGTACTGAATTCCATGTTCATTGGAACAACAGCAAAAAATGCCAAAGGTAAACATTAAAATACACCAAAACTAATCTAACATTTCTTTGTCATACAGGGTGACCCAAAAATATGCGTACCCATGAAAAATTCAATTGTGGCTTTGATTAAAAAGCTATTTACTTCAAATTCCAACCACACATTATTCAGTTTATGGAAGATCATTCACCAGAGTTTCAGCTATTTTGTCAATTTTTAGTTAATTTATGGCTTTCCCAAGATGTGTTCCAAATGTCCACCATTTCATTGCAAGCAAAGTTGTACTAGTTTGACAAAGTTGTCAATCACTTTTACACACTCCTCTTTCGGGAAAAAAACGTTGCTGCATTGAGGGACTCAGTTGGACGCATCTTTTTGGGTCACCCTCCCGAAAAAGTGAAAAACTTGAAATTGTCACTTGGTGTGAGCGTGAATGGATGTTCATCTCTGTGTGAGAAGATTTTTTTGACACTGTTCGCTGTGTGACATGAAAAATGTCATGGTCGTTTTAAGATTTCACCCAGTTTTGTTTCCTGTCCTGGTTTACAAAAAACTGTGCCAGATAGAGCAAAACAGCCCCAGAACATCACCAAGTCTCATTGATTTTTTTGTCTGGGCCTGATTACGTTAGTCACTTAACACTGGTCACTCGAACGGCTCCCTTTATATTTATATATAAATAGCACAATCATGCACGGTGAATGCTTTATTCTCATAACAGTTCATATTAACATGGCTTAACCCCAACCACGTAAATCATAGGATATCAACTTGTGCCAAGAATGTACAAACATCATTTGCTTATCATAACAGGAAATGCCGCTGTGGACAGATATAATCCACAATGTGTCACAATCAATGTGGTGGTAGGTTTATTTATTTTAAGTGAGAGAAGATAAGTGTTCGTTGAGAACGCATTGGTCTACTTCATCGAGTAACATACGCTCAATAAATAATGTACATACATAGTTGACAATTAAATACTTTGCCACTGTCGTCAGAAGCTTTTCAAAATAAGAGACAGTTGGTATGACTTAAGTGGTCCAACTGTCTGGGGGAAAAAATATAGAGCAAAAGTTTCTGTGGAAGGTTCATTTGTCGAATTGGAGTGAAAAAGTTAAAGCAGCACTGACTTCATATTCAAATTTTAAAACATGAGAGTGAGAAAAACGGTGCACTTTCCTGATCATCTGTTGAATTATTTTCTCATTGTAATCACAACTTTTCTTTCCTAATAAAAATATATTTATAGAAATGAACTTCAGGCCAGATGTAGACAATATATTTGGTTGAGATTGAGATGTATTAATTGATTTTAGGCACAGCACAAAATCAATAGTGAACATTTGTGCATGCTGTCCACTCTAAAATGTATCTGGCATGATGATGAGATTTAACAGACAGTAAGACTGACATATTTGCATCCAGCTGTTGAGTTCTGAAGAGGCAGTTTGCATGCAATATTTCTTCAGTGCTTGCCATTTGGCTCCCTCTATGCCCACCAAATGTTTTTGCTCCATGACCATGTAAAAAGAGGTCTAAGGGCACAGAAGAGCCTTGTAATGCCACATAGCAGCTGGCTCTCTGAAAGGCCAGAAGGAAGGATGGACTCTAGCCAAAACCGGCAGTGATGCAACACAACCATGAATGAAAAGAGTGTGCAGACTGAAGGAGGTACTGCCATGACAGTGTGCCACACATGTGTAAATTAAAAAGTGTTGCATTTAACGCCCCGGAGGGATATACATGGTATTCTTCTTTGTGATATATATTTTTGGTGGAGCTAATTATAAGGCGACGTGCTGGAGATCTAGTGCTTCATGCATTGACCTCACAGTACAGAGGTACTGGATTCGATTGCGACTCTGTTAGTGTGAGCGCAGATGATTGTTGGTCTCTGTGAGCTGCCAACCAGTTCAGGGTATCCCGTGCCGAATGCCCGAAGAGAGCTGATATAGGCTCCAGAATATCCCATGACTCAAATGGATTGATGGACAATTATAAACCTAAGTTATTTGTTGTCCAAAAAAATACAGTACAGTAATCCCTCATTTCTCGTGTTTATTGGGGATTGGGACCCTGACACCACTTTCACTTTATGCTCTAACAGTATAGCTGCCATTAGCCCACAGTTAGCTCCTTGACAAATATCACAGCATAGCAAAAGTGCTTATGATAAGACAATTAATCGTTATTGAAAAGGAAGAGGCAAAGAGACTGCTTTTTTTTCATACGAGCCCATTCACACACATTCTTTTACAGCGCACTCTTTCTCTCCCTCTTTCTCCCTCTCTCTCTGTCTGTCTCTCTCTCTCACTTTCATTTTCTTCCCCACACACAGCAATGAAGGACATTATTGAATACATTCTGCATATTCTCTGATTAACAAGGACATTTTTGTTTAGAATGTGAAAGGAGTTGTATAGACTAGTAGATAGTCCACTTCACTACTTCACAATTACCTGTTTGAAGTCATATTTTTTCCCGTGTGGGGTGGATATGGGGGCATGCTTGGAGCAAAACAGACGAGTGCGCCATTGAGGTTAGTCAGACACCTTAATCGGTTTAATTTGTGAGGCGGTGGGGTGGGGGCTGCATATTACCACCACGTAGAACGGGTTTCCTCATGTTTTCAAAATATTACTAGGATGTCCCAGAAACAGAATATTTTTCTCTGGCTGAAACTATCATCAGGTGACAGTCGGCGAGTACTCAACATACCCACATCCATGAGCTTGCATTAAAATAGTTGCATAAACTGTTGCATAAAAATACAGTTTTGTTGCTATTAAGGACTTGGCTGATTACCACTGCATAGCCATACACAACCCAGACATGACCCGGCAGCAGAGACGGCTCTAAGTATTTGTCACTCTTCAGGTTTGTCGCAAAAATTGGCTCCTTCAGAGAAAAAAAAAAAAAAAAGAAACATGCAGCTTGGCTGATGACCAATCCATCATTAAACTGGCCAGAGTTGAAATACAGCAATTGAGCAGCGGCCGATGGTAAAAGAGAAACAGTTTGTATGATTGGATAGTTTAGTATTCCAAATCTCTCATTGCGGCCAAACAGCTGCTGGGGACAGAGCATTCCAATGATCAAAATAATACATTTAATCAGTCCAATTTCAAAACATATTAACAGGTAATTGAATAATAATCCTGTGGAACATTTGATATACAGTACGATTTAATCAATGCATTAAAATGGACCCTTGCTATTTCACAGTGTGATGGCTCCCCTCAAATAATTGACCCTCATTATGACTGCATTGAAAAAAAAAACACATTGCGTCTTAATTTCTGATGATGAATAATTGATGAGTCTCCCCATAAACCCCTAAAAATCCTAATAAAATATTTTTTTTTATTGAGGAATAAAATCTCCAAAATCCACAGGTACAAGGTTGTAAGAAGGATAGCCTCTATGGATTATCTTGAAGAAGTCACATTTGTGTTAAAAGGAGAGAATCTGCTCACGGGTTACCTCATTGGCTGAGTTCGAAGTGCTGTCTTCAGATCTTCCACCACCTTGTTTCTCATTTCCATTTCCTCCTCATCAAAGGCAAACAGGGTCTGCATCTGGTGATAAAATGGAAAAATAGCTAATTAAGATGGAGTGAATCATTTATAATTCAGGTTTATTTGAAGCACAAATAAACAGTGTCTCTTGTTAGCGAGATAGTTCATACCCGAAATACACCAGCCTGCCTTAAAGGGTTTGTATCATGCAAAATGAACTTTTTTGAATTTGAAGCCATGTTCAAATGCTCAACCCTCACCAATAACAGCTCGATAGAGATGCTATTTTTCCCAATTTAAACCAAGAATTGGGTACTTAGTTTTACATGTATATGATTGAGAGTGTGGCCCCCATACCATTCCTGCAGACTGAACACACAAACGAACAGGTAAACCCAACAAGCAGATTTGGAAAAGAGGCGTTATGAGCGGCCACCTTCGCACCGGCATCACCGGTGGGAGTGCGCTGCTCTGACATTATGCTCTAAAAAACACACTTGCTAGCTTGCACGGGTGTCCAATGAAGGTGTCCTTTGAATTACCTCCGCGGTTGAGGCTGTAGCACGGCGGCCGAAAAGTGTTTAAAGGAAATTATTATTCACAGTTTCAATTGGATTCCTATACAAATAGTTGGAATCAACACGGCAGAAAATAGCATGGAAAAAAAACGGTCCTTGTTCTGTGTTAGTAGTAATACAGTTCAACACAACACCAAGGCTGTACGTATTATAATCAAAGTGCACCTATGCTGACATCCAACGGGAACACAGGGTTTTTTGTTTAATCGGTGGTCATATTTCTATTGAAGCTATTTGCCAAATGTGCAAGTTTTAACAGTAAGCAGGTCACAGTTGCTTCCTATTAATTGACTGCAGAGATATTTATTTAAAAGAGGGCTCCGCTTTCTTAAACAGAGACTTTTAGCAGGACATGTCAATGTGAAGTCGGTGTAAATATATCACGGCAAGAATGGACACATGTCAAGTCATTCATTTACAGTAGCTGCCGAGCTAAAAGGAACCTCCACATGTTTGACCACTTCTTGTCTGTCCAATGTGTGAATGTTTAATGGAAGAAACAGCTCAATCCAAACAACCATTGTGTCAACTTAGCCCTTTGTCCAGATGGTTGAAGCAGTGTCTGCCAAGCTGTGGCAATTAATACTTTGTAAGTCAAGTTAGATACAGAAATATTTGGGAGACGAACTGTCCGCTAAATTCACGTCTTTTGCATGAGCCAAACATGTCAACATCTGTTATTTGTGACCTGGTCCAGTATGCACATGTGGATATATTATTTTTAAAGCAAAGGGTAGTCCCACCTGAATGAGAATTTGTGAAAATAACCCCCTTTGAATCAGACAGATGCCCTTAAGCCTTGATACTTCATGAACTGAATGAGCAATGAGTACAATTATTACTAATTGGAACCATATACTGTATGTGCAGAAAATATGTTTATGAAGACTGTGAACTCCCAGTGCAGTATATTACACAGTTTCAAATTGAAGGCAAATGGATGTCTTGGTTGAAGAAGGAGCCTGTTGGCCATCAACTCCACATTCGTGGTTGGAGGAAGAAAATATTCAAACAGGGGCCATGAGCATCGGAAGGTGACGTTTAATCAGGTTTCCCTCTGATCCAAGAGTTACAGTATTTTTTTTGTGTTCACAGATTGGATCGTCCCAATATATAGCATTGTAATTGTGCTTTTCCTTCTGTAAACTGGTCCAGACAACCAAACACGTTTGGGTACAGCTACAATTCAAAAAGGCATTTATTTCTGGACCAAAAGTTACAGATCAAAACTATGCAGAATACATTGCCTATCTGGCCAACATGTGTTACATGATGGATTAAATACACTTCATAAGTAAGACGGTCTGATATTCAACAGTGAGATATTTTGGATTTCCGTATACTTTCTGCTGTCATTGTATCACTGGTTTGGCCTGCGCAGCCTCTGACAGTTCATTCGGTATACAGACTTCACTATAATTTAACTGAACAAAGACTAAAAAAAATGGGGTTCATAGCATGTTTCGATATAGAGTATATTGTATGGATACTTCTAGGCATAAATAATTCCATGTTGAGAAATGTGTAACATTGTAACAACACATGACCAAAGAGGAGGTTTATGGATGTTGTGAAAGAGGACATGAAGGTCGCTGGTGTGAGAAAAGAGGATGGACAAAACAGGTTTAGATAGAGGACACTGATTTGCTGTGGCGGCCCCTGAATGGAAAAGCCGAAAAGAAAAGAAGAAGACTAACAACATGTTGCCGCTGCTCACAAGCAGAAACACTTATCCTGTGACTGAAAAGTGTTCTTGAGAGTTTTGAAAGGTGCTAATAAATAAAATGTATCATTATTAACACTGGACCTATTATGTTAAATGTACAAACTTCAGGATTTCAGGTATGTGATTAAGACATTATTTTGTCAATGAACACCAAGACATTCAGTTGTAATAATGCTGGGCTTTAAAGCAAAAATGAGCACATCCACCAACTCAGCTACTGTGGAACGAGACTCCTCCCTGGTGAGTTCTAATGGGAGCCAACACATGAAGTCATTGTCAAACAAATCAACTCGAAATTATTTCAATATTCTGCAAAATAAGCTGCAAACCTCTGAAGATGGGGCACACTGATTCACTGTGGCGACCCCTTGAAGGGAAATGCCAAAAGAAAAGAAGAAGAAGGGTCAAGAAGCTGCAAAGAGGACTGTGAAGGAGGAAATAATGAGTGTGTAACAAAAAAGAATATATATTATGCACAAATATTTTTTTATCAAACTACTGTGAACAAACATATCACAATATGTGGAAAAGGCACAGAGCTATGATGAGTGAGGTTAGACTTCTTGTTTAAAATTAATGGGGATGAAGTTGACTGTCATCATGACGAATTTTTGATGATGTATGTATTCATGATTCACTTCAATTTGCCGCCGGGTGGCAGATTAAAGGAGGAAAGCCAGACATAAGTGAGGACAGGTTGCAGAAAGTCACGCAACCAGGAGAAGTACGTATACTGTATTTTTCCTTGATACCTTCACTAAGTAAATTTTTTTATGAATGTTGCACATTTACAGGATACATCTCAGTCTGCTGACATTTTTACTATGCTGAGAATATCTTGTTTTTTATCCTTTCACCCTCCACCCCATCCCCTTTCAAATTGCTGCCGATGACTGCAAATTTCCTAATTGTGGGACGATTAAAGGTTTTCTGATTCTGATTCCGTATTAGTATAAAGTATGTGCATTGTTCAAAACAGCATTCTGAAAATGGCACATATGAAGAGACAGGCTTACCAAGCCCAGTTGTTATTAAAATGCACAAGAAGCACCATTATAATTTAGCAGCCGTGTGTGTGTGTGTGAGAGAGAGAGAGAGAGAGAGAGAGAGAGAGAGAGAGAGAGAGAGAGAGAGAGAGAGAGAGAGAGAGAGAGAGAGAGAGAGGGAGGGAGAAAGAGAGAGAGGGAGAGAGAGAGAGAGAGAGAGAGAGAGAGAGAGAGAGAGAGAGAGAGAGAGAGAGAGAGAGAGAGAGAGAGAGAGAGAGAGAGAGAGAGAGAGAGAGAGAAACAGGGTTAAGAGAGAGCAGGAGATAAAGAGAGAAAGTATACACAAACCTATACATCCACTGTATATGCACATGTATTTGTATATACTACTTTTGTTTTGCATTCACTTCTTCACCCTTAAAAATACCCTAGAAGTGTTTTATGATCTAGAAAAGTTTGAGCAGGTCACTCAATCCACATGGTTAACATCTGATGGGTCCATGCCACACACTGGTCTTAATGTACAATGAGACACAACATCTATTGCAACAGTTGTGCTTAAAATAACACACAGAGCATGGGTGACTAAAAGTAAAAGTCAAAAAAAGTAAAAGAAAAAACAGCTCGAAGTAATGAGCAGTTCCATCTTGGCCTCTCTCCATGTCTGACAGCCATTCCCACTGACTGTTGCATGTAAAACTGGCCTTTTTGTCATCACAGTGTGGGAGAATGCTGGGGTCCCACTGATGGAATTTGGTGGCACAACCCCCCTCCCCTCACAAGGAAATAGTAACCTCTTAGTCCCATACTTAGACATGGAGCAAACTGAAGATGCATTAGGACAGCTGGGATTTGTCAGGATCATCATGTATTTAGGAATTCTATTGAGAAGAGGTAAGACTTACAGCAGCCATGGAGTTGATTCGGTCAATGTAGTAGTCAGGCCAGCTTGTAGCCAGCTTGTTCGGGTCCTCTTGTTCCTGTCCAGTGACAAACAAATAAAACGTCAAGCATTGATTTATACATTTCAAGGCTGAAAGAAATAGACAAATCAATCACATCATTTCATCATGTTCTTCCTTGGACTGATGATTATTATGTGCTTGAACCAGACAGCCGAACCTGCCGAAGAATCTGGTTAAGACTGAGATATTTACTGCCATCAGTTGGGCATTGATAGATAACGTTTAGGATGTTGGTATTGTCTATTTGAACAAATATATCTTCATGGAAAACTATTCATTTATGAATTATTTCACAATCGTGTCAAACGCTGCCAGACTTTCTGCGAAGAAGACAATGTGTTCTTCCTGGGAGGGAATATAAGAAAAGCAATAATAATAGTCACAATAATACATTTATTTGAGTGTATGTACACACACAAATGCGCACACACATGTAACACATCCAAGCACAACCATAAATGAATGAAACAGCCATATTTAAGTCACGAGAATGTCATGCGAAAACATATATATGATCCTATCCCTTTATATATATATCTATATATCGTTACAACCTTTTTCAAACAGCTTTGTATGAGATCAGTTTGTCCTGGCTAACTGTAGCTTGTGTGATGGCATGAGAAAACCAGAGACCTGTTCTTCGTTTACATCTGGTCTTGCTTAACCTAAGCTTGTAACATTTGTGGGACACTCTTATTCTTGTCAGGCCTTGCACATCAATTACATCTGAGAAAACCAAAATCTTCATTGATTGTCATTTGGGATAAAAATAAATAAATAAACAAATAGAGCATGCAATATATTTATTTTCAAAATGAGCGCACAATATGACAAAGTGAATGCAGCTCCAAAAACTGAATATCTTGGTTTTTGTTGACAGTTTCATTATGTTTTTTTTTTCAACTAATGCATTGGCATCGTCATGATTATGTTGTTTCATGGACCATGTGTGTGAGCATTTCCGCAGCAGAAACATAGTGTTCAATGCTTCTGTTATTCTTCACTGCATGATGTGCACAACCCCCCGTTGACTACAGAAGTAGTAAAGTCCCTGCTCCCTGCTTTGTGAATTACACTCGCACAACCTAGAAATATATCTCTACTGTTCTGATCAGCGCTGCACTTTTCTAAGTTTTTAGCTCAGGTTAAATGTATCTGAAATTCTATGTACATTTCTGTGTAGGCTCTCAGTTGTACAGGAGTGGTTCCATGTAAATTGGGCTAGTTTTGATTCTGTAATGTTGGTACATGTTTTAGCAAGATTCATGAAAATCAAGAAATTATGTGGTGGGCTGGATCTGAACCCTCAGGCCTTGAGATTGACACTTTTATGCTTCGAGTATCCACATCTGTTTGATTAAAAATAGCAAAAATAAACGTGGCTTGTTTGGTGTTTTTGTTTTTAAATAATCGCTCGAAGAATATATGAGCAGCTAGGAGAAGCGCTGAGCAGACATGACTACTAAGCACTGCTCCTTGTTGTCATGGTAACATCAGCCACAGTCTACATTGGCAGGAGACAGAAATGGTCATCCAAACCAAAAAATGGCATTCCAATCTTATTAGACACCTGTCTATTGTTTCATCGTGGGGGGAAAACAATGCACAATGTCTCTTTTAGTGAATGCAGACTTTGATGTGGTAAACTACTCTCTGCGTAATCGCTGATAAAAAGGTGACGGGGTGAAGTATCCATGTTTTTCCACACAAGTAATTCAACTATTCCTTTGTGGACCTTGCTTTCTACATGGAGCAATAGTTTTGCTGAAACAGGAAATGACCTTCCCTAAAACTTTATTTACAAGAGCTAGGATATAAAAAAATTAATCTTAAAGGAGAGGACATTGACAGGATGGTAAGTTCTTGGAAACTATGTAACACTTACCATTTCTTACAAGTTACCAGCATCACAGAAGCATGTATATAATAAGCACAGCCTCACACACACGCCTTTGGCTGCGTTCACGAAATGCAGAGGTAAAGCATGCATATGGGGTTCACTTAGGTTAGGAATTTTAAGACTTATGACATTAGCCAAGGAATCAAACAACAAAATGCTTCTTTCTCAAAATATATTTTAAGAAAAAGCTTGCGTGTGTGTGTGTGTGTGTGTGTGTGTGTGTGTGTGTGTGTGTGTGTGTGTGTGTGTGTGTGTGTGCGTGTGTTTGTGTGTGTGTGTGTGTGCGTGCATGCGTGTGTGTTACATGACAAGATGTCCTACTGCAGTTAGTCATGGTACACAGAGTCCATATTGATGCTAATTTCCAGACATGACTGATTACAAGGGTCACTAAAAGAACTGTCAGGTGAAAGAAAAATGTTTGTTTGCAGTAGTTTGATAACAGCATTGTATGAGTACTGAACTCGAGAATCAATTCGACCATGTATAATTTCAAAATATGAGGACGTATGTAATTGTGTGATTTATCATCTTTGACATTGACATTTTAGTGATAGAAATGTTCTAAGATATTTTACTGATCAAGGCCTAATGTAACTTATCAGGCAGAGACAGTAGTCTGTTGGCAGAGTACTGAGTCATGTTTGTTGTCGTAACAAATGGATGTTTGCTTGTATCACTATTTTATTACACCAGAACAGAAAGTTGTACTGGCCCAAAATGCAACTGTCATTTTAAGAAAATGAGGAAAATATGTCTCTCAAGTGGTAGGTACAAGGACAAAAATCATTGTGACATCACACTCGATGTTTTGGAACACCGATTTTCGAACGAGTGACCAGTCTCACAATGATGTTTAAAGATATAAAGATGTAAAATACTTCTTGAAGTGTTAATGCACTCCGGGCATTTGTCATATTTTGCCTTGTAATTGTTAAATCAAGGGTTCTTTGTTGTTTTCTTGTACAATTAAAATTAGGTAATCTGTATTTCTGTGCAATAATGTACTTTGATAATTAGCGATCCTTAGAGACCTGCTAATTCTACATTGAAATTGTTATTGCTTCACTGCTATACTTTGGAAAACCATTGAAAAGTCAACCTCGCGTGAATTATGAACGTCAAAGCACAATAATGTTCTACACATCGAAATGAGAGATGAAGCCACAAAGAAACCTTTATTTGGTGTGTTCCTATTAAACAAAGTAAACAGACGGGTGTGGAACAAATGGTTTTCAACTTTATGGCAGAGAAAGACAATTGGCATTCCTTCAGCTCTAACTACATTAGCTATTAGCTCACATTTGCAAGTGAAATAATTTATCCGTTGGGCACTGTGTTATTCAACCACAACAACCGAAGAGTTCGCAAAGCAAAGGAAAACAAGGGAACTAGTGTTTGTCCCAGAAAGGAACCACAGAGCAACATTTTACGGACTGGATGTTCAAATCACCACCATGTTGTAATTCCACAGAAGACAGGGCACTACTGTGTTGTCTGCTTGGCAAAACTACCTATGTTCAGTACAAAACAAATTTGTGTAACTTTGCAGACAGCATATACTGACTCCTGACTGCATGAACACATACAGACAAAGGGAGATATTATCCAATATTGCTACCGTCCATGAATGAAGTATTTGTTCAACTTGTCTTCCAGTTTTTTACATGGACAACCATTGATTGATTGACTTTTCGCTTTCTGACCAAGACACAATGTTTTTTATTTTTTTTTTTTTTTGGGGGGTGGGGGGGGGGGGAATAACATTTAGCCTGAACAGAGGAAACTGTCATACATGGAAAAAAACATCAACCTGATTGCTTTAATTCAAACCATGCATGTAGTTGCTTCAGAGAACAGAATTACTACAGTACGGTTGAATTTGTGAGTTTTCCAATGGGAAAAAACAGTGTACCATTTGGTGTAATATTCTGTGCATTCTTGCTCCAACATCTCTTGTAACCAAGGTGAAGGAAACATTTTCAGCTTGTGACCTACATGAGAAATGTTGCCCCTCTCAGGCCACAAACTTTATGACCTGCGCTATTTTATTAGAGAACTTCAGAATATTAATATTACTAATAATAATCTCGCATCGATTATTGCAACGCACTTCTCTTCGGTATCAACCAGAAATTTCTCCATAAACTCCAACTCGTCCAAAATTCTTCAGCCCGGATCATCTGGAATTCTCTTCCACCCAACATCCTAAATATTGACTCCCTCCCTATTTTCAAGGCTCACCTCAAAACCCATCTCATCTCATTTTCCGTACTGCTTATTCCTCATTAGGGTCGCGGGGGTTGCTGGAGCCTATCTCAGCTGTCTTCGGGCACGAGGCGGGGGACACCCTGAATTGGTTGCCAGCCAATCGCAGGGCACACAAAGACATACAACAGTCACTCTCACACTCACTCCTAGGGACAATTTGGAGTGGTCAATCTGCCTGCCATGCATGTTTTTGGAGTGTGGGAGGAAACCGGAGGACCCGGAGAAAACCCACGCGGGTCCGGGGAGAACATGCAAACTCCACACAGGGAGGCCGGACCGGGACGCGAACCGGCGACCTCTGCACTGTGAAGCCGGTGTGCTAACCACTCGACTACTGGGCCGCCACCCACTTGTTTAAAATTGCTTTCAATGTATAGTTCTATCTGCTATTTTATTATGTATCATTTTACTTATGGTTTTATTGTAATGTGCTTTGTTTTATTGTTTTTATTGTAAAGTGTCCTTGGGTGTTTTGAAAGGCGCTTGAAATAAAATGTATTATTATTATTAATAATGAAATTAAAAAATGCATGTTTGACAAGAAATTGTGTTCCTACCTAATGATGAATAAAACTTATTCCAACCTCCACCACGGGACCTGAACAAGCCACAAATTGGTTTCTTCGTGCGAGTAACTCAACACTACCCGTCACCTACCTACCCACAAACCATCATTTGTTTACTCTTTCCCCATCGGATCAGCTAAGCCTTCAAGCTTTAGATGGAGGATGGAGGGAATTGATTGTCTTTCTACTTCCGAGGCAAAAAAAAAAAAAACTTGGCTAAATGACCAAAAGAGGCACATGGGAGGGTTTAAGATAAACCTATTCAATTTTCTCTTGGGAGAAAACGAGTAGCTGAATTCCTATTTCTTCATGCCCAATGTCATTTCCTGATGAAAATTTGACCACAAAATGAAGCTGGAGTTTTTTGGAACAGTATAGTAAGTTAATGGGAGACGTTTTGGCAAGAAGAAACGGGGTAAAATAGAGGACGAACAAGAACTTTCAAGTGCCGCTTGTGGTATGTTGATGATGTTAGAGCAGCATATCTGAGACAGGACATGCCATTTTCCACCAAGAATATTTGCAAGCTGTGAAATCTTGTGCGTTAAGCACTTGCTTGTGGACGTCATTCAACAACAAGGTTTATGCCAAAGCAGAACTGAGAAGTTGGATTTGGGCCCAACTGTGTCGTTTAGCTGATTTAAAACTGGCTCGAGTGAAAGCTGCCCTTCAATAACATTCAGCACGAACAGAGACGCATTGTGGGATCAGGCCGTCATACAACAGAGGGAGAAGAAGGTCATTCAACTTACCTTCTTTTTGCTGCAATAAATCTGCCATTTCTTCTCATCTGGCAAGGCGAACATGGCCTCCCGATTCTTATCAGTCAAATCCAACTCATCCTGCAAAAAGGGAAACATTCATGCGTTGAGTTATTTTACAAATCTATAGTGTGTATGGCTAATTATTATTGAAAACATTCTGGCAAATCCACTTAAAGAGTAAATGCACTCATTCAATGATAAGAAACAATCATGCAAATGAGCAAACCCATTATTCAATTCAGCAATTGCTGTGGGCACCAAATTTGCAGGATGGGATTTGAGTGTCCAATCCTCTCCAGTACACTGAAGACTATTTACTTTCACTCCGTTGCTCTGCTCAATTCCTTTGCCATGTACAAGGAGCCTCCTGCTCCTTTTGAAATGCATTTGAACCCTGGAAATGAGTTCATGCTTGCCAGAGAGGAAAAGTAAAGTTTTGAGAGGGGGTATAGAGCTAGAGATGCGATGAATAAAATAAAACAGCTGGACAACAAAAACACAGAGGATATGATGAGACGCTTTTGAAGAAGGTCTTTGTGCTCAAGCTCGAAACTAATCTCATCATAATGGTCTAGTCACCATGACGTCAACTCGAAGTCCCACAACCCCAAGCCCCCCAAGAGTAAAAATCGCCAACAGTGCCAGGGTGGGGGGTCTGCCAAACCAGTAGCTGTTTTTTTTAATCCATTGAGCCAAACGGGTTGGGTGGAGTGCACATTGGAAGCCTGACACTTTGAAGAGTGACATCATCTTTCATCCAATGCTTTCAATACCAGAACTAATTATCGTGAGTTTTGAAGAACATAAAAAGGAACAAGCTGAATGGGGTGAAATGGAAGGACATGTCATACAGACTGAAACCACAAAGGAGCTTGAGAATCATAGGTCCAAACCTTTTTCATCCCAATGGTATTATTTCACTGATCAACTGTGACTCTGACACAATGACTCTCTTTTCAGGATCTATACCTGTTAGTAACAGGCATGCAGGCTGTTGCAATATAGTCAATGTACAGGTCCTCTCTTTCCTTAATATTTACTGATTTGAATTTAAAATACCAACTACTCACCATATTGTCCAGCTAAGAAATCAAGTCTGAGAGGTGAGCTTACCTCTGAAGTAGGTCACTTTTGTGTTTTATTTTGGATACTTGCAAGTGCTCTCTTCCAGCCACATATGTTTAGAAAGATCAAGTATTTGTGATCACTTGTGACTGAAAATGTGTTGGGGGCGGGGGGGCTAGTACATGGCTTTATCTACTGATGCAAAGCGGAGGTCGCAGAGCTCTGCACCTTCAACATGGGAATGTGACGTGATGATGAGCAAGTAACTGCTTGGGGTAACAAAACAGCTTTTAATGGTATGTTAACACTGAACAAATGTAATCTTTGTCACTATGCCCAAACACTATTTTACAGTGGGATGTTGGGGGGGGAAAGCATACAGTATTCCACGGAATTGTCGTGACCAATCACTTCTGTAAAATCCTTACTTAGTATACCACAGATTCCTGTCTATCCCTCATCGCAATGCACTGAGCAGTGCTGAGCACAAATGTCAAGTGATGTGATTATTGCGGCATATGTGAATGAAAATTGGAATGTGACAGTCGTGGACAGATATTAATTTTATTTTATTTTTTAAGTCCTCGTATCCAGGAGCAGGGGCACTTGACCCTGCCAGAGAGAGAATGAGAAAGCGCAACAGCTTGGCTTACATGAAAATTCCAAGCAAATTATTGTTTTCTTTTAAGTGAGAACAGTGTATAATCATCATCTTTGCAAAATTAAGTGTTATTTATAGAGGCATACTGACTAGTTAAAAATATTTTATAGTAAATATTTTTTTAAATAAAATAGCAAACTGGTCAGTACTTGCATGGGCGTACGGCAGTGTTTGCTAAAGAGAGTGCCAAATTCCATTAATTGATTACATAATTGATAAGGTAATCACTTCGATACATATTTGTTTGTGACAGGCCTACTATGCAGGGCTCTCGACTTTCAACTAGGTCAAAGCCCCACTGTCCAAGCTGCACCTAATTAGAAGACCTGATACTGAGAACTTCTGGGGAAATCTGAAATCTCAGAGAATAAGACCCTTGGATTTGAACCAGATGGATCAGAGTCCAATAGTTGATCTCTGGCTTCTTCACCCTGTCCAGCATTATTCCTCCCAATTGAATGTCCGAAACTGAAAAGAGACTGTATCTTGAAAGAAGGGTGTACGCATTAAAGGATTCTAGAGTTTATGGGATGTTTATGTTTACTTTAAGGTATTACGTAACACTTAAATAAGTGAGTGGTTTAAATTGCAGAGCAGCAAGAGGAGAGAAAAAGAAGGGGAGCAGCAGGGCAAGCCTGAACAACTATTATGTCTTCTGAACACAAATCACATTTTTGTGCAGCATGAATCCATTTTACATACAGCATTATTAAATCACACTTAAGTTTATCTCTATCAAACTGTGAAAAGATGGATAAAGACCAGAAATAAAATGCTCAATTTTGATGTCATTGTAAACATGTTGTTGAGGTGCTACAGTAACTCAATACTATTACTGGCACCATAGGTCATGTTGGATTTCATCGGAACATGAGCATATAGAGCAAAGATGATGGAAATTGGGTGGGTGGAGGAATTTTTGGTCACAAAAGACTTTTTATTTTCCCTGTTATGCAACAGTCCATACTTTTCTTCTCCGCCCCCTCACTTCATGTTCAAAACATGTCCCCGTGTTCCCATGACATTACATTGCCTTATGACCTGATAACAATCCCCGAAAACATTCAATCCTTAAGCACGCCAAATTCCAAACAAAACCAAATCACATTCCACCTTGGCTTTGCAGAAACCGTGCCCCCCGTACATCTCCGCCAACATATTACAGTTGGGAATTCATATAAACCAAAACCAATATTGTTTCACCTGCTGCTCAAAAAGGGAAAATACATACCTTAGGCTACTGAGAAGTTATTTCATATTTTCAACAGCCTATCGAGTACGGTAATGTTACAAGTTAAAACGGTTGTCATTGTGTACATATGTGCAGCAGACTGATGGACAGACCAGATCATTCAATTTCCTGTTTCACAGTGCCAGCGGGCCTCTCAAATGTGCTGAATTATAATGAATAGTGAGACAAAATGAAAAAAAGAAGAAGTCAACGGCAGCAAAGCAAACTCGGCCTCGTGACTGAGACGTGAACAGGAGAACTATAAAAGTCACTTCATTTAGGATAGGTGGACATTGTGATGTTGCATGAATCCAGACTCATGCACTGTATAACCACTACACCATAAACAAGATTATGTGTGCACCACCCAAAAAAGACTTATAATGAATGGATGCATTATTCTTGTTAAAATCAGTATTCGATTTTACACTGTAAAACCCACCACAAAAATCATCTTTGGCATTCCATTCAGCATGACTCAGACGTGGCGTTAGTTTTAATCTTACTCTCTCTGTGACTGATTTATTGCATTATTGTTATGTATATGATAGTTGCTCCGTGTACAGCCCTTTGCATGCAGTGTTGGGTGTATGATTATGATACTGAGTATGATTACAGCCAAGTAGTGATGCTGCAGTAAAGCCATAGAGGATTATGAACACAAACATCCATCGATCCATCTATGTCTTATTCAAGCTGCTTATCCTTACATGGGCCACACACGTCTCTTCTAGCCTATCCATGGGCACTAGGTGAGGTCTATCCTGAACTGATTGCCAACCAATCGCTGAGCATGCATTGATAAAGTATCACACTCAATGACAGTTAGGAACAAATTGGAGTGCCCTGCTAAACTTCCATGCATGTTTTGCGGGAGGAGAAAAAATATATATATATATATATATTGATATATCATCTTGTCTATCAGCAAATTGCAGAGGAGAAGTGCATAAGGATCCCAAGAAAATGCAGGGAAACGTGGAAAGAAAAAACTAAACATAATACTAAGCCTCTCTTTCTTACACTCTCCCACTTAATCACCAAAGCCTTATGATAATGGGGGCCACAGAGACGAAAGGCGCTTATAAATGAAATGTATTGTTATTAAAGCATGGGAGTAACAAGGTGTTAACTGCATTTTTGTGGAACTACGGATGGTGACAAAGTACATAAAATGTCTGAAAAAATATGTTGACAGGAAAAGAGAAGGATGACTGAGTGGGAATGTGGCATGTAAAAGGGAGTGGTTTTATTATTGTGGGACCACCAACTTAGAAGGTGTCAGACTCCACCTAAACAGGAATTGAGTGGTCCAAGAATGACATCCTGTCGGGAGGGAGCATCTATTAACCATTATTTAAAAAGTGGGTTGAATCAAGTTCTACACTGGGTAGAATGGACATATTACAGTCAACCCTGCAGCCATCCGGCGCAAGACGGGAAGCCTGATAAAAAATACACAAATAAAACAAATAAATAAAACAGGCAGATAAAAGGAAGTCATATTAGGCTTCAGGGGAAAATCACAGGAACTTGTCGCTGCTGGAGGTTATTTGTTTAATTGTACATCCAAGACCTTGTTTGAAAGTTAAATTACTCAAATTTAACTTTAAAAACACATGCATATATTGTGAGACATGTGCCTTAAATGTCTTCAATAGCAGTTCATTACTTGTACACAATTCTTACGCCTTGTAGCACCTCATAGAAGAGACCACGTATCTGGTCTTTCTTTGAATCCCCTAACATCTTGTCAGTGCTCGCCCAATGCCTCTTTCAAACAGTCCAAACAGGGCTTGACCACTTACTTAATATGGTTTCACTAATCATAACATTAAAACGATGAGTTCAAGCTTTGAAGTGGAAAAGCCAGGAAGACAACTGGAAAAGACAAAAGGAAAGTGTGTTGGACTAGGGCCATTCTTGAAGTAAGGCACGATTTATATCAATCATGGGCTGATTGAAAACTAAATATTGTGGACCCAGTAACCTTTCCAGACAGTTTATCGAATGTGATAGGAGAAAGCTGAACCCATGCTATATCTGTTTTGAAAAGAAACTCTCCAAAATACTGGCCAGCCAGTCTGGGCGCTGAGTTTCCTTCATGCAACATACTAATATAGAAGCTCTGCTATTGGCTATTACTGAGCATCAACCTAGCATCCCACATCCAAGAGGGACATCTGAGATATGCATGTCATAGATATCCATGTCAAGTTGGCTGATGTGTGTTTGTTCTTTTAATTAGCTTAGCAAGATGAAATGCAACTTAGAAAGCCAGCATTCTGACCAATCACGTGGAAGCGTTTTCATGAAACTGTGTACTGTACTATGGATGTCATTATCTGCAATTTGGATAGTGTCCTAAATTAAGATTGTTGCCATTATTGGTTAACATAGATTTTCATTCATAAAGTGCAAATGATGTTTATTAGCTCAGTTCATAGGACTTTCATTTGGTCTTGGTGAGTTACTACATTTGAAAGCCCCTTCAGAACAAAATATGGCAAATGACATTTTGTGCAGTCAGAATGTTTCCTGAGTGAGGCATAGAGCCCTGTACGCCACTGTGCTCCATGTCAGTGTGCTTCCTTCCGAAAATTCACATGCCCCAAATAGTGATTTTTTTTTGCAGGAATCACCAACATTTTTGAAAGTGAGAGCAATTTTACTAATTAATGTTAAGGTCTATATGTTTTCTGCATACTTCTGACATTTAATTATGTTTAATTAAGTTATTTTTATCCATGGAAAACTTTGCCAGTGTACTTTTTCAAATGATCTCTTCTACATTTCTAGAGAATGACAATGACCCATCACCAATGAGCTATTTTAAGAACAGCTCACAGGCTTCTGGTGTGTTCCTTTGGTGGGTTGCTACCTGTTGCCTGCGGGTACCAAATTGATTACTCCAATTTAAGAATCTTTGTGTGCCGTTTATTAGGCTAAAAACATGTGCAGTCATCCTCCAATAATGTATCTATTTTGCATTAGAACTATCATCCATAGTCAGTAGATGAATGATGTGTCATTCTGTCACACAAAAACAAATTGATGTCTTCCAATTCTAATATGTTGTCATTTATCTAATTATTTTGAGGGGCTAGTTTTTCTAAAATATTTTTGTTGACAGTGTAAGTCAAGCCCTCGCCTTCCACTGGTGGTGTGAGCTGAGCGTGCACTGCTCTGTCTCTTGACCCAGTGGAAGATTCCATGATGGATGTTCGGACTCTGGAGGTGGTTTCACTCCTACACTTGGCCCAGATCTGTCGCTCCAACTCCAAAGGCTCCATTCAGTCTAATTCACCTCCTCGAGAGAGGCTTTCATAGCAATAATTCCTCACCGATGTTACCAAGGAAACACGCTAGTATGCGTCTTCATTTCGTCCATTGGTACAAAGCATGTTTCTTGTTTTACAAACACCATGGGCACGACCATGTGATTCGTCAATGTACATATTTTGGCTGAACGGGTTGTCAGACACGCGGTCAAATATGTCAGCATGTTGGAGGTAGCTGGATCAGGAAAGCAGGTGGGGAGGAACGGAGGGTTGCCAATGACTTATTCCGCTTCCCATTGTCAGGTAGAATCATTTTGTGTATTGGTCACCCAGTTAGTAAAAACAAACATTAATCAATTGTCATTGTGAGTGATCGTTTAACAGAAGCATATTTTTCTCCGCCTTCACATCTCTGTTGCAATAAAACTCATGAGCTTTAACTGCTACATCCAATGTCGTGATGCTTCTCAAAAGCAAAACAGATCAAAACAGACATGACCCCGAGCACTGAACATCTGATCCTGTGAAAAACAAAGTACCCATCCAACCATCTCAAGATGAATCTTTTCACAATATGTGGAAGGGACCAGATCCAACTAGAAGGGAGGACGCCAACCCTTTTTTTCCCTCAAGGGTCACAACGTTAAAAGAGGTTTTGAAATCAAATACGGCTCACGCTGTTTTAATGGCTCTTCCTCTCTGGAATTTATGTCAAGCTCATCAACGGAAGCTGAAGATACAATATTTACTCCAAAATAAGCAGCCAATCCCATAGTTCTTGTGTCATAGTCAAGTGCTCCCATATGAAGAGCAGACTGACACCCTAGCAATACTGTCAAATGCAATTGTAGTTCAAAAGTATTTCGAGTTTGAGTGAACAGACATGGAAAGGAAGGGGGGAGAAAAAGAAGGGGGAAAACCTGAACATGTAAAAACGTTGCAATGCACTATCAAATAAAATCACTATTTGAAAGATTCACTTCTTGGAAACCTCTTCCTTAATAACAAATTATTTTGTAATAAAAAAAAATATTGAAAAAATCCTTAATTGATCTGGATAGCTGCAGTAATCTATCCCGTTGGTGTTGAAGTTTCATATTCCAAGACAAAGAGACACATATGCCAGAAACCCTCCGGTAGCCAACATACTGAAAACATATTTGCCGATGAGTTTAGTTTGAAGTGGGACAATAAATTAGATGAAGATTAAGGCTGATAGAAAAGTGACTCAAAGATCGGAGGATACCAAACGTAACAAAGGAGAGCATAAGCACTTGTTTCTCCAAGCCAGGTTCTCCTCAACGGCAGACTATTATGCTTTAATCTATATTTTGATTCCTCAGCACACTCTGCTGTGTGGGCTTTATATAGAAGCGAGGATGAGCTTCTTGATTTGTGAAATGGGGTAATATGATGCAGCTTTATCTTAACATCAAGACCACACTGCCCTTAATCTATTTATTTCTGAGGCTGGCATGATGAGCCACGTGCGGCTAATCATTGTACAGTCTATCCAACAATGCCATCCCTGGTTTCGGGAGGTCATGATGTTAAAACCACTCCAACTAAAATATAGATGTAGGATTTGTTCTTATACCACTTAAATCTGGCGGTAGATACTTACGACCAGCTCGGAGAAGCGAGCATGAAGCTCCTCAGCAGGCGGCATTGGGGCACTGAATTCCAGTAGCTGTAAGGGCACACTGTCCTTTAGGTTGATCTCCGGGGGTTCACTGTTGCTGAAACAGCACAGGAACCCCAGGCCCGCCCTTGTCCTCTTCCTAGGGGGCATGGTGGTTGCGGTAGCACACGTGGCGGTGATGGAGTTGAAGCCAAATGTTTAGGAAGGGACAAAGGGGCGGGGGGGTGAAGAGGACAAGGCTGCTATCTTGGTGGCATGATCTGAAAAAAAGAAGAGAGAAATACATGAATTAAAAATGGGACTAACAAAATTAGACTCACTTGTAATCACATAAAATGCACCACAAGCATGTTTCATCCACTCATGCCGTTGATCACAATATAGCAAACCACAGTGGAATCATATTGATTCAGTTATTACTCAGTCACGTACAGACCATACATATTGGACAAAGGAATAATATATATATATATATATATATATATATATATATATATATATATATATAAATCACTAAGAGAATGATTGTATGATTGTGTTTGCATTTTCTTCATTGTAAAAAAAAAAAAAACGCTCAAACCCAAATTTGTGCGGCATTATCCATGTAAACATTAAAAGCCCTCATTCATAACAGCCTTTAATCACAGACGAAGCCAAAACGTGAAGCAAAAACTTTCCAACTTCTCATTTGAGCTGAGCTAGCAACGTGCAAGAGAACTGCAACCTTCTCAATACATTTTGTTTTCTTGTGTTTCACCAAGAAGATGGACAAAGATCAATGTGACAGAGACAGTGGGGACCTGGATGAAATGCACAGCTTTCAGTTAGAATTCAACAAAAGAGCTGTTGTCTGTGAGGTATAATCGTGCCTCGGCAGTATGTCTATGAGTCGTTGTTCGGACACTGAGCTGCCCTAACAGCACCCTTTGACTTTTCAATGGTGCAGACAGTGTACGTGTGTCAGTGTGTGTGTGTGTGTTTATGCACATGCAATAGTGGATGGCTACACTCCACTATGAATTAAGCAATGAATAGGACATATCAACCCAAGAGGATTTCCTCAGCGGCACAAAATGGATGTGGGTGGTCACTGAATTAAGAAATAATGCACACTTTACACTGTATTATGGCCTTCAGAAATCACACGCACACAACCCCATGTTACACTACAGCATTTCATAGATGGCAACAGTTTACCGCCATTTGGTGTCAGAAGGGCCTGTGATGTAATGTAATGGTAATAAAAAGAAATCTTGCGGGAATGTTTGACCAAGAGCCGAGGTCTGGGGAACTTGGGAGAATAGGTTCAAAGTGTTGCCTGTCTCGATCAAACAGTGAAAAGAAATATGTCTGTGTAAGCTCTCAGTTGTACAGTAGGAGTCCATCGATAAAAAGGTTTCTTCAGCCGTCATCTGTACTTCTTTGAAGGTGCCGGACGTTTCGCTTCTTATCCAAGATGCTTCTTCAGCGAACTAAAGTCACTTTAGTGAAAGCTTAAAAGAATGATCCAGAGAAAAGGAAAAAAAGTCACATTTTGAGTTGGTGACGAGTCCTCACCCTACGTCACTGAAGGAAGGCCCCTCACCGAGAAAGGACAGACCTTGCATCACCTCAATGCATTTTGCGGTACTTTGCTTGGTCTGAAAACTTTGTGTTTATGGCGAAATTAGAAGGAAAACACATAAATAATGCAATGGTGAATCGTTGTATGTTACACCGAGACAACTATTAGATATTCGCTGACAAAAATTCCAAAGTGAAGAATCAACCAATTTCCAACGGAGCTCTGCCGCCATCTTCTGCATTTTCTGTGACGCTAGACATCAGTCTTGATCACTCAAAATGACCGGAAGACCTTCTTTAATCGATTGTAAACATTTATACTTTCCTCTTCAGAATTATTTGAATCATATTTATAACTGGATGCGTAACAAGAAAGCATATTCTCCGAATCTGAAGCCATTGTTTTGATTCACAAGCAATGCAAGACGTCTTGGCGTGACGTCACGAACTGGGGGCGGGACTTTCTGAAAATGCCCAATTCGGAGCTCATTTTTTTGCAGATTTTGGACACTTTAAGTCATTTTTATTGGTGTTTTGCATTTGACTAAAAATATCAGCCTGCATGTTTTGGGTATTTTAGATAAAACGTTTTTCTGATGTCAGTTAGGAAACAAAAAAAGTGATGTTGGTTGTCCTTTAAGACTACTCTCACATTTGATAGATGCATTTGATCGTTTATGCGCAATTTAAGGCTACATTTTTACTTGAATCGGTGGCAAGAAATTGTATTACTTAAATTCCTCCTCCACATTGCTCTCCCTCACTAACATATTCACTGAGCAGAGATGTTCTCATTTCGATGACTAAAAATAGCAGGGTGTTAAATTTTTTATGAATGTACTAGGCCTCCAACTCAAGCTTAAAAGAATGATCCAGAGAAAAGGAAAAAAATGCCTTTTCTGTTTCCTTGTGTGTACCTTGTGTAGGCACTGCAGTAAACTAACTGCTTTTCCACTTCATTAGGATAACATGTCACTTGTGGGTTACCTCCTTTCAGACACATTTCCTTCCATTTTCTTTCGGCTATCATCATCAAAAGTGGTGAGTGTTTCATTGTCATTACAGTTGAGTTCCATGTCCTGTAAACGTTGATGGCGGAAAAGGTGCTCAGGTCCTGACTGCCGCCATTCTGGACAATTTATAGTGTTCGGGAACGAGACTGTGGCTTTCATCGATTGTTGAGTGCGAACAATCAAAAACAAAAACATTGTCTTTCATGACAAAGTTAACACAATAACAAGCCTCCTCTTCATTGCTTATTGTTTCAAACTATAATGACATTTTTGGATTTCAATTTCCAGGCATTGATTGAATAAGTTAATACAGTTGAATATAAATTAATTTAATTTCCACAAATCAGATAATTGTGTTTGGGTAGTCTGAGGGTCTGACCTAGTTGGCTCCTTGCTGTCATTCATTGCAGCAAAGATAAAACACACAAACACACAAACACACAATACGAGGACTACGATGGCATTTACCTTTGTAAGAGTGTATGGATTGCCGCGAAATCTTTTCTGTGCACATGTAGGCGTGTTCAAAAACACGCGCACATGTTTTCACTCTTAAAAACTCCAATACTGTATTTGGTCAGTCCTCACTCAACAACAAAATAAGCTTGGGGCAAATACAGTAAAGTCTCGTTATATCGATATTCTAGGGAGTCCGAAAAATATCGATATAACCGGGACTATCGATATATCCGACCCTGCGCGCATGTAATTTTCTCCGTGCGTGCATAGAAATAGTATCGTAATAAGCGGGACTATCGATATAACCGATATCGATATAACGACACTTTACTGTACATATTGAACAAAGCAGAATGTAAGCAGCATCGAATACAGTGGGACCTTGGCTTACGAACTTAATTGGTTCCCAAACAGAGTGTGTAAGGCGAAAAGTGTGTATCCCAAAAAATAATTTCCCATAGGAAACCATTAAAATTAGAATAATTCGTTCCCAGGTCCCCATAAAACATAATTTTCTACTTTCTAATTTTCTAAGCCTTAAAACTACACAAAATATACCTTATTTTATGTATAATAAATGTGATATACAGTAAAGTCTCGTTATATCGATATCGGTTATATCGATAGTACCGCTTATTACGATATTATTTTCATTTCCCTTGCACATTTCTAGTCTTTTTATGTATAATTAGTACCGTTTAGTACGATACCCGGTTGTTACGATAATCCGGTTATTACGGTGCTCCTTTTCATCCCCCGCCGGCCATTTTTGTTGTTTACATCGATATATCCGTCGCGCCATTGGTCAACTTGGTCACGTGTCTTGTTACGTGAGCCGCCATCGGTCGCGCTATTGGTCGACTTGGTCACATGAGCCGCCATCGGTCGCGCTATTGGTCGACTTGGCCGTGTGACTTTGTCACGTGACACGCCATCGGTCGCGCCATTGGTCAACTTGGTCACGTGTCTTGGTTACGTGTCACGCCATCAGTCGCGCCATTGGTCGACTTGGTCAGGTGACTTGGTTACGTGCCCAGCACCCGTGTAGCAGAGCCATTTTCATTTTCGGACGCTAGCTCGTGTGTAGCAGACGAGATTGAAGTGTTTGTGTTAAAAGGTAAAAATGGGAAGCAGAAGAAGATTGATGACTTTTTTAAATTGTATACATAATACAGTAAGATGTAAGCGTTGCAGTTTCCCTGTTGTGTTATGTACATGCCCACTGTACTGTATATGAATGCAATCGTTTTTTGCAACAATGTTTCTTGTTTTGTCTGCTGAAGCGCGATGATTTTGAAAATTATTAACATTCCATACTGTGTATTAAAGGACAGCCGACTTTTTATTCAAATGCAAATAAAAATGACTTCACGCCAAGACGTCTTGCATTGCTTGTGAATCCAAATAATGGCTTCAGATTCGGATAATATGCTTTCTTGTTACACATCCAGTTATGAATATGTTTCAAATACACTGTAGTTCTGAAGATTAAAGCATACATGTTTACAATCATTAAAGAATTATATGTGCCATTTTGAGGCAACATTGGGGGAACAAAAAAGGGAGCTAATGGCCAGCTCCGTTTCTTATATGGCGCTTGGCTGCCCTCTTTTGGCGGCTTTTGTTTAATGCAGTTCGGCGCAGGATCGGATATATCGATAGTCCCGGTTATATCGATATTTTTTCGGACTCCCTTGGATATCGATATAACGAGACTTTACTGTAGTATTATGATTAAAGAAATAAACTATACTGTACAATAAAGTCATTTTATTTACCTTTGTGATGGTCGTTAATGGCTTGATGGAATGGAGTGTCTGGTTTCCTCAGCATTAAACACTTGATGAGGAACATAGGCTTCTTTCACCATCTTGAGGAATGATCCCTTGTAGGTGCTTTCTCTGTGATAATTGTATCTAGTTCATCAATTGTGATCTGTTTAGCTGGGTTAATAGCTTTTTGCATCAAGTGTACAAATGTGTCCAAATTTCACAGTTTTCTATCCATTTTCTCACCATCTTACTTGTTTTTTTCACCCTTTTCTTTTTTTTTTTTTGTTTCAAGCTCTGTCCTCTCCCTTTCGTGTGTGTGTGTGTGTTTTTCTCTCTCTCTCTGTCTGCCTGTCTCTTTAATGTTTAACCCCCGCCCCCACTGCTGTGGTCTTGACCAATCACGTGTCGTTAACCGAAGATGCCATTTTGTTTTTGGGAGAATGGCCTCACTCTCTCTGTCTGTAATCCCATCCCCCACTGCTGCGTTCTTGACCAATCACGTGGCTTTAACCGACGACTGGGGGTGGGAATAGAGCACAAAAAAAAGTCAGCTGCCATTTCCTTGTTAGGAGAACGGGCTCATTCACGAACGACACATCACTCATTGTGGCAGCTCCGTGTGTATCCCGAAAAATAGTTTGTATGCCAAGGTAAAATTTTCATAAATTTAACGTTCGTAAAACGAAAAGTTCGTAAGCCAAAGGGTTCGTAAACCGAGGTCCCACTGTATACAGAAATATGAATATAATGGATTGTTAAAATGCATTAGATCTAAGTAAGCATGTATACTGCTGGGTGACGATTTCAAGTGACATACTTTCTCACAAAAAAAAAAAAATGTCAACCCTTTGCAATGACCTAGATTTTTGTATGCCCAATGCATCCATATTCTATGGTCAATAGATGCAGACATTCAAGAAATTGCATCAGGTTCAAGGTTTTTTTTTCCTTGCAACTCTAATGTGGAGGAGAAGGTTTCTTCAGCCGTCATCTGTACTACTTTGAAGGTGTCGGACGTTTCGCTTCTTATCCAAGAGGCATCGTCAGCGAACGAAAAAAAAAAAAAAAATATATATATATATATATATATATATATATATATATATATATATATATATATATATATATATATATATATATAGAGAGAGAGAGAGAGAGAGAGAGAGAGAGAGAGAGAGAGAGAGAGAGAGAGAGAGAGAGAGAGAGAGAGTTTTGAAAGGTGCTTAGAAATGAAATGTATTATTATTATTATTATTATTATTATTATTATTATTATTATTATTATTATTATTATCCCTACTGACCCGACGTGGTGGTGCCAGACTCTGCTATGATCATAGCAGAGTCTAAAGCTGAAGAAAGTTTTCTCATCGATGGACCACTCTGAGAGCTTACATAGACAAACTCTTATGTGGCCATCTTAAAAGGATTTAAATGAGCTTGGATGGCCTAGTGGGCAAAGTGATTCTTGGCAGAACAGCAACTGTCATGATGTATAACAAGAGACCGTCATTTCCATGGCAGTGAAAAGGTTCGTACAGATCAAAACTAAAGAAAAACATATGCTCGCAAACCCTGACTGGCACCTTGTGATCCAGCCTACAAATACTGAGCAGATGTGCAGGCAAATAGGATATTTTGGTGCAAAAAAGGCCTCTAAGGTCCCATAGCGTCTATGGATGGCATCTTGTGAGATGCCAACTTGTTCCATGAAATCCTTGGTAGGGTAGAAGGGAGTGTAAAGTGGTACTTGGTTCCTCCTGAGGGTACGGGACCATTAAGCAAGGAATTAAAATATCTCCTGTGAGGCTCTATTCTCCCATTCAATGCAATCAATGTCTTTTGTAATGTGTTTGGGCTTTTACATTTTTCCTCAATGAGCATTTGCGCATCCATAATTTTTGATACAGCATGCTTGTCTAACTTGGGACATGGAGTTTTTCTGAGAATTGTGAATGTCGTTAAAATCCATTTAAATGCTATCAAACACTATGCATATGAATATAAGATTACGTCATTACCGCTGGAGTGAACTGAATCTAAACTTAAAATGCAAAATAATGCTTCACCTTCACTGTGTGCGTGTCGTACAACTGCCTCACCAGCACATAAGAGGTGACACGCTGAAGTTAAGCGTAGAATGCTTTCAGCATATACATGGATCAAATGAGGCAGAGGATGGCAATGTTTGCTCCATCCAAAGCGATTATGTATTATGAGTGCGCGTGAGTTACAAATTTGAGTGGCACTGATAATTTAACTTTTTTGACCTAAGCACAAGACAGGGTCTTTTTTATCCACCACAGACCACATTGTAGCGGATAAAAAAAGACACCATTTGCAGTGCGTGCAGCTCTGTTCACGCCTGCGATGGTTGAAATGCAGAGAAAAAATATTGAATAAGAATGTTCAAAAGTGACATCATGACAAAAAAGACTCGAAATAAAACTTATAAGACGTCAGATTGACGGCATTTGATATCCTTTGTTGAGAAGGGGCAAGATTGTGACAAAAACAGCCTAATTGTCAGCCTTGGTGTTTGAGTACTGCTCCAAATAAAGGACATTAAATGCAAACACTATGCACGCACTACTGTGGCAAGCATGAAACCACAGAAACACTTTGTTGAACTCCATTCCACATGCAGCATGGTCTGCAAATAGCCATATTTTCACATGTTCACCAGCTCAAAAATGACACAATCCCACTAGAGGCTTAGATGTGAGCGCATTTTGCATACTCACACACCGTGACCCTGAAGCAGAAAGACGAGCTTGTTGCCAACTCTGAGTCTTGGTTTGGAATGTAGCCAAGCATGGCGAGAGAGAGACAGTAATGTGAGGAAGTTGATGGAAGGGAGGGAGCTTTAAAGGGAGGTACTGCTGCAACTTCTCATTCAACACACTAACTTTCTGCATGGTCCCCTGTACCTAGAAGTAGGTCACTGCAGGAGGGAGCAGCACTGAGAGAGAGAGAGAGAGAGAGAGAGAGAGAGAGAGAGAGAGAGAGAGAGAGAGAGAGAGAGAGAGAGAGAGAGAGAGAGAGAGAGAGAGAGAGAGAGAGAGAGAGAGAGAGAGAGAGAGATGGATTTTCTGGAATTGTGCGTGCGTTTGCGTGTGTGTGTGTGTGTGTGTGTGTGTGTGTGTGTGTGTGTGTGTGTGTGTGTGTGTGTGTGTGTGTGTGTGTGTGTGTGTGTGTGCGTTGTGAGTGGCAAGATAGAAGAGGTGTGAAGATATCCATAAATGGATCAGTCCATCAAACACCAGTGTGCCTCTCCAGAACATGCATCACATCACCATACTGCTCAAAGTAAAAATGACATATACATATACATATAATACGTCAAGCTCCTGGTTTTGCTATCACATGATTGCAAACATATGCTTGTAGAAAATTCATCATATCTACTGAAATACAATTGCGGCAACATGCTATTCAGTCAGGACGTGTCTTGTTTAGATTTTCCCTTCATTTAATATCATTACATCATTGCTAATTCCAATGAAATTGTGTTTAGTCCGCCATGTTTTCATGCCATGTAAAACACGGATATGCACAACTGTAATGACAAAATACAGTATTGGGATAGTCAACAACAATCATAATTCACCATCAAAGATTATAATGCCATTGTACTGTATTTGTTTTATCATCAACATGGAATCAGACAAACACAGATTAGAGCTTGTGGTCAGATCAGTTAGCTGCATGTAAACAATACAATGGAGATCCAATTGAAGAGTTTTGGTTAAAAAAACGACTTTTATAAACCTCACGATATAGTAGTTTTTTTATGGCTTTCAGTCCAGGAAAACTTATTTTTAGCGTACATGCTGTATGTCAAGGGATTTCACAGCGATTATTTTTCTACTGACTGTTACTTGAACTCACATGGAAATATTGTAGATATGAACCAGGAAGACAGAATGCCCAAAATTTGTGATCAGTCAGACTTCATATCCAATTAGCTCAAGTGAAATGTGTATGTTGAAAAGCACATCTGTCTGTCTAGATTGCACAATTGAATGCCTATGATAAATTAAACATCATTCAACTTTAATATAGCCTACAGGGACCAGTGAGAATGAAATATAATGCTTGCGCAGCTGGTAAGGACAGACTATAGACAGAAACACGTGCACCTTTTGAACATACTGACAAAATACAGTCCAGTAAATGGAAGCGGAATCTTAGTCAATGGTCAAAATTGACTCAGTCACTCAATGGAATGGGTAGCAGTTCACTCAGTTAAAAGCCAGCCAGCTGTACATTCTCAGTCACAGACTTGCACGGCCATTAACAGGCCAGGGGCAGCACTTATCAAATCCGCATAATCATAACACTATGACTGAAAAATGCACATGTATGCAGCTTCCTGTGCAGAGTATGTGAAAACATGCACATACTCAAGAATGTGTCATGCAGCAAAACATCCAACCGCGCTTTACCTGACCAATATGAGCAATGCCCAATAGATACTGGTGACCCAGACATGCCCTCACCAAAATTCCCTCCGTTGTGTCCGATGACTAATGGACCAAGCCTCAAATTTTGATCCCTTACAAAGCAGTTGACTTCAAGCCAAATCACCTTAAACACAGAGAGCTCATTCTCTCAGGGAGACCCATGGCCCACCCACGGCTACTGTTTCAGGCCATTGGGGAAACTACATTATGTAGTTGAACCATACTGTGGTCAAAGGTTATATTGTGGGAAGATCAGTGATCGTAATGGAGCATGCATAGCCATCAGAACTTTTTTTTTCTTTTTAATTGTACTACTAGAATATTTTATGGTGATCATGTGTTTGAATAGCAAAAAAAAAAACAACCTTAACCAATGAACAAAAGAATGTAAACATGCAAAATGAGACAGCGCCAAGGGCACTCGAATTCCTCAGTGGTGACATTCCCCAACTATTCTGGTATAGACTTCAATGGCAAGCAGAGAGTTTCTGCCTTCGGGAACAAATGACCAAAGCTTATACAACATTATTTCACAGTACATTTAGATTCAATGAGTTCCTCTGCTCGCTCTGAAAGCACACCTTTAGCTGTGGGATTCATGTTGTCAGTCTGATGATTTAATGGTAATCTAAACATCAAGTGGCTTTCACACATGGTACTGAGGACCCAGTTTAAAAAGTTCCATCCTTCAACATCAAGTTATTATTCTTTGTGCCTTCGTAAGGTGTATACGGTGGTTGCTGATTAAGTGTTGTCTTCATCGATTTATGTGCCTACGTGCATCTTCCAGGAAGTTTTGAATGATCGGAAATCCACCCTTTCCTTAAGACCATGTTCCCCTACCCCCATTCTAATTACTGTGCCTCTTTCAATTGCTTCCTTTGGGCAATTTTGGAATCAGATACGGGAAGATATGAAGATGAGACAGCTGAAAACCTGTTAGGCTGTTGGTCTTTGCATGTCCTCAAACAGTGTACTGCTGAAATAATGTGAGTGTATCCATTCATTTTTTTTTTATTTTTTTAATCAGATTCTGCAGGCAATATGACATTTCTCCAAAAAGCCTTTTTTGATGCAATACTACAACACACACACACACACACACACACACACACACACACACACACACACACACACACACACACGCGCGCGCGCGCACACGCACACACACACACACACACACACACACACACACACACAAACACACGCACACAAGAAACCGGACAATCTTTGGAACTCATCACATGATTTTCAACATTTTGGTGTGGTTCAAGTGTACGTTGCGACCAACGGCATCATTTTGACAGACTGCCCTTTTTGGAAAATCTTGTCACATTGCCAATTAAAAGTTGCACTAAGACGAAAGGCATGAGGATACAGTCATGTCGCAACATCACCTTATAGACCAAGTGATTCACAGAAGCTCCATAAACAAACAGTAATCAAATAAGCCCATATGACAACACGCCTTTTCTAGTTGATGATTTTTCAATCTTTATTGTAAATTTCCCCACTGTGGGATTATTAAAGGCTTTCTAATTATGGTTATTTTTCTGATTCTGAATCACACTGCAAAGTTTGACATCTGGTCTTGTAGGATTTGGAATACTCCCACACCCCAATGTGGAACTCTTGAATATTACCAGTGAATTATACTTCTTTTGGTCATCAACTCCACTTTAGTTGTCTTCGGTGGGTATCTTTAGGATATGGCATTCACCAGAGCTGACATTTTAAGAATGTACAAGTGTTGATTTAGTCAATTGCTCTTCTAGTGTCTACACTGTAAATGAATTCATCCAATAAACGATTACTTCCTCCTCAGTCTTAGTGGAAGCAATTACAAGTAAATCCTCAATTATAGCATGGTTAATCCTGTTTCTTATACAGGATTGAAAGACTCTCCATATGGGGCAATTAAATGCAGACGGAGACATTTCTTCATTTTCTTTTTTAACAGACAGCTATTTTCAGGCAAATCGTGGAAGCAAAGAGTCATTATAAGTGTACTGATGTTTGTGGTCTTTAGCGAGACAAATCAGTGTTTGATTTAAGAATGCTGACAGCGAAGTACAGAGAAGGTCAGAAGGAATTGCATTGTGTTTTGGTAGATCTGGAGAAAGGGTATGATAGGGTGCCCAGAGAAGTGCTGTAGTATTGCATGAGGAAGTCTGGAGTGACAGAAAAGTATGCCAGAGCGGTGTTCATAAAGGTGACCAAAAATGTCAACATTGTCTAATTTCAAGCAGACAAATAAATGACCAAAATATCTGCTTATTATATGGAATTTGCTTTCACATCAAACCCTAATACATTTAACTGCCTGTTACACAGCCAGTTTTTGAAAATTCTCAGGTCTTGTTTGATTCCAGCAGACATGAAAACAAACTAGCTTTGCTGCTTTTAACAGGGTAGAGAAGCACAGTAAGACACCTCACTAATAAAAAAAAAGGAAATGTCAAACCACTGGAAAAAAGAGGAAGGTGCATATAGGTTTGTAATCCTTCAGGCATGTCTTTAATAGTAGTTTCATTTGGTTTGATTTGTGAATCCCTGACTGCATGGACCACAAGAAGTGCAAGCCTTTGTGGCATTGGCATTTACATATTTTGCTTTGATGTGCCGAAAACAGTATTGCAGGATATTAAATTGAACAGTTGTAGTTTGAAGAAACTGATTAGAGACAAATCTTCTGAAACCGACAGACAAGATTTCAGAAGTAAATGTGCATGTACACTGGAAAATATTGTTGAAGATGAATGCAATGCTTTGTACTGTGTCTTTGCAAATTCACACCCTTTAGTCTTAATTCAGGCCAGATGACGAGCATTAATATTAATTCACTACAAGGCTCAAACATTGCAACACATTACGATGAAATGTAATCCTTGGCATCATTTTGTTGAAATATAACCTTTCCTAGATCAAACGGTTCATATTCCATATAGGGGCAGCACAACAGCCGCATCTTTTACACCAAGACAAATATATCATGTCGTTATAAGAATTATGTTTGCAGACATGCATTATTTTAGCTGGCTAACAAGTCTTAAATGATGCTCGGTTCACAACAAACGCTACATTGATTAAATCGAGCATTTGAGCTCGCTGCCTACATTGTCCATGCGTTGATACTATAAGGTGACTGGTGACCCATCCATCCATTTTCCGTTCCGCTTATTTCCCATTAGGGTCGCGGGGGGTGCTGGAGCCAATCCCAGCTGTCTTTGGGCATGAGGCGGGGGACACCCTGAATTGGTTGCCAGCCAATCGCAGGGCACACAATGACAAACATCAGTCACTCTCACACTCACACCAAGGGACAATTTGGAGTCTTCAATCTGCCTACCATGCATGTTTTTGGAATGTGGGAGAAAACCCATGCGGGCCCGGGGAGAACATGCAAACTCCACACAGGGAGGCCAGACCGGGACGAGAACCGGCGACCTCTGCACTGTGAAGCCAGTGTGCTAACCACTTGACTACCGGGCCGCCCTGACTGGTGACTCATCAGTAACAGAAATGACAACACATAACAGAATGGGAACTGAATCCAACCTTCTTTCAATGAGATCAAACGAATGAGCCACTAAATAATTGGTGACCTCAAAATACATTTTGGGTAACGAAAATACATCTGCAAAGGTTATTTTCGTGGTTATGAAAAATTTCATGTTTTCAATCCTTATATCTTAGAAACAAGTTGATATTGTTAAAAAAATTAATGTCACGAAATGATGACTACCCTGCATTCATGAAGCTATTAATACTGCGTGTGTGAGGTCAACAGCTGAAACAGAGGACAAGGGGCTTGTGGGTAATGTCTGGAATGCTCGACCAGGACCATTTTAGGCACACAATAACGGATAGCCCTATGAGGGGAGCAGGAATTTTTTAAATAGCCTGAAGTAATATAACACTGAGGCACTGTAACGAGGAGATATGCTTACACATCATAAGCCCTCGAAAGTGTGTCACTGGCACAATAGTGTCAGTCAATGTGGTCACTTCACATGAAGGACAGAGAAGGCATGCATCATTTCTTCCAGTATCTCAGAGTTTTATTCTGCATATTCTGTAAGCCCTTTATGTTGAATATAAAATGGTGGTAATCCCGTCCAAATGTTCTGACTGTAATATTTAAGCAGCTTTTCAGACAGAGTCCCCTCCTTTTTTTAAGCTATTCTAATGAAAAGGTCGTTAAGCTGCCCGTCAACAGCGGGCTTGATGTGATAAAAGGTCTAACGGTAGCAACGTGACTCCACCTCGCTCTCGCAATTAATCCTGGGAGAGCACTTCATACATGAATAAAATATGAACATATACAAGAGTGCTGACAGGAGCAGCGGATGCAGCGCACCTAACATGTGAGCCCTCAACATAAATTGATGCCTTCCTGATATGTTTTAATGGTTGTCACTGTGCTTGACCCATTCAAGCGTGAATGGAGAATAAAACCCCATCCACATGACTTAGTTCATAGAGCAAACATAAAAAGGACGAGATGTGAGCCCCCGTTACTCCCAGTTTAATGCTCGTGTTGAAGTTAAGTGTTGCAAAAAAAATAAAGAGTTTGTTTCAGCCTGATATTATTTTACCTGTCTCATAGATGTAAATATATACAGCCAACTTAAGTGAAAACCATAGTAAAAGTCTTCGAAAGAAAAACAACCGAGGTGCCTGTATGGAATGTTTTCCATCTATAAAACATCAGAAAGGAAAACTTTACAAAGTGTATCCATAACCAATTTTATATGTGGAAATTTGGAGTGCTGATGCTTAAAACTTTCATCAGCATGCATTTTATACACAGTGAGGATTTACCACTGAGCTGACGACCTGATTAGGAAAGACAAGGCTTCTGCATACGAAATGGTGCATTAAAACGACTTCAAATGTGAAACCCTGGAAATTAGGAGGGCATTTTTGTATTAGTGGAACTTCCATTGTCCTGTATATCTGGGTATATTTGATGACGATGGAAGGAGTCACCATGGACAAAATTCTATGTGGCTATGTCCGGCCACCCAAAGGTCATTGATCATCAATCCATTACCATTTTCATAAATAAATAATGAAATCAACACCTATTTTTTGAAGTATTTAATATTGCTACATCATGACCTGGCGGACCAGTGGTTAGCATGCCAACCTCACTGTGTAGAGATCGTGGGTTCAATCCTCGGTCTGGCCTCCCTGTGTGGCGTTTGCATGTTCTCCCCAGGCCAGGGTGGGTTTGCTCTGGCATGGCAGACTGATCGAATTGCCCCTAGGTGTGAATGTGCACTGCTGGTTTTTCATCTCTGTTTGCCCTGCGGTTGCCTGAACACCGGTTCAGGGTGTCACCTGCCAACTGCGCTATGACGTCTGGGATAGGCTGCAGCACTCCCCGTAACTCTTGTGAGGATTAAGTATATCGCAAAATTAATTATATTAATACTTGAGTTTGATTCACTTAAATTGAGAAATCATCTTTTATTTATTTTCCACACTGCACACTGTTCTTTTGTGTGCCATGTTAAATCATTCCACACGGAATGGCTTAAACAAGATATTATGTCCAGGTGTTAGAATATGATCTAACTGCACAGTAGTCTAAAGATGTTAAATATACAACAGCTGTAATTGATGAGAAGGTTTCTTCAGCCGTCATCTGTACAAAAGTGAAGGTTTCGGACGTTTCGCCTCCTATCCAAGAGGCTTCGTCAGCGAACTAAAGTCTGACTGGTCGTATCGGCCCCATTTATATATCCCTAATGTCCAGACATGGTGGCGCCGGACACAGCTATGATTTCTGACATTTGTTGAATGACCACTGAGGGTACCCACAGTTAGTGAGTGCTCTCCTGAGCACAGGGTACCCACAGTTAGTGAGTGCTCTCCTGAGCACTCACTAACTGTGGGTACCCTCAGTGGTCATTCAACAAATGTCAGAAAGAAAGAATAGCGAACGAAACCAATAATTCTCAAGATTCAAAAAGGAGAGGAGTAGCCGTACCGTACATTGCAGGAGTTTCTGAAAAATTACAAAGAGTCCTTTGGCAACATAAAATTCCTACTTATTTCAAACCGATAAACACGTTAAGGCAAAAATTAGTGCATCCAAAAGATAGGCTACCAAATGAAAAACAAAGTAATGTAGTTTATTCCATACATTGTAAGAATGAAAATTGTAAAGAGCAGTACATTGGGGAGACTCAACAAATTCTCAAAAAAAGAGTTTATCAACATCGCAGGGATAATATAAGTGGACCTCAATCGGCAGTACATTTGCACCTAAAAGTTAGCAACCACTCATTTGATGACAATGAGGTTAAAATCTTAGCGAAAGAACATAGATGGTTTGAAAGGGGGGTAAAAGAAGCGATTCTTATAAAACAACAAAATCCTTCATTAAACCGGTCTGGTGGGGTGAGGTTCAATTTGGATCGTTCATACAATAGCCTGCTTAGGCAAAACAGGTTAGGCAACTTTCGTAATGCTGATGAGGGTCGTTATGCTGATGAGGTGATACCGGTGGGAGTGGGGGTAATAGGCCAGTCGTTAGTCAGGAATGTAGGAACAATCAATGGGGCCACAAGGAGGGGTCCCCTGCCCCCCCATCCTGAGAGTAGAGACCTACCATAGCTGTGTCCGGCGCCACCATGTCTGGACATTAGGGATATATAAATGGGGCCGATACGACCAGTCAGACTTTAGTTCGCTGACGAAGCCTCTTGGATAGGAGGCGAAACGTCCGAAACCTTCACTTTTGTACAGATGACGGCTGAAGAAACCTTCTCATCGATGGACCACTCCTGTACGACTGAGAGCTTACACAGACGAACAGCTGTAATTAAATAAAAATACAAATTATATCATAAATGCACAGGACCGGTTCTGGTAAAGCCACCACAACATGGCGCACATTGGCCTGACTGAGAGATGACTTCTGAAACCTGAATATGAAAAAACATGAAACCTGTTTCTATGGGAGTTTTGTATTGAGCATAGTAATGATGCCATGAGGAGTTAATGACTCTCGATGCCTTTGTGGATATACACTGTAGCCACAAACTAGTTGAGACTGATTCATCAGCCAATGTGTTGGTTGCGGTTAATTGCGCATTTCAGTTTTGTTTGATTGATTCAAGAACTGCCTCTATTTTCACTCTCAAAAATGAGAGATCAGGACCGTTTCCCACAAAAGTAATTCAAATAGGTTGATGTCATACATCTAATTGTATCGAGAGGGTAAACAGTCTTAATAATCACACGTGAAAAAAAACTGTAAATAGCACAGCAACCTTATGTTGACTCAATACAGTTACATATATCAAATATGATTTTTTTTTATACTTGCACTATGTACAGTTCTTTTTATGAAACATTTATGTGGAGCTATACATTTTAGTCTTCTGACATTTCGATGACGCTTAGAATATTTTGTTTTCTATCTTTTCACCTGCTCCCCCCTTTTCAATTTTCCCCACTATGGGACTATTAAAGGATTTCTGATTTTGATTCTGAATTATTTTCAAGAGTTGCGTAATTTTATTTTTAAATGACCTTTACTTGCTTCTCTCTTCAACCAAAACACGAAAATGAGATTCTTTTGTGCAGCACTGACCAAAATATATAACCTTGACTCAAAGCCTCTAAGTATGTTAGGTATAAAACCTTTGTAGTTTCATACACAATCACACATGTAGGTAAATGCATACATATGTCAACACCTCTGAAGAATGAGTACGTTGTGTGGTTCACTACCCTACAATTGCTACTGTTTATGAGCTCCGGGCCATCCTTTCCTTCTAAACATAGTAAGATACAAAGGTGGTATTTCGTTATTGGAATGGAATTCATACAATGATTCAGTGTATCAAACAGGTTTTTTTTTCTCTTAGCGGAATGGTTATTGAGATGTGGTGCAAAGAGAAACGAGGTTTTCAACTGCAGCTCTTCGCATCTGTAATCCCCTGCAAGAGTGAACAGCACTACAAAAGAGAAAGTGGTCACAGTGACCGAAGGGAGTTTCCAAGTATCTATATCAAGATCAAAATGAAGATCAAGTATCTCACTCAGACGCTTCAAATGCTGAGATGTATCATTCCTGTGTCATGTGGAATCAAGGAGAACAAATCAAGAGTTTAGATAACCGCTGGATTGTCATCCCCCAGTCCTGATTTATCTTTTCAAGCTCTCTGCCAATTTCCTCCGTCATTTCTATATTCTACGATCTCTTTTCTCCAAAACTGCTGTGTTAGGGCTGCTTACGCTCACTAAACTTCTGTGCTTAGATGTGGCTTTCAGCTGACAGAGCTGAGAGCTGAGCTGTTGACATTGTCCCTGCTTCTTCTCCGTCCCGCCCCCCTTTCCAGCTCCCTCTCCCCTCACGAGCGTTCCAATAATCATTTCCCATCTTTGGTATTACATTCCTTTTACAAGAAGCATACTGTATTTAAGATTAACATAACATTATTGCAATTCCTTTCCATTACATAAATATTTATAAAACTCTGGCTGAATTTAAGCCATATCACAGTGCCTCCAGAAAGTACAGACCATAAGTGCGGCAACGATTCTTCTTTTCCATTTGCCCCAAACAGTCCAACACCGCAGCACTCCACTTGGCCAAGCACCACGCCACACCGCACGTTCTCTGCAGCTTTTCCATTACAACAGCCATGGGGCAGGATGGGGATAGAACTCCGCAAGCCTGGGTACCGGCAGCGTATGGAAATCTGCTGAAACATATTACACGAGTGGAGAAGCTCAGCCACTGTTTTTGGGGCAATTCAAAGAATGAACTGCCTTTGCATGAGGTGGCAACAGCGCACAGTGCAGCCGATTAAATGCACAGAGGCTTTCACATACAGACAAGAAAAAAACTACCCACTGGGCAGACCATAATACAGCATACTGTATATAGTACATACATTTTGGATGTATGTCTGTTGTGAGGTTCCAAGATATCAAGAGGAAAAGACCCTTTACAGCCTATACCCCGCCTTACACCTGTACCCACAATGGTGAAGAGACTTCACAATGGACAAAAGAAACATTTTTTTTCCTGGAACGGGATCTGAACACTGGCAAGTGCTCAAAATCACGTACGCCAACATAAGCGTATGGATTTGATGAGGAAAAACTGAAGACCGGGAAGGCAAATCAAATGTGAGAGTTAATCTTTTCATTGTACAAAGTATTGGTGCAGGTATATCTTAGTTTGATAATGAAGACGTTGACGTGTGAAACTTGCCATTGTTTGGAATACACAGGTCTTTGTGAAATCAAACACATCATCACTTTATCATCTGTGTGAAGAAATATCGTCACACCAGTGAGCATAACAAACAATCAGTCAGATGATCAAAACAATCATTTTAAGACTCATTCTTTGACAGCCATCAGCTGTTTCTCTCTCTCTCTCTCCACCTCCATCTCCCTCTCTTTCTCCTTATATCAATATATATATTGTAATGCCTTTATAACTTTCCTCTTTACTCCTCCTGTACAATTTGCTTCCCATCCATTTTACATCCAACACTGCTTCAGGCAGCATGAACTCAGAGTAAACAGGCATTCATTCTAGTTATTTTTGCTGGCTAACTCATACAGAATAGTATTTTTGGTGTTACAAGTATTGCTAGCCTGTCTGTGTTTTTGTCCCTTTCACAATGCATAACTGTAATTAAACTGTCATTAGATTGTTGGTAGACAGCAGTTTAATCACTAGATACAATTCAGAATGGGGTTTTTTCTGCGGTTTGAAGCTCGCACACTCTCATCTTTGGGTCTTCTCAGAGCTGTGACGTAACAAAAGACTTTTGAACACAATCTGTTCCAAATTATGTCATGTATTGCCATGTATTTCCATTTTTGTTTTTCATATGAATCTTTTTTCCCCTTTGTTTATTTTTTCTCTATTTTGTTCAAATACAACACACAGTATTTCATCATGGAGCCTACCTGCTTTCAACAAAAAGTGAAACAGCCAACAGACGTTTGAGATACTAAATGAGGAAAGTCTTCAAGTATTATATTTCAGGTGCGCAAAAATGTTTTAATGGGAGGACTACTGGAGAATACCAATGAAGAAAAAAAAACTTCTAATAAAACCCTAAATGAGTGAATGGGTCTCATTTTTTCCAGATGCTTCCATTCGAAAATATGGTTTTCATATTCCACATGCTCTTGTAAGTGGCAACAAGGGAACAGCTATCTGCCCGAGTGCAGGCTCAGCTGTGCAGCCATGACTACATTTCAGCGCTGACATTTATCCCTCGTCCAAAAAAAAAAAAAAAAAAAACAGCGCAAGCCACTTGGGGGGTGGGTGTTGCTTGTGGTGTCTGCTAAGTGAACCAAAAAATATTTTAAAATAGTCCATCCTCTGCTAACCAGGTGTAAATTGTTTCTTTACAATGCTGTGAATCCAAAGAGTTTACCTGTCTCCAAAGTCTCACATTTGTCCGTGTACGGTGAAGTATGTCTGAGAAATGAAGTTCTAAACAGCACAGAAGAAAAGAATACAGTTCGTTACTAGAACATCTGGGAGGCATCTGCCTAGCTAAAGAAGGCCTCCTATGAACAGGTGCAAGGCTGCACTCATGGCCCTCTGACCTTTTTCTTGACCTTTTGGTACAAGATGAACTCTTTGAACCCGATGTTACCATTGAAGACAGGCCAAGCTGTCTGAACAGGCAAATTTGCATTATCAGAGACTATGGATGAAAGTGAGAGAAGAATATCATTCATAACTTTGCAGCTGTGAAATGTAAATTTCTCCATTGCGAGACAAATAAAGGCAAATCCAATCCAATCCAATAGTTGCCAAGTTTGAAGTGACACGTTTTTGGACCATTTGATAATTGTATGTCTCTACATAAGATGGAGGATTCGCTGTGGCGACCCCTTGAAGGGAAGAGCCGAAAGGAAAAGAAGAAGATAAGTGCTGTTATTTTCTTGGATTTATTTTGTTGACTGTAGTACTATTACCATATGCAGATATTGCTTTCTGCATCAGTAAAGGTCAAGACTAGAAGACTTGCACAGCTACAAACAGTTTCTGTACATTGTAACAGCTAAACATGAAAAGCCCAGAAATTACAGCAACTTTGAGACCAAAGCACAAGCCTACATTTGACCCATCAAAATTAGTCAGGCTCACGTGCCTTTTGTTGCCCTCAACCACATGGAGAGTTTCTTCAGCTGCATTTGATATGGCGAGAGGAGCTAAACATATAATTTATCTGATTTACTGCCTACTAAATTTAAGGATCCCTATGGCCTCCTGTTCATCAGCATAATTATCTTTGCAAAAGATGATCATGTGTCTTATTCTGTTGTTCTCCGGTTGTCTCGTGACATGGGATGCAAAGAGAGGAATGTTTATCTCATCTGAAAGTCACACCGCTTAATTCAGATAGCTGTTTTGTTTTGAAAAGTGTGTAGACATTAAACACACAGTAAAATCGAGTACCAGTTCAAGCTTAACACATCACACTATTTTGTCTGAGTCATAATGCAAAAACAAGACAAAACATGGGGAACCATTAGAATATAAAATGCATTAATATGTTGGATTAACTGAATTTGGACATGTCTATTATGCAATGATAATATTTTAGATGAAGTGAAGTGTAAGAGCTCCCTCCCTTCGAGTATTGCTTGAAGAAAACAAACCGGGAAGCAAATCTACAGAGTATTTTTTGTAATTATTTTGTTTAAGAAATGTTAGATTGAATATGAACCTGCACAGGGCTCTGCATCAGCTCATAAAACTATTGAAAACTCAAAATATTGTTGAAAAAAAACATGAAAAAATGCACAAGAGTATTTTTTGCACAAAACAGCAGTAACAAATAAGACTACAACAGACTTTAACCTCCAGGATCGTTCGTGGTACAATATTGAACGGCAGAAGTCAGGGGTTCTCCCAACAATGCATCCATCCATTTTCTAAACCGCTTATCCCATTGGACCCATTTTAAATCGATCTGCTCATCATCAAGCTGCCTTCCGACACGAAGCTAACCTGAGTTATCTAGTTAAGGAATGGCTAAACTACCCTCATCTGGTGCTCTGAGAGGACAGCAAGGAAGACAAGACAAGACAAGACAAAGGCGCCGATAAACTGTCTAGCTGGACTTCACCGAGTGCTCATGAATTGAATCTAATCTTTCATAGTCTGCAATTTCAAGTTTGCTCGCTGCAAGAAGGTGATTTTCACACAACGCGTGCGCTCTTGTCTCGCTTAAAAGAAATACAGTAAATATTTGAGCAAGCTATTGTCATGGGTAGCAGTGGAGCAGCATGAAGGGGTCCCATTGTGCACAAAATCAGGGTGTTGATTAAAACCAGCTGAGACCAGCACAGCTTCCTGGGGTGTCAGACACACGTCCCTGTGCCACACGCCCCTGAAATCCATCTGTCTTCTTCCAGAACACAATGGTGCTGTGCAGTTGGTCCTTTTATGTGCCAATAACTGCATGGAAAACTGTAAGGTATGCAAGTAGTGATTAATCATTCAGGCTTCATATGTCCAAAAAAAGACAGTTTTTCTTTTTTCCAACAGGGTCCTTTGTCTCAGACATTTGATTTTCCATTCAAAAGTCACTTTAGCCACGAAGCTCTTACCCCAACATAAATTCACTGCTCGACAGACAGAGGTATCAATCGGACCACATCAGAGAATTTAAATGTTTAGCCACCCAAAACGGTCGAGGCAAATGATGTCACTTGGTTTAATGTGAGAGTTTACTGAATCAAAAATTTAGATCAGACTTTTATGTCCCTGCAGTTTTTATAGCCACCACTCCCCACCAAAATATCTGCAGATTTACTGAGAACAATCAACAATTCTTACAAAAACAAGTTATCGAAATGGCGGCCCAGTAGTTGAGTGGTTAGCACACCGGCTTCACAGTGCAGAGGTCGCCGGTTCACGTCCCGGTCCAGCCTCCCTGTGTGGAGCTTGCATGTTCTCCCCGAAACCGCGTAGGTTTTCTCCGTGTCCTCCAGTTTCCTCCCCAAAAACATGCATGGCAGGCAGATTGACCACTCCACATTTTCCCTAGGTGTGAGTGTGAGAGTGACTGTTGGACGTCTTTGTGTGTCCCCCGCCTCGTGCCCGAAGACAGCTGAGATAGGCTCCAGCAACCCCCGCGACCCTAATGAGGAATAAGCGGTCCGGAAAATGAGATGAGAGAGAAGTTATCGAAACGAAATTTGCAGGCTGGGGCTGAAAATGGTTGTCCCAATGCACAGTAGAACAAAAATGGGGGTTAACCCTGCCAACTCAAATACAGTTTTTTTCTTGCATTTTTTTCCTGCTCCTTTATGTCTGACACTTTTTCCCGTACATCTTACGAGACATAAGGGTTGAAAGAACAGAGTTATGACGTTGATACTAGTGCAGCGTGTTCTACCGGAAACAAATTCCTGGTGTGTTCTACATACTTGGCAATAAAGATGATTCTGATTCTGAAGACCATAATAAAGGCAACCATGCCAGCACATTGTGATGTCGACTTGTAGAGAGACATTCCTCCAAAAGTTAGGATCGGTGATTACATCAAGGATGAAAGGAGGAAGGCTTAAGTCATCGCAGAATATTGGGAATGAAAGAATCTACCAGCAGAAAGACCAACATTAACCGCAATATAGTTTCATTGGAGACAATGCTTGAATACTAGAATGAGCAGGCCAAACTAGGTTGGAGAGATACATAAAAGGGTCAATTAGAAGTTAGTCATAGTCTGACAAACGAAAGTAGATATAAACACCATCTGCATTGTTGTACTCTTTTCAAAGTAATGTCTCGAATATGAAATGGCAGGTTAAAATATTTTTACTATCTATTTGTTATCTGGCTATCTATCTGGCTATTTAGCTCGCTACCGAGCTGACTATCTAATAGCTAGCTAGCTGGCTATCTAGCTAGCTATCTATTAGCTAGCTAGCGTTCTCTCAATTCGAGTTATTCCAGGTTGAGTGAACACTGGCATGTGTGGCTGCCGCTGCTCACCCACAGAAAAACGTATCATGTGACTGTAAATTGACCTTGAGAGCTTTGGAATGCGCTTATAAATGAAATGTATTATTGTATCATTATCAGTGATGTGCGGTTAGGTTCATGGCTGGTGAGGCACTGGCGTCATCAATGACGTCACCGCTCGTCTCTACTTAGTATTTGAACGGTAAATTCAGCGATTTTGAAAAAAAACTAAAACGGTGAAGTTAAATGGACAAGAACTTTAAAGTACAAATCACTAAATACATCTAACTGTTTAATTTATTTTTTCATTTGATATTTCCATGACAGCTTTGCATGATGACAGGTGAGGCACCGCCTCACCTGCCTCCACTGACTGCACGTCACTGATTATTATTCATTTTCTTCAGCTTATCCTTTTCAGTGACCAGTGAGGATCATGCAATAATTGCTTCAAATTCAAATTCAAAGGGAAATTTGGATAATCCAATTAACTTTATTATTATTATAGCATTAGAACATAAATTTCAGCTGAAATGTACTGGACAGAAATGCATGGCATTGTGTTATTAAACACCACTGAGTAGAAAGATTTATAATTAGTATAAGTATCTGCCTTTACAGAACTCTGTCAATATTGCTTCAACTGCTTGTGTGCAGACTTGTAAGCATGCGCAAGCAAATGAATCACAGCAGGACCCTTCCCTTCCATTCTGTTACTTGGGCTAGGGCAAGAAACTGGATGGAATAACAGCAAACAATGGCACACCATACTGCAATACGGCTGCCAACTCGGGCACCAACTTGAGGAAATGAAAAACAAATCTGAACATGACCATATTTTACTGAAAGGACGACAGCCCAAAGTTCCCCTCCAACCAGTCAGACAAAATTAACAATAAATAAATAAACAATAAAACTGATTGGGTACGGTTTTCAGAAAATGGCTTACTGAAGTTGTTCAAATGGCTATTCTTTCTCTCTGTATAACGATCACTCTCACAAAAGATGCTTGTGAGTGCAAAAGCAAATAGCTTCCCTTTTAATTGCCTTAAAGGACAACCGACGTCACTTTTTGTTTCCTAACTGACATCAGAAAAACATTTTATAGCATCTAAAATACCCAAAACACGCAGTATGATATTTTTATTCTAATGCAAAACACCAATAAAAATGACTTAAAGTGTCCAAAATCTGCAAAAAAATTCAGCTGCGAATTGGGCATTTTCAGAAACTCCCGCCCCCAGTTCGTGACGTCACGCCAAGACGTCTTGCTTTGCTGGAGAATCAAAACAATAGCTTCAGATTCGGAGAAAATGCTTTCTTGTTACACATCCAGTTACGAATATGATTCAAATAGTTCTGAAGAACAAAGCATACATGTTTGCAATCGATTAAATAATAATGTCATTTTGAGGCATCATGGGTGGGAAATGTCGCACCCAAGGGAGGCAGAAAATGGCGACAAAGCCGTGTAGGGAATTAGTCAGCCCGTTTCCACAGGCTGATAAATTCCTTCCATAGAGCTTGGTCGCCCTCTTCTGGCAGCTTTTTGGTGCAACACAAGGTTTTCAGACCAAACAAGTACAGCAAAATACATTGACGTGATGGAATGACTGCTACAATGTGTCTTTTTTTTCGGTCAGGGGCGTTCCTTCAGTGACGTCACGTACGGACTCTTCATCAACTCAAAAACAAGACTTCCTGAATATTCAGTGTGGGTCTTAAAACGTAAAATATAGCTATATGCGGTTGAATCTTTGTAAAATACAATCAGTAGAAGTCATTTGAAGCCATTTTACAAATTATGGACACAACTTGTCTAGAGACGTCGATTGTCCTTTAAATATACGTGTAATTCACTCCAATCAAGTGGAATATCTTGTTAAATTCTCAATGACTAAAACTTGAACAGGCCTCAAGTACTACATTCATAGCCCTTAGTATCATTTGACCACATTAAATTGTTCAGTGAAATACCATTCAATCTCCCTAATTTGAGATTTAGGAATCATACACATTATAGCTAGCATTGGTTATTGCAGTGGATCTGTTGGTGCGTCGTTCATCGGTTTACAAAGTTGGATTTCGGTCTGCAATGAGGCCTGTCTTAATGCGGCTGAACCACCCCCTTTTGTTTGCATGAAGTCAAATACACATGATCAAGGGCAATTCTCCCTTTTGGTTCACATTCCTGCCACTCCACTGACCTTCATCCGTTTTGGCTTTCTCCAACAATCCAAATATCATTCAGTCTGCTCATGCAACGTGGCACTGCTAATCCATGCAGCTGTCACACAATGTGAAGTTATTTGGCAAGGACAGACTTTAAAAAACATTCAGCCATTTTTATGGCTCACAGCTTGAGGGGAACTATTTAGATTGTATGGAAGGGACACATTTGTGCATGTGTTGGAAAAGACGAAGACACAACAAAAGCGACCCAAATAAATCCACCTCTTGGAGCTTTGATGCTTGCACTGAGTCAGATGGTTTGGAAGACCGTGTTCTGGCCTTTGGGTTAATCATCTCTCTATCATTCCATTGTTAGGAGAACGAACTTTTCAACACATGTGTAGGACTCTAAAACAACAAGTTAGAGTGCCAATAGAAACATTCTAGATCACACCAAACAAAATTAGAAAATGCAACACGACATGGTCACCAGCACAACATGAGCCGACGGGTGGTGTTATCCATGAAGACAAATGAAATTTTGTTTCGTCAGTGACGGGGCTTGAGGGTGCTGCTCATCCCTTCAGGAACAGAGACCAAGAAATCGGGGAAAAAAAACTGTTTTCTCTCTAGTTCCAAAGACCAGACATGGTGGGGTCATTGCTTTGTGTGCCACTTGATAGGGGTGGTTGTTTATCCACACACTTCCTAACTGCTAATAGGGAATAGTTCCCTGATTTATATGATCAGGGAGTAAAATTATAAGAACAAAACTCTACACTCCATGATGCAAAGATCTACTGAGTAGAGGGTGAGATTCATTTTTAGAAATCTAACATAATTCCCACGGGATGGGCATGACTCAGATTTTTCATTTCTTCAATGAATTGGGACGGTACAGCAGAAAACGGGAGGAGGATTATTGAATTGGGGTTAAAAAAAATCTCAAGAGAGATGTGCGGCGAGTATTAAGGTGTCTGACCTGCAAAATGGAACCGATACAGTGCGAGTGCATCGGCACAGGATTTGTATTTTTCCTTATTCATTTTCACTACGGTCCGGGACATGTTAAAGGACAGGTTTTTTATCTTTCTGTACTACAACAGTGAACATCGACTCTATATCTGAGTAACAATGGAAAGATGGCTAACTGTCTCCCAAATGTCACCCAAACTCTTCCTCGCCCTCCTGTCGGGTTAAGATGGGAGGGATGGTGTTAATATTATTCAAATTGCGGGTTGGTGAAGCCCTTTGGGACTCTTTCGTGATTAACGACTCTATGAATACAGGAGTGTTCATCATAGGAGAATAACAACAGTTTTAACAGATTTGCCCGCTCACACATTCCTCCTTCATATCTCCAAAAGCTTAAAAATGGAAATATGACTTTAAATGGATGTAATATCTTGTATTTGTGGGTGTTCAAAGAGGGAACATGAGCTCAGTTCCATCAAGCAGTGACAAATGGAAATATGACTTTAAATGTACATAAAATATTGTGTTTGTGGTTGATCAAAAAGGGAACATGAGCTCGGTTCCACCAAGCAGTGAAAGGAAACAACGGTTTGGGGCTTTATTATGCACAATGTAAAGGTTGAGAGAATGGCCTTACGGTGCTTCGAGATGATGGAGAACACCAACAGATGCTAAAACTGGAAAATGGTGTGTTATAATGCAGTACACATAAACACCTTGCCTTTCAACAGTCCATTTGAAGTGAGCCTGTGAGAGCTCAATCTGCCTCTTCAACAGGATAAAAGCAAAAGAACCCATTTTAGTAAAGCTCTCTAGAGACAGGCTTCTATTCATAAGGCCTCTGAATGCTTTAGCTGTTTCCAACCACACGGTCCTTCACTTGGTCAAAAGGAGCTCCTGGGAGGGAAAAAAATGTAGCAGTGATGAAGGATCCATGGCTCAGGTCCAGTATTCATATCCATGTTCTTCAGTTTGGTTACTCGATAGCCTAAAGAGAGACCCGTTTGTCATCATTTTTGAGATCCCCACCTGCGTTCACTCATCCATCTCATTGCTCAAACACAATGAATTGACATTGAATGCGATTGACATCTTAGGTCTTGGGCGTGAGCCAGTCAAAGACAGTAAAGGGCATTTTACCCTTCTTTGAACTGCAACATGTGTTTGTTGATCAGCCGACTTGCACTATGTTACAGAAAGTTAAAGAGAACCAATTCTATAAAATTAACCTACAAATGCAGTGACTGCAAGACTGGACGGTAAGGAAATACAAGCAGCGTAGATGGCACAAACATCAAATCTCAGTTACTCACCATACATTTTGGCTTCAGACTGAAGATCTAGCTTTGAAGGAAAGACGTGCTCTGCATGGATTCACCCAAAAACAACAGTGTACCTAATGTACATCAATCTATTGAAGTCATTAATTGGAAGAGAGTTTTTCAAGACTATATATCGCATTGTGGAGAGAGATAAGTAATCTACTCCTGAATAGATGAATAGCATTTTGGAATCTCCTGAGTGGAAATGAAAGCAGTTGGCCTCAAAAGAAGAATTCTGCCACTTCTGCTACCACTAGGGGTTGCTAGGAGAAGGGTCCCAGAGTAGTGATGGGGCGCAGTCTCAGTGAGTCAAAGGGGCCTCCAGGGAAAAGACGGTCCAGAGAGCAGGGAACTCTCATGAATGTTGGGAAATTTTCCCACAATCAAACACACAAACAGATTCATGAAGGGCAGCAAAAGGGACCGAGGAGACAGAAAGGAAGGGAGTGTGGAATGAGGAAGGCCCGGCAGTTAAAATAACAAGGGCCAAACAAGTTCATGCTCAGTCATCGGCTCACACTGTCTTGTAGATGGATAGTGTAAAAATAACTAATTATTATCTTCATATATTAGGTGAGTCAGTCAATAAATAAAAGGACAAAAACATTAAAAGCTTAAAAACCCATAATAAAAACAATAGGCTCACATCCACAATGTTCATGGGTAAAACACAATGAATTACTTTTTGTCTCCTCAATGACTCAGGATATCATTAACCCGAGGGTCGGTAACCTGTGGCCCTATAGCCCTATGGCCCTGAAAACTTGATCAAAAACGTTTGAAAATGCAAATTTTATATACTGTATATATACTCTCTCTCTCTCTCTCTCTCTCTCTCTCTCTCTCTCTCTCTCTCTCTCTCTCTCTCTCTCTCTCTCTCTGTCTCCCGTTTTGATGCATTCCCTTAGGATTCAAATTTTGAAACTTGTTACAGACGGTCATTCAATCTAGTCAAAGAACTCTGCACATTGTACAAGAATTCAGATAGAGTCAGCTGTGTAGATATTTATGCTTTGGGACTATAAAGTGAAGGACAGCGGATACAAGATCACGCTTTCTCCATGCTGACTACAACCTTTCTGAAGAGATTACATCTTGATAAAAAAAATGCATGCCTTGTTTCCAGTGGGACAGCGAAAGTCTTCAAACTTCCTTTTATAGAAGTAACCCCCCCCCTCCCCCACCGCCTCTTCGCCATACTGGATATTATAAATAAGAAGCAGGAATGCAGAAAGACAAGAAATAAACATCCAAGCTGCTCTGTTATCTACACCCAGCTGTGCAGTTTAGTAGACAATCTTTCAAGCTGATGTCATACAGGCACACAGTGAGAGCATTGAAATAGGTCTGCTAGAATTTGACACGGAGTAAACTATTGGACCTCGAGTTCTCGGTCACATAAATATAAGTAAAATAGTTTTTGGGCGCCATATGCAATTAATGCCAAATGCATGCTCTTTCCATGTGAAAACACCAGAATGATGTTCAGTATTCAACAAAGATCCACTTTGAAGGAGCACACCAAGTTGTAATTTGATTGTAAAAGTGAAGGTCCATCGAACCAACTTATGAATATGAACAAGAATCATAGAGGAAGATTTAAGAGCATAAAATAAAATGTGAAACTATCATTGGTTGGGGTTCACCTTCAGATAACATTGATTCGTGATGCAGAAAGTAGATTATTGGCACACTAAATTCGAGATGTGTAAGTGAAGAGGAACCTGTTGGCAAGAGAACACTCTGGAGTTGACGTTATGGAGTTTTGATAAACTATTCCATATGTGCCCCATTTCCCAAGTGAAAGAGCTGCTTTGTGCTCAGCAAAATATCAAACGCACATGTCCCAAATGAAGCCCCCCAATCTGTCCACCACCAAATCCTTCTCATTGCTTCTACCACTACGGCCCTTTATCTGTAACTCAGGGCATTATTAGCTCAGTATTAGGGCACAAGCCTAAGAATTGATGCTCTGGTCTCATACTTCATGCTGTACCCTATTGATAGACTTCTAATTGCATGGAGACAAGGGACCTGGACAACACATGTAAGCTGTGAACTGTGAGCTGGAGGTGAAAATGTGCAAGTTCAAGTGAAGCAAGGGTGGAAAAAAAGGGAGAAGAAACACAATGTGAAGAGTGTAGACTGTAGATACTTTAAGACAAACAGTACAGCATGGTGCAATTTTGACATGTTGAGGGGCAGAAGCTTTCTTTCCTGCCAATATGCATTGTATATTTAATTCGGAGTAGACAAAAATTTCGGTATGCATGCAAGTTTAACTTAATTTAAATGAAGGCTTCCTGCCTGGCGACATGGTTGTGTTAGTCACAAGTTTGTCATACAAGCAGATTAGTGTGGCAATGGCTGGCATATGCCTATTGTTATTGTCTTTGGGGCATGTATAACCACTCCATTAACTCTTCCTGGCAACAAACTGTCGTGTAAATAATAATAAATATAAAATGAATCCAAGCTGGTCAAGTCTCCCCATCTAACATCTAATTTTGTACTGGATTACATTGCACTCACTAATCAATTAAAAATTTGTTATAGAGCAGTTTGAAACGGCATGAAAAAGTGCATGGGGCAAATATTGGTCAAACAACTTTATCAATGAGCAATGTTTTTCTCTTAAATCGTATTAGGAGGAAAGTACTGAAGTGTGTACGGAGTGGCTGGTTACCTGTAAGTTTAAGCCACCCAAAAAGACCAATAATATACAATTCACAATAGCCAATCCAATTGATACTTGAGGTATCACAGCAAGAGGCAAATACAAGAAAAATAACATTTTGGATTCCATGTAACACACCTGCTGTGTCCTGACCATTGGGAAGCTGTTCATCCACTGGCTAATAGCAGGAGAGACACTAAGAAGGGGAAGCTTGGAGGAGTTCAGGGATGATGATGTTGAATGTGGCTCTGAAGTATACAAACAATATATAATTAATGAGAGAGGATACCAATCCTGAATCTTGTTTTCCTTTCGGCTTTTCCCTTGAAGGGGTCGCCACAGCAAATCGGTGTCCTACCAATCCTGAATGCAGAATGCAAATTCTACTGTGGCTACAAATCCCATAAAGTCTGAACACAGGCCTGGTGACACAAAAATATATATCACAGAGTGGCAACATGCTGTGAGGTATTCATCCACCATCCATCAGCCTGTTTTCAAAAACACAGCAGAGGCCTTAATGTGCAAAAGCCTTGCTAACAATGAAATGTCATGAATGACAAAGAGCAGGTTGCAAGGTCTCTGGTCTATGACACAATAACCACGATTGATTGTAATATAATTGACCTCACAGTCTGGAAATTGTTTTAACACATCTGGAATAAGACGGGTGATCAAAATAAACCAAAATAAGACTGTTGCACAACAAACAGGATACGGGTTGGATTAAGTCTCGACATATTGTAGCGGATCATAAAGTTGCACGAAGAACCGTCATTTCACTTCAACAATAGACTGAGACATATGCCGAATGTTCAGATTCAACTTCTTGGCTGGTTCAACCACATTCTCATTTGATGCCAAGAGGTCATTGCCCAATCAGACATTCTTGGATTGCAGTACTTCCTTCTCAAACTGAGGTGTGGCTGAGCATAGAACAACTTTTCCACTGTCTATAAGCAACAGACCAGAACATGCAGTTGCAGCTTTCCATCAACCAAACCTGCAAATTGATTAATCATGGTCAAACCAGATGAAATAGCCTCAAATTACATTTATTTGAAAAAATCCATTCATCGTTTTATCCTTTTTCTGATCCGCATATCCTCACGGAGGTCACACAGCATGCCGCAGGCTATACCAACTGTCTTCAGGCAGTAGGTGGAGTACACCCTGAATCTGTTGTCAGACAATCGGAGGGCACCCGATACAGTATTTGTGTTCATATATTGCAACTACACGTTATGGGAATATATTTCATGGCGCCAGAATTATGATTGCTTCAAGCAACAACAACAAAAATTCAGGACAGTCCAGTTCTCTATTTTAGGTGAGTATACAAAGCTAAAGTCAGTGTATTTGGGGTTCGGTTAGGACAGGAGGTCATAAATACCATCTATGACTAAAGAAAGGTAGGAGATGGTTACATAGGGCATTTGTGGGGGTGGGTGGATTGGTTGCAGGGTGATCACTTTTAATAGACAACATGTGCTGTCTGGAATAAGATTATGCCTTAACAGCTAATTACTCCCAGACTTCTCCCTTAAACCCCTTGCCAGAAATTGCGGTAAGCATGCAAGCAGCCTTCACAGAAGAGCAGACTGAACCTGGGAAAAGGTCATTGGCACATACTGTGACTAATGAAGAAGTTAACGACATGGGGATTCTTGATGATCAGCGTCTGCAAGAGACAAGTCATATTTTGCCTACATCGCCTATTGTCTCGAATACAATCCGAAACTCCTTGTGCCAAATATTTTTTATGGGAAACCTCAACTGTGTGTTCACATATTTAACCTTGACTGCACAATGAGTGTATTACACCTTTAAAGCTTAATGAGTGGTCCAGATTTCTCGCTACACATTATGGCCCCAGCCCACATCATAGTATTTAATAATGGTTGGCTTCTCCATGCGGATCAAACCTCTAAAGATGGAGGGCACTGATTTGCTGTGGTGTTCCCTTGAAGGGAAAAGCCGAAAGGAAAACAAGAGTTGGCTTCTCCATGATACAGTTTTTGTGTTAACATTGTTAAATTTGTGTAGGATGGGGCATGTACACAAAGCTGTTCATTGGTTGACAAAGAACAGTAAATTCCATGATAACAATGGAGCATAACCTACATAATAATAATTGTAAGAGAAGAAGAAGACATAATTACATTGGATTATAACAGAAAAATGTACGCTTGTGTTAATAAGTTAAATGGGCCATTGCTGTTGTAATGTTGTCTTCATAGCGGATGTAGTCATAAACATCACACCGACACAACCAATGCAGGAAACACAAGCATGGTCACAATTGATCAATCCAAAATCGGATGAAACTAGACTGTTCAGTGGAAACCTTTTTTGTACTACACTTTTATTTTGTCATGCTTCCTGTATAGGAATGGAATGGTGAGAAAAACATGTTTGCTTTTCAACGTTGTGTAATAAACAGCCACACAAGAGAAAACATATTGTTTTATTGAATGGTAGTTGTTCCTCACAGCGTTCTTGTTACTTTAAAAAGCATTAAGCGATTACACTACACCTGTTGAACAAAACCAACGTGTAGTGAAGTACATTAGTTTGCGTAATAATGACTGAATAATGAGCCAGGTCCACTCCTCCCTGCCCAGTGGGAGAAAAGCTGATACTATGCCACTGTGTTGTCTGAAACCTTTAAAGTCCTCTTTCCTCCCCAGTAATGTACACACAACACACCTCTCTATGTCCTTTTCAGTCAGAAAGGCAAGATACCAGTCAGAAGCAGCCCATGTCAGCCAAAGGACCTTGTTACTCTTGGACCAGACCTACTGTATTTTCCTTTCCTCCATCCATTCGGAAACGCACAGGTAGCTGGACGAGGATTGCGCTTGCTAATCAAAACATTGGACCTAACAATACTCCTGCCAAACTGCTGCAACAGCTGCTCCAGATGAATTGGGAGGCAATTCATATGTATAGTTTTACAGTGTTGAAGATTCAAATGCTTCACGTGGCTAACACATACACATTAGCAGCTTTGGTTACAAAACATTGATATAGCATTCCTTTTCTGCAACACATTATAAAACAAAATGCCCTCCCAATATATATATATATATATATATATATATATATATATATATATATATATATATATATATATATATATATATATATATATATATATATATATATATATATCATTTTCCGTACCGCTTATTCCTCATTAGGGTCGCGGGGGATGCTGGAGCCTATCTCAGCTGTCTTCGGGCACGAGGCGGGGAACACCCTGAATTGGTTGCCAGCCAATCGCAGTATATATATATATATATATATATATATATATATATATATATATATATATATATATATATATATATATATATATATATATATATATATATATATATTCAGATTGAAGTTGACATGGGTATGAATATACATATTATTGTGTGAATTTGAAAGTGATGAATCACCCCTTTTAGACATTTAGTGAAACAAAACTTTTCTTCGAGTCCAACCGCCATTATCCCCTTGCAGGTAAAAGGCGAAGACCACTGCCACAGTCCAGATAGCAGTTGGTATTTAGTTCGTGAAACAATACAAAATTACCATTTCAATGGTCTAAGATAACTATTAACTTTGGCTGTCTTTGTAGTTGAACATGCATTTCTGCCCTGACAGTGGCAGTGCTGTTAGCCTGTTAGCTGTCACTAACTAAACGATGTCTGAAAAACAATCCCCACCACAATTCAGATGCACATACCTAATCTTGCCCATTCAAACGTGAACCAAAATAATCACTACAACATTTTCAATTTTATGGAGGTGATAATGGCTATTCCACATTGGTTGGTACATTTAATGTCACTAAAATCCAAAATATTGGGCTGATCACTTGGATATTTGCACAGACTTAAAGGACAACCGACGTCTCCGGACAAGTTGTGTCCATAATTTGTAAAATGGCTTCAAATGACTTCTACTGAGCGAATTTTACAAAGATTCCACCGCATATAGCTATATTTTACGTTTTAAAACTCACACTGAATATTCAGGAAGTCTTGTATTTGAGTTGGTGACGAGTCTGTACGTGATGTCACTAAAGGAACGCCCCTGACCGAAAAAAAAGACACATTGTAGCAGTCCTTCCATCATGTCAATGTATTTTGCTGTACTTGTTTGGTCTGAAAACCTTGTGTTACACAAAAAAAAAACGCCAGAAGAGGGCGACCAAGCTCCATAGAAGGAATTTAGCAGCCTGTGGAAACGGGCTGACTAATTCTACACGGCTTTGTCGCCATTTTCTGCCTCCCTTGGGTGCGACATTTCCCACCCCTGATGCCTCAAAATGACACGGAATAAATTCATTAATCGATTGCAAACATGTATGCTTTCTTCTTCAGAACTATTTGAATTATATTCATAACTGGATGTGTAACAAGAAAGCATATTCTCCGAATCTGAAGCCAGTGTTTTGATTATCCAGCAATGCAAGACGTCTTGGCCTGACGTCACGAACTGAGGGCGGGAGTTTCTGAAAATGCCCAATTCGCAGCTCAATTTTTTGCAGATTTTGGACACTTTAAGTCATGTTTATTGGTGTTTTGCATTTGAATAAAAATATCATATTGCATGTTTTGGGTAATTTAGATGCTATAAAACGTTTTTCTGATGTCAGTTAGGAAACAAAAAGTGACGTCGGTTGTCCTTCAACTGGACACGAGTAAAGCCGTGAATATACTTTTTTTTTTAATTGGACACCATTTTCTGACAATATATGACAAAACACTGTGTCAAAGCAGCTTCAGAAATAATTGCAATGCTTGCTTCCTTCCAAAAAATATATTAAAATTTAATGGGCACGGTGAATGTAGCAATAAAAAATGCATAGAATTAGTTTTACAAAGTCCTGATATTTGTTTTACACACAGACCCATTTATACAATCATGTGGCATTAAGTGGCCTGCCTTTTAAAAAGTAGGATAAAAAAGATTAACAAAATGCAATTTCTGAGCCTTGATCTGTTCTAACCAAACTAAATATGAGGATCACCATGTCTCTTCACATGACACTCACAAGCAACCAGTGACGTGCATTTCACACCTAGGCCTTCAGTGAAGTCCTGCTTAGTCCGACTTGAACAAATAGCCCTCGTAATACCATAATTTATGACACAACGGCTGGAGATATCATTTACAAAAGCACACGCACGCAGTACTGGGCGTGGCATCACCTTAATCGTGTACAACACAGGCTATTTTCCGGAGCAATTACACATCAATATATCTGCATCAGCAATTAGAACTTGTCATTATACGTGATACTGCAAACACTTAAAAATAAAAGGAAATTTAAAATAATTTGTCCACAAAGTTTTATGAAGTCCACCAAGAATATGCAATCGTTAACAAGATTTTACGCTAAATTATAAATAAAGAAAAACAACAAGACGTTCACAAAACGAAATATTTGTTGAAAATAAAAGTAAACAAATCTTTTTCATTTGTTCTTGAGAATAGGCTTACCTACATGCGACAGCGAGTTGTCCTCTCCTTCAGCCATTGTGGGTTAAAAAAGCGAGTAGATATACTTAGTTTTTCTGCTAAAGTTTCCGGGTCTGATCTGTTGTCAGTTTGGTTGATTTGCATAGCGCTGCCTCCGCTGAGGGCTGAGGTAAAGTGAGTTCTCTAGCTGGCCTTACTGTGCCAACTCGTGATCTGATTGGCTATCACAACTATATATCAACTACATGTACCCGTTCATGTACAGCGCACAGACGCCCTACCTGTTGATTCTGAAGGCGTTGGTCAGATTACATACAGCCTGGCGACACAAACTAGCTGAATTCTGATTGGATTTAAAAACTCTGCCCTAAAACTACAACACTGAAAGGAGCATAACCAAATGGATATAATATAACATCAAGAAAACAATATGTAGAATAATTATATATATTTAGAAAAAATACTTTTTTAATGAAATTGACTTTTATTATAATTATGATAATGATGTCTGATTATGTTAGGCCAGCAGAGAAGGCCTTGCTGGCCCTGACGGCCCACCACTGCAAGCAACATAGTCTTGACCCATTAGGTACAATGCGCCAGGTGCTAACTGCAAAGCTGTGTGGGTGAGCAGGAGGAGGGGACAACGTTGCACTTGACATGGGGCACTGCTGGTAAATCCTGATCAGCTGAGCCACAACACACATTGCTGCATCGCTGCCAGATGTTCTGAGGGATTAAATGGCTCGATACCGAACCATCCTCTTTGATTTACAGATTGTGTTTTAAGAGCTATGGAGGCCTGCAAGTAGGTAAACAACTAGTGTAACATGAATACAGTGTTTTTTTTGGTTGTTTGTTTTAGAAACAAGCAAATAAATTAGACTCTGAAACACATCAGTGACCACTGTAAGGAAAAAAAACACCCATCTTACATTTCTCAGCCACAACATTAGGAATACTGAGAGAATCGAATGAATCCGGACGTGAACAACATATGCATTGTTCTAGGTCAGGGGTCCCCAACCCCCGGGCCGCGGACCGGTCCCGGTCCGTGGGTCATTTACTACCGGGCCGCGCAGAAAGAATAAATAATTTACATAATTTCCGCTTTATTTATTATCTGAGTCTGAACTATGTTTTATTTTGGAAAATGAAAAGTCACTGCTTGCAGCGCATTTCCATGACGAGGAATGGGTGGCAAAGCTCGCTTACTTGTGCGACATATTCAACCTGCTCCATGAACTCAATCTGTCACTTCAGGGGAAAATGACAACTGTCTTCAAGTTGGCTGATAAAGTAGCTGCATTTAAAGCCAAACTGGATTTGTGGGGACGGCGCGTGAATAGCAGTGTATTTGACATGTTTCAAACATTGGTGGGGTTTTTGGAAAAGACTGAGCCCGAGCCTTCATTGACAAACTGCCAAGGAATTGATCCGCAACCCATTTGTCATCAAACCAGGTGAATCCAGCATGCCTATGCAAGAGGAAGAACAACTGCTGGAGTTAGCAAATGATGGCGGACTCAAAATTATGTTTGAGACAACAACTCTGCCGGTGTTTTTGGATTAAAGTGATGACAGAATACCCGAGATCACCACAACAGCACTGAAAACCCTGTTGCCGTTTCTGACATTTTATTTGTGTGAAGCAAGTTTTTCTGCTGTAACAGCAACAAAAACAAAACTACGGAGTAGACTGGACATAAGCAAGACACTTCGGGTGTCATTGTCTCCCATTAGCCTTAGATGGGACCGTCTCGTTGCAGAGAAACAAGCGCAGGGGTCCCACTGATTCAGTTGCAGTGAGTTGTATTTTTCATGCACTTTGTACTTGTTTTTGTGGTGTTGTGGTGGGCACTAGGACCAGGCATCTCACCCAGCAGGTGCATGGGATTTATGTCACATATATTTGACTGCATTTTCTGTTTGACTTAGATCCAGTTGTTAGCCGTTGGAATAAACACGTCTCCACATTCAGTCGTCTGTGCTCTTTCTTCAACGGCTACAATGTATCTTATTTTGAAGGCACGTTTAAACATTACCATGGTGACCATAGAGCGTTAAGGGGCAGAGACGATGTTACATATGTTGTTGGCGCGATGTTACCAGGACTCTGCTTATAAAGTTGGATAAAAATACAGAAAGAAAAAAAAACCAGTTTCCATCCCTGTCGTATAATTTTATTGTATTTAGCCGCTGGTCCGTGAAAATATTGTCTGACATTAAACCGGTCCGTGGCGCAAAAAAGGTTGGGGACCACTGTAAAACCACCCATCCATCCATTTTCTATGCCACTGACAGTGCCCTCAATAACTATTGACATGCCGGGTTAAAATGTGGTAAATCCTTAAAATTAATTTCATTTTTGTTGTAGATGCATACTTTCATACTGAAAATTATAGTCATGGTTTACCAGAAAAAGATTCGATCTCTGCCCGTAGGCCTGTCAGTCCCCAGACCTCAACCCTATTTAAAATTAGTGGAGTGACTAAGAGTTGAGTGCAGAGCAGAGGAGCGGGCCGCTGGGTAGTTTCGAAAGATTGTGCAAAAAGGAAATGGGTGAAGATTCCACGTTATTTTTTTATAATTCTTCCATTTTGTGAAACATTATAGGGGAAGATAAGGTGCTGTTTTGTTTACAAAGGTGATTTGTAGAAGGTATGAACATCCAGGGTGCTAATAATAATGGCATACCTGATATGATGAGGAACAATTATTTCTTAATTTGGGACTGTTTCTCACAACTGATTAAATGCGCATGAAATATTAGTTTTACCACTTTCATATCAGAATCATCTTTATTGCCAAGTATGTAGAACACACAAGGAATTTATTTCTGGTAGAACATGGTGCACTAGTATCATCATCAAAAAATTGCTAAGTGGCGTTATACAGTTCCATTTGGGCTACTGTTCAAAGAGTTCAAAGAGTTCAAAGAGTTCAAAGAGTTCAAAGAGTTCAAAGAGTTAATGGCTTGGGGGAAGAAGCTGTTAAAATGTATAATGTATAATAATGTATAATAATGTATAATAATGTATAATAATGTATAAATATTTTATTTTTAAAATTTTAGTCCATCAGATTTAGAAAAAAATAATACATTAAATGCTAAGAACACATCTTATCAAGGGGTAGGCAGTGTTCCTTCCCTTAGGCCAATTGGAAGCGAATCCGGTGGACTTTCGGTGAAATATATAGTACACTGCTGGCTGGCCACATACTGTAAAACAAAAACAACATCCACATTCACACCAATATGAGAAATTCTGGTGCCTTGACTTAACCCGAGAAGCATGTTTTTGGAATGTGCGAGGAAGCCACAGTGCCAGGAAAAAACCCACCCAAGCATGGTGAGGACATGCAAACGCCATACAGCAAGGAATTAAAACAGAGAGTTCAGATATGCTGCCCATCCATCAACAACACAACTAAAACCAAAAAGTGAAACAACACAGAAGGATTTGTAAATTTTATTTAATGACTTTTCACATTGGAGATGAATACATTGTTTGTCTGTCCATCTATTTAGCTGTATATCTATTCAGCATCCTCAGTGGATGACAACCACAGCACAACAAAGTGAAGCAAATGTATCTCTCCGCGCATGCAAAAGAAAATAAAGCAGATAAAAGCCAAACATCTCATGGTGATAGGATGAAGTAGGATTGTGTGTCAAGCTTTCGTTTATTTAAAAACACTGATGATAAACTAATTGAAATAAAACAATAATCGAGTGTGTGTGTGTGTGTGTGTGTGTGTGTGTGTGTGTGTGTGTGTGTGTGTGTGTGTGTGTGTGTGTGTGTGTGTGTGTGTGTGTGTGTGTGTGTGTGTGCGTGCGTGTGTGTGTGTGTGTGTGTGTGTGTGTGTGTGTGTGTGTGTGTGTGTGTGTGTGTGTGTGTGTGTGTGTGTGTGTGTGTGTGTGTGTGTGTGTGTGTGTGTGTGTGCGTTCCAAGTGTTACCAAGTGTGTAACTGGAAGATATGACATTTACAAAAATAATACCACTAAATATTAAGATGAAGCACTGGCATTGCTGAGTGCTTGACAATTGTTTGACTTGCATGATCAAAACACTAAAAAATGTAACAAAAAAGTCTAAACAAGGATACGTACACACACATATACACGCGTATACACGTATACACGTATAAAACAAGGTCTGACGTATACATTTCAGACATGAATGAATAAGGAGATATAGCGTCCTCTATGGGTACCTAACCGCACAAGCGGCAATTTACAATTTATACGTCAATTAGAAAAAAAACATTGAGTATCCATGTAAAGGACGCTCGTTGGCATTTTAGCACACATGTGAAAAGACTAAACTGTCACTGTAACCGTGTAACCTATAAATAAATAAAAAACATTGAGGTAGCATCTATCCTGACGCCAAACGACGTTTTTTAACGACTGGTGCTCGCTGGGAGCTATCGTTGGCTTGATTTTTCACAAGCTTCAAACAGATGTCGCGTAACAGCGTCCACAACGCATGCATTTCTTTTTTTAACGACACAAAGGTGGTGTGAGTGGGATGTGAAAACGTAAAATGACTGTCACGCTAATATTTCCTTGCAACAAAGCCCTCAAACGTGTGCAACCTCCACGCCGATGGCAGCCTCGCCGCTACCTCCCCGGCTGATGAGGGCACAGTCGAGGGGGGTTGACAGCACCCACGCAAGCCGTCCACCTCACCATCGTTTACGGGGTAAAATGAAACTAAATCGGTGCTTACCGTCTCGGTTCTTTGCGGAGAAAGCAGGTTGTGATGGCGATGATGATAATAATAATCCTTTACTGTTGTCACCGGATCAATGTAGTGTGTGGGACAGTTGCGGCGACGTCCTCCTCATTCATCTGAATGATCGTGAACTGCAGAGAGACTGTCAGGTCAGTCAAAACAGAGGCAGCACCACGCCTCCCTTCTTAAAGCTACGGCGCACTGCTGTGCGCGTCAGACACATTGATTCGTAAAAACCGAAAGGTGCAAATCGAGAATCTTGTCATTATTTTTTATGTGTTGCACGTGGCCACATATTAACGGTGTAACAAACAAATGAAGAATTATTTCTGGTTATAATTCGTTTAGTCGTGCAGCCATTGTAAATCATGTGTGTGCTAAATATTCTGCAAATAAACCCTTCGAATTACTGTTCATCGACTTCAGCCTTTATTTAGATGACTCATCATCCGATATTAACAAACATGCGGAGGAAAGAAGGCTACTCTCCCCCAACACAAACCAAACTTTTTCCAAATTGTAGATTAAATTAGCCTTTATACAGTGAAGAAATTACATTTCACAGCAGCAAAGTGGAAAGGAAAGAAGTAGAAAAACAAAATAAAAGCGACTGTAAAGACAGCCAGTCTCGCGGAGCCATCTTGAAGTCATAACAACAACAAAAACAAAAATAACAAATAATGCGACACAACCCAAAAGATACAGACAGTCATTCAATCTGAAGCATTTTCTGCACCCACTTTGTTGTCTGAAGCAGTTCTAGATCAGTGGTTCTTAAACTGGGTTTGATCGAACCCGAGGGGTTTGGTAAATCGGTCTCAGGGTTCGGTGGATCCCCAGCCCCAGAGGTCCACCCCTCAGTCTAGTCTGCGGGCACAGTCATTGAAAGTGTTTTGACTTCATGCACTGCGTTGGTTTTGTTATTTGAACTAAGTGATGTTAATGCACAATTCATTCCGTGCACCTGAATTAAAAAAAATAATGTTTTATTTTTTATGAAAGAAGGGTTCGGTGAATGAGCATATGAGACTGGTGGGGTTCGCTGCCTCCAACAACTTTAAGAACCACTGTTCTAGGTGAAATAAAGAGGAAAAAAAGGTTTATTTCACCGGTGGATCAGTTTTATATTGCCAAGCTGCTGGAACGGCAATTCAGTGTCCCCTTGGTATACATGGGTATAACACTTCATGCCTTGGGAGTTTTAACATAATTTTTGTTGTAGGTTTTAATTGCAGTCCATGTAAAGCAATGGATGCGCATATTTTGTCTTTTGTTCGGCTTTTTGTGCATTATGTTGAAGTGTATTGAGGACCTTCATTTAAAAAACAGCATTGTGCTTTGCTGGCACTTGCCATCTTGGTCCGAAAGAGCTACGTTGTAATGAACTCAGTTTCATGCAGCGGCCGAACATCAACACCTGCAAAGCCTTTTCTCCTGGCCAAAACTATCTGAATCACAGACTGATGTTAATTATGTTTTGTCCATGAATACTTATTAAATAATTTATAATAAAATAATACTTTTCCTCCGTCGCGCTGCTTCCAGACGTGTTTTCACATTTAAGCATTTAACCAATCACATTTCAGCCATCATTTGTTACCAGGGTAAGAAATCTACTTGCATGCTTTCACAATAATCAGTCGCGAGCTGCATAAGCAAATGTACTGTGTTGATTCAATGGCTGTTTTGTCAACCCACAAAGGCTGAAGAATGAGAAGAAAATGATTTGGTTTGCAGATTTACTGTGCAAGCCAGTTTTCAAGAAAAGTTGGACATAATTAAGAAAGGTCGGCTTGCATAAATCGCAAATAATTATAATAATTATAATAATTGCAATTTTATGAGGTTATTATTGATGCTTCATCATCCTTCGCCAATCGTCTTTGCAGTGTGAAAGAGCGACTTCTGACCCCATATCATGAATCCACACGTTGATGGTAAAAACTCAGTTTAATGACAGTATTTCTTTCTTCACAAGTTATTTCCTGGCTAACAGTACCCTGTAGTACAGTACAGGACGTGTAGAAAATGACACCACACTTTTTTACATTGGCAGCTGTGGATAGATTCAGGTGTAGCACTACTGAAGGCCGAGGAGTGACAATCATGGCCCGCCAATGGTTTCAGATTGACAAAAGTAGTACTTTGCTCCAACTCAAATTACTGTACCAATTTTGTTATGCAACCCATTAAACCCTGACATGCTACATATTGCACATCACACATTTAATACATCAAAAACAGTTTGCAGAGTATAGTCTGGTGTCTCAAAGCAGGCATTTAATCCTCTAATATATGAAGAAACCAAGTGAGTGAGTGGCAATATTTTTTACCTCTCCATAGCCAATAATCATTCATTAACATTAACATTTAGCTTGTAGTCGACGTGCACATTCCACCATGATGTCCCTGATCCACTGATGGAAAGATGCTTTGATCCTCTCTTTCATCTAGAACTGTTTCATATAACAAAGAGGGTACAGAAAGTGCTTAAGAATGACTCTCTGTGTCTTTGTGTTGTCATATTGTCCTTGTTTGTCATATTATTTGTTATTTAGTTTTTTTTTTTAATTCTTTTGACTTCAAGACGGCGCCGCGAGTGGCTGCCTTTCCAGCAGCTTATGTATTTTGTTTTTCTACTTTCATTCCTTTCATCACTTTGCTGCTGTGAAATGTAAATTTCGCCAATCCAATTAACTGCCAATTCAAGAGAACCCCTTTAACCTATGGTTCAAGCAGACATCAACTTGAATTTGGTGTGTTTGAGAAACAGCCATATCCAGCTGTGCTATTTGGGTTCATGAGATTATTTGTAAGCACAAAGTAGTTGAAAACAAAGTTGATGATACCCACAGTAATTCAATTGTCTCGATGAAATAAAATATCTGTCACATTAATTACAACTTGAGTGGCATTATTGTTGTTCCCAGTATTGTGTTGTCTGTATTGTTCCTGAGGTTGTGCATTTTTGTGCTGATTGGATTTATTAGATGGCACTTTTTTAATAGATGAATGTCATGATGACTTCATGTTTTAGCCAAACAAAAACCAACAGTTGGAAGTAATCTAATGAGGGTGTAAATGGATAACTACTAATCACTTCCACCCATGCTGTTTACTCAAGAGGCACTCTAGCGAGGATGTAGTGGGAAACTGAAGTTTGCTCAAACGGCCTGAAGAAAAACTGATACCGATACAGCAATATCCAACAACCATCCGCACTCACAATCACACCATGGGACAATTTGGTGTCTTCAATAAGCCGGACATGCATGTTTTTGAAATGCAGGAAGAAAACGGAGTACCCGGAGAAAACACATTCAGGCACAGGGTAGCTTGATAATTCCACACAGTAGCCGCAATCAAACCCTGCACCTCTGCACCGTGAGACCAAAGTGCAAACCAGTCGACCACTGGGCCTCACTATACTGACTCTAACAACAACCACAGCACCACCACCACCACCAAAAACATCAACAAAACAACAACAACAACAACAACAACAACAACAACCATCATCATCATCATCATCATGTCTGAGTTTGTGTAAATCGGACTTTTGATGAATCAGAATCAGAATCATCTTTATTGCCAAGTATGTAGAACACACAAGGAATTTGTTTTCGGTCGAACACGCTGCACTAGTATCATCAGCAAAAATATTGCAAAGAGGCACTATACAATTCCATTTGGGCTACTGTTCAAAGAGTTATTCGCTTGGGGGAAGAAGCTCTTGAAATGTCTGCTGGATTTGGTGCGCATGGATCGGTAGCGCCTGCCTGAGGGGAGTAGCTGGAAAAGGTGGTGGGCAGGGTGCGGGGGGTCCAGTATGATTTTCCGCACCCTAGTTTGGAGTCTTGCAGTGTGCAAGTCCTCGAGAGTGGGTAGGGCGGTGCCAATATTTTTTTTCCGCCGTCCTAACTGTCCGTTGAAGTCGGATTTTGTCCATTTTTTGTGGCGGCCCCGAACCAAACAGTGATGGAAGAACGCAGGATGGATTCGATGATAGCCGTGTAGAAATGTTGCAGCACCTCCTGTGGCAGACCATGCTTCTTTAGCAGCGTCAGGAAGTACATTCTCTGTTGGGCCTTTTTTAGGATAGAGTTGGTGTTGACTTCCCACTTCATGTCCTGGGAGACTGTGATTCCCAGGAACTTGAAGGTCTCAACGGTTGACACCAGGCAGTTGGATAGTGTGAGGGGTAGCTGTGGTGATGGATGTTTCCTGAAGTCCACCATCATCTCAACTGTCTTGAGCGCGTTCAGCGCCAGGTTGTGACGGCTGCACCAGAGGTTCAGCTGCTCCACTTGTTGTCGGTACGCAGACTCGTCGCCGTCTTTGATGAGACCGATGACCATGGTGTCGTCTGCGAACTTTATGAATTTGACAGCTGGGTGCGTTGAGGTGCAGTCATTCATGTAGAGAGAGAAGAGCAATGGAGAGAGGACGCATCCCTGCGGGGCTCCAGAGCTCGTGGTTCGTGTTGAGGATGATATTTTCCCCAGTCTGACCTGTTGTGTCCGTCCTGTCAGGAAGCTGAGTACCCACTGGCAGATCGTAGGGAACATTCCAAGCTGGAGAAGTTTGGGGATGAGGAGTTCTGGGATGATGGTATTGCACGCAGAGCTGTAGTCCACAAACAGGATCCTTGCGTAGGTTCCTGTGTTGTCGAGGTGGTCGAGGATGTGGTGCAGTCCGATGTTGACTGCATCCTCCACAGACCTGTTTGCCCGGTAGGCAAACTGAAGAGGATCTAGCAGAGGTGATGTTCTTTAGGTGGTTCAGCACGAGGCGTTCAAAGGACTTCATGACCACAGACGTCAGAGCAACAGGTCTGTAGTCGTTCAATCCCGAGGGTGCTGGTTTCTTTGGAACTGGGACGATAGTAGACTGTTTGAAGCAGGATAGGACTTCACACTGCTCCAGGGATCTGTTGAAGATTCGTGTGAAGACCGGAGCCAGCTGGTCAGCGCAGACTTTCAGGCAGGAGGGGGACACTCTGTCAGGTCCCGCAGCTTTCTTGATCTTCTGCTGCTTGAAGAGCCGCCTCACGCCCAGTTCGTGGATCTGTAGGGCATAGGGCGGAGATACGGTAGTTTCTGGTAATGGTGGGCATATGAGGGAAATGGGGGTTCCCTTTTTAAATCGGCAAAAGAATGTATTAAGGTCATCAGCCAGACCATTGTCGTACACTGCCTGGGGTGATGGTAAACGATAATTTGTTATTGCTTTCAGGCCATTCCACACCGATGCAGAGTCGTTAGCGGAGAATTGTTTGTTAAGCCTCTCCGCATAACTCTTCTTTGCGATGTTAATTTCCTTTGTCAATCTGTTTCGGGCGAGTTTGTAAAGCGCTCGATCGCCGCGTCTAAATGCGGACTCTTTCTCTTTCCTAAACTGCCTGGGTTTGGGAATGAACCACGGCTTGTTGTTGTTGAATGAGCGGAAGGACTTTGTTGGTACACACATGTCCTCACAGAAACTAATGTATGATGTTACAGTGTCTGTGTATTCATCCAATGTGCCCGTTGAAGTTTCAAAGACGCTCCAATCAGTGCAGTCTAAGCATTCTTGTAGCGCTAACTTTGCTTCATCAGTCCATTTTTTAACTGTCTTGAGTACCGGTTTTACACATTTGAGTTTCTGTCTGTATGTGGGAATTATGTGGATTAAATAGTGGTCAGAAGGACCCAATGCTGCATGCGCCACAGACCGGTATGCACCTTTCAGTGCTGTGTAACACTGATCTAGAATGTTTATTTCTCTGGTGAAACAGTCAATATGCTGCTTGTATTTGGGAAGTTCACGGTTTAGACGCGTTTGATTAAAATCGCCCAAAATGATCAAGGGTGACTCTGTGTATTTTACTTCGAGTTCGTTTACATGGTCCGCTAGCGTTTGTATACACGCGTTAGCATTAGCTTGTGGCGCGATGTACACGGCGACGAGAATAAAGGAAGCAAACTCACGTGGCGAGTAGAATGGCTTGCAGTTGAGAGACAGCGATTCCAAGCCAGGGCTGCAGTGTGCGTCGAGCATCGTGACATCGGTGCACCATTCTTCGTTGATGTAGAAGCATATTCCACCACCTTTGGATTTCCCCGATTGCCCCGTGTCGCGGTCGGCTCTGAGGAGACGGAAGCCGGGTAGCTGTAGCGCGGAATCCGGGTGGCGGTCACTGAGCCAGGTCTCAGTGAAGCACAGCTCAGCAGAGCGTGCAAATGTTTTATTGGTTTTTGTGAGAAGAAGTTCGTCCATCTTGTTTGGTAGTGAACGTAGATTAGCGAGGTGGATCGATGGGAGCGGCGTTCGAAATCCACGCTGCCGTAGCTTGACGAGCACGCCGGCTCGCTTACCCCTCCTACGCCGACGTCTCAAAGCTCCGTACAGAGCTGCTACGCCGCTCGCGAGCAGCCCCGAAAAACCTTGTAGATTTTGGTGTGTCGGTGAAAATAGTCCAAAAGTGGATTCCCCAATGCTCAGTAACTCTTCCCTCTTGTAACTGAGTCGCGTAGGGTCGCAAAAAACAAATGAAAATGACAAAACCAGGAACAATACTAGGGAGCGTATGACCGAGGTTGCCATTCGCGGCGCCATCTTGGATGAATTTGCTGCTCTTTGCAATAGACATAAATGGCATATACAATTCCATAAATCCTCTGTGTCACTGCAAACATGCAGTGTCCTCAGAGTGACACCACCGTAAATGAAGTGTTTTTTTTCCAATGAAGTCAGTAATAAGGGAGGTACAGTTTTGAACACCTCACTGCCTGATTTCAATCAGGGAAATAGATGATCCTACGACTGTCATCGTGCCACGGTTAAAGACTGGAAGTCTGAACAATTTGTGATAATATCACATTTTCGCTCATTCTGCACAGAAAGCCAAGAACAACATCGAGTTGGTTGCATCTGTGTTTCGATGTTTCAAGACGTGCCTTGAATTGACAAGTTGAACATGTGAAAAGGTCTCGTCAACACCTTGTGATCCCAGGAGCGTCTGGGAGAACAGCATAATTTCTAACTGATTTAACAGACATGCACATGTCCTGTAGGTCTAGTCAATGAGCTATAATGTAAAGTGAAAGAGAAAGTAGAGGAGGGGATACATGATATTTAAACTAGACAGCTTAGATAGTTTTCAAATGGGTTTCCCTTTAAAATACCCCTGCTCTTGCAAAATAGAGGTTAAGACTTCATTTTGTCTCATGGATCTAGTCTACAGACGCATGCTTTATAATAATGCTTAATAATAATAATAAATAATACAGTGATGAGAAGGTTTCTTCAGCCGTCATTTGTACTTTTTTGAAGGTGTCGAACGTTTCGCCTCCTATCCAAGAAGCTTCGTCAGCCTACAGACGACAGCTGAAGAAACCTCATCGATGGACCACTCCTGTACGACTGAGAGCTTACACAGACGTAAATAATAATACATTTCATTTATAAGCGCCTTTCAAAACTCTCAAGGACACTTTACAGTCTTAGGATATTTTTTTCTACGGCTGATCAGCGGCAGCCTCACGCACCAGTGTTCACTAAACCCGGAAGTAACATCAATGGCCCAGTGGGAGTTTGAAAAGACACCTACTATTGCACTATTATATTACTTCTCATCCTAACAAGTAACACATGAATGTGTTGAGTACACTGCCAAAATACTTTTAAAAGGAAAGTTTATCCCAAAACTTCTTTTCAACATATTCTATGTTCTGCTAGTCTCAATGTGGCATTCCGATTAGTAGTGTATTTGTGCAACATGAGTTAAGCAGAAAAATGCACCTGTTTTTGTCCATATCAACGGGCAGCCATTTTTCCACTTGCTGTCAACTGAAAATGACTCAGCAAACAATCGTGGCACAGCATCAGCAAACAGGACACTATCAGCTCCTGTCATCACAGTCAAAGTGATGCCAATGATGATGATGTCATGTACATGTGCGCACGGAAATTGAACTAATATTTTATTTGGAGACAACATTCTTATCATTCAGAAACAAAGCTGACCAATATGGAAAGATGATCAATTTTCATGTTGATCAGGCGGTTGCTGCTCAATGAATGAATATATTGATGACATCACATCCAAGATGCTTGCGTTAACTCAGACATTGTTAAATTGGTAAGCAAAGGATGTATAAAACATAACAATGGTACTGTATGACCAAGTACATTAAACGGCACATGCATAAATTAACCGTAAATTTTTCCGATCCGCTTTATCCTCACAAGAGTCGCGGGAGGAGATGGTGCCAACCAGCCCTATTTGGGCAGCCGGCGGCGTACACCCTGAAACGATTGCCAACTAATCACAGGATAAACAGAGACTAATAACCATCCGCGCTCACAAGCACACCTAGCGACAATTTAGAGTGTTCAATCAGCCTGCCACGCCTGTTTTTGGAAAGTGAAAGGAAACCCGAATGTCGGGAGAATTCTTCTGCAGGCACAAGGACAACATGCAAGCTCCACACCGGTAAGCTGGAGACGGAACCCTGCTGAACTTCTCCACTGTGAGGTTGATGCCCTAACCACTCAACTGTAGCCCCAACTGCATAAATAAAATGAAATGAAAATAAAAATACTGTGTGTGAGTTTTTCTTCGATGAGTCATCCCAGGATTATTATCAGATGACGCCTCCATTAAAACCAGAGGCAGTTTTTGTGTACTGGAAGACAAAAGTGGCAATTGAACTGACACAAGTTTTACAGGCCCTTTTTATCATGTTAAGATTTTTGCACATCTCCTGTACTGTTATGATTCCTCCAGTATCTGCCATAAATAATGATCACTACACAACAGTAAGACCAATATTTTTTATTCCCCCACCCCAAAAAAAAGAAAAAAGGGCACTTTAGTTTCTTACTCTACACCATTACTCTTTATAGATCCATATCTTGCCTCGTGCTGACACTGCATGAGTCTCACAACAAAGAATTGCTAATACCTCTTGTCCTAATTTCTTCCATATAACCCCTCTAACCAGACAGTGTATACTGTGTTACAACAGTACTATGATATTGAATATCTTAAAAGTATAATCAATTTTACATGTTTATGAGGACAGATTCTGTTCCCCTGATTCAAGGCATCCTGGGTGACACTTTCTTCATAAACTATTATAGCCCAAGTGATTTTTTTTCCAAATTGGCTTCCAGTGTCGAGTCATCCTCTGCCACGGAATCCCAAATTTATGCCCAGACGTTACTCAGATGTGTTTGCCTTGTAAAGTGCCAGTTGAATTGTTTCCTGTTATTTAAAGCGTCTTGTTTCTCCTCACTCGGCATTCTCTGTACAGCTGACCCCGCTGTGCTCTTTGACACAGCACAGAGGCACTCTTTTGTCCATGGAACTGCATGCTCTGCTAGTCCCCCCTCACCCCCAATGGTAATCTGCTCTCTATTTTATCCTGTTGTATGTAACCTCTCTTTGATGTCATGTGATGGTAGAGAGTGAAGGTCAATCTGTCTAAATCAAAACATCCACATTAGTTTTAACCCTGAAACAATAGCAGGTCAATTGTCTATGTTGCTTCCTTTCTCCTTTTCCTGGAATGGGATCATGCTCTTTGGTCAGCATTCTTACACTGGGTATTCAATGTAATGTAACATCCACCCATCTATTATCTGATCTGTTTATCCTCAACAGGGGTCGTGGGTGTCCTGGAGCCTATCCCAGTTGTCTTTGGGCAGCAGAGAGGTATACCTTGAACTGGTTGGCACAAATAGACAACCATCCATTCGCATTCACAAAAAGCTGATTACCCGAAACAGAACTCAAATGCACAACTTCTGCACATTAATATAGACATGCTAATTAGTCAAGCACCGTGCAACCCCAACAACATTCTTTTGTGATTGTTCTCATTATAATCACAGAGTTGAAGCCTATTCCCTCCATCCATCCATCCATCCATCCATCCATCCATCCATCCATCCATGCATCCACCCACCCACCCAGCCACCCACCGACCCATCCATCCATCCATCCATCCATCCATCCATCCATCCATCCATCCACCCATCCATTGTCCCAGCCGCTTATTCTCACAAGGGTCGCTCCCTGGGACGAATCATTTTAAGTATGTTACGAACACACAAGGAATTTGTCACGACTCGTCTGAGCCACTCGAGTAGTCCAGCAAACAAGTCAGTCTGACAAAATACAGTTTACATTTACAACATAAACACAGTCGTTTTTCCTTCCGGGCTTCCCGATCCTAAGCTTTAACAATCCAGTTACTGAGGTTGTTCGTGCAGCAGGACTGTTGAGGCCACAACATCTTAGCTGCAAAGAACACTTTGTCACTCTCATTTAATGCTTAACATGCTTTCTAAAGGTCTCAATCATCGGTTGATGGAAACCAAAAAATATGCCAGCATAACTGCACCACTGGAGCATTATTTTATTTGCAGGTTCTTCAAATGAGTTGTATGTCTGTATTTTGACATATGCATGCTGAGGTTTACAGATTTTCAGTGACAACATCATCTGCACCAACCTGTGCATAGAAACTCTTTGGCCTAATTCATTGTGACATTTTGAAACAGATCAATATCTGGATGCTCACATATCCCACAGGACTACTCGTGTAGTACCAAGACAAGTTGATTTACCGAGACGTCATGTCGGTTCGAGTTTTTACCATTCGTCACATTGTGGGATGGTAGGAGCATAGCAGACAAATAACTGCATTTTTCTATCATTTTTTTTATCATCCTTTGACCTCAGGGGCTTCAAGGGGTAACCCTGTGCTTGATTTGTGTGAAATTTTGAGTAAGGCCGTAATTCGGCACACAAGCGCATAACATGTATATTGCTGTGACAAGGAATTTGGATGCAACAATGCTCTAAAACAGCAGGGATTTGACCGGCCTACAATGGCCTACCTCAAATTCCTTGCAGGCATTTCCTCGGTTTTTATGTAAGACTGTTTGTGTGCTGAACCATCACCTGGCCCTGGCTCCTGTCAGTAAGCACAAAAGTTGCCAGCATTTGGTGGGTTTGTGACGGAAAATGTGGAGAAAGTGGATTTAATATCGGCACGGCCAATAAAGGCCTGAGTGTGTCATTCCAGCTGCAAATATTTATCTTGTCCTCTTTCAACCCTGTCTCATTTCATATCTATTTATTTTTGCTCTATTACACCACACGGTCTTGTGCTACTCTTTCATTACTATAAAAACTCACATGGAAATTGTCATCACTGTTACTCCCATGCCTCACACGTGCAGCAGGCCAAGCGCATGCAGCTGCTGCACTCGTGAAGAGATGGAAGGAAGGAAATACAGGTTGATGGATGTGGGTCTCAACTCAATCAACAACCATACACTGTACACTGAAAGAACACACCCGCCGAATGAATTAAACTACAGAAGGACCTCAAATTTGCAATTCCTCAAGAGTTCACATACTTTTACACAATAGCCCAATATTTGCAAGAAGAAGATTCCTGGGTAGTCTCACTAAATTTGGTATATTCAGAAGGAAATATTTACTTTGGTTCAGTGGTAAACACATTTTTAGATGTTTATGGGTGTTAAAATCCACATTGTACCTGGGAATTTTGTGCAGATTTATGCAATTTAATACCACCATCCCCACTACAATTAGAAAACATCAAGCTGTACACAAAATGGCATGAAGCAGCATGCAAATTTGACCGAACATAATCATTTGTGACTCTAAAGTGTCCTTGAGAGTTTTGAAATAATAATAATAATAACAATAATAATAATAATAATAATAATAATAATAATAATAATAATAATAATAATAATAATAATAATAATAATAATAATAATAATAATAATAATAATACAGTGATGAGAAGGTTTCTTCAGCCGTCATTTGTACTTTTTTGAAGGTGTCGGACGTTTCGCATCCTATCCAAGAAGCTTCGTCAGCCTACAGACGACAGCTGAAGAAACCTCATCGATGGACCACTCCTGTACGACTGAGAGCTTACACAGACGTAAATAATAATACATTTCATTTATAAGCGCCTTTCAAAATTATTATTATTATTATTATTATTATTATTATTATTATTATTATTATTTGTTTGATGAGCCTCATTTGGGGGTCTTATTTGCTGAAATCAAACTGTGTTAAAATTCAGAACATAATGTCTTGAATCATTGCTCAGCACAATTTGAAAGAGTGCATTTGAACCAAAGCTACTTTATTATTATTATTATTATTATTATTATTATTATTATTATTATTATTATTATTATTATTATTATTATTATTCACATTAGGGGATTTATTGACAAGTGATGACTTGGAAATTCTTCAGATGGCGTTTAGTCCAACAAAGATGGCTTGCAAGCCCCTGGTGGCTCATCATTGTTAAAATCATGTCAACGGTTATACTGTGGAAAAGATTAAAATGATAAATGTCTGAATTTCTTCGGGGACTTGTATCTCAAAATGCAAACAAATCAGGTCCTTCGAGGTTGACATTTTTGTTTCCACCGCAGTTGCATTTCGCTTGCCCTAAATATGTTGCAATATTTTGGAATCAGATACTTAGCAAGTCTCGACATAATACCGATTATGCAATGATGACCTCGAAAATCCTGTCCCGCTAAAAATATCCACCAAAGGAGACGCTGCAAAAAAAGATAATAATAAACAAGGTATGTGTCATGTTTCTCAACCAAATGGATTCATTGTACATGCCGGGAATAGTGTGCAAGTACTCAGATGAATATTCCTCAAGCAGTATTCAAAGAAAGCTGTATGATAACTAACAGTCATTGACAAGCAAAAAGGCAACTAAACAAGAGTGTTGTTAGCAGTGGAAGATTCTGAAAAGTAAAGATGCTGAAATAAAAGGTTTTATCTGACTGCTTGAAACAACAATAGACATGAATGCCTCTTCATACGAAATGTTACAAAACGTCTCACCAGGAAAATGTTTTCACCAGTCGGTCGCCCGGTCACGATGCTGAAGTTTGCCTTGGACATTTTTGAAGAATTGTTAAAAGCCGACAAAAAGCAAACGTCCTTTGATCAGTTCTTTACAAAAAGGCAGGCAAAACTCACTTCTGCGAGATAATATACTAACGTGGTCAAAAGCTGTTAAATGACCGTCATTTTTAGTACTTATCCTATTCTGTTTTTTTACATGATGCACAACTCTCATTTATTGTGCAAAGAAATTTCTACAGCCAATTAATTTCATAAGCGCCTTTCATGGTCTGATACAAGCCACAGTGAGTAGTAGAGCTTTGAAAGGCGCTTATAAATAAAATGTATCAGTAGTAGTAGTAATAGTAGTAGTAGGAGGAGGAGGAGTATTAAGAGTAGTAGTAGTAGTAGTAGTAGTACTAGTCGTAGTAGAATTACCGGTAGTAGTAGTGCTTAAAATGGCGCTTATAAATGAAATGTATCATCCATCCATCCATTTTCCGTACCGCTTATTTTGTGTTTTGAAAAAATATATTATGTAAACTTTATTTCATTCATTGAAGGTGTTCCTTATAGTCTGGTGCGCCTTATACATGGAAACAGTTTGAAAATACACCATTCATTTGGAGTGTGCCTTTACTCCGGTGCGCCTTATCCACCCATCCATCCATTTTCCGTACCGCTTATTCCTCATTAGGGTAGCAGGGGTGCTGGAGCCAATCCCAACTGTCTTCGGGCACAAGGCGGGGGACACCCTGAATTGGTTGCCAGCCAATCGCAGGGCACACCTAGGGACAATTTGAGGTGGTCAATCTGCGTGCTATGCATGTTTTTGGAGTGTGGGAGGAAACCGGAGGACTTGGAGAAAACCCACGCGGGCCCGGGGAGAACATGCAAACTCCACACAGGGAGGCCGGACCGGGACACGAACCGGCGACCTCTGCACTGCGAAGCCGGTGTGCTAACCATTCGAATACCAATGTATTATTATTATTATTATTATTATTATTATTATATAATGAAGTCCAAGATGGCGCCCGAGTAGGCAGCCGTCAGCAAGTGCTCTCAGGAGCCTTGTTTTTTTTGTTTTTGTTTTTGTCTTGTTTTGTCTTTTCTTTTGTCACTTTGTGTTGTTGTGTGTCGTGTGGAATGGATGCGGATTGTTTTTCAGCATTTTTGACCACGACATTCATCAAGGAGGAGACTGTGCTGAGCGGTTGCGCCTTTTCGGCAGCATGAATATGCCAGTACTGTTTTTCAATGGGAGGAATGTCGGTGCCATTCGACTGTCATCGCTGGACACCAAAGGGGCCATTGTGCTTTTTTGCACCTGTAATGGGCAGCATCTTCACGGTCCCGCTTTGTTCAGCGGAAAGGTCGGTGCTGTTGGACAGTCTGCAGCTGGATGGATGCATGGCTTGAGGAGCCCGAGATAAGAAGAAAGGAACGTCAGCGCAGAGTGCCGATGCGTATGTGGAACTGTTGCGGCTTGGAATTGAAGCAGATTTATGTGGAACAGGAGATGTGAGACAATCTCTTTTCGTCAATGGATGCTACAGCTGCGTGTTTGATTTCAACATTTAGCTTGTAGTTGACGTGCACGTTACACCATGATGTCCCTGATCCACTGGTGGAAGGACACTTTAATCCTCTCCTCTTTCATCTAGAAATGCTTCATGTCATCACAAAGAGGGTACAGCAAGTCTTGAAGAATGAATGACTCTGTCTTTGTTTTGTCATATTGTCTTTGTATCATATTATTTGTTATTTAGGTTTTTTTTTTGTTCTTTTGACTTCAAGACGGCGCCTCGAGAGTGGCTGCCTTTCCAGCAGCTCATGTATTTTGTTTTGCTACTTTCATTCCTTTCATCACTTTGCTGCTGTGAAATGTAAATTTCTCCACTGTGAGACTAATAAAGGCAAATCCAATCCAATTATTATTAGCATTAGCATTTGCTATCTATTAGCATTTGCTCGCTATTTGCTATCTATGAGCAATCTGGCTGGCTAGCTAGCGATCTATTCACTATCCAGCTGGCTGGCAATCTAGCTAGGTATCTGTTGGCTATCAATTGGCTAGCTAGCTTGCTTTCTATCTGAGTTACTTCTGGGTTGAGTGAAGGCTGGCACATGTGGCTGCCGCTGCTCACCCACAGAAAAACTTATCCTGTGTCTGTAAAGTGACCTTGAGAGTTTCTAAAAGAAATGTATTATTATTATTATTATTATTATTATTATTATTATTATTGAAAAGTACATTTTTCTGAAATTCAATTTTTCCCTGACACTTTCTTTTCCAGAATAACAAATCTAAATGAAACCCAGCCCATGTCTCAATGCTGGTCTATCCTCAAACTCACCTCTCCCTAAGAGAGTCATATACAGTATTTGAGGAATGCAGACTGAAGTTTGATATGGCCTGGCCTAGCAAGCAAAACAGAGGGCAGAAGCCTCAGAAAATAACACAGAACCAAAGCCCAAAAGAATTCCCTTGGACACAACGACTGACCAGAAAGCTGTGCAGTGGAGGAGAAGTCTGCCTTAAATAGCTCCCTCAGACTCCACTGCTGTAGTTTGCCTCTGATAGACAGACAGTCAGCCCTTTGGTTTTATGCGTTGTTTTACCATAACTGAATTTAAATTCAATACATATGCAGCCACAGCGGAAGTAATATTCTCGATGAAAGTCTGTGTCAAACGGAAAGTGTTTTTGGGCAACATTTGACCATAAAAGGGTGTTCTTGACTAATGTTTTTTTTTACTTGGGATGAACAATCAAAGAAACAAACAAACAAATAAATAATTATAAGTAACCTGATCCTGTTTATCTGTATGAGAGACTCATTGGACTCAATTCAAGGTCTAGTCTGTGCTGTAGAAGATTTGAACAGCCTCACACATTTCTACGTCTCTCATGGGTTAATTCTTTCTTCAAATCAAAATCATGCAGGGCCAAAATTTGCAGTATGTATAATATCATCAAGAACGAAATAAGTAGTTTTTGCAAAATAAAGCCAAACTACAGCTCATAACCTTGTGTATACGTAGGGATTGAGAATCTGCAATTAACGGGTACCAGTTTTAAACTGACAATTTCGTTTTGATCATTTTTCATTGTAATTCGTTTCTGCCATTTTGAGGGAAAGAGAGGCTGGGAAGTTCCACAATTTTCCATAAACATGCCACGAACTCTGGCATAGCAGCTCTGTTAAAATTCATGACCCCTAAAACACTGATTTCTGTTTGGCCTATTGCAGGTACGTGCTTACTGTCCTAAAAATGTTTCAAAATATGGTCAGGAGAAAAATTAGTTATCCAGCAAAACAAAACATCAATAAACACCACAATAGTTTAATTTTGAGATCCAAAAATGGCAACTTTTGCATTTACCAAAGATTTTATGACAGCCATGTTTCCTGTGCCTTTCCTTGACCTCCAGCCAGACACCATCAATGATTATGGACATTTACATGTTCTCTTTCGGCAGCCATCTTTATAAATCTCATGTACCGGCCCTGAAGGAAAGTACCAGCATCATCACTTTACAAATTATAGCTTTGCCATTCATCACAGAGTATGACTTTTATCGAGTCCGTGAATGCCGATGCAACCTTGTCTTTTTCTCTTTCGCTATTGTATGTGGATCCCATTGACAGTGTCTTCTAGCGTTTTTGCAGATGTTAACTCCAATTTCCCTTCAACAGGCATTGTTTGGTATTGCTGTGTATTTTTTTTCCATTTTGTGACGTATTGCTTTAAGTTTTCTGTCCTGATGCTTTGATGTCTTCCTTGGTTTCCCAATGTGCTTGCCTTGAAAAACTTTCCATGTTGTTTGTACTTGGTACAGCTTTTTAGATACAGCTGTCTGTGAACCACTAGCATCTTTTGCAGCAATGCATGCTGATTTACCTCATTGTTGAAGTTTTATCGTCCTCCATTCTTCAAGTTGACATCTCACATGTTGGAGCCATGATACTTATCAGTCACACTTGTTGCAACAGCTCTCAAACGTCTGATCATTTCGTTTAACTGCAGACCATTAAGTAAATCTAATCTGATGCAGATGTTAGTTTAAGGAATATCATTTTGTGTAGTGATTCCATGTATCGTATTGTTCGCACTATAAGGCGCACCTAAAAGCATTCCATTTTCTCAAAAGCTTACAATGACTTATGATCCTATGCGCCTTATATATGTATCAATCTTCCGATTTCTTAGACCAAGTATTTAAAAAATTCTATAAAGCACTACAACTTACAGCTATGCATACGCTCCCCAATTTACAAACATTCGAATTAAGAATAACGGTACATAGTACGAACAATTTTGCGGGTACAGTATGTCGAAGAATGTTCAGACAGAGATGCTGTAAGCTAGATTTTGTATTGCGGGCCTTTTTCCGGCCGAGCTCGCTTGCGATTGGCTGCTTACTGTGCTTCACGCACACGTACGCACACAGACACATTAGCTTTTTCAAGGGCTGGATGTTTACACAACAGACACCAATGCTGACCAATCAGCGCTATGTGTGATGCCAATGATTTCAGGCCCCGATCCGCCGAGCTCGCTTACGATTAGCTGCGTAGAGTATGTGGGTGGGGAGGAAATCCCTCTTCCCCGTTGACGCTCTGAGGAGGAGGCGCGACTTGGCTTACAATTGGCTGTGTGGAGTATGTGGGCGAGGAGGAAATCCCCCTTCCCAGTTGATGCTCAAGGAGGACGCGATGCATTACAAAAAGTAATGGACGCTGGCACGTAATTCAGGAATTATGTGCCAGCAGCTTCCGTAATGGCTTACTGAAGACCCAAGGATATATCTCACCATACTCCAGTAGTTAGAGCATTTGTGTTTTATACTCCTCCGTTCAGTATTTGACTTAAACATACATTCCAAACGAAATATCGCACTGAAGCAACTTATGAACAAACTCACCTCACAAACGACCACTCGGAATGTATCTCGTCCGTAAGGTGGGGAGCGTCTGTAGCGGTTGTGAAAGCTGTATTGTATTGTATTCCATTTAGTGGCTCCATACCAAACCGCAGACATTAATGTAACTTCTGTACTATGATGAGATGCGCCTAGTAAATTACAACCCTATTTAAAAATGCCATTCAGTAAAGGTGCAGTTCACACTCTGAAGCCCCTTATGGTTAGAATTTTTTTTATTTTTTTCTCAGAATTGAGTGATTCCATAAAATATATCCCTTTGCTTGTTCTAAAAATGTACCTCTTACCGAGTGACACATTTTGTTTTCTTGATTTCTTTCAGTTTTTTAAGCGTCATCTGAGACTGATAATCAAAGTTTGTAGATACACCGCACTGCACGACAAAGCAGTTGAATAGGAAAGCTTCAACAAAAATGGATCTGATTGATGAGTGCCCCCCGAGGCAAAGTCGAACTGTGCACTAGTGTTAAATCATGTCGATAAAGACAGTGCGGAACCATCTCTGTTTAGATGTTCTGCAACAACGCAAAGAAAATTGCCACCAACATGATTTTACAAACACCAAATCTCTTTATGTTTCATCTCCAAGTAGGCAATGACAAGTGGCCTCTAGCAGCTTGCTGCCATGACAGCAGGATATGGTTTCTGATCGTGCATTGGTCAAAGAGGATTCCTGCGCGAACTACAGCCAAAGATGGAACAACACACAGGGATCCACACAACCTCAAATATCAAATCACAGAGTGGCAGAATCCTCTTTGGTTTTTAATATTGGCCTATCCAGTTTCGAGGGAACAATGTAAGATGCCTTCTTAACTGATTGATCAACGTTTGTTGCTCAGCTTGTCGCATGCCCGCAATCATGTTCAACGTTGCAGTCAACGTCTATAAATATATCGCAGGCAGTCACACAGAGCACCAGGGACACACAAAACTCGACATGCGCAGTCAGTCAGCAAACCACAGTTTGGGCTGAATAAACAAGCCGTGGCAAGGACTGTTCATGACTGTTCCACACATTATTTGTCTCTTTCTCCTGATTTTAAGAGGTGATTGCAATTGAATCAATGTTTTGCTTACGATCTCTATCGATTGACACTCCGCAGTGGCAGACCCTATCCATCCATTATCTAACACCCCGTGACCCTGTTCAGAGTAAGCGATGTTAACATGGATGCATGGACTGTAGCGGATTCTAGCATATAAATCTGATGAGTTATCGCATTGCATAAGTGAAATGAATGCTTTTCGTTTTGGTTTGTGCTGTACAAGTTGTATAAATATTTGAAGAGAAGGTTTCTTCAGCCGTCATCTGTACAAAAGTGAAGGTTTCGGACGTTTCGCCTCCTATCCAAGAGGCTTCGTCAGCGAACTAAAGTCTGACTGGTCGTATCGGCCCCATTTATATATCCCTAATGTCCAGACCTGGTGGCGCCGGACACAGCTATGATAGGTCCCTACTCTCAGGTTGGGGGGGGGCGTGGGACCCCCCCCCCCTGTGGCCCCACTGATTGTTCCTACATTCCTGACTAACGATTGGCCTATTACACCCACTCCCCCCGGTATCACCTCATCAGCATAACGACCCTCATCAGCATTGCGAAAGTTGCCTAACCTGTTTTGCCTGAGCAGGCTATTGTATGAACGATCCAAATTGAACCTCACACCACCAGACCGGTTTAATGAAGGATTTTGTTGTTTTATAAGAATCGCCTCTTTCACCCCCCTTTCAAACCATCTATGTTCTTTCGCTAAGATTTTAACCTCATTGTCGTCAAATTTTTGTCATAATTAAGAAACAAGAAATTCAATCCTTCACAGATCATCTCAACTCTGTAGACTTCAACATTAAATTTACTCGTGAGGACATTCAAGAGAACCAACTAGCCTTCTTGGATTGTAAAGTAATTATAAAAGAGGACAGAGCGCTAAAAACAGAAGTCTTTAGGAAGGCTACGCACACTGACCAATACTTACTTTTTGACTCTAACCACCCTTTACAACATAAACTAGGAGTTATCAGAACCCTCCAGCATAGGGCTAAACTAATACCAACTAGCACTGAAGGTAGAGAAAAGGAGGCAAAACATATCAGGAGAGCACTCACTAACTGTGGGTACCCTCAGTGGTCATTCAACAAATGTCAGAAAGAAAGAATAGCGAACGAAACCAATAATTCTCAAGATTCTAAAAGGAGAGGAGTAGCAGTACCGTACATTGCAGGAGTTTCTGAAAAATTACAAAGAGTCCTTTGGCAACATAAAATTCCTACTTATTTCAAACCGATAAACACGTTAAGGCAAAAATTAGTGCATCCAAAAGATAGGCTACCAAATGAAAAACAAAGTAATGTAGTTTATTCCATACATTGTAAGAATGAAAATTGTAAAGAGCAGTACATTGGGGAGACTCAACAAATTCTCAAAAAAAGACTTTATCAACATCGCAGGGATAATACTAGTGGGCCTCAATCGGCAGTACATTTGCACCTAAAAGCTAGCAACCACTCATTTGACGACAATGAGGTTAAAATCTTAGCGAAAGAACATAGATGGTTTGAAAGGGGGGTGAAAGAGGCGATTCTTATAAAACAACAAAATCCTTCATTAAACCGGTCTGGTGGTGTGAGGTTCAATTTGGATCGTTCATACAATAGCCTGCTCAGGCAAAACAGGTTAGGCAACTTTCGCAATGCTGATGAGGGTCGTTATGCTGATGAGGTGATACCGGGGGGAGTGGGTGTAATAGGCCAATCGTTAGTCAGGAATGTAGGAACAATCAGTGGGGCCACAGGGGGGGGGGGTCCCACGCCCCCCCCCAACCTGAGAGTAGGGACCTATCATAGCTGTGTCCGGCGCCACCAGGTCTGGACATTAGGGATATATAAATGGGGCCGATACGACCAGTCAGACTTTAGTTCGCTGACGAAGCCTCTTGGATAGGAGGCGAAACGTCCGAAACCTTCACTTTTGTACAGATGACGGCTGAAGAAACCTTCTCATCGATGGACCACTCCTGTACGACTGAGAGCTTACACAGACATAAATATTTGAATGAAAGATGCATGTGTGTGAATGTGATCACGTCTCTGTGCGTATTGAATATTCATCAAGTGCCATATACTGTATACTCTTACGTTGATAGACATGCTATTGACATTGCCATTGGCTGTCCCTGTACTGTGTAAATATGTGGAAGTGAAACCACAGTTAAACTACAGCTAGCACAAACTTATTTACGTATTTATGCTTATATTATGTTAACAGTATATGAATGATTTCACGGAAAGTAAATGTTTTAATGTGCATCATCCATGAAGAATTAAAGAGTGTTGCCACACCTTAGAAACTTGCTGTCTGCAACTCCCCTGACCCCCCTTGGGGTGAAACCTCAGCTATTTCAAATCTTCTTCTTTTCCTTTCGGCTTTTCCCTTCAAGGGGTCGCCACAGCGAATCAGTAACCTCCATCTTCAGAGGTATGATACGCATGTTGTTTTGGCCCAGCTTTTACGTCGGATGCCCTTCCTGACACAACCCTCTGTATTTATCCGGGCTTGGGACCGGCACAAGAAGACTTATATCCCTTTGTGGCTACAGAACAAGCAACACACTCAGTAAAAGGCTCCCAAACACAAAATGATTTCAAATGATATTTAAAATAAGAGATCACATTTCCTCCAAGAAGCCCAGACCAGCGCATGGATTGTGTTTACCGCTTTTCTTGTGCTTGTCTGGCTATACTGTATAATTGCTTTAACGAGAGGGGATATGGTCAATCCTTCAAACCACTGTCAGTTTTTGAGGGAGCACAATACGAACAAGATTAATCACAAAGATTTGAATCGATGAGAAGGTTTCATCAGCCGTCATCTGTACAAAAGTGAAGGTTTCGGACGTTTCGCCTCCTATCCAAGAAACCTTCACTTTTGTACAGATGACGGCTGAAGAAACCTTCTCATCGATGGACCACTCCTGTACGACTGAGAGCTTACACAGACAAAGATTTGAATGCATTACAATTTGCCTCATGCACAGTTCTCATGCACAGTGGGAATCAAATTGCCAAATCTCTGAAAATGAAGAGTCAAAAATGGTGCAGATTGCATTTGTTGTGCGTTCATACATTAGAACACAAACCAAAGCGGTTCTTAACACAATCGTGTTAACTGAACAACAACACACAAAAAATGATTTTATGATTATCTTTGCTTTTTGTCTGTTTGTGCGTGCGTGCGCACGTGCATTTGCAAATGTAACTAATGCTGCTGAAAACCTCGAAAAAGTGCTTTGAAACTTGCCAAGACAAGCAGCAGGTAGTCAGACATCATTCTAATACAGTAAAGTCACACTCATTAATTATTTTTTTGACTTGTAGTGTTTCAAAAACAAAAGTGCCGAACAAATTGTCTCTTTCAAGTCACTTGGCAAACCCAGAATACCGGCAGTAAATCTTTTGTCCAGTCATCAGCTCATCTGTATTCGAGCACCAACATGTCAGCAATAGTCAACCGAAAGGGTCCACTGTCTTCTCAGAGAGCCATTGTCTCTCACATAATAGAAAATACCCCCCAAAACAAAGTCCGGCACGAAGGAATGCAGGACGTGTGTTACCATTGTGAAACACATTCTGTCGAGTAGATTACCCACACAGTCCTCTCCGCAATATTTCTCCCTCTCCGGGCACTATCACGGTTGTTTTCCTACAATTATTATGTTAAACAATTTTTCGTCTTTCCACAATTTCAAAGTAGTATTGAAGGACAACCAACATCACTTTTTTGTTTCCTAAAAAACGCTTTATAGCATCTAAAATACCCAAAACACGCAGGCTGATATTTGCAAATGCAAAACACCAATAAAAATGACTTAAAGTGTCCAAAATCTGCAAAAAAAATTGAGCTGTGAATTCGGCATTTTCAGAAAGTCCCGCCCCCAGTTCGTGACGTCACCCCAAGACATCTTGCCTTGCTCGAGAATCAAAACAATGGCTTCAGATTCGGAGAAGATGTATTCTTGTTACACATCCAGTTATGAATATGATTCAAATAGTTCTGAAGAGGAAAGCATACATGCAATCGATTAAAGAAGGTCTTCAGGGTCATTTTGAGTGATCAAGACTGAGGTGTAGTGTCACAGAAAATGCAGAAGATGGCGGCAGAGCTCCGTTGGAAATAGTTTTATTCTTCACTTTGGAATTTTTGTCAACGAATATCAAAGAGTTGTCTCTGTGTAACATACAACCATTCACCATTGCGTTATTTATGTTTTCCTTCTAATTTCGCCATCAACACGGATCAACACGAAATTTTCAGACCAAACAAAGTACCGCAAAATGCATTGAGGTGATGCAAGGTATGTCCTTTCTCGGTGAGGGGCGTTCCTTCAGTGACGTAGGGTGAGGACTCGTCACCAACTCAAAAACAAGACTTCCGGAATGTTCAGCGTGAGTCTTAAAATGTAAAATATCGCTATATGCGGTGGAATTTTTGTAAAATACGCTCAGTAGAAGTCATTTCAAGCGATTTTACAAATTATGGACACAACTTGTCCGGAGACGTCGGTTGTCCTTTAAGTAAGAAGAATGCCTCCTGCTTGGCTACATTTGGCATCCATCCAAAGATCAGATGAAATAGTGGAAACTGCATGACACACCTATGCTGAAACGGGAGACAATGGTAAAACCATCACTCTACTAACAACCTCTTAAAAGCCTGATGTATGGTTCTTTAACTTGACAGTATGATGATTATTAAATATTCATTCTAGTGTGGGATGTGTTGTTGTTCAATTTCACCCATCTACTATTAAAGATGGAGTTTGCGGATAACAAAAAAAAAAGTATTTATTATGTACGTATGAATGATACGAGAGTAGAATTTTAAATGTTATTTTTAAATCATCCTTCTCCAAAACCATCATATATCTAATTTGATTGGCATCATTATTTGAAAATGCATCACACACGGACAAAAATATCCGATCAGAAACTTAAGAGACAGAAGGTTTGACTGAAGAGGTTGTCTGTCATTTGTTATGCACACATGGTTACACGCCAAAGCTTTGCTCAGACTTGTTTGCTTTGCTGGATTATTCACCTCTGGATAACTACAAAAAAATGAAAAAAGAGGGACAGCTTTTGAGGCATAACAAAGGGAAAAAGGGAAAAACACGTCTAGCACAGTGTCCTATTTGGTGGTAACATTTAGGACTTTGCCTGTTGGCCAATTTGGCAGACCTCACTGCCAGATTCCAATGTTCAAGCTACACAACAATTGACAATTTAAACCAGAAAGTCTAAAAATTCACCTGCCCGGAACTTCTTTAAATAATGGTGCAGCTGATCGAATGCAACACAGATCTAGTGTTTTGACTGAATCCAGGCACAATTGTGGAATGTGTGAGGAAGCACAGCAGAAGTGGGATCATAATATATATGTTAATGTACTCGACATAAGATAGTATGTTGCAAACTCTACACTGGAGCCGAGAGTTGAATTCAAAACCTCAGAACTGTGAAGCAGAATGTCAACCACTAGTTTTATCATGCTGCTGTCCTCAATTGTAGTAACTACAAGTACCTGCAGCTACTTTCCCCGACTGCATTTACTCTGACAGACTTGTTCCTGGTGCAACGAAAACAAAGGTTCTCATTTTGAGAATGATTGATGATAAGGTTTCTTCAGCCGTCATCTGTACTTTTTGAAGGTGTCGGACGTTTCGCCTCCTATCCAAGAGGCTTCAACAGCGAACTAAAGTCTGACTGGTCGTGTGCCCGAAGACGGTTGGGATAGGCTACAGCACCCCGTGACTATAATGAGGACCAAGCGGTTTGGAAAATGGATGGATGGACATTAGGTACACATAGACCAGTATTTTGCAACCTTCATTGAGCCAAGGCACAATACAATACAATCAATACAATATGTCTGTGTAAGCTCTCAGTTGTACAGGAGTGGTCCATCGATGAGAAGGTTTCTTCAGCCGTCATCTGTATTTGAAGGTTTCGGACGTTTCGCCTCCTATCCAAGAGGCTTCGTCAGCGAACTCAAGTCTGACTGGTCGTATCGTCCCTATTTATATATCCCTAATATCCAGACATGGCGGCACAGCTATGATAGGTCCCTACTCTCAGGTTGGAGGGAGCAGAGGACCACTCCCTGTGGCCCCACTGATTGTTCCTACATTCCTGACTAACGACTGGCCTATTTGCCCCACTCCCACCGGTATCACCTCATCAGCATTACGAATGTTGCCTAACCTGTTTTGCCTAAGCAGGCTATTGTAAGAACGATCCAAATTGAACCTCACCCCACCAGACCGGTTTAATGAAGGATTTTGTTGTTTTATAAGAATCGCTTCTTTTACCCCCCCTTTCAAACCATCCATGTTCTTTCACTAAGATTTTAACCTCATTGTCGTCAAATGAGTGGTTGCTTGCTTTTAGGTGCAAATGTACTGCCGATTGAGGCCCACTTGTATTGTCCCTGCGATGTTGATAGTCTTTTTTTGAGAATTTGTTGAGTCTCCCCAATGTACTGCTCTTTACAATTTTCATTGTTACAATGTATGGAATAAACTACATTACTTTGTTTTTCATTTGGTAGCCTATCTTTTGGATGCACTAATTTTTGCCTTAACATGTTTATCCGTTTGAAATAAGTAGGAATTTTGTGTTGCCAAAGGACTCTTTGTAATTTTTCAGAAACTCCTGCAATGTAAGGTACTGCTACTTCCTCTCCTTTTTGTATCTTGAGAATTTTTGGTTTCATTCCCTATTCTTTCTTTCTGACATTTGTTTAATGACCACTGAGGGTCCCCACAGTTAGTGAGTGCTCTCCTGATATATTTTGACTCCTTTTCTCTACCTTCAATGCTAGTTGGTATTAGTTTAGCCCTATGCTGGAGGGTTCTGATAACTCATAGTTTGTGTTGTAAAGGGTGGTTAGAGTCAAAAAGTAAGTATTGGTCAGTGTGCGTACCCTTCCTAAAGACTTCTGTTTTTAGCGCTCTGTCCTATTTTATAATTACTTTACAATCCAAGAATGCTAGATGGTTCTCTTTTAGAACGATTGCATTGTAGCAGTTGAGGAATGAGAACACACAGTCGATTGGAGTACGTCTTTATTCCAACTGCTAACAATGAGAAAGTGAAGTAAAACCGAAACTGCAGTGAAATATATGTGACATAAACCCGCCCCCTCCTGTACACCTGCTGGGTGAGATGCCCGGTCCCAGTGCCCGCCACACAGCCCCCCCCCCAGAACACCCAGAAGGACAGTCAAGGCGAAAATCTTGCAGGGGGCTTGACCAGCCTGCCACAACGACTATGCAGTCCGTCGTTCAGTGGTAAAGGTGAAATTGCTCGGGCAGGTGATCCGGGTGAGAACTGAGTGGGGGAACGACACTCATGCCGCGGAGAGGCTGGAGGTTTTGGAGGGCGTCCGCGACGTGGGACCTGGGCCGGCGAAACGTCCTCGCCTGCAATTATGTGAGCCGGCTTGAGTCTGTCTATAGAAACGCCCTCCCTTCTCCCACCCATATCGAGCACAAAACTCTTTTCCCCGTGTTCGAGCACTCTAAACGGGCCATCATACGGCGGCCGGAGGGGAGAGCGGTGGGCATCATGACGCACGAAGATGAAACGGGCTGACCTGAGAGCAGACGGAACGAATATTTTGGGGACGCCGTGGTGAAATGGTGCTGGAGCCAGGGGCTCCCCTGGCAAAAGGGGGAAAGAAGGTGCACCCGAAGCTTCAGGCAGGAATTCACCAGGGATGCGGAGTGGCTGACCGAGTACTAACTCTGCCGGAGCGGCGTTAAGGTCTTCTTTAGGAGCTGAACGTAACCCGAGCAGGACCCACGGAAGCCGGTCAACCCAGTTACCGTCCGATAGTGCGGCCCGTAGCGCGGCTTTAAGTGACCGGTGGAAACGTTCACACATCCTGTTAGCCTGTGGGTGGTAGGCCATAGTGCGGTGTACCTGCACACCCAAGGACTGCGCCATGGCCGACCAGAGCTCGGACACAAACTGGGGGCCTCTGTCCGAAGTGATATCGGACGGCGTGCCGAAACGTGGGACCCAGGATGACAGAAATGCGCGGGCAATGTCTGTCGAGGTTGTGGAGGACAGGGGGACAGCTTCCGGCCACCTAGTCCGATCGACCATAGTGAGGAGATGTGTTCAACCCTGCGAAGGAGGGAGGGGCCCGACCAGGTCCACATGGACGTGGTCAAATCTCCTGGCCGGAATCGGAAAAGTTTCTAGGTTCGCCCGGGTGTGCCTGTGGACTTTGGCGCGCTGACATGCCACGCATGCAGCTGCCCACTTCCTGACGTCCTTTCTTAACCCAGGCCAGACAAACTTGGCCCCAAGTATTTTGACTGACGCCCGGACGCCAGGGTGTGAAAGGGAATGAATTGAATCAAAAATTTGCCGACGCCACTCCTGCGGAACCACGGGACGAGTGCGACCCGTAGACACATCACAGAGGAGAGCGGGACCCCCTTCACACACTGCCACCTCCTCCAGTTTCAGGGCCGTGCCTGCTGCCTTGAGTTCGTGGATGTCCGGATCCTCAGATTGGGCCGTGGCCATCTCTGAGAAATCCACCCCGAGCTGGACTGGACAAACGATCGTGCGTGACAGGCAATCGGCCACAGGGTTACATTTGCTGGCCACATGCCGAATGTCTGTTGTGAATTCGGAAATAGCCGCTAGATGCCGTTGCTGTCGGGCCGACCACGGTTCGGTCACCTTGGACATGGCGAATGTAAGGGGTTTATGATCGACGTAGGCGGTGAACCGGCGCCCCTCGAGGAGGAAACGAAAATGGCGCGTTGCAAGATAGAGTGCTAACAACTCTCTGTCGAAAACACTATACTTGCGTTCGTTATCTTGCAGCTTCCGACTGAAAAATGCAAGGGGCTGCCATTCGTTCTCCACAAGCCGCTCAACCACCGCCCCTACGGCAACATCAGACGCGTCGGTAGTCAAGGCCACCTGTGCGGTTGAGATCGGGTGGACCAGAAGAGTTGCACCCGCAAGAGCCTCCTTGGCTCGTTCAAAGGACTGCACTCGTTGCGGGGCCCACTCGACGGGGTCATTAGCCTTCTTTTTTCTCAAGGCGCCGTAGAGGGGTTGTAGGAGGTCGGCTGCGTGAGGAAGAAACCGGTTGTAAAAATTTATCATGCCCAAAAACTCCTGCAAAGCTTTAACTGTGGCTGGGCGGGGGAAATTCACCACAGCCTGCACTTTGGCGGGTAAGGGGATGGCACCCTGTGGAGAAATGCGGTGCCCCAAGAAATCGATCTTGGGCAAACCAAATTGGCACTTCACAGGGTTAACGATAAGGCCATGCACATCAAGATGCTTGAAAACCATCCTTAAGTGCGACAGGTGTTCCTCTGGTGAAGGGCTGGCCACAAGAATGTCGTTGAGGTAGACGAACACAAAATCTAGGCCTCGCAAGACTGAGTCCATCAGTCTTTGAAAGGTCTGTGCCGCCCCCTTCAGGCCAAAAGGCATACGGAGGAATTCAAAAAGGCCAAAAGGGGTTATTACTGCAGTTTTTGGCACATCTTCTGCCCGTACCGGAACCTGGTGATAACTGCGAACGAGATCAACTTTGGAAAAGATCACGGCTCCGGCCAAACGTGCGGAAAAGTCCTGGATGTGCGGAATTGGGTAACGGTCGTGTGTGGTTACATTATTAAGCCGACGAAAATCACCGCACGGCCGCCAAGAACCGTCACTTTTGGGCACCATGTGCAATGGTGAGGCCCACGGGCTGTTGGAACGCCTCACGATGCCCAAGCGCTCCATCGTCGCGCACTCCCCTTTCGCCATTGCCAATTTTGCCGCGTCGAGGCGACGAGCGCGGGCAAAAACTGGCGGGCCAACCGTGGGAATGAAATGTTGTACCCCGTGTTTTGTATTGGCATTGGAAAAGGCGGGTGTGGTTAACGACGGATAATCGGTCAGCAGGCGTTCATAAACGTTACCTGACGTTAAATAATTTGCGTGCGTCAAGGCTCCAAGCCCTCCAGCCTCACATGGGAAAGTGGCGAAAAAGATGGCGTCGATCAAACGACGGTTAGCAATGTCCACAAGCAGTCCATGAGCGCATAAAAAATCCGCGCCGATTATCGGAACTGTAATTGAGGCCACAATAAAGTCCCACTCGAATTTTCGTTCGTGGAAACACACAGTTACCGACCTGGTGCCAAAGCTGGCAATGGGCGAGCCGTTAGCTGCGCGCAGGGGAGGCCCACATCCACCTGCCGTCTTGTCCGAGGCCGTGGGCGTCAGCAGGCTTACTTGTGCCCCGCTGTCCACCAGAAAACGTCTACCTGACGAGGAGTCTGTGATAAAAAGCAGCTCGCTTTCGTTGCCGGCACCCACGGCCGCTATTGGGTGCCGGCGCTGGCGTTTCCCGGAGCCTCGTAGGTGCAGGGTGGTGTGCAGCGTCGGGCCTTGGCGCCAAACCGCTGGTGGAAAAAACAGAGGGCTTTCTCGTGTCGCTTCCGCGTGACCACTCCGGCTACTAGGGTCGGGTCGATGTTCGCTGCCGCCCCGCCGAGGGGTTCGGCCGTCACGCTTTGCACGGCGAACCTCCGTGTCGCCAGCAGCACCCGGTCCGCTTCTTCAGCCAAACCTCGGTAGTCGCCGGTGGCTAGGCACGTCGAGTTGGCTAGCACGGCGCGCACAGAGGCCGGTAGCTGGCGAAGGAACACGTGGGGGAACAGGAATCCGCCGTCATCCGAACCCAGTAGTGACAACATTTTGTCCATCAGGTCCACTGCTGTTCCGTCGCCGAGTCCGGGAAGAGAACGAAGCCTGTCTGCTCTCTCAGAGGCCGACAACGTGAACCGTCGGAGCAGCAGGTGTTTGAGCGCTGCGTATTTTTCGCTCGGTGGAGGTGCATGCAAGAGAGGCAGCACACGACGAGTCGTCTGTTCGTTGAGAGACGCCACGACCAGATAATATTTCGGCTCATCTGTCGTGACGCCTCGTAGGTGGAAAAGCGCTTCCACATGTCGGAACCACGAAGCCGGGTCGCTACTCCAAAACTCGGGCAGCTTCGCTGCGTAGGCGGCAGCTGCGAGCTGAGGCGCCGGTCGTGGCGGCATGGCCGTGGAAGATATCTCTTCGTCTGCTGTCATGAACATTTCGAACGTCGGGGTCACCAGTGTAGCAGTTGAGGAATGAGAACACACGGTCGATTGGAGTACGTCTTTATTCCAACTGCTAACAATGAGAAAGTGAAGTAAAACCGAAACTGCAGTGAAATATATGTGACATAAACCCGCCCCCTCCTGTACACCTGCTGGGTGAGATGCCCGGTCCCAGTGCCCGCCACAGCATTATAATTAATTTTCTTGCATTTCCTAACAGATGATGCAATAATGTTAAGTTATTTTTCTACACATAGAAATGTATGCAAGTATGACAGCTGACGTTTAACCAATTTGCATTATGAATAACTGTCAAGGCTCAGTAACCTGATGAATATTGAGTAACGGGTGTTGACTTGAGCATACAAATACTGGTAAAAAAAACATGTTTACAATTTGACTGTCTTTTTTAAGCAACCATGAAGGTACGCACACACAAACAACCTCGAAACTGGTGTGACTGACGTGTCGGCTTTGCCAACACACGTTTTTTTTCTCCCTTCTCCCAGAGACCATTTTCTCAATATAAACGATCTTTGTAAATCGCCACCACCCGCCCCCTTCACTCGATTTTTGGTCACTAGGCAACCAAATTGAACGCACTCCAGCATCCAGCCAACTGTCGCGAGTCAGCGCAAGTCAGCATACAAAACGGAAAGTAAACAATTGGCCTTTCGAAAGATATAATGGTAAAACAGACGATTCAAATATATGCCCGTATAAAGCCCACCAAGAAAAATACCGCGGTAAGTTAACACGTGTACTCGACAGTATGGGCGCAAATGCACGCATGAACGGAAACTTTACTGCCGAACTTGTGTGTCCTGTGTCACGTCCCAAGAATTGCACGGGGAAAAACACAGCTACAGTTTAAATGTTTAACCCAATTGAAAATCATGCTTTGGCCTCCCATTTTTAATTTGCAGTGTCGATTTGTTATGCATCAACGACAAGCGCAAAAATACATTTTGATTTATAAGCGCCTTTCAAAACTCTCAAGGTCACTTTACAGACATAATATCCTCTTTTCTTGGCTGTTCTTGAATGCACCATAAAAGTAAAAACGTGTGTTTTGCAGATTTTTTGTTATTAATAATCAATAATGATATAAAGTAATTCATTAAATAGATTTTATTGTTTTCAAAACGACCACCAGATTATTACTGAATGACACCTGTTGAAATCAACCTCACAGAACAACAGAAAATTTTGAGCAGATCACATTATAAATCCAACACATTTCATTATGTTGGAACATCATCTAAAAAATCTCAACGAGACCTGATGCTTGCCCTCTATACAACAGGTGTTAAATTCGAGGTCAAGGGGGCCAGATCCAGCCCACCACATTATTTTATATGGACTGTGAAAGTAAATCATGTGTGTCAACTTTCATAATCCTTGTACCAAATTTTTGACAAATCATGAGTTGAGGTTTTACAATATTTTGTGTTACTTTTTTAACATAACTATTTTTTAATCAGAAATAATTCGACAACCTATTGTACTTCCGATTATTAGCCATCAATTTGTGCGTATTTGTATGAGATGATGAAAAATCCATTTCGTATCACACTCATAATAACTCGATGAGGGCAGCTTTTATTGCAGTACAAGTGGCCGACAGCAAAAATGATAGACGTACTGTACAGAAGAATGTGTTTTTTCTTTTTGTGTGCATTATGTAATCTCATCTTTACCAGTTATTAGGTAAATTTGGCTTTTATTGGGTTGACATGCAAAAAGCCCCGGAAAAGACTTCCTGCAATCCAGTTTATTGCCTGGCTACGGCAACTGATGGAAGGAATAAATCAAATTACACAGATGGGTTCCGTGGCCATTTAGCATGTAGGGACAATATCTAGCACAATGAAATGACCACAGCCACATCATTGAGGATTTTTGGACGCTCTGCGCATATACATGCGAAAGTAACAAAACAAAGGACTGTCAATGCAAACAATCTAATCATTAATGTTGTATTCTTTTCTTTGCCTCAACCCCCATGGTCTTATAATTGCATTAGTGTCTTGGTCACATATGCCACCACATATGTTGAGGATCAAAACCAAAGAACGAGAGTGTTCAACGTGACCCAGCTGACCTCACTTTCAATGTCAACCACTGCCTTAATGTTTGTTGGTTTAATGTTTGGCAGTTTTTTGAGTATCCCTTGGGGCATGACTTTGGCCTTAGTAAGCACATTTCTAAAGTGCATTTGCTACACAGCACAACAATGATATATATATATATATACACCCCCCCCCCATTTCTATAGCCTTCCACATGATATGCGTTCCAGCTTTTCTTTTTGGGGCAGACAGTAACCGCACCACAAAATGCTAAATTTGCAGCCTACAAATGGCTGTTGTATTTCAGGATTCAGCATGGACTTCATGTATGGGACTATGACATTATTGACAACGTTTGAAACAAACATCCCCATACTTTTTGTGGATTAGCTGGAGTCAATTTTACCTGTCTTCAAGCAAGCGCCAGGGTGCATCGTGATCTGGTCGTCTTCCACTTGCAGTTCCCAAATTACATTATTCAGTTTGTCCATGACAGGCATGCTTTTGGAATGTGGTTGGGCTGAACCATATATCATTTTGGGATCAAAATTATGATCTCGGACCAAACGATTTTGTAAAAAGCATTCTTATGCTCATAAGCTCACTAACTAGAAGCATGTTGCTACTTTTGAACAGGTCCCGGGGTCCTTGGCTTTTTATTTGTTGAAGTGATTTCATTTTATAAAAGAACAGACATGTTTATAATTGGATTAGCCTTTATTAGTCTCACAGTGGAGACATTTTACAGCAGCAAAGTTATGAAAGTAAGACGAAAGGAATGGAATACGTAGAAAAACAAAATACGGAACTGCTGTAAAGGCAGCCCTATCTTGAAATCAAAAGAACAACAACAAAAAATAGGTACAATGTGACACAACACAAAACACACCGACAGTCTTTCAATCTAAAGCACTTTATGTACCCTCTGTTTTTTGTATGAAGCAGTTCTAGATAAGAGGAGAGGATCAAAGCAACCTTTTCACCAGTGGATCAGGAACATTATGGTGGAATTTGCACGTCTGCTACAAGCTAAATGTTGGAAGCAAACACAAAGCTGTACCATCCATAGACAAAAAGAAATTGTTTCACATCTCCTGTCCCACATAAATCCACATCAATTCCAAGCTGCGACAGTTCCACATATGCATCAGTGCTCGGCGCTGACGCTCCTTTCGTCGATTGCAGGCTCCTCAAGTCATGCATACATCCATCCGCAGAATGTCCAACAGCACCGACCTTTTCGCTGAACAGTGTGGGACTGTGAAAATGCTGCCAATTACGGGTGCAAAAAAGCACAATCGACCCATAGCTGTGCAGGGATGACAGTCAAATGGCACCGACATTCCTCCCAATCAAAAACAGTGCTGGCATATTTGTGGTGCCGAAAAGGCACAACCGTTCAGCACAGTCTCCTCCTTGAGATAATAATAATAATGAGATATGGCAATATATGAATGAATAGAAGCAGAGTGACAAAGGATACTTTCTGATCCTTTACACTAGAACTATTCACCTTTTTGGCAACCCAGTGACATAGTGGGTAGCGCATTGACCCTACAGTGAAGAAGTACCGGGTTCAAATCCAGCTGTGTGGAATTTGAATGTTCTCCACACGATCCAGGTCTTCTGGTTTCCTCCCACTTTCCAAAAACACGGATGGCAGACTGATTCTCTTCTTTTCCTTTCGGCCTTTCCGTTCAGAGGTGGCCACAGCAAATCAGTGTCCTCCAACTAACCCGGTTTTGTGCACCCTCTTCTCTCACACCAGCTACCTTCATGTCCTCTTTGACAACATCCATAAACCTCCTCTTTGATCTTCCTCCCGGTCTCCTGCCTTGCAGTTCAAAGCTCTTCATCCTTCTCCCGATATAGTCACTCTCTCTCCTCTGGACATGTCCAAAGTATCTCAGTGTGGCTTCTCTGAACGTCTCTCCAAAGCCTCGAATATGAGTTGTCCCTCTTATGTACTCATTCCTGATCCTATCCAACCTGGTCACTCCCAAAGACAGCATTAGCATCTTCGTCTCTGCTACTTCCAGCTCTGCTTCCTGTCTTTTCTTCAGTGGCACTGTCTCTAGTCCAAACATCATGGCTGGTCTCACCAACGTTTTATACACCTTTCCTTTCATCGTAGCTGAAACCCTTTTATCACACATCACACCTGACATTTTTCTCCAGCCATTCCAGCCTGTCTGTACATGCTTCTTCACCTCTTTTCCACACTCTCCATTGCTCTGGACAGATAAACCCAAGTACTTAAAATTCTGCACCTTCTTTATCTCTTCTCCCTGAAGCATCACTCTTGTATTTGGGTCCCTCTCATTCACACAGATATATTCCGTCTGCGACTGATCTTCATTCCTCTCCTTTCCAGGGCAAACCTCCACCTCTCGAGTTTCTTCCCGACCGGTTCCCTGCTCTCGCTACAGATCACAATGTCATCTGGAAACATCATGGTCCAAGGATATTCTTGTCTAGCATCAGCTGTCAGCCTGTCTATCACCATAGCGAATAAGAGGGGGCTCAGAGCTGACTCCTGGTGGAGTTCCAACTCCACCTTGAATTCGTCCGTCACACCGACAGCACACCTGACAACTTTCTTACAGTCATGATACATGTCTTGCACCACTCTGGCAGACTGATTGAACACTTTAAAAGGTCCCGAGGTGTAAATGTGAACGCGAATGGTTGTTTATCGCTGTGTGTCCTGTGTTTTGCTGCCAACTAGTTCTGGGTGTACTGCCTACTGCGTGAAGACAGTGATAGATAGGCTCGAGCACCCTTATGAGGATAAAGCAGTTCCAACATGTACAAATGTCAAAATCAGTTCATTTGACTTAAAATATTTAGATATACACCAGGGGTCTCCAAAGTTGGTCCTCAAGGGCCGCTGTCCTGCCTGTTTTCCAGCTCATTCTGGAGCAATGCACCTGATTCAAATCATCAGGAACCGTTTTGATGCCGCTTCAGAGCTGGCTAATGAGCTGATGATCTGAATCAAGTGTGTTGTAGCCGGAGCAGTGGAGAACAGACGGTACAGTGGCTCTCCAGGCCTGGATATGGGTATCCCTCATACAAACTATTACATTTTGCACAATTATACGCGTGCCGACGTACTAATCACTAGCAGCCACACTGCTGTTTTTATGCAAAAAACACACAAAACCTTTTTTTCACGCTGAGATGGCTTGTAACATTATACATTGAGTTTTGGAGGGTACGTGGCACCACAGGTTGATTGACTCCTGTTGTTTCTGCCTCCCTTAGGTGTACTCGGTCAACAATGACCCACAAACAAGTGCAGCGCTGGATTTTGTGGTACCCAAGGACATGGCTGATGGCTTTGTAAACAACAAGAGGGAGTGCTTCAGTTTCAGGTACTACTGTTAGAGATTGATTTAAAATGTAATGCTGAAAACCCCGAGAGGTCAAGAATGAACTTGGACACCGATTTTTTGGAGTACCGTATTTTCCGTTATATCAGGCGCACCCAAAAGCTATGATTTTCTTCAAAAGATGACCCTGTGCCTTATATGCAGACACGCCTTACATGTGAAGTAATATTGAGCTACAACAGGTCTCACAACTACTGTCAGCAGTCACCGACTCTATTTCGCCCTGTAGAAGATGTAGTGCGTAACCCCAGGCTCAATATAGCGCCTTATAATGTGGTGAGCCTTATATTTTGAAAAAATATATTATATATATTATGTAAACTTTCTTTTATTCATTGAAGGTGTTCCTTATAGTCTGGTGCGCCTTATACATGGAAACAGTTTGAAAATACACCATTCATTTGGGGTGTGCCTTTACTCCGGTGCGCCTTATCCACCCATCCATCCATTTTCCATACTGCTTATTCCTCATTAGGGTCACGGGGGTGCTGGAGCCAATCCCAACTGTCTTCGGGCACAAGGCGGGATACACCCTGAATTGGTTGCCAACCAATCGCAGGGCACACAAAGACTTACAACAGTCACTCTCACACTCACACCTAGGGACAATTTGAGGTGGTCAATCTACCTGCCATGCATGTTTTTGGAATGTGGGAGGAAACCGGAGGACCCGGAGAAAACCCATGCGGGCCCGAGGAGAACATGCAAACTCCACACAGGGAGGCCGGACCGGGACGCGAACCGGCGACCTCTGCACGGTGAAGCCGGTGTGCTAACCACTCGACTAACGGGCTGCGGTGCGCCTTATACACCGGAAAATACGGTGCCTTTCTATTCTTCTAATCCCGGTGCGTTTCATCTCCACGTCTGTCTTTTTGCACACATTTTATATATCCTAAACATCTGGCTCGTACATTTACGGTCCATTATACATCTTGCGAACAACCTCTTCTTCCTTTAAATACATTTAAATACCTGCATCTCTTCAGATAAATTTAAAACGGCACTTTCTGGATCTATTTCTGTCTGGCTTTGTACAATTTACATAGTGTGCACCGCTATGATTGTCTTAAAGTGATGTCACACTTCAGGATCTCGCTTCGGGTCGAACATTACTTTTTTGAATTTTAGAAATATTTATTCTTTTTTAAAAATCTTACTTTATCAGAATCAGAATCATCTTTATTGCCAAGTATGTAGTATGTAGTATGTAGTATGTAGTATGTAGTTCTGTGTTGATTGTGGTATAAAATGACTTCATTGGGGATCCATTTTCAGAATCAGAATCATCTTTATTGCCAAGTATGTAGAACACACAAGGAATTTGTTTCCGGTAGAACACGCTGCACTAGTATCGTTGTCAAAAAAAACTGCTAAGTGGCACTATACAGTTCCATTCCGATCCACTTATCCTCCCAAGGGTCATGGACGAGCTGTAGCCTACCCCAGCTGTCTTTTGGGGTACATTCTGAACTGGTTGCCAACCAATTGCACGGCACACATAGACGAACAACGATTTGCACTCACAATCACACCTATGGGCACTCTAGAGAAATCTGAATTCTGCGTTTTTGGAATGTGGGAAGAAACTGGTGTACCCAAAGGAAACGCATAATATGCAAACTCCACCCTTGGAAGGACGAATTGAACCCTGCACCTCCGCACTGTAAGGTCGTCATCCTAACGAGGTTGACCACTTCAATCTCAATCTCCAAATGGCTATCCCATCCAATTTCTTTCACCTCATTTGGGTGTGCTGCGTCTGAGCATGAGGCGAGGTACACTCTGTACATGAATTACACTTGGGCTTGAAGTAAATAGCAGTAAGACTGCTGGAACGGCCCAAAATAAAGAATTGAAAAGTTAAAATTGTTGTTACCCAGGTTGCATATCAAGAATAATCCGTCTACCAGCTCTGTCATTGCTGAACCAGAACATCTGGTGGTGAAAGCTGCAGCCTTATATACCCTCTGGGCAGGGCTCACGCCACGCTTCCAAGCCCTAAATTCACAGTTAGGGAGTCAGACACTAGTGGACATGGAGCGTCTTTGCAAACCACAAGCTCTTATAATAGCTTGCGGAGGTTCCCTTATGCCCTTGTATAAATACAATTTCCACATTTAAGAAACCTGCTGGGCGGATTCCATTCACATCGCTCTCATCTTTTATTCTTTTTTGGGGGGCTTGGCGAAAGCAAGGTTCAAGACTACTTTAAAAAAAAAAAAGGACAATGACTTTGAATCTAGTTTTGGAAGAGTGCACAAGTTTAACAATTTTGTGTGTGTCCCGTTAGATGAATTATGTTGTAGTCATAGTTGTCGTAGTAGTAGTAGTATAAAAACATTTGAAGATCAAAGAAAATACAATTTCTTCTTTTGCCCAGGTTCCAAAAAGTGTTCGATCAAGCAACAAACCAAGAAGACATTTTCGAACACATCGCAAAACCAGTTGCAGACAGGTAAAAGTGGCATCCCACTATTGCTTTGATCTGATATTTTCTTGTTAAAAAAGTTATTACTGTGGGCATTTATTATTATTTTAAATATTTTAATTTTTATTCACATATAATAAAATGCAAGATTCTCCCATCTTTGGATAACACAACTCATCCGAGTTTAAGTCCTTTCACATGAACTTCACCGAGCGTAACGAACAGGAAATCAGCTCAACTCAGTGTTTCAAGATGCAAATGAAGGATGCCTGATTTTTGGTGTACTTGACAAACTTAAACCACTAAGTGGTCTCAACTGGCAAGCAAGATGGAACGTCCTGCCATTGTGAGTGTCAGAATTTTTACAAGCCACAGCACAGAGGATCGCTGTGAGCCATTTTCATCTAAAGTGACAAAGTGCTGTATCATGAGACAAACCTCCTCAAAAGTCACTCTCTATATGAGCTAAATACAATGTGAGCTTTCAAAGAAATTTAAAAGTACAATAAAAAAGTTATTTTTCTGCCATGGCTCTCTATCCCTCACAATTCTCAAATAAATATTATTACTGTAAAGTAGAAAATTGTAACATTTAAACGCTACCGCATACAAGATGCAGTGGAGGTTCCTTTCCAAATGACTACTATATGGTCCTCTTTGCTTTCCACACTGTTCGTTCGTTCGTTCGTTCGTTCGTTCATTCGTTCGTTCGTTCGTTCGTTCGTTCGTTCGTTCGTTCGTTCGTTCGTACGTTCGTTCGTTCGTTTGTTCGTACGTAGGTAGGTATGTATGTATGTATGTATGTATGTATGTATGTATGTATGTATGTATGTATGTATGTATGTATGTATGTATGTATGTGTGTGTGTATGTATGTATGTATGTATGTATGTATGTATGTATGTATGTATGTATGTATGTATGTATGTATGTATGTATGTGTGTATGTATGTATGTATGTATGTATGTATGTATGTGTATGTATGTATGTATGTATGTATGTATGTATGTATGTATGTATGTATGTATGTATGTATGTGTGTATGTATGTATGTATTTAGTAATTGAATGTATGCAGTTATTGCCCGACTGATATTAAAGGAAATTGAACCCAAATTGCTTGGACAAGCAGCAGTTAAAAATTCACCTCTTTAAACTTTTCCGCCCCAAACTTAGTTCATTCCAGCTTTAATGCCTGCCAAATTGGCAACTTGCTATCCAGTAGGGAAATCAGCCACGAGAAGGAGTTCACATGGAATTTCCTGTCATTAAAGTTGGTTGTTGTAATGTAACAAGGTGTTTCCTCCTCCTTCTATGCCCCCCTCCCCCATTCATCAGTGTGACTATAAATTTGAGTGGTTGTTTTTCTACTCCCCAAAAAACAGTATTTGCCCTGTGATAGGCTGACGACTAGTCCTGGGTGTACCCTGCCTCTGGTGCAGTCAATGGGCTGGGATAGGCTCGTTCTCACCCATGGTGAGGATATGTGAAATACAGAAAATAGGGACTCATTCACCATGCTAATTAAAGGTCGCTACAGAGGCTGTGATACAACTGCTCTGCATTATATAACATTGTTATTAGTAGGAGTATTTTTTTCGATTAACTCATTCACTGCTGTTCATGAATTTATTCGGGAATTGAAAATATGACGTAGAAAAAAAAACTGGACTCTTGTACTGTAAATATGGGTTGATGCAATCCAGCTACATATATCAAAATACCTTTTCTTAACACTTGCACGATGTACAGTTTTTATGAAATGGTTTTGCACATTTACAGTACACAGCTCAGTCTGCTGACATTTTTTACTGTGCTTAGAATGTCTTGTTTTTCTATGCTTTCACCCCCCCCCCCCCCGACCCCATCCCTTCAAATTTCCCCATTGTGGGATGAATAAAGTTTTTCTGATTCTGATTTTTTGAGTGCCATTCCCGAATTTCTTCAGGTTTTGTTTTTGTTTTTTTCATGCTTGGGTGCCGATAAAGCACTGGTCATGGCCCCTGGCAATGTTTTTTTCCACAATGGGGCAGCATTTCTCCTTTTCCATGTTAGCGCTTTGTTACAGCTTCAGCTGTTGTTAAAGCACTATATAAACCAATATGTGTCTGTATTGCATTGTATATTGGACAGCCACCCTCATTTCAAGCTCATATAATTCTAGACCCATATAACTTAGGAATTAACTGTTTTTTTTCTGATGAAAGAAGAGGGTCTTAGGTTTCTAACACTGTATCGAATGTTTATGTAGACCTAAAACTCAATATTATGTGGGTCCTGGAATTCAAGTGACAATGACAAAAACCCTGGCACTGGAGTGGACACATATTTGCAAATGTCTGGCGGTGAATGAGTTAATACTTCCATTAGAACATGTGAAAACCTTCAGGTTGGCTGGGCCAAGTTGGGGTTTGGGTTGTCTTCATCCGTCATACATTTAGCAGTCACCCCTGGTTCACAGCAGTTGACTGGACTACACCCTGCAGTTTAAGATTTTCGCCCCTAATGTCATTCCCATGCTGCTTTCAATATTTCATTTCCCTCTATTGCACCGAAGTACTATTGGGTTCCATTTGCTCCATTCGGAGCCAAACCAAAATATACCAGTTGAGTGGGTTTTCTTTCACTCACACTTGAAGACGTTTTCCTTCATCAGATATCTGTCGCCATATCGTCTCTCCACTCGAGTACATCCATCTTTTCCAGGAGATTTATAATGTCACATTTAATTTACTCTGACTTTGATCGAATAAGGCAGCGGTAGGGAACTCCAAGTTACTCGAGAACCGTATCGCGTCTGTTTTAGATCCCTCCCTGCTTGATCACACCTGATTGAAACAATCAGATCATCAGCAAACTCTGAAAATGATAAGGATAAATTGAATCAGGTGTGTTGGAATAGGTAGTTGCCGAACCCTGTAGTAAAAGGTCTTCAATAAAAATGCATTCCGAAGAAACGGTGATGGTGATGTCATTGAAATTGCAAATGACCCAAATGCAGTAAAGTCTCGTTATATCGATATTCAAGGGAGTCCGAAAAAATATCGATATAACCGGGACTATCGATATATCCGACCCTGTTTGCATGTAATTTTCCCCGTGCGTGCATAGAAATAGTATCGATATAACCGGGACTATCGCTATATCCGATATCGATATCACGAGACTTTACTGTATTAACTTTACACAGTTGTAAAACAGGAAGATAGTTTTGAAAGTAGCACTATTGAATAATTCATGACCTCTGCTAAGCCAATATACTTTAAACTATTTTACTTAATGGGATTACACAATGATTACACAATGATTTTTTTTTTGTAGAAAGGGCTCAGCTTGAGCCATGCAAGACTCCGTTACAATTTTAAAGGCATTGAATAATTTATTTTTATTTTATGAGACTGGCCAGTCTGCAGTCCAAACATGTCACCTATCTCCCAACATGTTTCACGTTATTAATCAGAATCACAATCATTATCCAATGACAGTTGTGAGACAATGTGGAAAGTATCAAGAAGTGTGAAAATGATGAGTGGTAGAGGACAATGCTATAACAGTTTTTCTGTCGCTGCAGAAAATCATTGCACCATTTTAAAGTCACTGATAGAAGAAGTTGACGTGTGCAATCCTACAAATATCCTTGAGAGCTTTCAAAGGTCTCGTATTGTGGAATATAGCTCAGTGAATTTTTGTGCATAACTGGAGCTACAATCATTATTGCAGGACTGCTATTCCATAATTGCAAAGAGCCGCTACATAGGTAGATTTGGGTTCCTTATTCTCGAGGTAATGCCTGGAAGGAAGAGGCTGTTTGGGTGTAAATGTTGCAGGCATAACATTATAAGGTAATGATTAGTTGCTTAAAACAGTTTATCAATTAATCATAAATTGAACATGATTTACAAGTACGTACACTATTCTCCTTTTTTGTTTGTTTTTATTTATGTTTAACTTCCCAAGATCAATGGAATTGCAGGTCTGTGGGAATGGGATCCACTTTCATTTTACGAGTCATTATCTCGTGTTCCGCTGATGCAAGTGTTCTCAGTGTTATATAGTATCTTGTATCGTGGTGTTGTATTAATAAGTTTTATCTCTGCAGTGTATTGGCTGGCTACAATGGCACCATCTTTGCATATGGCCAAACAGGAAGTGGGAAAACCTTCACCATCACAGGAGGGGCAGAGCGCTACAGTGATCGTGGCATTATTCCCCGCACCCTTTCATACCTCTATGAGCGTTTCATTCAGGTCAGAGCATCAGCACTTATCAATCACAACTGTGTTGACTCTAATTTTGTCGAATCTTCTCACCAATGAAATCAGGATTTTTTGTTCTTTGGCTCTCGTATTTTCATGTTTTTCCAAACATTGATAAATCATGCACACATGCACTTTCATATTCCACTCCAACAAATTTGTGGGGTTCACACAATTGTCTATTATAGGGAAGAGCTTAGTGTAGATCAGTGATGACACCCTGCTAATTGTTAAATGGTCTTTAGACTTTCAGGCAATATTGTGAAAAGGAGAACATGATTCTTTACAAAAGATGCCAGATCCAAGATGTTGAGAGGTAGCCGAGGTCAGAGGTCAGGTCTGTACCTATTTTTTCAGTGCTTTTGAAACTGATTTCAATAACTGATACATAATAAGCAATTCATTCACAGCTATAATTCACTCGCAACTGCCCAACGTAAAACACTTTGTTTAATTCATTCAGGCAGCTTTTAATATGTGCATTCTGCCCCACAGGACAGCAGTACAATGTATCGTACTCACATATCTTACTTGGAGATTTACAACGAAATGGGTTACGACCTCCTGGATTCCAGACATGAAGCATCTCGACTGGAGGACCTACAGTGAGCATGTTTTTCAGAACTCTTTTTGATGACAGATATAAAGTGAGATTTTACAATTTTTGGCCACCCCTACTCTGTCCACTCCTCTCTTCAACGTCTTTCAAAACCATAGGGGTATTTGTCGAGGAAAAACATTTTGACCCCAAAACCCAAGTATATTAGCTATCTTGATGTAGCAGTTTTTAATCCAGTTGTGAGGTAGAAATTTTCACCAAACAATGCAGGAAAATGTAAAATCCTGAAGGAACTTCTGGCAGTCTGTTGTCACAATCCGATCACAGTGACAAAAAATCAGGGTTATGTGGATTTCGTGGGTTTTCAAAGGTCAGTGACCAAATAGTCCAAAACTATAAACAGTATATATTACAAAATATATTACAAAAGTTGCTGATAGTGTAATGGTACAAACGCCAGATTTGTGTGCGTGTGGCATGGGATCAGTTTATACTCTGTGAAGGAGTGAATGTGGGTGTGAATGGTTGTTTGCGTCCGCATGTGCCCTGTGACTTTCTGGTGACCAATTCAGGGTCTGCCTTCCGCACGACGTCAATTAGTATATGCTCCAGCAACTGGCCCCGCGCCCTTGTTCAAGATGAGTGGTGTTGACAATTGATGGAGGAAATATATTACGCAATGTTATGTTTTGTTTTGTTTTTGCAATCAGAGAGAGGATAAGTGCATCACACGCACACGCACACACACACACACATACACACACACACACACACACACACACACACACACGCGCACACACATACACAAACACACAAACACACACACATACACACACACACACATGCAACACACACACACTCACACATGCACACACACACATCCACCGACACACACACACACACACACACACACACACACACACACACACACACACACACACACACACACATAGGCGCATCCGCTTGTACACACAGGTCTTCTGTAATCTGCAGCTAAACATAAATGGACACAAAATTATGTGAATACATTCATTTGGATGTTTTGGACTCAATCAGGTGCCAAAAATCTGAAAAAAGATCTGGACATCTCTATATGCTCTGTAGAACTATTTAATTGTTACCAAAAAAGATTACCGGTACACGTCACTGTCGCCTTCTCTGCCAGATGCTGAGGAAGGTCAGCCCTGTCCAAAGTGGTTCCTGTTCTTATACTATCATAACCACTCCCATACACATCTGTGTGACTCCATGGTCTTAGCTGCATTCAATTGGTATCTGTGTCAAAAAGTGACACAGATACAAGTCGAAAGGATATAATGGCTATACTGTCACTCAATTAGATAGGTGACTATCTAATTATGAGTGCCAAAGAGGCCTTAATCTCAGAATGACATGGCAAAGATAATGGTTGGCAGATCTATTGTAACTGTGAAAAGACAAATTACCAACACTTCCATCATTGTATGATACGTGTGAGCCCAAGGGAGACTTATTCCTCCACTGCCATTTAAGAAGCTGGAATCTACTGTATGGTGAAAATGGTCATTGTAGTATTTGCCAGTCTAATATGGACTGCCAACAGGAATCACACTATTCAATCGCAATTCATGCAGATGAAATTCATCATAGATTTTACACTGAAGGGGAGAAGAAAAGCTTTTATAAAGAAATGCTTTTTCATCGCGCTTATTACCGACACTCTTTGTAGTCTAGATATAAATCACATTTTTTTTGTCTTCAGCCGTTTCTTTTTTCTGTCTTCCTCTTTTGTTACTTTACTGTCTGCCTCTCCCTCTACGTCATCTGTCCTATTTGACTTTATTGTCTTGTTTGGAGTGATTTTTTTTTTCCGTCACAGGAAATATATCAGTTAAATAGATATTACACGTTTATGCAACCAATTTGCACTTTGTTCTGTATTCAGGCCGTGTTTCAATTTGAGGCACTTCTCTATTTTGCAGATGATTCTGCTCAAGGTTTAGATACCCACAAATCACAGTCTTCCGGAAATAGCCAGTGCCCGACCTTAACCATGTTGTGGCTACATTTGCTGATTCAAGGAGAAACTGTGGCTGAGTTGGTCTGCCTTTCTCTTCTACTTCCCGTGTCTCGTGACATCAGTGCACTCTCCTATCCTCCTCTGTAACATTCGACTATGACACGACAGACAAAATGTCTCAAAATATGAGACATTAAATTGACTTTTTGGTTGTGTTACATATTTTATTTAAATAGAATTTAATATTTTTGACAGGGTTAATTGGGAAATTAATGGTGGTGAAAAGAGCAACAATCACAATATTCTGTGAGAACGTCGCCTTTGGGTGTTAATGTGCATAATGTTCTTGACTCATTTTAGTGTCAGCATCCTTCGAGGTACTCCAAGAACTAAATCAGATCGAGTTGTGTAGAGATATTTATTTGACACATTCTTCATGAATAATTATAATTTATAGTGTTATATCTGTAATGAAGATGATTTATTTATTTATTTTTTCAAGATGGCGCCCCCCTGTGTGGCTGCCTCCACAGCAGCTCTTTCCCTTTCTTGTCTACTTTTTCACTTCTTTACTTTTCCGTTTTTGCTTTGCCTAATCTCGTTCCATAAACCTACGGAGAGGAGATGGGCATCTTTTCTTTTGCTCATCGCCGTTATTTTTTACTTTTTCATCGCTCCTGTGAACGGGGAATCCACGCGCACGCGGAATCCCATTGTTTACAGTCGAGACCAGCTACTAGCGTGGCGGACTAATAGCGGACTAGCGGCCGCCGCACCAGACATCCCCGATGAACTGAAGAGGAGGAAACGAGGATGTCGGGCCGGGAAAGATCGCCGCAAAAGAACGAGGAAATACCGACACGTTCTCCCGTCCGTCATCATGGGGAACGTGAGATCGCTCCCGAATAAAATGGACGAGCTGGCGGCGCTAACACGGCACCAGAGGGAGTACCGGGAAGCCAGCTTGCTACTCGTCACGGAGACATGGCTTTCGGCAATCACTCCGGATGCCCACGCAGAGTTGGAGGGCTTCCAACTCGTACGAACGGACAGAAATGAAGGCAGCGGTAAGCAGAAAGGAGGGGGGATTGCTGTATTTGTGAATGACAAATACAGCAATCCTGGGCACATCACGGTGAAGGAAAAACTTTGCACTCGGGACATCGAGCTGCTAGCCGTTAGCCTCCGGCCGCATTACCTGCCACGGGAATTCTCACACGTCATAGCCGTGACGACGTACATTCCCCCTACGGCAAATTGCGGCGCTGCCTCCGATGCCCTCATATCTGTTGTAAACAAGCTGCAAACCCAGTCCCCCAACGCATTGTTTATCATCTCAGGGGACTTCAATCACATTTCCCTGAAATTCTCCCTCCCAACATTCACACAGTATGTAACTTGTGCCACCAGAGACAATAACATATTGGACCTATTTTATTCAAACACCAAGGATGCATACAAACCCTCCCCCCTCTCGGAAGAGCAGACCACAATATGGTTTATCTCCAGCCTGTGTACAAACCCCTTGTCCAGAGGCAACCAGCTGTGACCCGCACGATCAAAAGATGGTCCACAGAAGCTGAAGAAGCTCTGCGGGACTGTTTTGATTCAACCAGGTGGGAGCTCTTTACTGAGATTCATGGGAAAGACATTGACTCACTCACCAACACCATCACAGACTACATTAACTTTTGTGAACAAAACACCGTACCCACCAGGACTGTGCGGTGTTTTGCCAACAACAAACCATGGATTAATCCCGACATAAAAGTCCTCCTGAAGGAGAAGAAAAGGGCTTTTGTGTCGGGCAACAGAGAGGAACTGAAGGCCGTGCAGGTCTAACTGAGGAGGAAGATCAGAGAGGGGAAGAAGGCCTACAGGATGAAAACGGAGGAGCAGCTGCAAGCCAGCAATGTCGCTGGTGTCTGGAAGGGCCTGAAAAACATCTCAGGCCACAAAAGCCCAGTGACATTGAACGAAAAAGACAAAGACTGGGCAGATGAACTCAACCGCTTTTTCAATCGGTTTGACAAGACGCCAGCCGCCCCCGGCCCACCGTCAACTTCACCTGTAGCTGCACCTGCACCAACTCTCACTGTGGCCTTACCCTCCCTGCCCCCTCTCACGACCAGCTTTCCACAACCAACATCTGCCCTCCCAACCGTTGCCACACCCTCAGCCGCCACTCTGCCTCCTGGTTCCTGCCTGTCTGTCACAACTGCGCAGGTGAGGAACCAACTGAGGAGGATGCAGGTGAGGAAGGCAGCAGGTCCGGATGATATCAGTTCCCGACTCCTCAAGACCTGCTCCGACCAGCTGTGTGTCATTGTCCAGCACTTGTTCAACCTGAGCCTGAAGCTGGGCAGAGTTCCACAGCTGTGGAAAACGTCATGCCTGGTCCCAGTGCCCAAGATTGCCAACCCCAAAGAGCTCAACAGCTACAGACCGGTGGCGCTGACGTCTCACCTGATGAAGACGCTGGAGAGACTCGTCCTCGCCCACCTGCTACCGCTGGCAAGCTCATCGCTGGACCCGCTACAGTTTGCCTACCAGCCCAGCATCGGTGTGGAGGATGCCATCATCTACCTCCTCCATACGGCGTTGCTGCACCTGGAGAATGCTGGGAGCACGGTGAGGATCACATTCTTCGATTTCTCCAGTGCCTTCAACACCATCCAGCCAAGTCTACTGGGGGACAAGCTGAGCCATGCTGGATTACAGATTACCTCACGAACAGGCCACAGTACGTGAGAGTAAAGAACTGTGAGTCGGGCAGGCTTCTCTGCAGCACCGGAGCGCCGCAGGGAACAGTCCTGGCTCCATTCCTCTTCACCCTCTACACCCCGGACTTCAATTACAACACCCAAACCTGCCACCTGCAGAAGTTCTCTGACGATTCAGCTATTGTCGGCCTCATTACAGAGGGAGACGATAGGGAGTACAGGGGACTGACAAAGGACTTTGTGGACTGGTGCCAGCAGAATCACCTCCAGATCAACACCGGCAAAACCAAGGAGCTGGTGGTGGACTTCTGCAGGAAACAATCGTCACCTGCACCATTGAACATCCAGGGTTCGGACATTGAGAGGGTGACCTCCTACAAGTACCTGGGTGTTACTCTCAACAATAAACTGGACTGGACAACAAACACGGATGCCCTAATCAAAAAGGGACAGAGTCGCCTCTTCCTCCTCAGGAAACTGAGGTCTTTTGGAGTTCAGGGGTCACTCCTAAAGACTTTCTATGACTCTGTGGTGGCTTCAGCCATCCACTATGGCATTGTCTGCTGGTCAGGCAGCATCACCACCCGGGACAGAAAAAGACTGGAGCGCTTTGTCAAGCGGGCCAGTTCTGTCGTGGGCTGCTCGCTGGACTCTCTAGAGGAGGTGGGCAACAGACGGACGCTAGCTAAACTAAAAGCTATGACGGACAGCCCCTCCCACCCCCTCCTGCCCATCCTGACAGCTCTGGGTAGCTCCTTTAGCCAGAGACTATTACACCCGCGCTGCAAGAAGGAGAGGTACCGCCGCTCGTTCCTACCGACTGCTGTCAGGCTTCACAATTCCCAATGATCAAATGTGAAAAAAAAAAAAAAAAAAAAAAAAACTGGACACTTGTAAATATGGGTTGTTGCAATATATCTAAATGCATTTCTTGATTCTGCACTATGTACAGTCTTGTTTATAGAACGGTTTTTGCACATCTACATTTGCACAGTATACAGTTGACATTTTTATTTTGTTATGCTTAGAATATCTTGTTTTCTATCCTTTCACTCCCACCCCAACCCCATCCCTCTTCAATTGCTGCTGTGGACTGCAAATTTCCCCATTGCGGGGAAAATAAAGGTATTCTGATTCTGGTTATTCTGATTCTGATGGATGTCAATGGTTTGGACATTGTATTCGCTGGTTTCGGCTGATCTCATGCGTCCTTGTGTTTTATTTGAAGTACATTTATATTCATGTGTTTTTTTAAACAATGTTGCATGTTTTTCTTTTCGCAGAAAAGTAATTATCATGGAAGACACTGACCAGAATATCCACCTAAGGAACCTTTCCCTGCAGCAGTCTGCAAATGAAGAGGAGGCTCTCAATCTGTTGTTTTTGGGTGACACCAATAGAATGATTGCTGAAGTAAGTAGGGGTGTGTCGAATGAGGACGTTGTCGGATTATCATACACAGTCAAACAAATTAATAACACCGGGAAACAATTTAAAAACCAAATTCTGTTAAAGTAGATTTTCATGATGGTTGAAACTAAAATTAGACATTCATATAATGAAATTCTATTATCTTTACTCTCAAGTGTTATTAACATTATTTGTATTTGTTTTTTCAACTGTAAACACATCTGTGTCTTTTCGGATCTACAGAAGCTGAATAATAATTACGGTTGTTGTAGTAGTAGCCATTACAATCCCAGCACCCTTACTTTTTGGACAGCTGATTTCTCATCCTGTTCACCCAAACCCACCTTGTTCCTAAAAATATCATGATGAGCCTTGCCAGAGGTTGTTTTCGGTATTTGCTGCAGGTCATTAAAAAATGTAACCTCTCTTTGTAATAGGCAAATTATGTACTTCATAGAACAGATTGTTTTGAATGGAGTACCTGCCTACCAATTACATTTGATATGAACCAAGTTCATGTATGTAAAACGTGACAAAAATGTGTGAGCTATCGCTCCATCTGACCAACACACATGCCCATACATACAGTACATACAGCAAACGAAGGCTTTGGGTTGGCCAAATTCTTCGTTTGCTGCGTTTTCAGAAATTTTAGATCTCCTGCTTTGCGAGATTGTCACATGTCGTCGCCGTCCTGGGCGCGCCCCGCCCCTCCTGTCATCTCCTCCGCTGCTCCCTGGAGACGGCCCCTCCCATCATCACGCACCTGGGTTCCCACAGCTGTCATTCCCTTGATTGTGCCTTCTGACTATATCTACCGATCGCGCAATACAGTCTCCGTCGGAGTATTCAGAAAGCTAACCTCGCGACCTCCCTTCCGTCAGGTCTGCATTCTTTTTCCCTCACTCATCGCCATTGGTTTTGTTTGTGCACATGCTCACAGTAAAGACTTTTCTTGACTCACAAGTATCTGTCTCGCCGTGTACTTTGGATCCGAACCCACGCTTTCCCTCGTCTCTTGAGTCCTGCCTCCTAGCCTCAAGAGACGCAACAGAGATGAGTTGCATTACATAGGCTGCACTTACCAAAGGGCAAGGGTGCAAACAATATCTGCATTGTCAATTTCTCACTGCTAAATTTATCCCAGAAGTCTTTGCTCCACACAGAGCAGAATTCCAACATATTTTCAGAAACCATCTTTCAATCCCTACTGTATGAACTCATTTGTTTATGGCTATACCACAACTGTTTCATTGGAAATAAATTTCACCTTCACTATGGTACTTCCACCTTTCATTTGACCCCCATTTTTCTGTTCTCCTTGTCCTTACTTCAACCTTTTGGTGCAAAGAAGCTGATTTCAATTTTCTCTTGTTTTGGCTGTTGTAGTGATGGATTGCTGAGTTGTACTAACAAAGTGTGTGGTCAACACACTTTACATCAACAATGCGTTGATCAACATGTGGTCAACTCACAACAAAAGAAAGTCCCACATTTCTTCAATACTGATTCAATCCTTAGTGCTTTTGGCAAATTATGATGTTGAGTCTATTTCAATTTTCTAACACAATACGGGTAATGTATTATAGTCAAATGTAGGCTCACTACTCTGTGTCAAATTTTATACAAGGAGACACAGATAGGGTGAACCAATTAGAGGTAAAATATTCAGCGCGACCCGATCCGAGATTCACCTCCCTTGATTAGCACTGTAGCCTCATTGTGGAAAATTTGGACATAAATCAAGATGATAGCTTTATCTTACACCGTCTTGACACCATGAAACAGTTTAGGGGTCATAACACTATTTCATCATGAACATCCTGCATTTTTTTTCTTTGTGCGACTCTTTCCACGATAGGTCTTCGTCAGGGAGTTTTCACTTGCATTTACAGTATTTGTTCTCAGACAATGTCAGGGCAATAAAGCCCTCATTTTGAGTACAACTGAATTCTAATTAAAATTAAGCATGTATCGGAGTAGCTGTTGCATGTCCAAATAGTTTTCATTGACCATCATGTATATGTATCACATCTTGCTTTCGTTAATAAAGCTTGTTTGTTCAGAATGAATCACACTCTATTTTTTGTTTGTTCAGAATGAATCACACTCTATTTTTTGTCTCCATCCTGTCACAACCCACTGTAATTGGTGACCATCTTAAAATCCACCTCAGCTTTTGCTAAACTGTCACCATCTGTTAACCTCTCATTGTTTCCGCATGCGCCAACATATGTTTTACAGAGCAGATGCAAAAAAAAAAAAAACACGAGGATAAAAAGAAACACATCTGTTGTTTGAATGAATCACAGATGAAAAACTATTTTTCCACCTCAGCCCCAATACATGATGATGTTGGTACTTATTGTCTTTTCTTTTCCGATCTTCAGACTCCCATGAACCAGGCCTCTACACGGTCCCACTGTATATTCACTGTGCACTTGTGTAGGCGAGAGCCAGGCTCTGCTACACTACGGCGCTCCAAGCTCCACTTGGTGGACCTGGCTGGATCGGATCGTGTCAGCAAGACAGGCCTAAATGGGCAATTGCTCACTGAAGCCAAATACATCAACCTCTCCCTCCATTACTTAGAACAGGTATGTCATGATGCCAAAAGAAATGTTAAAGTAAGACCGATCTCACTTTTTTGTTTCCTAACTGACATCAGAAAAACGTTTTATAGCATCTAAAATACCCAAAATACGCAGTATGATAATTTTAGTCAAATGCAAAACACCAATAAAAATGACTTAAAGTGTCCAAAATCTGCAAAGAAAAAGAACCTGGAAGTGGCCAGTTTCAGAAAGTCCCGCCCCCTTCTTCGTGGTGTCACCCCAAGACGACTTGCCTTGCTGGAGAACCAAAACAATGGCTTCAGATTCGGAGAATATGCTTTCTTGTTACTCATCCAGTTATGAATATGATTCAAATAGTTCTGAAGAGGAAAGCATACATGTTTGCAATCGATTAAAGAATTTATTCCATGCCATTTTGAGGCAAAAGGGGGGGGGGGTGTATCACCGAAAAAGAGGCAGAAAATGGCGACAAAGCTCCATGTATGGAATTAATCAGCCCGTTTCCACAGGCTGATTAATTCATTACACGGAGCTTTGTCGCCCTCTTCTGCCTCTTTTTGGTGCAACATGAAGTTTTCAGACTGCTACAATGTGTCCTTTTTTCGGTCAGGTGCGTTCCTTCAGTGACGTAGGGTGAGGACTCAAAAACAAGACTTCCGGAATATTCAGCGCAAGTCTTAAAACGTAAAATATAGCTATATGCGGTGGAATCTTTGTAAAATACGCTCAGTAGAAGTCATTTGAAGCCATTTTACAAATTATGGACACAACTTGTCCGGGGACGTCGGTTGTCCTTTAAATAATTTTGTGTGTTCTGGATTTGGGATGGGAGAAAGGTGCGCATTTCTCCCCATCCAAAACAGAAGAGTCAGGCGACCACTAATTGTCTCTGAGAAGGTGATTGCAACCACCTGGGAATGGCCAATTGCTGCTGATTGGCCAGAAGCTCAGGTGAACCACCTTTAAAACCAGACTGAGGAAGTCATTTGGAGGAGGAAGAAGAGGGAGAAAGGACAGCCCGGAGAGCAGTGTTACCTGTTGTCTGCCGAAAACCGACATCCCTTGAGACTTCAAATAAAGAAAACTCAAAATATCCTTTCTGGATCTGGCTGAGTGAACTTTTATCATCTTTCCACCTGCTTGCTGTCTCGCCGCACAATTGGTGGCAGTAGTGGGATCGTTTCACCCTGCATGAAGAAGGTGCGATCGTTACGCCTTGCTGAAGTGGAAAAGATAAGAGAATGAAGATGAAGAAGGCGGGACGAGGAAGAAGTCATGCAGCACGGGCCAACCAAACTGACCTGGAGAATTCTGAAGAGGATCAAGGAAACCAGCAGCTTGAGTTGCCCCAAGAAGATGCTGTTCTTTTTTTCCATGAGGCGTGTGACAGTTCCCAAGCCAAGGCTGGAACCGAGCAGAGTGAGATGGAACCAGTGGTGAAGCCTAAGACTCAGACAGTGTGTACAAGCACAGCTCAACTTGATGAGGAATTGGTGAACGAAATCAGAAATTTCATGCAATATTCTAAACATAGAGAGGGGATGTTGATTGAACAGATCAACCAATTAAGAGATCAGATGCACCACAACAAGCAAGAATGGACATTTGATAGTCAATCGAGTCAACATTATCCTCCTCTAAAACCACAGCCCCAAAACACTGACCCTCGAACATCCAGGCCAACAAACCTTCCTCCAGCACAATAAACCCCCATGTTTGGTTACCTACCATATGCCCAACCCCCACAGTTTCCTTGTCCAAGACAAGCTGCAGTTCCCATTGTTTCTGAACCGAGAATTCCAGAACTGAGAGAGGGTGAGGATGCAGAAAGTTTTTTTGTCAGGTTTGAAAGAATAGCTAAAACCTGGTGGTGGAATTATAAAGAGTGGGTTGCTCGAGTAGTGACCTTGCTGACTGGAAAGGCACTTGAGGCATATGCTGGCATGGATGAAGAGCAGGCCCAGTCCTACGAAGCCATTAAAGCAGCAGTATTAATCAAATACATTACTGAAGAAACTTATCGACAGAGGCTTTGACTACGATTGTTCCAATGGGAGCGACTGTCACAGAAAGTTATAATCGACTGAAAGGACTGTACAGAAGTTGTACGCGCCCTGATCACCGCAGCTAAAATCAGATTGGAGAAGTCGTCATTCTGGAGCAGTATTTGTAAATTCTTCAACCTGAAGTCCGCATTTGGGTTAAGGAGCACAAGTCTAAGACTGGAGAAGAGGCAGCGGAGTTGGCTGAGCGCTATGTAGCAGCACACCGGGAGTCATACAAGAGAAGAGGACCATCTGCGTAGCTGAAATATGAGAGCCCTCAAACCATTCAACAGGCAGACAGGGGTAAAGCTGACAATCGGGCTCGGAGACAGTCTTTAGTTTCAACCAAAAGGTGACTTTATTTGTTTCAATTGTCAGCAACATGGCCACAAGGCTTCCATGTGTCCTGTATGAAAATCCAGAGCCGTAGAATTTTGTTCAGTACCTAAAGCTGGGCAGGAAATCTTCCCAAATGGAAATTATTGAAAACAAAGACATACAACATCTGTCACGGTAAATGGGAAAGTGGTAAAAGGACTGGCTGACACAGGCAGCAATCAAACGTTAGACAGAGCAATTTTAGTCAGTAATGACATGCTCAATTATGATCAAGTTGTAAATATCACTTACAGTCAGGATTATCCCACCACTAATATGACTTTTGAGATTAACGGCCAATTTTTCATACTTAAGGTTGGCGTGTTGAAGAATGTATTTTATGAGGTCGTGTTGGGGGATGACTTGCCTGTATTGGACCATGTTGTCCGTAAAATTGCGAAGGATTGTACATGTATGGCAGTCACGAGGCATCAAACAAAAGGGTTGGAACCATTACCTAATCTCGATGATACACTTGTACAAGCAGGAGTCAAAATAAAAGAAAAGTGGACGGCAGCGCAGGCAGGAAAAGAACTGGAGATGTGTTCCTTCTAGCATTCCAATGAAAACTGGTATGGAGGCCACAAGCATTAAATATTTAAAAAAAATTATCCAACTTTGAAATCACTGTTTGAGAAAGTTTATGAGGTCGATGGGGTGTCAGTGAATAACACAAAGTGTTTAGGAAAAATCACAGGAGACCCCTTTATGTTAAAAAACGACTTATTGTCACACCCTCCTCAGCTCCAGGAGTGTGCCCCACCCCTCCTGTCACTTCCTCCTCTGCGCCAGGAGTGGGCCCCTCCCCTCCCTGCTCTCCGGACTCACTCACCTGATTTTCATTCCGTTAATTGTGCCTTCTGGCTATAAAAGCCACCCATTCTCGCTCGGTCCGCGCCGGTGTCTTCTCCGTAGATCACTGTCACCCAGCAGTATGCAGGTCTGTTACGCTGGTTGCCTGGTTTCTGTTTGATTTTCTGTTTGCTTTGTGTGTCTCAGTAAAAGCCCTTCTTGAATTTACCATCTCCACCGTGTATTTCGGATCCAACCCCTACTACTTTTCTTCGTCCCTCGAGTCCTGTCACCACTCCTCGAGCGGACGTGACACTTATTGTATCTCTCTGACACTGCAACACCTAGATTAGTTATCCCTACCATTTACAGGCAGCTCATTTAGGACACACTTTTCCATGGGCCGGACATCTAGGATAGGCAAAGACGTATGACAGAGTCAGTCAGCGATTCTGTTGGCCAGGGCTCTATAAAGATGTACAAAAATATTGCAGGCTATGTGGCACTTGTCAAATGGTTGCACCAGCAAAAAAATATCTGATAGGGGCCATTTACAGCCATTACCTATCATGAGTGTCCCATATGACAGGATAGCCATGGACATTATTGGTCCATTGCCAAAGAGTAGCTCAGGATGCAAGTATGCTCTTGTAATCTGTGATTATGCAACCAGGTACCTAGATGTTTACCCATTACGTTCTGTGCAGGTGAAACATGTAGTCCGATGTTTGGTTGAGTTATTCTCGAACAGGCATACATAAAGAGATATTAACAGACCACCTATATAGCCAGTCAGCTTGGAGTTAAAGGAATAAGAACCACTCCATACCATCCTGAAACCGATGGTCTTATTGAAAGATTTAATGGGACATTACAACAAATGCTGAGGAAGTTCATTCGTGAAACTGGTAAAGACTGGGACAAATGGCTGCCTTTTCTTATCGAAAAGTGCCCCAAGCGTCAACTGGTTTTTCTCCTTTTGAGTTGCTTTATGGTAGACAGGTCCGTGGACCCCTGGATATGCTGAAGGAGAACTGGGTGGCTGGAGAGGCGACGTCACGCAGTGTCATATCCTATATTCTTCAAATGAGGGACAAGCCGGAGAATTTCAGGGAGATGGCAAAGAAGCACCTGGAGGAGAGTCAATGAAACCAAAAGGTGTGGTATGATAAACACGCCAGAGAGAGAGATTTCCACCCTGGACAGAGGGTGTTCATATTGTTACCTACGGGACCAAGTAAGCTACTGGCAAAGTGGCAGGGCCCATACACTGTGACTAGGAGAATAGGACCTGTCACATATGAGATTCTCTGCCCTGACACACAAAAGAAAAAGCAGGTTCTCCATGTGAATCTCCTGAAGTTGTATGCAGAGTAACAATCGGAACCATTGAGCTCCCAGAGCCTATTCATCAGAGAAATCTCGGTTACTGAGAGGGAGGAGATGGATGACGCTGTGATGACACCCAAGAGGGAAGGGGGTACTTCTAAAGAGACGTTGTTGCACCTGAGCCCAAAGCAACACATTCAGTTGACAGAGGTAAGGGAATCATTTCCTTCCCTATTCAAAGATAAACCCGGACGAACTGATCTCATCACCCACAAGGTTGAGCCCAAAGAAGATAAACCTGTACGTTTGAGGCCATATCGGATTCCAGAGTGGCATGTTGAACCACTGAAGCAGGAGATACGAGCAATGCTTGATGTGGGGATCATCGAACCATCTAAAAGTGAGTGGTCTAACCCAATAGTGTTAGGACCTAAAAAGGACCCCACTCAGCTACGATTTTGCTCAGACATGAGAAAGCTCAATAGTGTCTCATGTTTTGACTCCTACCCTATGCCTCGGATTGATGAGCTGCTGGAAAGATTAGGGCGAGCAAAATGTATTATAATGCTTGATCTGTGTCAAGGATACTGGCAGGTCCCTCTCGACCCCACCTACAAAAAATACACAGCTTTTCAGATTCCGGGGTTAGGGCTCTTCCACTACACAGTTTTACCATTAGGTCTGCATGGAGCACCAGCGAACTTTCAAAGATTAATGGATATTATCCGTAAGGACTTTTCCAGTTTCTCAGCTGCCTATCTCTACAACGTATTGATCTACAGTGAAGGTCGGGAGGAACATCTGCACATGAAGACCGTCCTTGGGAAAATACAAGCGGCTGGACTCACTATTAATGAGAAAAATGCTCCTGGGCACAAGAATAGGTGAGTTACCTGGGACATTTGATTGGGAAAGGAAAGATTCAGCCCCAGGTGGAGAAATTGAAGTCAGTGGAGAACATACCAGCCCCCCAGACCAAGAAGCAATTGGGATCATTTCATGGGCTGATTGGTTGGTTTAGGAGGTTTATTCCACACTTTGCTACATTACCTGGTCCTTTAACTGACCTCACAAGGAAGAACATCAAATCTCCTCTACCATGGATGTTTTGCAAGGTGGTGATGGCGGGTGCGGATCCCAAAAAGCAGGCAGGAGGGAGCAGGAGGTTGTGTTTGACAAATTGTATTAAAATAAAGTCAGCAGGAACAAAATGTAAAACATCAAAAATCATCTGAACAGAAAAAATACACAGCATCAAAAGAAAACTAAGATTAAAAGTCCGCCAAGATGAAACAAACATGCACACATGCATATAACATGCATCAACATGCACAATGCATACAACAATGATCCGACACCGGATGGTCGTGCCGGGAGTCCTTTTAAGTGTCACTGATTGTAACAACCAGCATCTGCGAGGCAGCAGGGAGGCTGACAGCGCTACTCGGTGGTCGCCAATCCGAACATGGCAGTCCGCCAAGGCTCTGGACGACCAGCACCTGTGTGGGTACAGGCAGGGCCAATAGCGCCACCCGTTGGTCGCCAACCAGATCATGACAATACTCCCCCTTCAAGAGACTGCTTCCAGAAGTCCCAACAGTCTCCCAAAAGGTCCACTTGCCAGGGAACAATAGTGGAGACGGCAACCGCTGCCTCTCCAGCATACGATGGGCGGCGGACCGATGGGAACGGGACTCGACCTGACGTGGACGTGGGCGCGGCACGGATCGTCGTGGGTGTGAGTGCGATCCCTCTCGCACATTCATGTGACGATGCATGGCTCAAGGCGGACGTCGAACTGCCAGGCGCAGAGTGGCACCCCGGACTGCCGTATGGGACCAGGTCTCGGCCGGACGCCGACGTGGGCGTGAACTGCCCGGCACCAGGGAAACGAGACCAATCCTGAGCCGCTCCGGGATCCAGCGGTGAGTGGGGTCTCGGACTGACGTTGACGCAGACGTTGCACGGCTCGTCGTGGATGCGACTCAATTCCACATGCATGACGACAGCGTGGCTTGACGTGGGTGTGCACTGCCAGATACACAGTGTCACCCTGGACGGTCACCTGGAAGGAGGTCTCGGCCGGACGTTGACGTGGACGTTACGGCTCGTCGAGTGACGCAATTCAAACTCGATGAGGCGTGGGCTAACGTGGACGTTGCACTGCCAGGCACAGAGTGGAAATGAGACCGGTCTGTTGTACCTGCGGGATCCGATGGTGGGTCGAGTCATTCTGTCACATTTTGCAAGGTGGTGATGGCGGGTGCGGATCCCAAAATGCAGGCAGGAGGGAGCAGGAGGTTGTGTTTGACAAATTGTATTAAAATAAAGTCAGCAGGAACAAAATGTAAAACATCAAAATCATCTGAACAGAAACAATATAAAGTATCAAAAGAAAACCAAGGTTAAAAGTCCGCCAAGATGAAACTAACATGCACACATGCATATAACATGCATCAACATTCACAATGCATACAACAATGACCCGACACCGGATGGTCATGCCGGGAGTCCTTTTAAGTGTCACTGATTGTAACGACCAACACCTACAAGGCAGCAGGCAGGCTGACAGCGCTACCCGGTGGCCGCCAATCCGAATGTGGCAGTCCGCCAAGCCTCGGGATGACCAGCACCTGTGCAGGTGCAGGCGGTTCCAACAGCCCCACCCGTTGGTCGCCAACCAGATCATGGACAGCAGCGTGTGAACAAGCTTTTAGGGCCTTGAAGTTTTTCATCTGTCAAGCTCCTGTCCTGCAGAGTGTAGATTTTTCCAAGGAGTTTCTAGTCCATGTGGATGCTTCGGATGTTGGTCTTGGTGCAGTTCCGGTACAGGGCAGTGCTGGAGAAGAGAGACCCATCCTGTTCCTGAGTAGGAAACTCTTTGAGAGGGAGAAGAAACACTCCACAATTGAGAAGGAAGCCCTAGCCATCAAGTGGGCAATTGACTCACTCTGTTACTACCTCCTTGGTCGGGAATTCAGATTACAGACTGACCATCGAGCCCTGAAGTGGATGCACTCCATGCAACACCAGAATGCCAGAATATTGTGGTGGTGTCTTGCCCTTCAGCCATACCAGTTCACCATTGAGCATTGCCAGGGTAAGAAAAATATTATTGCTGATTATTTGTCAAGAATGTCTGAACTCTGAGGACAGGGTGTGAATCATGTCATGATGCCAAAAGAAATGTTAAATAATGTTGTGTTTTCTGGATTTTGGATGGGAGAAAGGTGCGCATTTCTCCCCATCCAAAACAGAAGAGTTGGGGGACCACTAATTGTCTCTCAGAAGGTGATTGTAACCACCTGGGAATGGCCAATTGCCTCTGGGACCTGATTGGCCAGAAGCTCAGTTTCTGAGTTGCTTCATATTTTTTTAAGGTTAGAAATAACATATTCTGGTGGTCCAGTGGTTAGCACGTCCACATCACAGTACCCCTGCATCCCAATGTAGAGTTTGCATGTTCTTCTTCCGCCTCCGTGAGTTTTCTCTGGATCATCCGTTTTCCTCCCACATTCCAAAAACATGCATGAACACTCTAAATGGTGTGAGTGTGGATGGTTGCTTGTTTCTGTGAGCCCTGTGATTGGCAGGCAACCGGTTCACGGTGTTCCCTGCCTACTGCCCGAAGACAGCTGGAATAGGTCACCCCCCACTCCAACCCTAGTGTGGATAGAACGGAAAATGAATTAATGTGATTTCAAAAATTGGCAGTCCTGCAAATAATAGCAGGACCCACCATATAAGTGTTTCCTTCAACTCCCATATGACTGTTATTTTGTGAGCTGTCCGATCCTTCATTTGCACATACAGCATTTGCCTCTTTTCACTTTGCTTTGATTCAGGTCATCATTGCCCTGTCAGAGAGGAATCGCTGCCATATTCCATACAGGAACTCGATGCTGACCTCTGTGCTAAGAGATAGCCTTGGAGGCAACTGCAAGACCACTATGATTGCTACCTTGGCAGTTGATAAGAGGAACCTAGATGTAAGACAGATATGTCTACTGCAAGTCATATCTTGGATATTTGTCCAGATTGTAGACAAAATACAGATTTTTTGTTAACCTTTCCAACTTTTGATTTTACAAAAAATATAGGAGTCCATCTCAACATGCCGCTTTGCCCAGCGTGTGGCTATTATCAAGAATGAGGCAATATTGAATGAAGAACTTGATCCCGCTTTGGTGAGACAGCCGCATACTCTTCAATAGCTCACTAGTCAGTCTTAAATACTAAACCTCAAACACAATTACACCACATCTGCAATTACAGCCGGGCCTTTCACATGGCTTCTAAGTTTTAATTTGATCAGCAAATTAGTTTTCACTTCAACTTCAAATGGAACAAAGTGTATACTCCCATGTGTTTGAAGTGTCCTCTTCAGCAAGCCAAAACCGCTTTTTCCAATTCAACATTTTTTTGGTCTTCAACACATTGTTGCCTGCCTTTTTTGGTTATATTTCAAAATTTCACAGATTGCATTTTTATTCTCTCCTTATCTTGTGTACATGGCTTCGAATTTGTTGTGATATTTTTTAGCTCAGTACCTAATATATTTACAAAGCATCCAACTGAACAGTATTGAATTTTTGGCTTTACATGCTAACAAGAAGTCCAAGTCCAGTTGTGGTAAATGCAGAGATACAGTGACATCAGCTTACCAGGTTTTAAAGACACCCCGCAAGTTAGTTCATGGACCAATACACATCGACCAATACACATCAAACAAGACCTACCCTTACTCCATTTATTCAGTAACATACATTACATAGTAATAGAACGGTGACGTGTGACTATTAGATCCATGAGCCCGCCACTGTATTCCCCTTCACATTTGTCTCCCAAATGTGGTGGTGGGGGGCGGGAAGGCCTGATTCGCACATCCATCTCACAGTTGAGATGAGAATGACAATCAAATTTATGTTTATATTCATCAAGATGACAGAGTACCTACCATCTTTGTAATGTAGTAAAAAAAGTGAAGGAAATGTGTGAAACAAAAATTAACAGCTCGAGCATTGTGTAAGAATAAAAACTTTATTCACTTGTTTAAAGTTTTCAAATGTCTCAACAAATCATTGCTTTTCAGGCTTGGTTGCATGGTTAAAATATACAGTAAAAAGTGTTCCAGACAAGTATGGTTTCCTCAAGAGCGTTAAGGGTTGTCCCAACCGTAAACTTAAAAACTTAAATTTTGTCTTGTTTCTTCTTAAAGCCATGACCTCACTGTTGAAATTATGGTCTTCAAAGCCATACTTATACTATATTGAGTTGACCTGTGTCATGATAAAATTGCTGAAATGGTCAAAATCATTCATTTTAAGATGCAACAATTTACCCTAACCTCCCTTTCTTAAATTTAAACACCATATCATCTACCCGGGAATGCAGCAATGATTACTACATACATATAAATGCTATACCGTGTTTGGGAGCAAGGTAACTCCATTGCTTCACTTTTTGTTTGTATTCTTACTGTTTTGTCATATTGTGGAAATGTGCCCCCACCCCCACCCTTCCCCACATTTGTCCAAAATGTACATATCCTACCATTTTGTTGAGGCCAAACAAAAGCCCTTTTAGCTATTGTGAGAAAACATGCCTCTGTTTCCCTCATCAAGTAGGGCCCCATAATTGCAGCATGTTTGTGTGTGGCAAACTATGCAACAGTTGTGAATTTAAAATGTAACCTGTACTTATACAGGAGTGCTTAAAGTTTACTGCCTGTGTGAGTGTGTGTGTGTGTGTGTGTGTGTGTGTGTGTGTGTGTGTGTGTGTGTGTGTGTTTGTGCCTGTGCAATCTCTGCGTGTTTGTGTGTGTGCGTGTGTGTGTGTGTGGGTGTGTGTGTGTGTGTGTGTCTGTGGCCACAAAATAGTTTTCAAAAACAATTTGTGTTTAAGTCATCACTACTTTGGTGTGTTGTAAGTTTATTGACATCCGTTTGTGACATATAATTTTCACATAATAAGAGCAAAATTAATTTGTCCGAACCATTTCCATGCAATAAAATCTGTATGTTGCCACATTGCACTAACTTGGACCACGAAATGCTATGCTGACATCATCAGTCACACTTTCGTAGTGCTTTTCCCGAGTACGGTGTTTGAAATTCCGCCATGGGGTTGTGGGACGCATGTGGGCTGCGCCCCCTGAAATAGACTACTGCTGATTGTGCTGTCCAACCACTGGTGGTCAGCTTTTGAGGATGCAGCTGGAAGTCTTACATCAGGCCACAGGTTCTAAAAAAAGGTACCTTCTGCAGCATGCGACCACAATGTCAACTGTGATATTTATGGTTCAAAAAATAAATTATAAAGTGGACTATAAATAAATATTGTTTCAGGCCTGCCCCAAAACACACCTCAGGTCGCTTCATTCTGGGTAATGGGCAATTTACACGGTTTGACATTAGGCGAGATTCCCACCTTGCACTTATCTAATGCGTTTGCTTGAATAGGAGACGTCTTATGATGAAGAAGGTAGTGTGTCGCTGACACCCAGTTGGTGTTTTTAGTCAGGAGAACGTTACAGACAATTATAACTCTCCATGCTGTTTTTTTATCAGGGAAACAGGATGCATGTCATAAAACTATTTTATAGGGCTTTTGAATTGGAAATTTAAGGTACCTGCCTGACTTGTTTTTTGAGGCATGGCGCTGACAGCCTCTTGTTTTTCTTTTGAAAGAGGAATGACTGGTGTTGCGTGCCTCGTGGTAGTGGACTGGGCGTACAAATCAGTCCGAATAAGGGATTGTGTTTGTGGATCCAAAGAATTGGAAATTTACAAATGTAAAATGTCACAAAGAAACTAGCTATAGTGAAAGGACTAGCAAAGAGACTAGCAACAATTGTTTTATTGTTCTGTGTATTGTTCTTTTAATTGTAAAGTGCCTTTGTGTGTTCAGAAAGGCGCTTGTAAATTAAATGTATTACTATTATTATAAAGAATAAGAACTTAATTGGATGAACGAACAAGGCTATTGTATCTACCCCGGTCAATGATGACGCCTCGTACTGATGTCCAAAACGTTTATTGTGGAACACTGTGAAAACTAAGACATTTAAAACAACAATCGACATTACAACAATATGTTCGACAAGACATACAACAAATAAGCAAATTGATAACGTAGTAGATAAACTTTAATGACATAGACTTTATCGTTCCCTTTCTCTGGCGATTTCTCTCGCAATTTGTCTCGTTCTGTCTCTCTCTCTAGCGTTTTCTCTGGTACATTGAAACACATGACACGGAATCGGAAGTGATCATGACATAATAATTCCATCTGTGCTGTATGTCATGCATATTAGCATATTTGACAATAAAGCTGACTTTGACTTTTGACTTTGACAAAATATAAATTAAGTATTAAAGATGATTTTAAGAAAAAAACATACATGTGAAGGTTCACATAGAAACGTTAAACACTTTTACAAAATAACACAACCAAATAAATTATATTTTTGTTTTCATGGCAACCAATGACAATATTGGCGCCAGTTACAGCGATAGTAATGTTCTTGCTTGTAACTTGGGACTGATAATGTAAATGGAACCTTTTTTTTCAACCATATTTAGAGGAACCAACACATACTCAGGCTGGTAAGTTCTGTAAATGTTGAACTTGCAGTTTGCCTGAGTGCGCCCGATTTCTCATCATATCCCAAATGCTTCATTTCTAAACCCTACCTAAAGTGATGCGCGATCATTTCAATCAACATTCGCTAGTACAGAGGCTTTTTTTTCCTAAAGTCATGTATGGAAAAACAATGTATGGAGTCAGATAACATCAGACAGACTTAATATGCAGCCACCAGAGACAGTTTGTTTGGCCCCCTTCGTTTTCTGGTTGCTGCATCCAACTGTCTGGAATCACTTAAATGTTCCTAAAAATGCATTAGCGTGATAGACCACAATATTATCTCATCACTTGGCAGCGGTGACATGACCTGGATTTGTGTGTAAATTGGAGGATGCTCCGAGTAATGTCAGATATCAAAATGCTCATTCACCTCTGTCATGTTTACATTCTGTGTACTTGCATGTTAACCCCTTGTTTTTGTGCAAATTACAGTTGATTGCGCGCCTAAAGCAGGAGGTGCAGTCTCTGAAGGAGGAGCTGACCCTGCTGACAGGAGAAGAGAGGGATGAGCAACTAACGATCAAGGAGATTAAGAAGTATGTGTTGTTTGTAAATTGTAAATCCAGGACTTTGGTCTGCTGCCCTCTAATTCTGCTATGCCTAAATACAAAATAACGAGTCAGAGCGGTTTAGTTTTTAGAGTTTGCAATGCACATTTCAGTTTTCCTGCCACATGATCTCCAGTCCTCTCTAATCTGTTTGTTACCCCACAGTTTTCATCACATATCGCTTCTCACTTATAAGCAGAGAAACCCCATTTGTTAGTAGTATAAGGCAGTGGCGGTCCGTGCATTTCACACCTAGGCCTTCAGTGAAGTCCTACTTAGTCCGACTTGAACAAATATCCCTCGTAATACCATAATTTATGGCACAACGGCTGGAGATATCATTTACAAAAGCACACGCACGCAGTACTGGGCGTGGCATCACCTTAATCGTCTACAACACAGGCTATTTTCCGGAGCAAATACACATCAATAAATCTGCATCAGCAATTAGAACTTCTCACTATACATGATACTGCAAACACTTAAAAATAAAAGGAAATTTAAAATCATTTGTCCACAAAGTTTTATGAAGTCCACCAAGAATATGCAATCTTTAACAAGATTTTACGCTAAATTACAAAACGTCAGTTTAATATAAGAAAAACAACAAGACGTTCACAAAACAAACTATTTGTTGAAAATAAAAGTAAACCAATCTTTTTCATTTGTTCTTGAGAATAGGCCTACCTACATGCGACAGTGAGTTGTCCTCTCCTTCAGCCATTGTGCGTTAAAAAAGCGAGTAGATATACTTGGTTTTTCTGCTAAAGTTTCCGGGTCTGATCTGTTGTAGCTTGGTTGATTTGCATAGCGCTGCCTCCGCTGAGGGATGAGGTAAAGTGAGTATCCAATCACAGGACGCGTACATGTCATGTTCAACGCGAGGCCCTCTCGCTGGCCTTACTGTGCCAACTCGTGATCTGATTGGCTATCGCAACTATATATCAACTACATGTGCCCGTTCATGTACAGCGCACAGATGCCCTCACTGTTGATTCTGAAGGCGTCGGTCAGATTTCATACAGCCTGGCGACACAAGCTAGCTGAATTCTGATTGGATTAAAAACTCTGACCTACTACAACACTGAAAGGAGCATAACCAAATGGATATAACATCAAGAAGACAGTATGTAGAATAATTATATATATATATATACAGTAAAGTCTCGTTATATCGATATTCAAGGGAGTCCGAAAAAATATCGATATAACCGGGACTATCGATATATCCGACCCTGTTTGCATGTAATTTTCTCAGTGCGTGCATAGAAATAGTATCGATATAACCGGGACTATCGATATATCCGATATCGATAGAACGAGACTTTACTGTATATATATATATATATATATATATATATATATAGAAAAAATACTTTTTTTAATGAAATTGACTTTTATTATAATTATGATAATGATGTCTGATTATGTTAGGCCAGCAGAGAAGGCCTTGCTTGCTCTGACGGCCCACCACTGGTGTAAGGATATTTTCCCCTCCTCAGATGATGAGGCACAGCCTGACAGAGCTAAACTTTGCTCTAAAAACCTCTCATTTTGCAGAAGATCAAACTGAGACTGCAATGTTCGCTTCGGTGCTTTGTCATTATGTTTGGATGAATAATAAAGACGTCACATTTTTGCTTTGCTATGATCTGCTTGGAGAGTTGCCTCCTAGACGTTTCAGGGTTTGCTTCCAAAACTTGGGGAACCAATGTTTGGACTACCATCCAGTGATAGTTTATCAACTGACTGCCCCGCTGGAAAACAATTTCAAGTAATTTGTTGTCATTGAACCAACCCAAATTAAATACTTAAATATAGATTATTTTTGTTGAGCTGGTGTTGAGTGAGACTGATTATAACTTGTGAGTGTGGTGTTTTAAACTGTTTGTCTGTGTGATTAGGTTGGAAGAGTCAGTCGAAGCCTTTCTCGATGATCCTGGACCAGACATGACACTGACTTTGGGACCAGACATGAGAAAAATTCGGTACTGTTTTTATCTGCTCAAGGTAATAGATTGACAATTTCTCCATCTTTGTCTCATATCTGTTTCTTCTCTCGATTGCTCTGATGGACGAATAATCGTCGTTTTCCATCAGGTTGTGTAATACAGGACTGTAAGAAATTCTTCATACAGTCCATTTGCGCTTTGTGATCTTAAAAAAAGGAGGGTACAGTCCTTTCTGTGTCTTATCAGGGTTAATGTACTGCATAGCGTACCACCCAGATATACCACCAACATGTTTGTGATGATTTATGATAGTTGTTGTAAACTAACATTTTTTTTTCCTTTATGAGCACATATTAAGACGTTCGTAAAGTCCAGAATAATGAGGTGCCCATTGTATTATTTCTATTATTTTCAGAAACTTAAGAGGATAAAAGTAGAGATGTCTTGATGAATTTTGGGGACAATCAATTACAGTTTTCAAAAATGAAGCGTGTTTGACTGTTAAGCCATACATGTTAAGTTTCAGAAATCATAAATAGGGAGATTTTCGTACTTGCGACTCTGTAGTGTGTGTTAAAATAATGTGAGTGTTACAAAAGTGGAAATTAGAAATAAATAAAACAAAAATGTTTCATTGTTTATACATTCAATTACTATACAAATGTATTTCGTTTTTTACATTGTTTCACCTTAGAAATGAACTGTGTGTATTGTGTCAAAAGTTGCTTTATAAAGTGAGTATTGTGGTCAAAATCGGGAGTCTCCCTACCAAATTGTGAGACTTAACTTGTATGTTAAGCCTGTTTATATTGTCTTCCGCTGCCTTGGGCTGGCTGCATTGGCTAGCCATTTATGCAGTAATGTAAATGTAAATGTAATGTAAAGTCACGTAATGGTAATGTACAGTTCGATAAAAATAAACATGTAAAATGAAAAATACTCCTGATTGTTAGATCTTCCTGATGAGTTGAACGTTTTAAGCAAGTCAAACTGACTGGTCATTGCTCATCTGGGCTTCTACCGATCTGTTACGGAACTGTTCGAATGAACAATTCTTTTAAGATGGATGCCCTTCATGGCGCTCTTCTCTCCATTTGCACTGAGCTTGAGACTGGCCTTCAGTTTGTCATGCTATGTTGACCCGTACCCATTTTTCTAATGTCCCTTTACGTGTCTTTTTAACTGTTGAGAGGGAGTGAGCGAGCAAAGAACTCACTGTATGTACCAGATGACCATTTCAATGAAACAGAAAACCAAAATGATATCTTAGCGTATTGTGTCTTTGTTAAGACAATGAATCAAAGGTGTTCCGATTTGACTTAATGTTCCATTAGAGTTTAGTACTTTTGTGGTATGTCCCATTTGAATTCATGCCAAAGGTAAAGTTTTTCCACTTCACACTTCATCATATTGTATCGTTATGCACTGTGCTTTGCAAACTATTATTATATTTCTAGTGGCTTCATCAGGTACCACTAGATTAGAATATTTGCTTCCGCCTTACCTATATACTGTATTATGTGCCGCGTGCTGTCAAATGCTGCAAAAACCCTTGAATGTGCTTGCTTATCAGTGTTTGTGAGCCTGAAACTTTTTTGAGCGTTGTTGACCAGTCTATGTTAAATTTCTCCTTGTTTGCATGTCAGGCAATCAACATGTTTCAGAAATGTGTCTTGTTTGTTTGTTTGTTTTTTTTTTGTTTGGGGGGTGAGCAGACAATGATCCTTGGCAACAGAAGTGGAAATTGCAGTAACCATGATATACAGCAGTCACCAGAAGCCATAACAGGGGGAAAAGATCCTGGGCACCACTGTACAGAGGAAGTTAACAAACTCAAGGAATTGTTGGAGCAGCGTGATAATGAAATTAGTATCCTTTGACATGTTAGAAACAAAAAAAATACTTGGTTTATTTTTCATGAAAGTGGAATATTGCTGCATCCCGAAAGACTTTTGTTTCATGTTTATTGTCCTGTGATCATCTACATTGTTGCCATATTCTGATGACAGTGGTCATGATTGAATCTTCTTTATTTAAAAAAAATCACTCTCAAACAGTTTTGTTTCTCACCGCAAGTGCCTACCAATGACAAGGACAGCTTTGCTTTCTTCGGAGGTCACAGTGCGGTCCATTAAAATTGGAGCAACATGTGGACCTTAATTTCAGTCTTGTGTCTCACCGCACTGGTTTAATGGTATGCTCTATATTTCCCATGATGTCTGCTTTATTGGACAACTTAATGAAAAATGACAAAAAAAGATGGAGCAGAAAGATTGAATGAACAGCATAAGATATGCGTGACCACAATATTTGTACTCAATGGCTTTTGAGGGAGTCCGTTGATCCAATGTGGAGCCCCACCAAGACATATTTTCACCCTATACTTCACGCTTATGGCGTGCTTAGCATAAATGAAGATATCAGATGCCAGACATCTCCATGATGGAAAAACCTGGAATTTGAATCAGAACTTGTATGAAACAATGACGTGAAACCCAGGCATAGTGAGTTGCTGGTGGGTTTAAAACTTGGCAGTTTCAAAAATTAGTGCAAAGTACTGTAATTGATGGATGATCATACCGTTGTTTCCACTAACTTCACCCTTTTTGTTGGCTGACATCATTATAAAAGTTCTCCTCATACTTTATTTATCACATGAAATAATGGACTGTTATTTTCTACAAAAAAACTAAATGCACTGCTGACCACCACAGTTTTTGTGATGTTGTCTCTCCGCAGCTAGACATCTGCTAATGTCATGAGTGACCACGCAAGAGGGATATACAAATTTATTATAATGGAATGTGCTTCACTCACCAAATGTACACGAGGCTGTATTCAGTGTAGTCAAGAATCATTGTTTTATTCATATAATTCCGTACATAGTATGAAAATCACTCAATAAATAAGGTGATGATGTTTTTTACAGTATGATGACTTCTAATATTCCCCATGGTCGAGTGGTTAGCGCGCCGACTTCACAGTGCAAAAGCTCTTGGGTTTGATTCCATCTTCGGCCCTTGGGGAATTTGCATATTCTACGACGTGCCTCTGTGGGTTTTCTCTGGGTACTCCAGTTTCTTCCCACATTCCAAAACATGCATGGAAGGCTGATTGAAAACTCCAAATTGTTCCTTGGTGTGAGTGTAAGCGCAGCTGGTTGTTCATCTGTGTGCCCTGCGATTGGTTGGCAATCGGTTCAGCGTCTGCCACATGCACCCGAAGACAGCTCCAGCATGCCCCACCACCCCTGTAAGGATAATGAATGGATGGATGGACTTCAAAGACACATATGAGTTTACGTTATCTTTTTTTTTCTTTCAACGTTGTCTCCCATATCTGTGATACAATTTTCCCATCTGCGCACAAGTAAGTCTGTGTAAAAGTATTTTAACTGATGTATTAGCCAGTCGCTCACAACACATTTGACTGAATTGTCACTTTGAAACTTTATGCCTCTCTTAAATGCTTCAAAAGGACCAAACTGGTAAAAGTCTGAGGCTATACGGGTGATGGCGAAGCAGTTCCTGGTCCAGCTCATTGATGGTCTGCAGTCTCTGGGTTGCTGTATGAGGGCTTGGGTTGTCATAATGCAAGATGGCTCCTTGTGGTTGATCACTTCTCCATTTGTTCTTTGTGTCTCTTGACCTGCTTCAGCAGTTCACAGTAGTTGGCACCAAGTTTGGAAGTGACGATAGTTAAAAGTGATGTGAACGATGGCCTGTGCACAGAAAAGTGTGGTATAGTGCTGGGAGACTACATAAAAAAGTAAACTTTTATCTGTATTAGAAGTCGCTATACCAAAAAAATTGCCTAATTTATTGAATGCCCCACATAAGAATCGCTGGCTTTGTTTGGTAAATTCCACATTTTTCCACAAATCCATAATTGTTACTTTGTCCATATGTGTCTGCGTTTCTTTGATGATGCATTGTTAATGTTTTAGGGTCTTCTAAAAAGTGCTGAGTATGAAGAATTCTGCCCAACGGCAATGATGTATGGTATATTCACTTGTAAACAAGGGGATGTTTTCACTCATAAGCCTCTACATTTGCCAACTTTGTGTTTTACAGTCTATTTTGAGCCAAGGCACATATTCCCCCCCTCCCACCCCCAAAATCCCTAGGCACACCACCAAACAAAAATATCACAAAAAGTTTAGATACAGGACAAATAAAGACTTTCTTATCTTATCAACTTAATGAAGTATTGATGAGTTCTTTTGAATTCACCCACTTATGGTATTATTTTGGAAAATGGCAAAAAATGAATGAAGAAGTTATTTGTACCCTCTGCAAGTGCATCTTGTGGAGGAGATTTTCATTGTTCTGCTCATGACTACAGCGTATGTGGGGTCTATTGTCATAGCCAATGCCACTTCTGTGTGAAGTGCAGTCTAAATCAGTGCAGAGGCAGCCAAGACTGGGTCTTGGTATTTTCATGGTCGCACGCAACTGGCAATAATTGTACACTGTTGTGTAAAACTCCAAGACAATGACGTCTCTCATCAATTACTTGAAAAAAAAACACTTGTGGTAGAGGCAGCAACATTTTTGTCATATGTACCAAAAAGCAGGATGCAGTAGGCAATCAAATGAGGAGTCAATATATGGCATCCCCAAAAAGGGTTTGAAGTATAATAAGAGCAGGGAGGTCTTGGACATGAGCTGTAAACCATGGCAGATAAACCGCAAGCCGCATCACAGTGGCAGTTCTCCCGTTTTAGATTTCTTGCCAATGTCTATGTCATACTCACCCAAGTGCACCCGACCTTACGAGCATTTTGACACTTGGATTTCAGTAGACAAACACATACAATCTCATCAGTGGAGAAGATTTTGTGGAATCTTGGCAAAGTCCCTGCAGCCTCTCTGGCTCCCCTTCTCTCCACTGATTCTTCCCAGACCATGACATCTTCCTGCGTCTGTAATGTCTGACAGAGAGCACATGTCAGCAATCTGCCATTATTAAATGCCTACTATTGTGCATGTCGTGAGGAAACTAATATGCTGCTGCCCTTTATTTTTTTGTCATTTTTGGCTCACCGTATGGAAATTCTGTCTACAAGTAACACACATTCATCAGTCTAGCTTCTAACCCTATCTACGGACCTTCAGATACAACATGTTTTGTCATCTAAAGCACAGGTCACCAACCCCCGGGCCGCGGACCGGTACCGGTCCGTGGGTCATTTGGTACCGGGCCGCGGAGAAAGAATGAATAATTTACATAATTTCCATTTTATTTATTATCTGAGTCCGAACAAAGTTTTAATTTGAAAAATGAAAAATTACCAGATTACATCCGTCTATGACTTACACTTGACGCATGTCAAAACGCTTGTCTAGGTCACATGATACATACCGCTAAAATTAGCCCACCGTAAGCTAGCAAAATGTTACATATGTTGTAGTTGGCGAGATGTTAACAGGACTCTGCGAATAAAGTTGTATAAAAATACACAATGGATTCACATTTATTATTATACTATTTAAAAGAAAGAAAAAAAAACAGTTTCCATGCCTGTCGTATCATTTCATTTTATTGTATTTATCCGCCGGTCCGTGAAAATATTGTCTGACATTAACCCGGTCAGTGGCGCAAAAAAGGTTGGGGACCACTGATCTAAACATTCATGTCCTTTAGATTCTAAAGGACATGAATGACTTCCCACTAACTACACATATTTCATGTTAGTACTCACAAACAAAATACACATTTGCTCTTTAACACAGTTCCTGCAGGTGTCCTTGTTAAGATTTTGAAGAAGGAGAAAAAAAGGGCCAACGATGCAACAGCGCAGCTTGCAAGGATTTCCAATGTGCAGAAGAATGCGACTAAGAATGATGCTGGTTTGTCTGCATTGCAACTGCCACAGATTGAAAACAACAACCCCTCGTCACCAGATACTGAGGGACGAGCTGTGCAGTACATGAGAAGAGGTACTTAAAGTTACTTTCCTTTTCTAATTGTCTGTATTGCACATCTTTCAGGATAGCCTTTACCTGTAGCACAGGCTCAAAGTCAAGGCCCAGGGGCCAGATTTGGACCAGCACATCATTTGATGTGGCCTGCGCAAGCAAATCAACCATATCAACTTCCATGATCCTTGCTGAAGTGCCTGTAGAAGCTGCAATACGCTCTAGCACACCCCACGACGCTTGTGAAGATAAAACCGTTGAAAATGTATGGATGAAAATGAAAGGGTGAAAGGTTTCACAAAATTCAATGTCATAATGGGTCACCACAGTGAACCGTAACTACAAGGTGCCCTGCGACAAAAATTAGTTTGACATATAAGACATATAAGATTGACTCAATATCAGTTTTCACAGCTGATAGTGTGTGTTTGCAATATTTATACCTTTTACGTTTTTTACACAGATTTTTATTGTCTAAGAATCCATTTGAATTCCATTCATCTTTTTATACTGCAAAGATCTAGTGAACATTTGTTAAATTCCGATGCCGATCTAGGATTTTCCCCAGTCAAAGGACACTCGGGAAGGTGAACATTCCTTGGAGTTTTCTCATTTTTGCCATCTCCCTCATTATTAATTTAGAGGATTGCTCAAAAACTGAAGAGTAGTTCAATGCCACGATAACAGTCAAAAATAGTTCTGGGTTTGAACACGGTCAGTGCCAGGTGGGAAGTTTTAACGTGGAGAAAATATACAGAAAGGGTTTTCCTAATTCTTATAAAATCAAACATCATCAGGTCAGGTTTTCAGCACTTCATCTTGCTGCCGTGAAATAGTAAGTTAGTAAGTTTGTGAACTGAGTAGATGGTTAGCAGATGTTGTCTCATGTGGAACTAAGTTTTTCTTGCTGGAGGAGAATTTGTGGTGGATTAGATGCAGTGGCAGCAGTCCAGTTAATTGTCCTCCTATAGAATGTGAGCCCAAGTATTTGCTGTGGCGACCCCTGAAGGGAAAAGCCGAAAGGAAAAGAAGGAGAATGTGAGCCCAAGTTGATTTTTCGTGTGCAGGTTGAGCACGAAAAATCCCTGATGTTTTGATAGTGGACAATGGACAGACAACCTGGAATCCCCTTAATTTATGTCAATAGATAGGAAGGTGGGCGTTCCATCACTACTGATGTGTAGTCCATTAGCTGTTCCGGATGTATGGCCATTTTGGGGACGAAAGACGGGGAAAAATGAAACATGATGGATGAAGCACAGATCAAAGTGGGTCCATCACTGCTTGTCAACGCTTTGTCCGTCATTTTTTCTTTGTTTACCGTCATTTGTCAGTGGTCAACAAACATGTTTGACATTTTTCCTTTACATACTGGATGCAGAATCTTTTATCGAATTTTGCTGTGCAGAGTCAGTTTTTTTGTCATCTCATTACCTGGCAGATTGCTCCCAGATGTGTCTTTGTGTTCTCAAAGTAGAGCGTCATCATCACACTGCCACATCCTCTCTCGGGGCTTTAGATCATAATCTAAATGGGAGGAAAACAGAGCATGCTGGCGTGATGAAGATTGCAGGACAAGTAACTCCAGGTTTCTTGCGGGCTAGTCACTGTACTTTTCACCCTACTTTGAATACAACCGGAATGCAGAGGTTAGTGAGAGTCAAGCCATTTAAGACTTTAGACAAGCTCCCGAGCTGAGACAGTTCCATTTGACTTTTCCTGCCTGGTTTCGTCCAAGTGGATGATAATGAACATGAGCTCTCAGAACTAGTTCAGTCCTAGCCACCGGGCATTATGCATTTTGAGCCAGCAACTCATCAAACCGAATCTGTGCTGCTGTCTGCTTAACCACAGTACCTTATCCTCTCATTTTTGTATATCTGTGCCCAGTGCTGTAAAAAAGGCCAGTGGAGGGCCAATTGTTAACAGTGTCTCTCAAAGAGGAGCGTATTTGAAAAATAAACACACATTTGAATCCAGTCCAGACAGATGAATGGAAGCAAATCAATCAGTCTGAGAAATGGAACATGGAACATTATGAGGGATGTTAGTGGGCCGGTTCTCGTATGTATGACATTATAGTAGTCTTTTTGAATGGTAGCTGATTATAATACAGACCATAGTTTCACCTGGTCTTACTCATCTTTGTCTACTGCTTCATGGTACATAATATCCTCCTGTGCAAGTGAGGCATCTGTTGCTCTTTGACCACTCAAATCACAGACAGCACTCAGATCTATCTGGTCTCTCTGCCAAATGTAGTTTTTTTACTTTTTGTCTGTGCAAAAATCTTTCATTGAAAGCAAGGATGTACAAGTTCAATGCTGGTGGGTCATCAGTGCAAGAGCTCATTTTGTTCCTCTTTTTGTCTTAATAATCATGATGACATCATGATATTGGTACGATCTACTATGTACCATGTTTATCATTTTAATGTCATTATTGATCTGTTTAGGACCAACAGATGGGTCTGTCAGGCTCCTCGGACAGCGGCACACCTGCTGGTCATCTGGGCATTCGTAGGCTGTCTTTTAAAATAACTCCCGACCCAACAACTTCGTGTCCTGTCATTGTCATTGTTTTTTTTGGTTAGAATTTGCGCCATTTCCTGCCATTAATTTTTTGGGTATTACTTACACCTTGTCTTAGCATATGCCATGGGGTTTACTTTGGATTCTTGTTGTTTTCAGAACGTTTTTCTGGATGAAGTTTTCAGAAAACAGTTTGTCAAGTTCACCCTGCTCCTCCCTCCTGCATGTTCTTCGGAGTCCTCCACCATAACGTTGGTGACACAAAATGTTGCCCCAAATATTTTCAAGCCTACTTCTTTTGTAGTGTGGGAGCGAATACGATCCAGTGTAACTGCAGCTGGCCGCTGTGTCCGCCACCAATAGAGTTGAATAGACACAATTCTTTTCCCCCCTATATCATTTCATAGTTTGTATTTTTCCCAGTTTTTGTATTTTTCCCAGTTTTTACCCGATTTATCCTGATACATTCACCGTTTTGTGGACAACAAATATTGAATATTTGCCTGTGGTTTTTGAATAATTGTTGCGATTGTTAAAAAGAAAAAAAAAATCATTTAGTCATTCAGAGTGTCGTGTCCACAGGCCAACAGTTACACATCCCTGGATGAAAGCATGTATTGACACTAAAAGAGTCTCTAATTTAGCAAAACACTTTTTTAATTTTCATCTTGTGGACATTTGGTTTGCAACACATGTAAGAATGCTTTTACAAGCCCTTCAGTGATCATGTTCTGGACTAAATCAAAACAATTTTGAATCCAGTCATGGTCCACTTGCATAAATATACCTACTCCACATGAGACGCATGACTGACATTAAAATCCATGGAAATGTTCCAGCCGCTCCATAATCAAATCAGAGGACTCGGGTCACTCCTGTCCGTCTCCAGCACACCATGCATTAAAAGGAGTCTTTTGCTTTCCAACCATAATAAGTGACCCTGTGAACAAATTTTGGTCAAAGTTAGTTTTGGCAACGAAACTCAATAAAACCTGGAGTACAGCCTTTGAATAACATTTTCACACTTTTCATATTCATGGATAAATTCTGTTATGAAACAAATATTAAATAGCAGGTGGGAAAACTGACCTTATGACCTTGACAATGAAGTGAAGGGCCAGTCTAATGCTTTAACTCTGGACGAGCAAATGAATGCTTTCCGGGGATTAATTCACTTCCATATCCTATAGCACAATGGATGATGGCTGCTTGTACAGAATGTGGATCTTTTACAGAGATTCAAGAGCATAGACTGTGTATGATTGGGTACATATGTGTATATATATATATATATATATATATATATATATATATATATATATATATATATATATATATATATATATATATATATATATATATATATATATAGATAGATCGCAAACTGGTCAGTTTCGCTACCTATTACAATATTATAAGCCACTGCACTAGCGGCTAGTGTTGTTTTACTGTCACGTATAGCATGAACAATGTTATTCAACTTCTTCATGACACTGTAAATAAGTGGGAAAGGCAGGAAGAAGCAAAGCCCTAAAATTACTTGCCGTTTTGCATATTAATCGATTTTCTTCAATTAGCACATTTTGAAGATTAAGAGTAGCCATAATCAAAATCACAATAAAATATTTGTCCAGCCATATGTCATACTATACACCAAATAGCAAAATTGAGACTGGCCATTCATATCCCAAAATGGCCTTTGTCACCTATGCGTGGGAAGTTGATGCGAAGCTATTTGGTGGTCATGCCCGATGGCTAGGCGGCCATGCTAGTGCATTTATTGATCATATTAATTTCTGAAATTTGTATTGGCCCATTCCAGCCAGCAATGTCAAAATGAAAGAAACACATTTAAGGAGGCTTCTCATTGTTTTAGTATGCGTGCAACTGTTTGCCCAGTTAAAATATGACCTCGCTATTTCATTTTTATGTTACATTTTCATGATGAGTGAGTGATCTTAATGACACCAAAGGCATTTTATCATGGTATTGACCCACTTTTCTATTTTCGAGCTGGATAACTCATTGGGTGGCTAAATCTGAAATACATTTCTCTTTTCCTGTATTCAAAACCCTCCTATGTGCCTTTGAGTATAACAGATTTCCCTGTTGAAAAACTGTAAATGTAATGATGACCTTTCCATGGAAACGCTTCCTGCTATAATTTGCCCGCCTCTTTCCGGAGCACACCATTCCATGTCAGGGTCCTAACTTTGCCAACACATAAAACATGGATCATAGGGAGTTCATTTTCATTTTGATGTCCACACTGGAAGTAGCCTTACTACAAAATGTCGATGTCGTCAGAGTTACAGTTCCATTGTGTCCGATTCATGTTGCAGATGAATCTACTTCACGAGTTTCCTTTCGGGTTGATTTATTTTGTCTTTGGCAAGTACAGATGGGTGTATTTTTTTCAGTGTCCTTATGATTGTTTTCAGAGCTAATGAACATACAAGGTGTTCCTGAAGTCATTCAGGTCCACGATCACTCGTGTTTGGCTTATTAGGGCTGACAGAAGACGTCAAGACTTACATCTTACTATAAACTTTGCTGATGAGTCTAGCAGACCTTCTACATGCACCATAACATCTATGAAGGAGGCTGTGGCTTTTGTCGCAGTCTAACTGTCAGAAGAGCACAGAAGAAGCATGCCCAAAATGGTTTCTCCTTACCGTCACCCTTTTGTAAACAGTTATAGGTCATGTCGCGTAGAAATAAATGTATTTTTATGGAAAACAAACTGTTGTTCGAATACATTCCATTGTGTGAGTTGCTCACGGAGGGGGCCACGGCAAAGAATTACTAAAGTTATCCATGTGATCTGATTACCCCACAAATTATGTTCGTGCAACATAAAAGACGTCATATCAAAACTATTCTCGGAATGTTGCCCTTTAAAAGTCGAATGAAGTGCATTTCCCTTAAGCACCCAAAAGACTCAACTGTTGAGGTTGGCTCACGCAAGACATGCTTTTGAGATCCCTGCTGGTTTCAATCAGGACTTTCCGAAAATCACGACTGAATTCCCCACTGTCCTTATTCCACATGAATAATTGTCCTTTGTGTCTGCTTTGTTGCAAAATTGTACACATTTCACTAAAGTGCAATGGAATTAATCTGAAGTCATGTGTGAAACTTTTCATGCCACTGGGAAACTGCACGATAATACCAGGTAAGGTATTGCTTTATGACTTTTTGATAGCCTTCATCATGCCGAACATTACATGCATAATCGAGGGGAAACTGTTTCTTTGTTCATTAACAATTGTAAATTGTGTTTTTTTTTACCTCAAAAATTATAACAAATATTTTGCCTAGTAATCTACAGAAGCACTGTTGTCCTTTCCACTACATCTTTTGTATTCAGGACATGAAGGTTCTTTCCAATTAGTTTCCTATTTACAAGTAAAACAATGAACGACCTTTCCGTTAAACTTTGTAAGCAGAGGTTTACCACTTTGAAAAAAAGTGGCTGTTAAACAATATGAGCTCATTGAAAAGCAAACGCCACTGGAGGATTTTCATCTTAATTTGTGTTCTTTCCTTGCATGTGGTAAATTGCTATTTTTTTGGTGAGGAGAGTTTTGTTCTTATCTTGCTGATGTGTACTAAATGGATGTATACTGTAGACAGATGTCTCTGTGTGGAATGGAAACATGTCCCCTATTGTTACCCTAAGTTATAGATGGGAGCTTAACAAAACCAATAAGGTTTGAACTCACATCTGGCATCCAGACCGAAATTAGATACACCTGTGGCAATGGATCAATTTGATATCAGTTGACTAATTCATACCAAAAGTATGGCACACTAAGAGTTGTGTTTGGATGGACTGTGGTTGAGGTTGAAGTGCGGAATGATTCACCCCGTCCGTCTTTCATTGTTAACAGGAGCACAGCTCTCAGTCGGGAAACAAGAGGCCTTTGAGACCTTTATCAAAGACCACGAGGACCATCACATCACCGAAGACAACAAGAATCTGCTAAAGCAGAGGTACTTTACACACAGCAACGTAGTTCCGCAGCAACAAGATGGCGGCCAAGCACTACTTCTGTCTAAATAAAGAGCTTCAACTCAATTCAAGCAATTTTCTTGGCGGCAAGAATGTCTGGCTGCCGCTGCTCACCCGCAGAAAAACGTATCCTGTAAAGCAAGGGTGTCAAAGTCATTTCTTTGCCGCGGGCTACATTGTAGTTATGGTTTCCTCTCAGGGGCCGTTATGAATTTGGGGAGCCATTAGAATGTTTCATCCCCTCCACATTTTACATATAGAGCACACAACAAATTCATGAATAACTAGTTTTCAAGTAGTAAAAGTAGAAAATAATGACTGTTATTGTGGTTTACATGGGACAGTTTGACATTTTGGTTCACAGTTTAACAAGCATCATGGAATTTCACAAGTTGGATTTACTTTCGCAGACCGAATAAAATGATGTGGTGGGCCAGATTTGGCCCCCGGCCTTGACTTTGACACTTATGCTGTAAAGTGTCCTTGAGAGTTTTGCTTTAAAATGAATTGTATTATTATTATTATTATTATTATTATTATTATTATTATTATTATTATTATTATTATTATTATTATTATTATTATTATTATTATTATTATTATTATTATTATTCGGCGGCCCGGTAGTCAAGTGATTAGCACGCTGGTTTTACAGTGCAGAGGTTGTGAGTTCAAGACCAGGTCCGGCCTCCCTGTGTGGAGTTTGTATGTTCTCCCGCGTGGGATAATTTGGAGTCTACAATCTGCGTGCCATGCATGTTTTTGAAATGTGGGAGTAAACCGGAGGAACCGGAGAAAACCCACCCAGGGAGGCCAGATCGGGTCTCTCCAAAAGCTAGTGCGATAGACTCCAGCACAGTCATGACTGTTGAGGATAAAAATGAAGGAATGATGTCTGACAAAAAGGACTGAGCAGTTAAAGTCAAAGGTCAAACCTATGCAATGGTATTTTTACATAATAATAATAATACATTTTATTTCAAGCACCTTTCAAAGCTCTCAATGACACTTTACAGTCACAGACAAGCATAGATACAATAATAAATAAAACTGAGTTTCTCCAACTATGATTTGGCATTTAGGCCAGGAAAAGAGCCTCGTTGGAAGCAACGTTTGGTACATTTCATTTCTTTAAATCCCGGACTGTCCCCTCGGAACAGGCTAATTGAACTGAGATGGAGAAAAGTGTGCTGTAATTCTTGATCCTTGTTAAGTTGGTGTGGATGGGGGGGAGGGGTGCCAGCCTGCTTTAAAAATATTTGCCTGAAGATGTATCAAAGAAAAAGTGTTTTATATGATTTCCAGTGAAATGTGTATATAATGTGCAAGGAATTAGAAAATAGTTAACACCCTTATTGTTGAAAATAGGTCAACAGAAGCCAGAAAACTTGGGGAGCAACTTCATGATGCCAAACAAAAAATCAGTAAGTTGTTTCCATCAATAGAATCACATTATGTTTGGTTCAAATTTGCCCGATTGCTTCCTTTGAAATCCCACTAATCAACTAATTGTTTTTCATCATAGATGAAAATAAACGTTTCTAGATTCAGTTTTCTTTTTTTTCCGCTGATTCTAATCACGCTCATTTTAATCATCATCATCAGCGCCATCATCATCATTATCGTGATCATCATGATCATCATCATCATAATGACAATAACCACCAAGTTTCTTGTGACCCCTATTTCAGACACACTTGTCTTAAAAACAAACTTTTTCAACATTATTAATATGGTTTATTTATATCGACTGTTTTTATTGAAATGCTAATCTTGACTTGCTTATCACAACAACATTCAAAAGTATAAATAAACTGTTTTTTGTTTAATTGATGCCCCGTCTCATTTACAAGAGTCAATTGATGAAAATAGCATGAGGTACACAGGCTCACGTGTGACAAAAATACATTAACTTTTGTGGGCGAGAGCCCTTTACATTTTTCTATTTGAATCTGCGTTTTCTTTTGTTATTTTATCTTTTTTTTTTGCAGTGTGAGAGCTGCAATGTAGCAAGAAAAGTCAGTAAATTATGTATGTACGTATTTGTAAATAATGACAGCAGAGGACACAGAGCAGTCTAAAATGCAACATAAGCATAAAAAAACCTATGCGGTTCACCATGGCTCTCCTGGTCTGAATATGTAGAAAACATAAAGTACATGCATACATCAGATTATGATGACTCATGATTTCCGCCAATAATCGCACCGGCGGTTTGAAATGATTGTAATCTGAAACATATAAATATACAGTGCACATCAATGGTACTCTTGATTCTGTATTTTAAGGTTGATTTGATTATGGTAAAACACCCAGCAAACGTCTTGGTGCAGTTCAATACGACTGCATTAAGAGACACTTGGAGCTACATTCCTTCGAGATGAGGACTGTTTTTAATGGACGGTGGTTGCCTCTTCTGACTGGAAAGTAGTGCTGTAATATTAAGCTCGTTGTGCTCGCCTGCCATCTTGGAAGCTCTGCTTGGAAACTAAATGCAATATTTGTCTCTTGGTTGATGTAGAGCGGAGGAACAGCACAATATAGATAAAAGCTTTTTACTGCTTTTCTCTGCTGTTGGATGTTTTCGGCATTTGGCTCAAAATCAAAGCGGGGCAGAGTAGCCTCTGCAGACATTTGTCCAAACATTTCCTCGGTTTACAGGGTTATTCTTGGCCACTTTGGATACTCATGGAATCGAAACGCACCAAAGGAGCATATGCTTTGAGCCCTCAGGTCCAAAAAGCACACAGACATTTATTTCGAAGGACATATTGAACCGTGTGCATGGCAACCAGTTATGAACAGGAAGGAACATCTTGATTGCTGCAGCAGGCCTGAAGAATTTAAGCGAGACATTCCCATATTGATCTGATGGCATTTTCTCCATATAGGATGGTTTTGAAAGCAGCATTCTCAGAGTACAACATGTGTTCTTTGTGTCCCTTTCCCCATAAGATATGAAACATGTCCATTGTTCAATAAACGTTTATAACCCGCTTACACGTCAATCCGGTAAGGGCACAGAATGCTAATAAATAACACGCAACTCAAAAAATGAATTTGCAACCGCTGTTTAATGAACAGGCTATAGATTTTTTTCTGACGCACATTCCACTCACCACACATGGATAGCATTTATCATCTCGCCATGGTGCAGCATTACGAGTTGAACCTCCGGATGACAAATAGTTGATGTGGCTAATCTTGAAACCCGTGCTTTACATCCACAGCATGACTTCTGAGAAAATTGAGAATAGGGGGGGTGCTGATCTACGTTTGAGGAAGTTTGGCGTCTACAGACGTGCCTTAGAGAGGTGAAATGCTTGGACGAAAGTGTAATGCAGCATTGCACGTGGTTGATACTTGAGACAATGGTGAAATCTTTCATTTATCACAAATCTTTGTGTCTGTGTATATGTGTGTGTGTGTTTGTGCGTGTCTGCGTGTGTGTCTGCATGTGTCTGTGTGTGTGCATGCGCGTGTGTGTGTGTGTGTGTGTGTGTGTGTGTGTGTGTGTGTGTGTGTGTGTGTGTGTGTGTGTGTGTGTGTGTGTGTGTGTGTGTGTGTGTTTCAGCATGTCATCATTGTTATCCTTGCATTCCATGATTTTAAAGTGAATTAATTTATCATACTTGGTTGGATCCTGATTTGTTGACTGTCGGTCAGAAGCAAACACGGGGCTTTGGCTTTTAAAAATCACACCGTAGCCTCACTGATGCAAGGCTTGGCCATATGATCTTTCCGCTGCATATTCCTGGAAAATGATCTGAAGCTAATCATCTGCAGAGCCTCCAAGGTCAAACACAAACTACTTTTACCAGCTAAATGACCTCCGATTTGTTTGTGTTTGGAAAGGATTTTCCCATGACACGGATGGGGAAAGAAAAAAAGTCCTCAAATGTTCTTTTCAATGTAATCATAAAAGCCCTACTGCAGGCAATATTTTAACTGGCATTATTGAAACCTAAATGCGACAAAGCAGTCTTGATCGACATTGTCGCAGCCACAGGAACACAGATGTGTTTCTCACACAGCTTCCTGTTAACATTCTTCATGTTGCAAGTGTAAAAAGAAGTTAGCCTCAGCTATTTGCCTGCTACCACCCAAGCTGTAATCTTCTGATTAAGAGAAAAGCAAACACGAAATGCCTAAAACCACAGTTTTGCACTGCTAAAGTGAGAACTTAACTAATTTTGGAAAACCATGAAAAAGTGCTCAATACCAGCTCCTAAATTCAACTCTCATGAGCCAATTTTGTAGTCATCATTTGATTAGTCCACACAAATGTAGATTTAGTAATACTATGCATTTAACAGGTAGTGAAGAAAGAAGTTTCGTTTAACAACTTTTTCCATTTCTGGCAATTCGAAAGGGTTCATAGTAGGTTTGGGGCATTATTTGAATTTTTACCAATTCCATTTCCAATTTCAGTTCTTTATATTTGATTTTGAAGTGCAATTCTTAAACAATATATACAGTATGTATGTCTGTATGTATGTATGTATGTATGTATGTATGTATGTATGTATGTATGTATCTATGGATGGATGGATGTATAGACGCAGTAGCATATGTTACTGAAAATGAGAACAAAAGACTGATCAGTATAAAAGAAACATATTGCTCAACTGTCTCAATAAAAAAAAGATACTATTGGTCAGTGCACACATTTTTTAACAGATGATTAACATCAAGTGTTGAACGAATGCTGTTTTGGGGGTCTTGTGAAACCTGTGATATTTTAAAAGTGGTTGGTTATTTGCATTTGAAGTTGTTTGTACTCACCCGATTACAATTTTGCCAAAATGCAGTGCATTTTAGGTTGCGAAGGGGAGCTGGGCAAATAATGGCACTTGATTAACGTTTACATGTTGTTCGAACTCATTTGCACGATATCGTATTGTCAGTCTTGCAATGAAGCAACTTATCACTACTTGGAACAAATATCAGCCACATTTCTGATCGGTGTCTTGTGCATGTGCACACACTTTGATAGCCGAAAGATGGCTTCTTTATCAAGATGGCGGCGCGTGAACACGCAGCGGCTCCCCTCTCCCGGCAAATTGCCGTTTTCATGTTTATTATGTTTGTTAAAGTCATTATAAGTGCCTTGCATGCTGGGTCCGAGAGGACAGTAATTTCATCTGTGCTGTATGTCATGCATATTAGCATATTTGACAATAAAGCTGACATTGACTTTTGACTTTGAGGTTGATAGAAGGGGTATCCAAACAGGGAATTGATTTTTTTATCATTCGGAGGATTTCGGGAGAATCGCCAAGTCTAGTTTGTAGTGATAATGCCCAGCTGATGAAAACGTTCGCTGTGATGTCACTTGCAATAAAGGATGAGTTTGACACCTCTGGTTTATATCATGCTCTTGTCCTGGAGGTATTCAATGGTGTGACGGCACCTGCAGCTCCCAGTTGGAAGGTATCGCCACACGCAAGGTTTCAGAGCTTGCACTTTAAACCTTCAACTGGCTGCAGGATCACTTAACAGAGTCCTTCAACTGTACAGTGTCCATGTTCGAGACCTGGTGAATGTCATGGAAACTGACCACAAATGATCCGGCCACCCAATACCTTGAAGAGGTCTCATTCACACACGTAATTGTCTGAGTAATTTACTCGTCTTGCTATCTGATATACTGTCCATTTCATTTCATCTAAATCTGAAATTGCTTCCTCTATGGTTTATATTGTTTATACACCAGTGTTCCTAACTGCGATTGAGTTCAGTCGGTCACCATTAAGTCCGGTTGTGGCTCATCCATGTCGCTCACTTTTGAAATTCGATCTTTTTATTTGGGGAATTCAAGCTTTTAATGATTGGCAAAGAGCATGATGAAAAGATGAGTTACCCATATGTTAACCCAGTGTGAGACCCATAAGTGAGGCAATGATCCAATTAGCCTTTTGGATAACAGATGCCTTCTTGCTCATATTCTTTCTTTCAATGTTATGCAGATATGTCACCTCAGTTGATGCTTTTGATGTTGAGTTGATGTGTGTCTTTTGAGTTGATGTTTTTGTGATCTGGGAATTTGGGAACTGTTCCTATCATCAGTGAAAGTTTTCCTGTGTCATTGTGGGACACTGTCAATTCTCAGCCGTGGCCAGTCATGGCTCACTCGTTTATTCAGTTCTCATTGCTTACATATATAAACTGGAAGGCGAGTGTTCTAGTGGCCGCTTGTGTTTAGCACTATTGTAAGCATGTTAAAGCACAGGTTTTTCCAAAGAGTTTTTTTTTCTTGGACAATCACTTTCTTTGTTCTCTTGTTGTTTTTGATACTCCACTAAGCACCAACACATATCATTTTCTTGCTGTAGATTCATGTGCCAGTAAAATGAAAGATTCTCAGATACATGTAAGAGAGTGAGATGCAAACACAATGTCACGTTTACAAAATGACTTGTCCACAGTAGATGAAAGTCATTAAAGCTAATCAGTATCATCTTTTGGTGCTTCGATTCGATGTCAATGGTTAGACAACAAGTCATTTGACAATTTGCACGTGAATGTTTATTTTCAAAGTCATTGTTGCTCAGAGACAAGAATAATAATCAACATGATAAACGCTGACACGCATGTCCAAATAGTTATGGTGCTGGTAGTGTCAAGATTAATTCTGCAATGTTTTTTTTTCTTTTGGGATGGGGGCTGGACAAATTACATTTTTCATAGTCAGCCAAATCCTTCAGAACCATTGGGATAACATTTCATCGATTTTGTACGTTTTTTTTTCTTTTTTTAAGTTAAAGAAATGGAATGTTATGCAACAGAAATTTTGTTCAACCGACCTGAAGACAGTTGCAGGCCTGAGGATGATATCCAGTCCCTGGTGTTGTCTATGTATTGCAGATTTATTAATCTCAAAGGATTTGCAAAATATCATTGAAAATTGATTTGTGATTTTTTTTTTTCCAAATACTTTTGGTCACTTACAAAGTAAAACACAATAGATCACATCTTGTTCATTTCTTTTCAAATTCATTGTGGTGGCGTTTAGCGCCAAAACTGTTACAACCGTGTCAATGTCCCAGTATTTGTGAACCTAAGTGTAACTTCAAACTGACAAATGTAGTGTGTACTAACCACCAGTGAAAAAAATATATTTCTAACTGAACATTTCCATTCAAGAAGAGGCAAATAAATGTGTTGTGCATAACTGCAGTTACAATGCTGTGTCGCATGTGGTCAAAATATTTGGTATCCCTTTGTTCATATAATAAATATACGCTCCATTTTCACTTAAATTAACTAACTAGAAAGTAATAGAAATAACAAATAACAATGCAAACCCAGGCAAAGAACTCATAAAACGGTTAATGGTGGTTTCCTGAACTTTTTTTGCACAGTCCACTGAGCACAACTCAACAATTTCCACTCTGGCATTTTTAGCTGTTATTTATTACAGTGTTCCCTCGCTATTTCACAGTTCGGTTATTAAGGATTTCATTGTATCTCAGATTTACATTTGTGCCCATAACATAACGTATTGCAGTTTTAACAGATTTTCCTTTGCTGTTTGTTCCTTCTAAGCTGAACCAGTCAAAAAATGAACATTAGGATATCATTTGGTATGAGTGAGAATGTGTCTTCGAGGAGGCAAAATGTGCTCGCCTCTCATTAATTTCCAAATGCAGTCCATGTTCTAAACCACTCAACGGTTTGTGATTGAACTGTTTCCATCTGGACTGCCTGACACCCTGGCGTACGATATACCCAGTTGGAGCACCTACAGCAATGGTTCTTAACCTGTGGGTACAGCGTGCACCAATATTCTGTTTTTAGTGTTCTCTGGTCAATCGAATGACACTTTGAGAAATATTCGGTTCACAAACTCAGAACATTGGTCAAATGTGTCGTTATTTTATTGAGAGTGCCACCCCTAATGGAGCACAATGCATTCACTCCAAGGTGGACAGCAAACAACTGCGTTTAGAAATTGTGAGCGGAGCACGTTTGGAAGTTTTAGAAAGAGCACTATTATGTCCAAATGTTCATAATTTTGTTTCATCTTCTCGCTTGGTCAGATGAGTTTAAGAAGCAGTTGGAAGTGCGTCGCAGGCAGCGGGCAGCTTCAGGTATGTTTGTTGCGCATCCCCCAAAAGAATCAAAACTTAATACAAATTTCAGATGACCCCTAGAACCTCATTCTAGTCTATACTCAAGTATAATTAATTGATCGCAAATCCTCAATGTTGAATACTCTTAATGCACTGTGATATTCATGATGCATAGGTGTGATTGAAAATCATAACGATGTTGGGGCGGAGATGGATCCAGTGGAGGAAAACCTGCGTGAACGCATTGAAAAAGAAAAAAAGATGTGAGGTTTATTCAACTCACAGTCATGGGCAATTGCCTCTCTCTACTCCCAATACCTACAGAGTGAAGCTAATGCTAGCAAATATCGTGTTGCTCATGTCCTCCATTAGCTATGAGAGATCTGCCTGTCACTTGAAAGCGTTGAGAACGGAGATTGAACATCTCCAACTGTTGCTGGAGAGGGCCAAGGTTAAACTCCACAAGGATTTCCAAAAGTGGTGGAACGAGGAGGCTTCCGATGTGCAGGTGAGTGAGCTCATCTCTCTTCTCTACCCATCTGGAAATAGCACATAAAGTATGGCTAGGAACACATAATGGTTAAATCAGTGTCAAATCTGAAGTGCAGTTTTAAATGTGTTCTTTTGTGGGTGAAGTTTTTTTTTCTTTTCTTTTTTTGAACATCAATCGTGGCCTCTAAGGACACTGAAGTGTATGTAAGTTGATATGCACATGTCCCTGACTTTGGAGGCCCTTTATGGCACCAGTGTGACCTTCCCAGCCACTGTTTAACATTCTACAGGGGAGGTACTTGGTCATTTTTCATTTGTAGGAGAAAAGTACAATGTGTTCCAAAACGATTATGCATTCAGAATAGGATTTATGTTCAATAGACATTAGGGTTTTAGTTGTTCCTGTGATTTTGGATTTGTTATCCTGTCTGTTTATGATATCAATCACAGAAAGGTTTGAGAGTTATAAAACTGTGTTGAATCAGAGAGAGGAGTGAAAAATTGTGATTCCGATGTCATATTATCAGTCTAACTCTAATGCATGGCCACACAAGAATTACTTCACAACCATGTGATGAAAGAACTCAGCTGGCATATATTAAGACTTTATCATCATAAACAAATGGAACATAATGAACCCAGGAGCAAATGACCTTTGCTGGAAAAAGGCCACCTTGTTGTTGGAAGTACTGTGCATGTGCAATTGATTTCAACAATGAAACCGTGTCCAGTGGTATTTTTGCTCATTAATTTGTCTCTGTGACACGTGACATGATGTATAGAAGTCAAAAAATGAAGCTGGAGGTCGGACAAGAGCCCAGTGTGAAACCTCGCCGCCATCTCCACACAGCACTCCACATTTTGAGTGAGTTTCTTTCATTTCTCTCTTAAGTCAATGTTTATGGTTTTAAATAGCAGCCTCCCCCAACCAAACTAAGCCGTACCAGGTTAATTTTTATTTGAGCCAGAATTGTTGCAGAGAAAATTACCAACATTTTTTTACATACATATGATCACATTTCAGTTTTTTTAAGTTTAAAGCTGTATAGTTAAATAGCTTTTTTATGCATTGTAAACCAAGTTTCCTGATATACACGCCAAAAAAATGATGGTACCCATCTTTTGAAAGAAATCTGGAAGAACTTGAATTGAACTTAAGTAATAATAAATACACATTTTATGAAAATCAACGAAAGAAATGTAGACTTTCTTTTTAAGCAGTGGTTCCACAGAAATATTTCAGGAAAAAAAATCAAAAAGCGGATCTAGAAAAGATAAAAATAACTAAATGCTGTCTTCACAGTCCCCAATCATCACAAATGTCTTCAAAGTTTTGATCAGACAGTTGGCCCATTTAAATGGTATCAGAGTTGTTTGGTGTGTACCACACTAAACATGGACCAGAAGCAAAGGAGGGAGTTGTCTCAGGAGATGAGAAAAAAAAGTAGAGATAAGCCCATGAAAGGTCAAACCATCTCCAATCAGTTTAATGTTCTTGTGATTACAGTTGCACATATCATTCAGACAGAAATTTAAGATCCACAACACTATAGCCAGCCTCCATATACATGAGGAAAATTGATGACAAAGATGGATAATTCAAAAACCAAAAGAACCGAGAACAAGAAATGAAATATGAATTCCAAGGTCAAGGTCCATCAGTATCAAATCGCAGCATTGGATGTTGTTTAAACCAAAGTTGACTTCATGAGAAACCACTGTTGACAATAAATCATGAAAAAGTTACAATGGAATTTATCAAACTGCATGATGACGTGCCATAAAGCTGCTGGGGAAATTCTGAAATTTATTTTTGACAAAAATGACAAATGAATGCATAAAGAGTCTTTTAATCCCAATGTCACATTTCTTTCCATTTAAGAACTCTCATTCCCAAGGCAGCATTGCCCAAAATGATGCCAGAGGAGCAAGTGTCTGACCTCACTTCTTCATCAGAGTGGAGGTAAACAGATTATTTCTTAAATCATAGCAATCGGTAAATATTGGTAAATATTTTTATAAATGATTCTTAAAAACTATGTAATTGATTAGAGGTGGAACAGTAGTGGATTAGTTAGCATGTCTCCCTCACACTGAAGAGGTAGCAGGTTTGATTCCAGCTAGGAATCAGCTAGGAAGGCCGGCTTCCTATTTGGAGTTTGCATGTTCTCCCCGTGCCTACTTCGGTTTCCTCCTACATTCCAAAAACATGCATGGATGGTTGATGACTCTTGTGAAGAGTTGAAGATAACTGAATAAAAAAATGGATGGATCCATGTATGGATGTTGTTCAATGGTACAAAAGTTTGTTTTGTTTTTTGTATGTTGGGAAACATTTATTGACTTCATGAACATTCCCGGTTTAGTGTACAGTGTCACAGAGAGCTGGACTTTATCCAACATGGCTTCGGGTTATAAACAGCGACATTCAGGACTGTTGAGAGTACAAACACAATAATAATAATAATAATAATAATAATAATAATAATAATAATAATAATAATAATAATAATAATAATAATAATAATAATAATAATAAATTTCATTTACAAGCGCCTTTCAAAGCACCCAAGGACAATTTACAATTAAAATAACAATAAACACCAGAACAATTAAACCATAAATAAAATAATAAAGAATAAAAGAGTTGATTAAACTAAACTGTGAATGCAATTTTAAACAGATGGGTTTTGAGGTGGGATTTGAAGGTGAGAAGAGAGTCAATATTTCAGATGTTTCGGATGGGTGGAATTGAGTTCCAGAGTTTAGGAGCAGAGCAGCTGCAAGCTCTGCACCCCATCTTAGTGAGAGGGCACACAGACGTGAGCGGAGGATGGTGATCTGAGGGGCCGGGAGGGAACAGAAATTTGAAGGTCAGACAGATAGGGGACACAGTTGAACTGTCAATAGTAAGTTTATGTATGGCTTCAAATGTAAATTTATCCACTGCAAGGCTAATAAAGGTAAATCCAAAATGTAAATAGAATTATTTTGAATTTTAGTCTTAGTTTGACAGGAAGCCAGTGGAGCTGCTGAAGGACGGACGGGGGTGATGTGGTGAAAGGGGGGGGGGGGTCATTATGGTCCGGGCTGAGGAGGTCTGGACTAATTGGAGTTTATGGAGACATTTTTGATGGACACCAAAAAGTAGTGAGTTGCAATAGTCAATACGGGAGGTGATGAGACTATGGACGAGGTTAGCAGAGGTGATAGGGATGAAAGAGAGACGGAGACGATTTATATTATTGAGATGGAAATATGCGGATCGTGTATATTATTTATATGGCAGTGGAAAGATAGTGAGCTAACGAGGATGACACCCAGGCTCTTGACCTAAAGGGAGGGGGACACAGTTGAACTGTCAATAGTAAGGGAGAACTGCTGGCTTTGTGTCGAGTGGATTTTGACCCGACGAGGAGAAGCTGAGTTTTTTTCGCTGTTGAGTTTGAGGAACGGAGTGATGCTACAGGGAGAAGAGGTAAAGAAGGTGGAGGATTTTAAATACTCGGGGTCCACTGTCCAAAGCAATGGAGAGTGTGGAAAAGAGGTGAAGAAGCGTGTCCAGGCAGGCTGGAACGGCTGGAGAAAAATGTCAGGTGTGATGTGTGATAGAAGGGTTTCAGCTAGGATGAAAGGAAAGGTGTATAAAACAGTGGTGAGACCAGCCATGATGTTTGGACTGGAGACAGTGCCACTGAAGAAAAGACAGGAAGCAGAGATGGAGGTAGCAGAGCTGAAGATCTTGAGGTTTTCTTTCGGAGTGACCAGGTTGGATAGTATCAGGAATGAGTATATTAGAGGGACAGCTATGGCCAGACTGAGATGGTTTGGACATGTCCACAGGAGAGAGAATGACTATATCGGGAGAAGGATGCTGAGCGTGGAAATGCCAGGCAGGAGACTCAGAGGAAGATATAAGAGAAGGTTTATGGATGTCAAAGGTTTATGGTTGTCAAAGAGGACATGAAGGTAGTTGGTGTGAGAGAAGAGGTAGTTGGTGTGAGAGAAGAGGATGCAAAAAAAAAACGGGTTAGATGGAGGACACTGATTCGCTGTGGCGACCCCTGAAGGGAAAAGCCGAAAGGAAAAGAAGTAGAAGAAGGCAGTGTGAAACGGATGAAGGTAGAAGAGAGGCATCGGGTTTGCTGGAGAGGTAGAGTTGGATGTCATCCGCGAATCACTGAAAGTGTATGCCAAAATGATGGAAAATGTTGCCAAGGGGAAGACGGTAGGTAATAAAGAGAAGGGCCTTGGGGCCCACCAGAAGACGCCAGAGAGGGCCGTGAAATGAAGGAGTACACACAGTAATCAATCCAATTGTATACATTCAACAAAAGGAAGGTCATGGTGTTGTCATTGCATTTTGATGGTGCTTGAAAATCATTATAGACGTGAGAGGTTTGCTTGACAATGTCGTTTCAAGCATATTCCATTTACTATATGACACATTCAAAGCACTATTCAGGTGAAAATACAGATAGAAGGTCTAATTCCAAGTGCTACCAATTACTACAGAGCCACTTTGTATCCAAAGCAATGCTAAATTTGACAACTGTACATAACCATGATAATACCCATGGGAGAAAGAATTCATGTTGTAATACATCTTATTTCTTTGAAGTGGGCAATCTTTTTGCTTTTAAAACAGTCTTAAAAGCCCCTTAGGTTTTTATTTTGTATCAAAATTCCATTATTGATAAAATTTCTTAAGTATTGGGAAAAGAACAACCCACAACCATAATGAGTACAAGCGTGAAAGAAAATGGATGGCTGGAAGTCTGGAACAAGAACTAAATAGACCAAAAGGGCTTTAAAAATCTTTCCTATAAAAACACTCGCACACATTTTCAAAGTTAAGGATTACTGAATGTATGCCACAATGTTTTTATTGCATAAAACATATTCGTGGCAGCACAGTGTATGTTATCTTGTATGTCTTAGAGTAGAGAAATTCTACATTGGACTCTTGGCAATCCTTTCTGTGTGGAGTTGTCATGTTCTGTCTATACTTGGCTGAAATAACCTCCCACATTTCAAAAACCTTTCGCTTTACTGAAGACTCAAAGTTTCCCGCACTTGTGAATGTCACTGCCTGTTTGTCTATCCGTGACCTGTAAGTGACCCGTCTTGGCAGTACATCACCAAAATTCAACTGGGATAGCCTCAACACACATGAGCCGTACATTATCCTAAACAAGATAAGCAGTGGACTAATGAATGAAGACAAAAAAAAAACAATGTGCATCTTGTCCAGCCACATGAAGCTATGCATTTGTGTTTCAGGGCCCTTTCCAAGTCATCTCTCTCACCATCTTCTATCCCTCTGACTGGAGACCGGCAGGCGGATGCTGACATCCTGGCCTTCATCAGAGCCCGGCAAAACCTCCTCAGCAGAGCAGGTAACGCACAAACACAATGAACACTGTAGAGTAGTAATTCCCAACCAATGACTAACAGCACATTAGCGTACCTTGAGGCATCACCAGTGCCATGAGAAATGTTCCAATTTTACTGAATTGATCCTTATGTATCAGTGACAAATCAAATAACACAGTTGTCAAAATCAAGGCCTAGGGGCCTCTGGCCCACCTTGTGATTATGTGGCTGACAAAAGCAAATTATGCATGTCAACTTCCATCTTAACTTTGCTCACTAAAATCTGTACCACAATTTCAAATTACGATATTTATTTGGGTTCTCTATCATAAACGGCAGATGAAATAAGCCGTAACTACAATGCAGCCCGTGACAAAAATAGTTTGATGTCAATGTATCATGTCATTGTTTATCTTTAACCATGATGTTGAGTGACAAGCAGAATAAATGAAATATCTTCCACTTAATCGTACAAGGTATATTAACCTGTAGATCCGAAGGTTATAGCTAATCCTAACCAAAACAGTTTGTGAGTAAATTGAGAAAGGGACATTGTTTTTTCATTGTACAGTTTGTTGATGCAGTCACCCCTCACTTTTCTCGGTTGATGGGGAACGGGACCACCCGTGAAAGACAAAAATCCCGAAAGTAGGGTTCGCTCCCACCTCTATCCCCCTCGTATAAATTTTTGTACAAGGGTTTATGGGTAACCAATCATCCTACAGCCATGTACAATATATTTGAGTCAATCGGCATTGTTTTCTGAACACAGTGCTTTTGAGAAAAAAAAATGTGATGCCCCCAGGCCACGAAAATCAAGCTGAGAAATAGCGAGGGATCACTGTAGTCCTTTTTGTGACATTTTTGTTTGGATGTCTGCCTTGAAATGTTAAGATTTCTGACCCAAGTTTACCCAGCTAAAGTATTTTTCATCTGACCCTCACCAAGTTTGTTCGGGTGTGCCCTAAGGTTCTGTTCTGGGCCCCCTCGTTTTCATTCACTACTTCCTCACCCTTTCAACATTTTCCCGTAAACTTAATATCCTCTTTAATTGCTTACTTTTCTTGGATACACAGCATGCCATGTCCTCCGTCACCTGATGTTTTAGCAGTAAATTACTGTAAGTGGAAAAATTTCTCTTGTGGTTGCACTCATTATCCAAAGTTGACAATTTCTCGATTCCTGAGTTCCCCCATTCAATAAGCATACATATGTCACAACCCCATCGGTTTACTTCCAATTGCAATACCAAAGGACTACACCTATCCTTCTCCCCCGCGGCCACTTCTGTCCACCTTTATCTTTGTCCACAGGCCTTGTTCCCTCCCATTATGACTTCTGCAACGGTCCCTCTCTCAGCTTCAATGAGTCCAAAACTCTGCTGCATGTATCATAACGAGAACCCCCCCTCCATAAGATTTATTGTTTCCAGGTTAAATCAAGGATAAAATGTCAGCTTCTGCGCCCTCTCAAAGCCATTCACAATCTTGCCCTTCCATACTTGTCTGACTTGCTCCACTACGCTACTCTAGTTCACGCAGGACCTTAAGCCCGCTTCTGTTTTTGACTCTCGTTTTGTCCAATGGCCTTGGGATTCTTGAAAAGCACTAACAAGTAAAATGCATCATTATTAGGATTACAATGTGTGTGCTTTGGCTCAGTTGAGTTGTCGAAACACTGGGGAGGCTGATCGGTTGAAACATTTAATTTAACAATCAACACTGCCCTCTTGAGGGAACAGGAACGTGTCTTTTCCACAGGCTCTTGTATTGAATGAATGATTACTTTCTGTCAAACACAACCCTGTATACACCACAAATTATTTTAGTTCAGTTTATCTTTTTTTTCTTACGCCGTGTAGCACGATCTGTCGAGCAGACATACTTTCAAGTTTTATTTCGGTTCTCTTTTATGTACCACTAATTCTTGGTCAGACCTTCACATTGACCGTTTGAGAAGCTGCTTGCTTTGGCATATATTTCGGTGGATTTTAGATCTTGTGGTTTGCAACCAGCTATTCAGATAGTCTGAGATCATGGAGTATACACAGAGAGACAAGGAGAGTGAGTTTCGAAGACATCAGACAGGAAAACAAATTAAGGAAGAAATTTGCCTTCAGAGGTTCCAGCTTTTCTTTCCACTATCTACTTCTTTTGTGACAAAAGGCTAATTTGCATGCTTGACGTAATGGTGATTTTAGTCCCACAGCAAGTTTCTTCCTGGGGTTATTTTGTTACATCTCTATTTGTCGAAAAGGTTTAAATCCCAAATGGAGAATAATAATAATAATAATCATACATTTAATTTCCAAGCGCCTTTCAGAACACTCAAGGACACTTTACAATTAAAAGAATAATACACATAACAATAAAACCAGAAATAAAATGATAAATAACAAAATAGCTGATTTAAATTAAACCGTGAATGCAATTTTAAACAGATGGGTTTTGAGGTAGGATTTGAAAGTGGGAAGACAGTCAATATTACGGATATTGGGTGCAAGTGAGTTCCAGAGTGTGGGAGCAGAGCAGCTGAAAGCTCTGCACCCCATCATGGTAAGTCGAGCAGAGGACACACAGAAGTGCTTAATCCTACTGAAACAAAATGCAAATGTAAATGTCGGCACTATAGAGAATCAAGTTTTCATATATATATATATATATATATATATATATATATATATATATATATATATATATATATATATATATATATATATATATATATATATATATATATATATATATATATATATATATATATATATATATATTGTCATTGATTTCCTAAAAAAGTGGTATTATGTGACTTTCTTATTTCAGGTGCCCTTCAGAAATAACATCAAGTTATGTTAGTGGGAATCCCAGGAGACTTCAAGTTATCCTTCTTACAAAAAGACACAAGGAACTTTGTTGCCACTCAATTATGGAGACACGAAGAAGAAGCATCACAAGTGGTTCCGAAGCATCGACTCAAGAAAAGGGTCCGGTGCCGACACATATCTTACTAGAGTCATTGCCAGTGTACTGTTTGAGCAACAGAACTACTGTATATAAATCAACGCGCCGTCATCCATTTGATCTGAACAAATGTTGTTCTAAGATATCAGAAGACAGACAACCAGAGGAAGCCAGCTGTCGTCAGCATATCATCAGTTGTAACCTCTTTAAGTGTTGAACACCAACATGATTTATGTGTGGCAAATTTTCGGTGACCATGAATATAAATAGCTCTGAAAATAAGGGGAGAAAAAAACATTGCTTTCGATTAACGGCAAACTCATTCACTGCCACTCACACATTTATTCAGAAATTGAAAATATGATGTAGAGCGCCATACCCAAATGTGTTCGGGTTTTGTTTTGTATTTAAAAAGAAGAAGAAAAAAACATAATAATAATAATAATAATAATAATAATAATAATAATAATAATAATAATAATAATACATTTAATTTACAAGCACCTTTCAAAGCACCAAAGGACACTTTACAATTAAAAGAACAATAAACACCACATCAATAAAACCATAAATAAAATGATTCATCATAAAAGAGCTGATGAAATTAAACTGAATGCAATTTTAAACAGATGGGTTTTGAGGTGGGATTTGAAAGTGGGAATAGAGTCAATATTTCGGATGTTGGGTGGAAGTGAGTTCCAGAGTTTGGGAGACTTTGGACAAGGATAGCAGAGGTGTGATGGGCAAGAGAGGGACAGAGATGATTGATATTACGGGGGTGGAAATATAGGGTACTGATTTTTCATCCTTTGGTGCCGATAAAGCACTGGCCACGCCCTCTGGCATTTTTTTTGTTTTCCACAAGGGGGCAGTATTTCCCTTTTTTCATGTAAGCGCTTTGTTCCAGCTTCAGCTGTTGTTAAAGCGCTGTATAAACCAATATGTATTGCACTGTGATTTGAACAGCCGCCTTCATTTCAAGCTCATTTAACTCCACACCCATATAATATAGGAATTATTTAGGTTAGGAATAATTAAGGTTTCTAACGCTGTATTGAATGTACATGTGGTCCTAAAACTCAATATTCTATGGGTCCTCGAATTTGATTGACAATGACAAAAACCCTGGCACTGGAGTGGACACATTTTTGCACGTCTGGCAGTGAATGAGTGAAGAGATAACATTGTTTTACTTTATCATCCATTGGAATTGGAGCTCGTTCACCCAGAGAAGTAGTACGAAAAGGATCAATTGATATTATTGTTTGTATCGTGGTGGTTATACTGCAGATAAACTAGTGTAAACATACTACAATTATGTATCCTTGTACAATATCAGTAATAGCCCAAAAATAACCTTTGCTAAAGTATTCCTCAGGTTTTTTTATCACCTTTATAGGGCGATTGTTTTACAATTCTGACACAGAGCTAATATTGGCTTTCAGCAGTTAAAATTACAATGCAGCTATCTTCAAATTAGTCCATGGAAAAGTACTTCTTTGAGCCTTGATTGTACATCTCTGGTCGGACCGGCAGGTTTGAACAAGACCCAGTTGTGCGATTGATGCTTTTTTCTTTCCTACATTAATGTAAATTCCATCCCAGCGAGGCAGATTCATCCCATCCGGCTGCCTGAAAGCTCTTGACTGATTCATTACTTCTGTCAGCCTCTGCGGGTCATGAAAATAAAGGCATCTAGCTTCCTCAGAGCTATTGCTGTACAACCAGCTCCAAAGAGAGAGCAACCACGTGGGAACAATCTGTTTGTATGACTTTGCATTGATTTGTTTGACAGATGAAGCAGCTGCACAATTTGCATCAGCACATCGGGGTTGCCTTGGAGAAAGACTGTGTCTTTGTGAAGTCATGCCAGATGTTATGTTATCTGCTGGTTATCTTCATGTTTATCTGTTTTGAGCAACATTTTCTGACGGTGCAATTTATGTGAAATTGCCAGCCAATCGCAGGACAGAAAGATCGCAGGTCTGACAGACATGTACAACCATCCACGGGAATACTCACACCAAGGGACAATTTAGAGTGCTTAATCAGTCCATCACGCATGCTTTAGGAATGTTATGAGGAAACTGGAATGCCCAGGAAAATACCTGCCTACGGTATGGGAGGAACATGCAAAATCCACACAGGAAAGCCAGAGCTGGAATCGAACCCAATACCTCTGCACTGTGACATCAAAGACCCACCAGACCGCCTACATTCAAATTAATTCACCAATTTTGTATTTATTTTTTTGTGCAAATTTTCTCTGATTTCGAATTTGATGCTTGCAACGCTTGCTAATGTTGAACTGTGCTTCAGCTATTGTTAAAGCGCTATATAAATCAATACATATTGTATTGATTGATGAGAAGGTTTCTTCAGCCGTCATCTGTACAAATTTGAAGGTTTCGGACGTTTCACCTCCTATCCAAGAGGCTTCGTCAGCGAACTAAAGTCTGACTGGTCCTATCGGCCCTATTTATATATCCCTAATGTCCAGACATGGCGGCTCTCTTAGGTTGGGGGGAGCAGAGGACCACTCCCTGTGGCCCCACTGATTGTTCCTACATTCCTGACTAACGACTGGCCTATTTGTCCCACTCCCACCGGTATCACTGTGGGTACCCTCAGTGGTCATTCAACAAATGTCAGAAAGAAAGAATAGGGAATGAAACCAAAAATTCTCAAGATACAAAAAGGAGAGGAGTAGCAGTACCTTACATTGCAGGAGTTTCTCAAAAATTACAAAGAGTCCTTTGGCAACACAAAATTCCTACTTATTTCAAACCAATAAACACGTTAAGGCAAAAATTAGTGCATCCAAAAGATATGCTACCAAATAAAAAACAAAGTAATGTAGTTTATTCAATACATTGTAAGAATGAAAATTGTAAAGAGCAGTACATTGGGGAGACTCAACAAATTCTCAAAAAAAGACATTATCAACATCGCAGGGATAATACAAGTGGGCCTCAATCGGCAGTACATTTGCATCTAAAAGCTAGCAACCACTCATTTGACGACAATGAGGTTAAAATCTTAGTGAAATAACATAGATGGTTTGAAAGGGGGGTAAAAGAACCGATTCTTATAAAACAACAAAATCCTTCATTGAACCGGTCTGGTGGGGTGAGGTTCAATTTGGATTGTTCATACAATAGCCTGCTTAGGCAAAACAGGTTAGGCAACATTCGTAATGCTGATGAGGTGATACCGGTGGGAGTGGGGGAAATGGGCCAGTCGTTAGTCAGGAATGTAGGAACAATCAGTGGGGCCACAGGGAGTGGTCCTCTGCTCCCTCCAACCTGAGAGTAGGGACCTATCATAGCTGTGTCCAGCGCCGCCATGTCTGGATATTAGGGATATATAAATAGGGACGATACGACCAGTCAGACTTTAGTTTGCTGACGAAGCCTCTTGGATAGGAGGCGAAACGTCCGAAACCTTCAATTTTGTACAGATGACGGCTGAAGAAACCTTCTCATCGATTGACCACTCCTGTACGACTGAGAGCTTACACAGACATATTGTGCCTTGGCTCAATGAAGGTTGCAAAACACTGGTCTATGTGTACCTAATGTCCATCCATCCATTTTCCAAACCGCTTGGTCCTCATTATAGTCACTGAGTGCTGTAGCCTATCCCAACCGTCTTCGGGCACCTTGAATTGTTTGCCAGCCAATCACAGGTCACACAAAGACAAACAATCATCAGCACTCACGCGTCGAGGGACAATTTGGAGTGTTCAATCAGCCTGCATGCATATTTTTAGAATGTGGGAGAAAACTGGAAGACCCGGAGAAAACCCACATGGGCCGGGAAGAACATGCAAACTCCACACAGGGAGGCCAAAGCAGGATTTGAACTCAAGACCTCTGCACAGTGAAGTTGGCGTGCTAACCACTCAACTACCGGGCTGCCCCTATCTAATGTGATGATTGTTAAATTAGCGTTGTGTTGTAAACATTCGCAAATGTCACAAAGCTAACAGTGTTCTTTTTCCCAAAAGCAATGGTAATACATCTTAAAAAGAAAGATTGGACCTTTCCATTCAGTCATCCATTTTAAAGACTGCTTATCCTGTTTATGGTCAAAGGGGGCCAGAACCTATCCTAAAAAGGCAGACCATACCTTAAACTGCCCCGAGGTCAGTTGGAGGGCAAATGTAAGACAAACAAACATTCACACCATTACCATCAGTGACCCTCCAAGGATTGCAGTCCTGTTAAATTCATTGTTGTTGGCCTGCTGTGGTTCTTTTCTTCCTTTGTCGAGACAAAATCCACAGAAATCCAATAGGTTCCATTTTGAGGCATCTTTGGCTCACAATCAAATAACTCACAGCCCACCTCTCCAAAATGTCAACTTATTTCTTCTCCCTCAACCATAACACGAACACCTTCTCAATGTGGTAAAGACGTTCGAGGATTGTTCGAGCAGGGGTGATTGACTTAGAAAAAAACAAATGAAGCTTTCAGACTTAATGACATTAAATTACTCCCCTTTGACACATGTCAACTTGTGGCACAAGTCTGTATTATTTTGACAATTTCCACCATGGTTTTATATCATTTGTGGTGGGGGTACATTCTCCTCGGGTTTCCACTCGACTTGTCGGTGTCCTTGCAGTACACAGCTCTACTGAACTGCCTAACCGCACATTCAGGTGAAATATTAACTTTTGTTCCCCAGACAAGATGCTTCCTTATTAGTAGAAACGGTTGAAACCGTGTCCAGATGTCTCCCTAATGGAAAGGAGGTGTTTGGTCATCACCCAAGCGACCCATAAATCATGTCCCAGTATATACTAGGCTTTTCTAACCAATCAGAGGAAGAGCAGTGAGTACGGATGCTCTACCTTTGGAAAGGAATCCACAGGTCGAAGGATGCAGCTTTATTCAAGACCTTGACTTGTATATTAAACTCAGATATTAGAAAAATACTTCTTTCACCTATTGTAATGGCACCACTCTCTGTGGGATATGTCCAAATATGCTGATCATTGATGTCTATTCAAAGCCCTTTGGCGTTAAATATTTTCATCAGATATACGTCTCAATCTGATCATCAGCCCGTGTGCCCATCGGGGCTCAGGGGAACGATTTTGATGGCGAGGATCCAGCTGGTCCGTGTCAAAGTGAGCTGGACTGTACTTTTGGCTCTGGCTCACCTCACCTACCTGCTATTTGGAGCCATCATTTTCCAGATACTGGAACGAGAGGCAGAGAGCAACAATCGAAACCACTTCCAACTGGAGAAGTTGAATTTCTTGGCTAATTACACCTGCCTGGATGGACCTGCTTTGGAGAAGTTTGTTCAGGTTTGGCTTGTTTCTGTTCCTGTCTTGTTAAACTGCTGGCTGGCGAGAAAAATCTTGTCATGAAGGCAATGATACACAGACGGCATCGTTAAAGTAGCTGTAACCCTGTCAACAGCTTGTAGACACAAGTCTGTTTTAATCATTGAGTAAATTTGCAGAGGAAAAGAAAAAAAGTAAAAGATCAATATGGGTGAAGGACCCGTTAATAAAATGATCGAATAAATCAACCTTGTCAGGGTTTTACTGTGTATGTCTTGTACTTTACTGTTAGCCGAATTCGAGTCATGTAATACAAGTGCTGTTTTGGAGGAATTCAAACTTGAAATGAATCAAATAGATGGCTTGATTAGAAACATTTTTCTTGCCGCAGGCATATTAAAAAAGCTGAGAGTTGATTGTGATATTATGGCATCAACATTTTATTAGTCTGTGTTTGTCTTTTCTTGTCCTGTATATAGCTCACAGCCTCTACGGCAGCCAGGAATTGTCATTTTTACTCAAATTCCAGGACCCAGAGAATATTAAATTTTAGGACTACATAAACATTCCACGCAGCGTAAGAAACCTTAGACTCTCTTCTTTCATCAGAAAGAAAAAGAGTTCATTCCTAAATTATATGGATGTGGAGTAATATGTGGGGCAAGTTGGGGCAGCTGTACAAAAGGCAAATGCCAGAAAAATGGCCAGAGGTCTTACCAGCGCTTTTTCAGCACCCCCGCAAGGAAAAACCAAATCCCGAACAAATTCGGGAATGCCGCTCCACGTCATATTTTCAATTGCCGAATAAATTCGGGAATGTCTGAGTTAATTGATTAATGTTGATACACAAAGGAAGCCAGAATGTGTTCTATTTTTTTGATTGCCAACCATTTAATTGTTCAGCCTGTCACAGTATGTCTCTGACATACAACAGCAAATATATATTAACACAATAAAAATACAGTAAAGTCTCGTTATATCGATATTCAAGGGAGTCCGAAAAAATATCGATATAACCGGGACTATCGATATATCCGACCCTGTTTGCATGTAATTTTCTCCGTGCGTGCATAGAAATAGTATCGATATAACCGGGACTATCGATATATCCGATATCGATATAACGAGACTTTACTGTATGGGGATAAAACATTGGTCAACTGTACTAATAATACTGTACTGGTACTGTAATAATAATAATAACAATAATAATAATGTCGCGGCTTGGAATTGAAGCGGATTTATGTGGGACAGGAGATGTGAGACAATCTCTTTTCGTCAATGCGTGCTGCGTGTTTGCTTTCAACATTTAGCTTGTAGCAGTCGTGTACATTCCACCATGATGTCCCTTATCCACTGGTGAAAAAGACACTTTGATCCTCTCCTTTTTCATCTCCTCTTTCTAGAACTGCTTCATGTCACAAAGAGGATACAGCAAGTGCTTAAGAATGAATGACTCTCTGTGTCTTTGTGTTGTCATGTTATTTGTTATGTTGTTGTTGTTTTTTTTTTACTTCAAGATGGCGACGCGAGAGTGGCTGCCTTTCCAGCAGCTCCTGTATTTTGTTTTTCTACTTCTTTATTTCCTTTCCTCTTACTTTCATAATTTTGCTGCTGTGAAATGAAAATGTATCCACTGCGAGACAAATAAAGGTACATCCAATCCATCCAATCCAATACAGTTGTACAATGTAATAATAATCAGACAAATGGAGTGAAGCTGGATAATTTCCTGCATATCCCCTGATACTCCTTGGGCACACCTGTGTGCTTTTTTTCAACCACATGTTAAACGTTGTCTGTTATCATCCTGTTTAATTGTCCCTTGTTTTTGTTTGTTTGTTTGTTTGTTTTTTCTGTGGAGTTCAGCAAGGGAACAAGGAACTAATAAGGGAGCCACATTTCTAAATGGTATTTCATAAAAGATAATTGTATTTTAAAAAAAAAAGGAAAAAGGGGTTTACTCTGCATTTGCAGGTGATTTTAGATGCCTGGGAGAGGGGCGTGAATCCTTCAGGCAACTCGACGAACCCCAGTAATTGGGATTTCAGCAGTGCCTTCTTTTTCGCTGGCACTGTGGTCACAACGATAGGTGAGAGCCTGTTGGCCTACCATTGAATGTCCTGACCTGTCCTGAATGGCAAATCTTCTATTGATTCACAGGTTATGGCAACCTCTCTCCCAGCACTGTGTCCGGTCAGGTATTCTGTGTCTTTTACGCTCTGTGTGGCATCCCGCTCAACCTGGCCTTCCTCAAACAGCTGGGGAAATGTCTCACCATTCACCTGGGACGTCTGGAACGAGGCATGGTCTCTGTCGTTCCACATAAGGTAATCCTGTTATGTTTATATACATGCTATAAACCTCTTAGGATATAACGACTGTTTTGTTCGGCTCTGCTTGGAATGTTTAAGTATGCTGTGCTCCTCTATAGCAAACTGTCGAGGCGTTGGCAGTGAGCTCCTTCTTTATCACTGGTAGCCTGCTGTTTCTGGTCATCCCTCCGCTTCTGTTCAGTTACGTGGAAGGCTGGACATTTGGCGAGGGCTTCTACTTTGCTTTCATTACCCTCAGCACCATTGGGTTTGGAGATTATGTGGTGGGTGAGTATAAATCGCAAACCAAGCCCGTCTGACGCGATTCACATTGATTGGCTTGGGTGAGGAAGATCACAAATAGCTTGGATGGAAAGAGTTTCCTGCATGGTTGATGCAACATTCACATTTGCCTCACGGAATTTGGTGAAATGCTTCTCTAATTTGCCAATGGATTACACTCTACAGACGTGTATCATTAATAATAACAGCAACAGCCTCACAATGGGAGACGTCACAAACATGTTTTACTTATTTTGTCTGTTAAGTTACTTTTTTGCAACACACCAAAAAGTGAGACGCTTAACCTATAGATCTCCCACTTGACTCGCACTCTTGCCTTGCATAAAATGTCATTTTAGCCCAGTAACCTGTTTACGTGAGCACGGATTAAATCATTTTCAAATGCATTTATGTTGTTGTAAGTGTCTTGGAGAGGTGGCAGTGGTGTTCCTGACTGGGTTATTCAACAAGATCTTAGATGGTGAGCAGATGCCTGAAGAATGGAGACGAAGTGTACTCGTGCCCATTTTTAAGAACAAAGGAGATGTGCAGAGTTGTACTAATTACAGAGAAATAAAGTTGATGAGCCATACAATGAAACTCTGGGAAAGAGTAGTTGAAGCTATACTAAGAGCAGAAGTGAACATTTGTGAGCAGCAGTATGGCTTCATGCCAAAAAAGAGTACGACAGATGCAATGTTGGCTTTAAAAATGCTGATAGAGAAGTACAGAGAAGGTCAGAAGGAATTGCATTGTGTCTTTGTAGATCTGGAGAAAGCGTATGACAGGGTGCCCAGAGAAGAGCTGTGGCATTGCATGCGGAAGTCTGGAGTGACGGAAAAGTATGTTAGAGCGGTACAAGACATGTATCATGACTGTAAGACAGTTGTGAGGTGTGCTGTCGGTATGACTGAGGAATTCAAGGTGGAGGTGGGACTCCACCAGGGGTAAGCTCTGAGCCCCTTCTTGTTTGCTATGGTGATGGCCAGGCTGACAGACGATATTGTTGCGCTCTCCACTATAGTAAGGGAGATACGGTGTTGTGGGATCCAGAAAAAAACCACAAGACAAGCAATGTGATACGTCTTGACTCAACAGTGGTTTACTTCGAATGCCCCGATCTAATGCAAACGTACGCGCACAACAATTTCCGGTCCAACGATCTAAATCGGTCCGACACGAAACATGAACCGAAGCAGGCGTTCCATGTTTAAATAAACATTTTCGATATATATCATTTGTAAACCAATAGAACTACGCGAATGTAACCAAAATAGGAAATACGATAATTTACAACCTGTCACATACTCCCCCTCAAAATAGATGTTGTCCCCAACATATGTACTAGTAAATACATAAATACGCTGGACGACGTGCCCAAAACAATGACGCACGGTATTATGAACTGCATCCAAATATGAACTATAATAATGAACAGTTTACAGACTGGAACTCTTTTCATACATTCTGTTTACATTATAACAATCAACAATTCACAGACTGGAACTCTTTTCATACATTCCGTTTTACTTATACAGGGCTCATCGGGGTCTTCTTGTTTCCATCTCACTGTTCTATTAAACCGAAGTGTCGATTAACCATTTCTGTAGTATTTCGTGGCATAATAGGGGTGTGCGCCATACATCCAAGGCATTGTCTGTTCACCATGATATGGTACTGTCCCTACATTGTAGCAAGATGGCGAACCAAGGCGATCATACGTGAATACCTTGGGTCTCCTGTGTTCTCGTCGTGGCCGTTGATTTCCCCCAATATCAGGATTACTGGGGGGTGGCTGGGGAAAAGGGGGACACACTGTCACAGGTGGATCATTTTCCGGACCAATGTTGCCCTCCTGAGATTGGTCAACTTCCGCAGCTCCCGGCTCCGTCCCCGGCAGTTCATTCCCCAGTTGATTGTCATCATGGTGGGTTGTCTCCACAAAGCTCACGTCCCGCGGTTCTGGTGAGTCTGGTCGGGTGCTCTGGCGATGCAACACTGGATAATACTCATCCTCCTCATCATCCTCTTCCGGATCCATTTCCGGCATCTTGTTCGGTCGTTGCCGAGTGGACTTTTCCTTGGACTGGGACTGTAGTGAAGTCTCTAATGGCAAATGATCACATGGCAGCAAGAGATTGCGGTGGAGTATCCTAGATCTGCCCTTCCCCCTCTCAGGTTTCAGCTCATAAACTGGAATGTCTTGGCTGACTTGACGAACCACTGTATGAACAACATCCTCCCAGTGGTTTCTCAGTTTGCCTGAACCTCCACGTGGGGTTAAGTTTCGAACCAGAACACGATCACCGGGCAACAGGGTAGAATACTTTAGTTTACTGTCATATAGTCTCTTACTCCTGGCAGCAGCTTTGTTGTTATTTTCTTGCGTGATCGCATACGCTTCCTCCATGCCCTGTTTCCACTTCTTCACATAGTCCTTCTGGTTGGTTTCACCCTGGTTCGAGTCTGGATTCAAACTAAACAACATATCAACTGGCAAACGTGGTGAACGTCCATAAAGTAAGTAAAAAGGTGAGAACCCTGTCACCTCACTTTTGGTACAGTTGTAAGCATAAACGAGTTTGTTTAGTGAGTCTTTCCAGTTACTCTTTTGTTTCTCTGTCAGTGTCTTTAACATCTGGATCAGTGTTCGATTAAATCGTTCAACTTGTCCATTTCCCTGTGGATGGTAGGGGGTTGTCCTTGAACCCGCAACCCCACAATATTCCTTCAGTTGAGCAAAAAGTTGATTTTCAAATTCACCACCCTGATCATGGTGAATTCGAAGGGGGAACCCAAACTTTAAAGCATAGTCATTAAAGATTTTGTCTGCCGCTGTTTTGCCAGCTTTGGACGTTGTAGCATAAACTTGAGCGAAACGTGTAAAATGGTCTACTAGCACAAGCACGTATTCATAACCACCCTTACATTTGTCAAGATGCAAAAAGTCAACGGAGACAAGTTCAAAAGGCTGAGTAGTCACAATATTAGTAAGAGGGGCTCTGGTCTCACGGTTGGGCTTTTTGTGTTTTAGGCACACACACTCTCTCAGTACATAGTCCTCTATTTCTTTTTGCATAAAGGGCCAGTAAAAACGATCCCTTACAAGGGAAAGAGTCCTTTCTACACCATGGTGGCCCATTTCATCATGCAGCTCTTTTAACACTGTCACCTTGTGTTTTTCAGGAAGCAGTAGTTGGGTTCTGTTTGCCGTTTTTCTGTACAAAACACCTCTGTCATTAAAGTGTAGCTTGTCCCATTCCCTCACAAGACAAACAACTTGAGGACAATGCTTTCTTAGTTCAGTACCTAGCGGTTTCGTCTCCGCCAGTTTGTATCTAATAATATGTCCTATAATGGGGTCAGTCTCTTGATCTAGCTTGATCTGTCCAACAGTCAATGGGGCTATCGGTGTGTTTAGTGACACCTCGGCACACATAGCTGAGATTCCCATAGACCAAGCTGCACTAGACTCGTTCTGTTGGTCAACCGCTTGTACGGCAGCACTCACAGCATCATACGACATTTCTTTTGTACATCCTTCCATATATGTTACCATATCAAGGGGCATCCTAGATAAACTGTCTGCATCAACATTTTCCTTACCGGGACGATATTTAACAGTAAAATTAAAATCAGAAAGTTCTGCGACCCACCTGCACCCAGTTGCATTTAACTTAGCAGTCGACAGTACATACGTGAGTGGATTATTGTCACTATACACAGTGAAGAATGGTGCATAGTACAAATAATCACGAAACTTGTCTGTGATCGCCCACTTAAGCGCCAAAAATTCCAACTTGCCCGAGTGTAAATTATAATTCTTCTCAGCTGCAGTTAATGTCCGAGAGCCATAGGCTATCACGCGAAGTTTGCCATTTTGTCTTTGGTACAACACAGCACCTAAACCCCGGTTAGAGGCATCTGTATGCAAAATGAAAGGATGCGCGAAGTCAGGAAAACCTAAAACTGGTGGTTGAACTAAACAGTCTATTAGCTGCTCTAACACTGACTGATGCTCATCACCCCACTCAATACGTGTGTTGGAAGACACACTGTTATGTCTCACTTTCCATTTTTGTCTTTGATGCTGCTGAGTCTCAACATTCAGAGGGGCTTTAAGCAAAGCATACAAGGGACTAGCGATACAAGAGAAATCTTTGATGTATTGCCTATAATAGCTTAATAGTCCCAAAATGGCTCGAAGCTCACCGACAGTGCCTGGCTGCTTGTTTTTCAGGGCACGCACTGCTGCTGTATCTGCCGGGTCCATTCTGCTCCCCTCAGCAGAGACAATCCTGCCGAGGTACCTCACTTCCGGCTTAAAGAGGTCACACTTTCGGGCTTTGAGTTTTATTCCATTTTCCCTGAGACGTCGCAACACTCGTCTGACGTCCTCAACGTGGTTGTCAAATGTCCCGCTGAAAACAAGAATGTCATCAAGATAGGGGACACATATTTCGTCCCGTAACCCCTCCAGACATTGTTCCATACACCGCTGGAACGCTGCTGGTGCATTCATGAGTCCAAACGGAATTCGAATCCATTCATAAAGGCCCCAAGGGGTCACGAAGGCAGTCAGGTGTCGGCTCCCTTTGGACATGAACCCCTGGTGGTATGCTTTGCCTTGGTCCAGCAGCGAGAAGATGGTGTTACCCCCAAGGCTATCCACCACGTCCTGTACCCGTGGGATGGGGTGCCGGTCAGGGTGTGTTTTCCGGTTCAGCTCTCTGTAATCAATACATAAGCGCAGTGTACCATCTTTTTTCCTGACACAGACGACAGGGGATGAGTAGGAGGAAGTGGACTTTTCCACCCACCCCTGCGCTATCAAGTCCTGTAAATAGTCTTTCACCTCTCTGTACATTGGCTTTGGGACAGACATATATGTCTTTGAAACAGGCTCAGTGTCTTTCAACAAAATGTCCATTTGTAGGTTTTCCACACACCCTATGTCGTCGTCCGATTTTGAAAATGATGCCGATTCCTCTCTCAACATCTGCTGAACGGTCTTTCTTTTATCTTCGTCCAAATGAGAAAGGTCAATTGGGGGGTCCCACTGCTCACTGAGAGCGATGGTGGTATTCTGGACATGGACCTCATTGACAACCACTGAAGGAAGGTCCCTTTTAAATATGTTAAGTGGGTAGACAGACCCTACCGACTGCACTGTACCAATAATAGCCTTTACTGGAAACCTAATATCATGATTAGTAGGGTTCTGGACACTAACAACTATCCTAGGGATGGAACCTGCCTTAACTGAGACCAACGAGTCACAAAGCTCGAGGCCATCTGGCCACTGTGGGTTTTCACTTGGCTCAAAAACCAATGTAACATCTTCCTTAAAGGGCTTAGCCTGTACTTTGCATGGAATAATAAGTGAGCTATGCCTGGCTATAGTGAATCTCTCATTTGTTGTTTTTACACGGTACTCATGTGCTTGTCCCAGACTAACTGCTTTTATGAAAGTGGCAGCTTTATTGCGCTTAAGGTGGGGAAAAGCTAGTCTAACCGATTTCAAGAGCTTTTCTGTATCCCCTGTTTGTGACTCATTAGAGAGGCTATCTAACACAAGACGCTCAATGACATTAAACCCTATGATAGGACACTGTTGCTGGTCACCTTTTAGTACTAATACTGGTACAAGTAGCCCTGGATCATTAGCACCAAGTTTAAATGATATCTCAAGCCATCCTACATAAGGCATATCCGTTCCATTAGCTGCCACAATATTGAGAGTGTTATCAGGGTCAATAAGTTCATTCACATTTTTCAATGACACGTCAGGTAAGTTTGTTTGTTTCCATAACTCATCTACAGCACACACCTGGGACCCCGAGTCCCAGAGTGCTTCAACCCTTTTGTTACCCAAAAAGCACCGAATAAGACATTTCTTTCCCACTAACTCCCTGACCGAAGGTAATTTGCCACACTGGTTCTTATCTGTACGCTCGACAAATGACTGCTTATGTCTCTTCTGAACGGGGCCACGTGTGTGGGGCTTACATTCCATTTTCATAGCACCACTGTAACACTGGGACCTATCTGTCTCTGTGGTCACACCATGTCCCACTGGAGTAACCCTTTCTAGTTTAAAGCATGGTTCCTAGCTGAGTTCTGTGCTTTGCAGCCTGCTCTGAAATGTTCACTACTTCCACATTTAAAACAGTGCTGACAATATTCTTCACCTGTCTGAATACAAGAATAACACCTGGGCTGAGGGCGACGGGGCATGTAGTACTGCGGAGGGGCGAACCGCTGCTGGAACTGTGCTGCCCCCCTCATCGGCCTGGGCCCTGGTGCTGGGTGGTACTGCTGAAGAGCTGATGGGGAGTGCTGGGTGTAGTAGTGCCTGGCTGGTGGATCTACCTGATATTGTGAAGGTGGAGTGAAGGCGACCTGTTCAGGGTAGTGGTCAGGCAGGCGTTCAGGTCCTCCGCTGGTGGGCTGAGAAGTGGCTGTTGGTTTCTGAATAGTCTCTTTGATCTGGGACACTTCTGCACGCAGCTCTTTTAACAGCATCATCTCTGACCTCATCTCTTTGATCTCTGAAAGGAGTTCATTCGGCACAGTAACAGTATTCTGCTTTAAGACTGTCTTCTTCCCAATCGGGACTGGTGTGTCATCTACCTGGACAGTGTTCAGCGTTGTCACCCGTGCAGCAGCATTTTTCTTTTTTTCCTGTCGCTCTTTTTCATTTGCACATGCCATGTTTAGTTTTTCTAACAGTACTTCATCTGATGTGGTGGTTAGCAGGAGGAAAGGTTGCATGTCACTCTTTACATTGTCACTCTGTAACCCCGTCAGAACTGTGTGCAGGAATAAACTCTGGACCAACGTGGGATCATACTTCACCCCTGATTCAGCTTCTTGAGATGCAAAAAGAATCCTTTGACGAAGATCCATTGCACGCAGTAGAAATTTCTGTGGGGACTCTTTATTAGTCTGCACTTCCGATGAGAGCTGCTTGTACAACTCAGTGGCTCCTCTCTCTTGATAGTGAGATCGGAGAATCCTTCGTAAAGAAGTTAGGGTAAGATTTTCTTTCCCTTCGAGGTAGCTTCTCAACTGCAGACCTGGTGTTATGGCACGAACCACTGCATCGATGATCTCATCCCCCTGGTAGCCTTTACTGAGCCCACTTTCTATCTGTCTGACCAAATTAGGAAATGTGAGTTTATCTTTTTGTCCGAGTTCACCTATTTGTCCAGATATTTTGAAATCTTTGCGCCAGGGGGCAGTGTCTGGGGGCACTATGCTTCTCTTTCGCACTGCATCCCGACCTTTTTCACTTGGTTTGGCTATTCCTGGTTCAAAATCTTTTATACTTTCAATCAAGTCCTTTATACGTAGCAAATCTGACATTCCTCCATCTTCTAGCTCTAATTCAGCTCTTTCAATGTAGGTTGACACAATATTAATTAGTTGGCCTCGAGTCTTTCCTGTAAGTTGCTCTCTTTCCAGTCCAGATATTTGGATTTCAGCACATAACTCTGACAACTGTTGAAAATTCAGTCCAAATAACTTGCCTTTGATGTCCAACTGTAATTCCTCTAACGCCATTTTCGAGAGGGTAGACGCAGTTCAGCTGGCCGGATTCACTTCAAAGTCTTCCAGTGCCCTCTAGTGGTGGCTGTACGCACAGAGATGCAACTAGAGCACATGTAGAAACAAACCAGTAAACGGCGACGCCACTCCGACTGGGTTGATTGGGGATATTCGGCGCGAGCTTCTACCCACGGCGAGTAGACAACACTCGAACGCAAATATCCCAGCGGTGCCTCCAAAATGTTGCGCTCTCCACTATAGTAAGGGAGATACGGTGTTGTGGGATCCAGAAAAAAACCACAAGACAAGCAATGTGATACGTCTTGACTCAACAGTGGTTTACTTCGAATGCCCCGATCTAATGCAAACGTACGCGCACAACAATTTCCGGTCCAACGATCTAAATCGGTCCGACACGAAACATGAACCGAAGCAGGCGTTCCATGTTTAAATAAACATTTTCGATATATATCATTTGTAAACCAATAGAACTACGCGAATGTAACCAAAATAGGAAATACGATAATTTACAACCTGTCACAATATTAGACAAGAATCTCCTTGGACCATGATGTTTGCAGATGACATTGTGATCTGTAGCGAGAACAGGGAACAGGTGGCAGAGAAACTAGAGCTGCGGAGATATTCCCTGGAAAGGAGAGGAACGAAGATCAGTCGCAGCAAGACGTAATACATGTGTGTGAATGAGAGGGATCCAAGTGCAAGAGTGATGTTACAGGGAGAAGAGATAAAGAAGGTGGAGGATTTTAAGTACTTGGGGTCAACTGTCCAGAGCAATGGAGAGTGTGGAAAAGAGGTCAAGAAGCGTGTCCAGGCAGGCTGGAGCGGCTGGAGAAAAATGTCAGGTGTGATGTGTGATAGAAGGGTTTCAGCTAGGATGAAAGGAAAAGTGTATAAAACCGTGGTGAGACCAGCCATGATGTTTGGACTGGAGACAGTGCCACTGAAGAAAAGACAGGAAACAGAGCTGGAGGTAGCAGAGCTGAAGATGTTGAGGTTTTCTTTGGGAGTGACCAGGTTGGATAGGATCAGGAATGAGTACATTAGAGGGACAACTCATATTAGAGGCTTTGGAGAGAAAGTCAGAGAGGCCAGACTGAGATGGTTTGGACATGTCCAGAGGAGAGAGAGTGACTATATCGGGAGAAGGATGCTGAGTCTTGAACTGCCAGGCAGGAGACCGAGAGGAAGACCGAAGAGGAGGTTTATGGATGTGGTCAAAGAGGACATGTAGGTAGCTGGCGTGAGAGAAGAGGATGCACAAAACCGGGATAGATGGAGGACATTGATTCGCTGTGGCGACCCTGAGGGGAAAAGCCGAAAGTAAAAGAAGAAATGCATTTATGTTGTTTCTTGCCACATCTCATCTCATCTCATTTTCCGTACCGCTTATTCCTCATTAGGGTCGCGGGGGTTGCTGGAGCCTATCTCAGCTGTCTTCGGGCACAAGGCGGGGGACACCCTGAATTGGTTGCCAGCCAGTCGCAGGGCACACAAAGACGTACAACAGTCACTCTCACACTCACACCTAGGGACAATTTGGAGTGGTCAATCTGCCTGCCATGCATGTTTTTGGAGTGTGGGAGGAAACCGGAGGACCCGGAGAAAACCCACGCGGGTCCGGGGAGAACATGCAAACTCCACACAGGGAGGCCGGACCGGGACGCGAACCGGCGACCTCTGCACTGTGAAGCCGGTGTGCTAACCACTCGACTACCGGGCTGCCCTCTTGCCACATCTATTTTTGTTAATTATATATAATTATATTATTGTTAATTATATCCGATAATTTGAACCTATTTAATACTTTGTTTTGACTTTATTTAGATTTTTTTTTTTTTTAATCTGTGTTCATATGAACACGTTTGACGTAAATGGGTTCAGGGTGTGCTTGACTGAAGCACGGCAAATCATCAATTTTCACTCAAATCTCACTGGAACTCTTCATACATAGACCAGTAGTATCTTAATATGGTGTAATAATGTGTACCCGACCTGCAGAGTTATTGTATTTGACAATTTAGAAATGTCACTCAAACTGGGCTGTTCAAGAAAATTATTGATTATATCTTCGTTCAACTGTGATGAATATTTATTTTCCGACATGAACTGTGTACTCAACACTGAAAAAACATAGTAAAAAATCCATCTGAGGGAGTAGTTTTCATGGATTGCACTCAGCTTTGCTCTTTTAGGTCACGAGCATTTGCCAGGTCAGTAACACAATTAGACACTGGTGTTCTAATTAAAATCCACCTTACCATCAAGATAACCAAGCATAAAATGGTAAAGCTAACACTTGTTGTTGATTTAAGGTTGAGCATGTGATCTGTGAGTACTGGAAGCTTGTCAAAGGAAAGTACGCTAAGAAGCGATTTTTTTTTTTATCACAGGGACCGACCCAGGCAAGGAATACATCTCCCTGTACCGAAGCCTGGCGGGCATTTGGATCATTTTTGCCTTGGCTTGGCTTGCTCTGATCCTCAGCATGGGATCAAGAATCATGGCTCATGTGATCGGCTTGACTCATCCAGGCTTTAAGAAACAAGAGGGGGAGGAGGATGTGTCATCCAGTAAACTGGAAGACACTTCAAAGATCTGACACTCGACCTTGGTTGGAATATTCATGCGCTGAAGTTAATCTGAAGTATATATTTCACGCTGTTTCGTTTTATCCCCAGGGGGATATTCTATTTACTCTTGAGACTTTTTACGTGGCGTGCATGATTGTACAACATGCAAACTCATTCTCCCCTCAGTCATGAATATTGTACATTTGCTTCTTTGCGATCCAACTTTGTTTAGGCAAGCAAAACACTCCTGTTTGACGAGTCTACCTTAAAAAGACATACAGAGTCACCAAACATTGGACAAACAGTGAAGTCTTAGAACGCTTGGGAGTGCTGTGTAATTTTTGTCATCATTCTAACAGTGTCTGAAACTCATGACATAAAGTTACCAGACACCAGGGCAGACAACTCTGAAAAGTTGCCAGCCCAGCCATAAAGTTGCCTGCCCCATTTTTCACAACTTGAAACACAATAAGACGACTAATCGCAAAAAAAACAAACATTGTTGCAAATTATTAAGAATTGATAATCAGAATATAATAACAGAACAACAATTTAAAATGAAGTAATTGATGTCCCGACCACAAATGCTCCCTTGCTTAATTTATCTTAAATATCCCTTGCTGATGATTTTGCCCCAGTTATCATTTGTCCATACACTGTTCGGCATGATGCACTATGCAATGTTTGCGTTGCGTCGTCTGCTACAAGCCAAGTGAACTCTTCTTTCCACGATGCTGTACATTTACGTTTTGTAGCGTCATAAATTTTGTTAGTTTCTTTTGAATCTTTTTTCTGGGGCTTTGACGCTCATGAAAGTCCGGAATCACAAAGGTTTTCGATGCCAGCTTCTGATTGGCTGCCGAGTATGCAAATTGCTGAAAGAAAATCTTTATTGTTTTTTGTTTTTATTTTTTTTCTTCTTGAAAAAGTTTTCGGCCACTCGGGCGGAGACGTTTTGTAAGTTGTACGTCCGACGTAAAAGTTGCACGTCCCGGGTGTTCCATCACGTCAAAGGTCCCAGTTCGACAAGAAGAGAGAGAGCCCCAAAGGATGATACTGCGGACGCCGTGCTTCACTGTTCTGAAAATATGGTGTTGTTTTTGGGGTTGTCCCGGTTGTGTAGGCACAAAGCATAGTTTTTGGGACCTTGGTTTTAGCAGATCAAAATATTTCCCCCATATTCGTTTGGGAGATTTCAAGTGTTTTTTTAACAAAATCTCATCATGTTTCGAGTTTTGTTTCATGTTTCTTTATCCATCAACAGTCACATCACCACCTTGGCAGCTTCCTTGGTCGTTTTCATCAGTTTTGGAGCGAAGGACGGGTCTTTGACATGTCACTTTTGTGGCATATTGTGTGTGTGTGTGTGTGTGTGTGTGTGTGTGTGTGTGTGTGTGTGTGTGTGTGTGTGTGTGTGTGTGTGTGTGTGTGTGCGTGTGCGTGTGTGTGTGTGTGCGTGTGTTTGTGTGTGTGTGTGTGTTTTTATCGCTGCATACAGTCAGATTGATAAAAGCATAACGTGCACATGTGCGGTAAGATGTCTGCATTTCTGCTTGTGTTACCATTTTTTTCATATTTGGCATACTACAACTTTTATACGGGAATTGTAATCATTTTTAAGGGCAGCTATTAGCCTTGGTTGACAGGTATGGGCTAGTGATGTATGACGTGAATACAAAAACGTTAGGAAAACGGCGCTTATACTTTAAAGGACAACCGACGTCTCCGGACAAGTTGTGTCCATAATTTGTAAAATGGCTTCAAATGACTTCTACTGAGCGCATTTTACAAAGATACCACCACATATAGCTATAGTTTACGTTTTAAGACTCACGCTGAATATTCAGGATAGCTATAGTTTACGTTTTAAGACTCACGCTGAATATTCAGGAAGTCCGTACGTGACGTCACTAAAGGACCGCCCTTGACCGTAAAAAAAGACGCTTTGTAGCGGTCCTTCCATCACGTCCATGTATTTTGCTGTACTTGTGTTGTCTGGGGGGCACCCAAAAGCCATCAGAAGGCCAGAAGAGGGCGTCCAAGCGCCATATAAGGAATTTATCAGCCTGTAGAAACGGAGGTGGCCACAGGAGGTCGCCATTTTGTGCCTCTTTTTTTGGGTGAGAGATTTTCCTCCAATGTTGCCTCAAAATGGCACAAATAAATTCTTTAAACTATTGCAAACATGTATGATTTCCTCTTCAGAACTATTTGAATCATATTAATAACTGGATGTGTAACAAGAAAGCATATTCTCCGAATCTGAAGCCATTGTTTTGATTCTCCAGCAATGCAAGACGTCTTGGCGTGACGTCACGAACTGGGGGCGGGACTTTCTGAAAATGCCCAATTCGCAGCTCAATTTTTTTGCAGATTTTGGACACTTTAAGTCATTTTTATTGGTGTTTTGCATTTGACTAAAAATATCATACTGCATGTTTTGGGTATTTTAAATGCTATAAAACGTTTTTTCTGGTGTCATTTAAAAAACAAAAAAGTGACGTCGGTTGTCCTTTAAATGTTGGCAAATGTGTGTATTCCCTCTTGAAATGAAGTTATGGGCCACATTAATGGTGCACATTTTTATTCAGCCCACAAAAACCTGCCATTTGACCAGGGGTGCAAAGACTTACTATTCTCCCTGCTCGGAATACGCATTAACACAAGTCAACATCTGTGTCTGTGTGCCAACGGAAAACTCCAGTGAATAGTGCGTGTTTGTGCTATCTAAAGCAAACACATTAATCAGCTTGTGAGGTAGCCTGAGAGCACATTACATGCAGAAATGGTCCCAGGAAGAAAAAAAAAGGGAGAAAAGCGGCTCATTTTAGTAGGTTGTCTTATAAGATAGACATTAGTGTCTCTGTCACCCCCTTCCGTTTCAACTACATAGAAAACTTGCCTTTATTGATGATTTTTATAAACAGTATCACTTCAAGTTTCGTTTTGTGAATAATATTCAAATATTCACATGACGCATGTCAGGAATTGTATGTATCCCAAACTGAAAATAGTCACATCTGACGTCATGCTACTGTCCAGCCATAACTTTGGCAAATTTGCATGAGAGGCCTATGTTGTGATTCAAACGGTAGCACGGGTGGAGTTTGATTTGCTTTTGCATTTGTACAGTCAACTCTTTCACTTTCTTGGCCAAAGCCGATAGCTCTGGCCTCTAGCTGGAGTTTTAACACCCCCCCCCCCCCCCCCCAAAGAAAATCAAGATGGGAATAAAGGAAATATTTAAGTCCGCCCGAGTGCCATCCATCCTTATACTGGGGTTGGTTTATGTGGCCTACGTACTCATTGGTGGGGTGGTATTTTGGAAGTTGGAGGGGGATCTCGGGGAGAAGGACATCAGTCTCTTGTTGATGAACAAGGAGAAGCTGTTGTCAACTTACACATGTCTGGACCAAGATGGCCTTGAGGAGGCGGCACAGGTGAGGAAGATCAATAACACTAACCGGTGTGCTGTCCAACCATTAAATCCCTCTGTGTAGATAGATGAACGTTCATCCCAGTGACGTGCAGTCAGTGGAGGCAGGTGAGGCAGTGCCTCACCTGTCATCATCGAAAGCTGTCATGGAAATATCAAATGAAAAAATAAATTAAACAGTTATATGTATTTAGTGATTTGTATTTTAAAGTTCTTGTCCATTTAACTTCACCGTTTTAGGATTTTTTTCAAAATCGCTGAATTTTCACATTTACCGTTCAAATACGAAGTAGAGACGAGCGGTGACGTCATTGATGACGCCAGTGCCTCACCAGCCATGAACCTCACCGCACGTCACTGGTTCATCCAGCCATCCGTTTTGTAACCGCTTAACCTGACTCGGGTCTGAGGTAAGCTGATGCCTATCCCATTTTACTGTGAGCAAACGAAACCATTCACATTCGCATTATTTGGGCAATTCAGCTTCCTTGACCAAATCTTACGAGCATGGTTTTGAAATGTGGGAGGAAGGATAACTGGAGAAAAGTCACGCAAGCATCACACAACGAGGCTCAGCCCCAGATTGGAGTCCTAATTGTGACGGTAACATATAGCGTTACTGATGGGGTAGCGGTTCAATCTCCAGACTTCTCTTCTGTTCTGCCATTTCCCTATAGCTCAGGAGATGGGCACTCCGGTTCCTCGGGAGCCATATCCTGCGCGTTTTAGATTGCTTCCAACACAACCGATCGATTCAAATAATCAGCTCATCTCTCTTGGCGTAGGGAGAGCTCTAAAAATGGCGGGACATGGCAATCAAGAAACCAGAGTTACATACTCTCGCTTTATCAGACATATCCAAAGTAAGGCCCGGGGGCCAAATGCGGCATTTTCTTTAGACCTGCAGCCTCCGTGAAAAAATCATGTAGGTCTGACCCACATGCAGAATGAATACATTGGGCAATAGCGTTGTTACATGTGTTTGCTAAGTGATGCCATCAGGAGGCTAAATTAGGAAAGGCTAATTAGTATATGGGTAATTAACTGAATGGGCCCCCAAGTCATTTGTCATTGACATAAGCCTGAATACGTTTTCACTCCATAATAATAAACATTTAAAAATCCAATCATCTAATATTTATGTTATAGTTTAAATGAGCCTAGCACTTGTTATAATGAATATTACTTGTTTATTTCTCTGTTATTGTGTTTATAATTCTGTAAATATTAAACTGACATGGTGAGATCTATTTTTGTCTCAAATATAATTGTCACCCGAGTGCTGTTCAACTGTTACAAAAAAGGTTGTGTAAAAAAAGTTACGTGAATATTCAATTTGGATTTTCAACGTCCACAATTTTGATATGAACGTTTCAAATGAATCCAAACACATGCTTAACATAGCTGAAATTAAAACAAAAAAAAGCACATGTGAAATACAGAATGGCTCGTTGAAATGTATTTACATTTATTGATGTTATATGTAAAAAAAAAAAAAAAAAAACGTCTGCCAATATTGGCCCTCCCTACATTATTAACACACCAAATCTGGCCCCCTTTTCAAAACGTTTGGACACCCCTGCTCTATATACAGTAACCACCCGTTTATCGCAGTTAATGGGGGGCCAGAACCCCCCGCGATAGGTAAAAATCCGCGAAGTGGTGAGGTCCCAGCCCCACCGCCGCCCATGATCACGCCCACAACCCTCTACCTGAGGAATTTGTGTGCAATCCTTTGTGAGTATCAGCATGATTAAAATATATAAACAGTATGTATGCTTAATATATTTTAAGACAGACTATAGGAGTACACACAACTGCTTAAATGTTAAAAAGAAAACGTTATACAGTTATTAACATTCTTCAACATTGTCTTTATGCAGCTGTGACAGTGTAGCATCCATTAGCCTCCAGCGACCTGTTTACCAGCTGCTTTGGTCCCTTCACAGTCAATATGTTTCTGTTTAGAAAATTAAAGAGGCGCCGAGACATATGCTGCTTTTTTGTACAAACCCAATGCCATTTGTGATAATACTAGTGCAGTGTGTTCTACTGAAGACAAATTCCTTGTGTGTTCGACACACTTGGCCAATAAAGATGATTCTGATTCTGATCATGAATCTCTCTCTCTCTCTCTATTTCTTTTTTCTCTCTTTCTTTCTTTCTCTCTTTCTTTCTTTCTCTCTCTCTCTCTCTCTCTCTCTCTCTCTCTCTCTCTCTCTCTCTCTCTCTCTCTCTCTCTCTCTCTCTCTCTCTCGTGCAAACACACACTTCCCCTAGCACACACACACATACATTCCTGCTTCAATTTTTTGTGAGGTCCGGTTAACTCCAGGTAAGGAGTGAGGACGACCGTTGCTGAAAAGTTTAGAGAAGAACTAGTGTTACATCTGAACACTAAATGTCACCCCATTCCCGACTTCAACTTCTTTAAAAATAAAGAAATAAAAAGTGCACTTGAAATTGAAATGACATCAGCAGTGAGGTTTCTGAATGGGTACATTCAAAGTCCTCACCCCTGTAGTGAATTTGGTTAAAATAGCGTTTTACTTTTTGCGGTATGAACTTTTTCCGCTCATTAACCACGCACATACATACACACACACAAACACACGCTGTGAGTAAAAAGTGTGTGTATCCAATTGAAATGAAAATACACACCAAAAAATCATTTTGAGTGAATTTGTGAGGACCTCTCTGAAACGAATGCATATATAGACCCTCTATAAGCCTTTAGAATTAAAAACTTGTGAGGACCGACCAAAATGTCCTCACAACGTATGGTATAAAATGTTAGTGGTCCTCACAAGACAAGTCATACAAACACACACACACTAAATGGAAAGCATTGATTTAGGCAAGTACAGTATTTGAATAGACTGATCAAACAGTAACCCACGTGATTAGACAGAGGAGGGTGCTGGACGGGTCTCCAAAGATGCACAGCCAATCCACATGGCTGTAAATCATGAATTATGGCGCTGTCATTGGTCAACGTCAGCGCTGGGAACCAATCAATCAATCTACAGCCAAGTACAAAACCTCTGAGCCATTTAGCATTTTTTTTCTGAACGTTTAAGTGATAAGTGAACGGCGAAGTAGTGGGGATTAATGAATAGTCTTTTCAGACAAAACCAATTTGGTAACTTAAGTTGTCAGACGGAAGACTTATGGAATTTCTAACACTTTATAAGTGGGGAAATGTATGAATGCTAAGATAAGTTATAAATGGATTTAAGAAAGAAACATAGAATACTTTATATTGCACATTAACTTTAAACACGTGGGGCTGTATGATGGCATCACATTTCTGAGGTAGAATCTCCATGTTCTGCATTTATTGAGGTTACATTTGGTTTTGCTCCCTTTAGTGCCTTTTTTTGTTTTGGCATCTGCGTCCCTTGTGTTTAACCAATCGGCTCCCTCATCCCTTTGTATCTGTCACGTTTTGCGTGATGGTGATGGCAGATGCGGATCCCAAAAAGCAGGCAGGAAGGAGGAGCAGGTTGTATTTGAGAAATTGTATTAAAATAAAGTCAACAGGAACAAATCTGAACAGAAAAAATACAAAGTATCAAAAGAAAACCAAGTGTAAAAGTCCGGCAAGGTTAAACAAACACATGCACAGCATACAATGCATACAATTGCATACAAAGCATACAACAAACAATGACCCGACACCGGATGGTCGTGCCGGGAGTCCTTTTAAGTGTCAGTGATTAAAACGACCAGTACCTGCAAGGCTGCAGGCAGGGCTGACGTCGCTACCCGTTGGTCACCAACCCGAACGTGGCAGTCTCCAAGGCTCGGGACGACCAGCACCTGTGCAGGTGCAGGCGGGGCCGACAGCGCCACCCGTTGGTCACCAACCAGATCATGATAGTACCCCCCCCCCTTCAAGGGACTGCTTCCAGAAGTCCCAACAGTTTCCCAAAAGGTCCCCCCCCCACGCGCCCCCCCAGATGTTGGACAACGGCCCGGTCTACACCGTGCGGGAGATACTGGACTCCAGGCGCATGGGCAGGGGAGTGCAGTACCTGGTCGATTGGGAGGGCTATGGGCCAGAGGAACATCAGTGGGTCCCCCGTTCCTGGATCCTCGACCCATCTCTCACCCGGGCATTCCATTTGGCTCACCCCTCCAAACCGGGTGGGCCGCCAAGAGGCGTCCGTTGAAGGGGGGGGGCACTGTCACATCCTCGTCAACGCCAGGAGCGTGCCCATCCCCTCCCTTCCTGGCTCTCCTGACTCACGCACCTGTTCCCCATTTCCTTAATTGTGCCTTCTGGCTATAAAAGCCACCCTTACCGTTCAGTTGTTGTCGGTGTATTCCAGGAAGTTCCCCGTCACCCCTCCGCACGCAGGTCTGTTTTTGTCGTCGCCCTCTACCTTGCCTTATTTTCTGTCCATGCCATATGTGTCTCAGTAAAGACTGTTTTTGGAATCACTGTCTCCACCGTGTATTTTGGATCCGACCTTAACCACCTTCCGTCATCCCTTGAGTCCTGTCGCCACTCCTCAAGCGGACGTGACATTATCTTGTCCGGGTGTTTGCAATTGTCAAGTCACTTTGCTTGTGTTTAGTTCCCTGGGTTCTGTCAGTATTGATCGAATCATTTTGTGTGTTTGTGTGCTTTTGTCGTGTTTTGTTTTCTGTCATTTTTTTTCCTGATTTGGTTCCTTGCGGGTTTTAAGACTTTCAATTAGTTTTTTTCTCAGTGTACAGTGTACTTGTATTTTTGTTACATATATTTTGTTAGGTCCAACTTGCTTTCCCTGCCTCACTGCTTCTTGGTCCCTCCATCTACCATCACGCAAAACGAGACACTACATTTCCGGCTTCCCGTGTAGTTTCCAAAAACATGGTTCAGTGCGTGGGTTCAGTTCCCTCTCTGTGACAGTGTAAATGATAGTTTGTCAAATGTTCCCCGTGAGTGATTGGTTTCCATTCCAGACTTTAGTCTGCCTGAAGTAATCTGGGGTTTAGCTACATTGGACACTGCACAGGATACTTTATATAGAAAATGGATAGAAGAATGGATGCATAGAGCAAACAGAAGAACTAAGATAGACAAGATCTTGAGCATGACATCTGTTTAAATTCTACACTTCAAGTCTTGCCTGCCAATATTTGAAGGATTCCATTCTTAAGTCTGCCATTGCCTTCATTTATCATTGCAAGCCTATAAATGGGGGACAACCTGATTTTCATCTGACCGCTTTGCTTTTTTGCTGCTTGTACAATTTGCTTTCAGACTACATGTCTCCTATTAAAATACTTAAACAGATGCTCTTTTACGCTGTTGCTATGCAAAACATATTTGTTTGCTCTTGGTCGCTTTCTGCAATTGTTTTATTTAGTGCGTGCCGGTGAGCCTGTGAAAGAGTTTCATTTTAATTTAGCATGAGATTCATTTGCAATTGGCATGTCATCATCACAATTCCTCTTGCCGGCTGGCTGCTCATTTATTTCTCTACAGGATGTCACACATATTGAAAAGTGATGGGCCAAAAAGCCCTGACCGTGTTCTGTTCATATTTGGGCCCTCGGGTCACATTTGAACCATCATTCACTTCCAAATGCGCACCGCATCCTTGAGTTTTATTTACCTCATATCCTCGCCAAAGGAAAGTTTGCTTTGGTGACGATGACAGCTCGAATAACTGCATGTCACAGTCTTATGCTCAATTTTCAGTTTCTCTGAGAGTCGCGGCCAAAATAACTGCTCCCACCAAGTTAAAGCCCATCTTTCATCGTGTCACTTTAATATTTCCATCCCATCGTTTGTGGAATCAACATTGTATTTGGCGAGAGAATCGAGTAAGACAATGCCTATGATGTCAAGCTGAGAAAAAGGAAAGAAAGGGTCACCGATATTGTCAGGGTGCAAGCCTTTTACGTTCAATTATCCTAACTTGCACAAATATGTGCATAGACTCTTGCCTCTCATTCTGCTCAGTCTTATCATCTGATTTAAACTCTCTTCTCGCCACCTTTCTGCCGTTTCTCCACAGGGAGAGCAAGAATAAGGTTGATTGCATCATTAGTGTTTTAACGATTCTATTCCGATTGTTGGTTAACTTTTTGATAGCCAACCGTGTTCTAATAAATGTGCCACTTTCGGTTTGTCAAAGAAATGGAATGGAGTTAATTGCGATCCAGTAGTGGCAGAAGTGCTCACTTGAATGCAAACAGACTGGTAAAAAGCAGAAGCACCGTTTTAACTACTGAGCTTGAGTAAACCAGTATAAGGTTCAAAATTTGTTTTTTGTTGCTTCTCGGGTTTCCCATTGCCCCCCCGCCCCCACTCGTCGTTTTTGTTATTCTTTATTTTTTATTATTCCCCTTCTACCCTCTTTGGGACCAGTGCTTTGTGTTGTAGCTTAATAAATCATCCTGCACGAACCTCTGTCGCGTTGCTGGCTGTAGGGGTGGCAGCCGTAGAATTAAAAAAAAAGTCTGGCGTAGGGGCGGTCGTAACTCGCGCCGGTCGTAAATCGGATGTTACCTGTATCTACTTTCAAGAATAGATGGATATCATTCAGAAAGGTTGGACAGCTCCGAAGCAAATAATGTAGCAAATTTATGAGGTTATCATGAATCCACATGTTCATAGTAAAACTTTGAACAGTTTAATGACAGTATTGTATTTCTGAAGTTTCTACAAGTCACAAGTTATTTCCATGCTATCGGCATGCACTACTGAAGGCCAAGCGATGAAATCCACGGCCGCCACTGGTTTGCACTAAGAACTGAGGACGACGGGGCTAATGATCAGATTTTAGATTTTCGGAAGGTATAGCTTGTTTTAAAGGTTGGCACAAGACACAAAGCATTCACCGAGCATTATTCTTTGGATCAACCAATTCAATTCAATTCTCAAATGGGCCATGAAGGGAGAATATCTTGCTTCTACTAATCAGCCGCATTTACATCTTTATGTTACTTGTTGCTTAATCTACGGAGGTTCAAAAGTCATAGACCTACTTTAACAAAGAAATGCAAGTGTCCTTTAGAGTTTGAAAATGCGCTTGTAAATATAATGTAAATACAAAAATATACAGTGATACCTCATCTTACAAACTTAATTGGTTCCCAGAAAGTGTGTGTAAGGCAAAAAGTTTGTCTACCAAGCATTTATTTCCCATAAAAAAAACATTAAAATGAGAATAATCAGTTCCCAGGTCCCCATAAAAGTTAAATTTCTACCAAATATGCCTTAAAATTACACACAATATACCTTATTTTATGTATAATAAATGTGCTATTGTATTGTAATTAAATAAATAAACTCTACTACATAATAAAGTTGTTTTATTTACCTTTATGATGGTAGTTGTCAATGGCTGACGAACTTCCAGGTTGCCTCTTGATGATATTCGAGTGATAATACCCACACTCACAATGTCCCCTGCTAGCTGCTTTTCGTTAATCCTAATCAACAGAAGTTTTTCAACCTCTTTTATTGCCTGAGACCGTTGCTTAGACAACACAGAAACACCCTTAACCACACGTAGCAATGGTCGACTTTGCATACTGGTAGTCACACAAACGCACACCTCGTTTGTGATTCTCGATGATCTTCTTTTGTTCGACCGTAATCTAGTTTTGTGTCTTCTTCGTCTTACCACTAGCCTGTGGTGGGGTCTTTTTCGGTCTCATAATGGCAAAAGTATCCTTGACAACAAACCACTTAAGGAAAGGGGTGATGAAAACTAGTCCGCCAGCTGTCCGACCGTGTGGTTTGGTGTTCTTCCGCCAAAAACTAGTCCCCCAGCCACCGTGATGCTCCATGTGGTTTGGTCCGTTTGTATGCCAAATTTATATTCTAGCTAATTTAATCTTCGTAAGGGGAAAGGTTCGTAAGCTAAAGCGTTCTTAAACTGAGGTATCACTGTACAAAAAAGTAGTAGCTATCAGTCATTAAATGTAAGGCTGAAAAGTAAAAGAGTTGTCAGAAATGTAAATACACCAAATCCAGTTAAATTCAAAATTCTGGAACAAATTCTTCCAAAGTAGTGTTGAACTGTGGATTTGTTTTTTCTTACTTGCCTCATTGCTGTTATATGTTGTAGCTCGCAAGCTCATGAGTGTAGGGCAGTTCTCTTTCCTTGTTCTAGTTCACACCGAGATTACGATTGTTAAGCAAGTCTGTAATTGCTGAGAACAGTTCAATTCTGAGAATTGTCTTGACCGGAACACAAACCCCAAGAAAACAAATGTCAACACTGAGTCGGCAGGCATCGTAGTTTTTGTTTTTGTTTGTTTGTTTGTTTTTTGTGTGTTGTTTTGCTTCCACCTCCAGGTTATTCGAGATGCTTCTAAAGTGGGCCTGAGTTTGAAAGGCAATGGCACCACAGACGGATTCTGGAAATTCACCAGCTCGGCTGTGTTTGCCGCCACTGTGGTCACAACCATAGGTTAGTTAGTAAGCTTGATACACATGGGTGAAGGGTATTCCTGCTTTTATGCGGAGGCGCTGCAGGGAAGACAAATGTGCAGGGATGACAAATGTTGAGAATACAACCTTCAAATATTTATCATTTACAGGTTATGGAAACATGAGTCCCAGCTCTACCACTGGTCAGATCTTTTGCGTGTTCTTCGCCCTTTTTGGCATCCCACTCAATATGGTGGTGCTCAACAGGGTGGGCAAGTACATGGTCGTCATTGAGCGGAACACCTCCGACTTCCTCGAGAGGAAGACTGGCAAACGGGTGAGGATCTCTTTCAGGATGATTTTTTTTGTCGCTTCACCGCCTCCTTTTCTCCGCTTAGAGTTGTTCACGCTTCTTCGTCCACTCGGTGTCCTACGTTTCTGGAGCCATCTTCTTCTTCATTGTTCCCATGCTGGTGTTCCAGCTTCATGAAGGGTGGACCTACTCAGAGGCTATCTACTACTGCTTCATCACGCTCAGCACCATCGGCTTTGGGGACTTTGTGGCCGGTACATCTCAGAGCGCGCTCATCAAAGCTTTATCGCCTCCATCGTCATATTTAAATGTTTTGTTTTCAGATAATAACCCAGATCAAGTGTACCCACAGTGGTACAGCGTCCTCATGGCCTCATGGATATTCTTCGGCCTAGCTTGGTTGGCACTCATTATCAACCACTCTATTGATATCCTTGAGAAGCTCAACTGTCTTGTGAAACAGTGGTGGGAGGGTGACAAACGGGAGGAACAGGAGAGTCATAACCAGAGCACAGAGCTGAAGGAGCATGAACATGTCAAGCAGCCACCTTTAACTCAGTAAGAAAAAACAAGCGGTCTTCCTTACTCATAAGGACATGATGAATGTGCATGCATATCAATTGTGTTTATACTGTACTCACTTTGATGATTTATACACTATTTGGTCATGTCATAGCTGACAGTCACAGAATTATAGTACTGTAGTTGCATGGAACTCTTATCTGCTGAAAATTCAGTTGATTTGTGCTATTATTGTCATCCATTTTCCGTACCACTAATTCCTCATTAGGGTCGCGGGGCTATTACAAGAAAATAACTTAATTGCAATATTGTGAAAATGTTTTTATATGTCAGTAAAAAGCTAACTGACTGATTTTCCTGTCTCAGTTTGACTTATGTTGCACAAATCTTGCCTTGTTCACTTCCATTTTTTTCTCTTTAAATATGATTTGGTTTCTCTTCGCTGGAGTTCTCTGTGCCGTCAGAAGCCCCATTTCCACTAGGTGGCAGTATTACATAAACAGCGCCAAAAGGAACTGAAACTGGAGCTGTCGGCTCTACTAGAATTGTCTTTCCATAGCTGCGGTCAGTTGTATTTTTTACGAGACGTACAGTTTGCTCTCTCGTTTAAGTTTAATTGTATTCAAATCCACATTTACTGCAACATTTATTTTGCTGGATTGGAAACGTACTTCTTTCCTCATGAGGAAATGAACTTGATGGGTTCTCACAAAGGTCACAGTGGGCCTTCCAAAGGACAAACTATTTCATCATTCGTTTATTTAATTGAAAGTCAGTGAGGAGTGCCAATGCCAAAGGCAGATGGCAGGCAGAAGTCCCGGCAGAATGGAAAATTACAAGATGCCAAAAGCCACAAATATAGAGTCATGCAAGGGTCAAAGAATAATTGGGTGAGCTATTAGGAAAAGTGCAAAATTCCAAAGTATGGAGGAGGACAGAAATGGCATTCTGTGTATCTTTCCCCTCCTTTGCTTAGTTATGGGTAAGTTATGGGGAGTGAAAGTGACGGGATTGCAACCATTGCACAAGAAAAAATATTTGGCCACGGTTCAGTGAGGACACAGTATTCGTAATGGGAATGGTGTTTCTTTTTTACGTTTCAGTAACTTATTATATGAAATCAGCTGTGGGAACTCTGTCATGACTGTATGTAACCTTAAATAGTGTTGCATCGAAACGAATACAGTACTGGCATCCTGGAGGGCCGAGATACGCCAGTACTACTGCTGCAGAGTACGAATAAATAATGTGCCGGTGCCATTTACCAATTATGTATCATTTGGTTTACAACACACTAATTCCATTAACACACCAAAAACAATCGCTGAAAGAAGACATTTTGCACAACTGAAGTTGAGTGAAGGGTATGACAGGAAACCGACTGGTCGAATAAAACAGTTGGTTCCCAGAAGAGCGCTATCACTGAATCATGATTATTACCAGTACTCATTTTTATTTCAAAGAAAAGTGACTACACTTGTCACCAGGAGTATTATAATTCCTTATAGTCTAGACAAGGGAAGTAAGTTGGCTGTATCTTTATTGATAAGACAGTCGAAGAATTCCACTTTTGGTTGGCACAGTATTTCCATCGTCACTTTATATCATTAAATGCTTTCAAGCCTGTGCTTAACTTGTTAGCTGCAAACAAAGTGCCAGAGTTTTTTGCAACACATCACTCAGTAGACGTCAAGGCTGAGTGTTAAGTGTCGTGATTATGTATGAAAATGTGACAAACGGAAAATGTTCCATGATATCCCATCAAAGTACATTTTTAGCTCATTGAATGGTAAAGCGAACTTAAACTTCAATGGGGTGGGACACAAGTTGCACACAGGATTCAAATGTGATGTCACATGATAGGGCCCTATTTCAATCTCATCTCATCTCATTTTCCGTACCGCTTATTCCTCATTAGGGTTGCTGGGGTTGCTGGAGCCTATCTCAGCTGTCTTCGGGCACGAGGCAGGGGACACCCTGAATTGGTTGCCAGCCAATCGCAGGGCACACAAAGACATACAACAGTCACTCTCACACTCACACCTAGGGACAATTAGGAGTGGTCAATCTGCCTGCCATGCATGTTTTTGGAGTGTGGGAGGAAACCGGAGGACCCGGAGAAAACCCACGCGGGTCCGGGGAGAACATGCAAACTCCACACAGGGAGGCCGGACCGGGACGCGACCGGCGACCTCTGCACTGTGAAACCGGTGTGCTAACCACTCGGCTACCGGGCCGCCTCCTATTTCAATCATAGAATTTAATATTTTTGATGTCCAAATGTTGCATGGAAATTAAAGTGGTTTTTTACAAAACACATCTATTTAACACTATTTAACCTATTTAACACAGTTGTACAGGAAATACAATGTTGGGTGCAGGAGGGAAGTGTAATAAATAATAATAATAATAATAATAATAATAATAATAATATGTTTAATTTCAAGCGTCTTTCAAAACGCCCAAGGACACTTGACAATAAAAACAAAGCACACAACAATAAAATCATAGTAAAATGATAAATAATAAAATAGCAGATAGAACTAGACATTGAAATCAATTTTAAACAGATGGGTTTTGAGGTGGGATTTGAAAATAGGGAGGGTGTATTAATACGGATGTTAGGTGGAAGTGAATTCCAGAGTTTGGGAGCAGAGCGGCTGAAAGCTCTGCATCCCATCGTGGTGAGACAGGCAGAGGGCACATAGAGGTGAAGGGAGGATGTGGATCTGAGGGACCGAGAGGGAACGGAGATTTGAAGCAGGTCAGAAAGATAGGGAGGGGCAAGGTTATGGATGGCTTTGAATGTAAACAGAAGTATTTTGAATTCAGTCCGATGTTTGACAGGGAGCCAGTGGAGCTGCTGGAGGACGGGGGTGATGTGGTGAAAGAGGGGTTTTTAGTGATGGGTTTTAGTGAAAAATTTTGAACTAGTTGGAGTTGATGGAGAAATTTCTGATTGTCACCGAAGAGAACTGAGTCATCTCATCTCATCTTGGCATCATTTTAACAGTGTCACATTCTGATTGGCAACCAACGGGTGGCACTGTTGGCCCCGCCTGCAGCTGCACAGGTGTTGGTCGTTTTAATGAGTGACAGTTAAAAAGACTCCCGGCACGACCATTCAGTGTCGGGTCATTGTATTTGTTTCACCCTGTCAGGTTTGTCTTGCGTGATTGTGTGACTAGAGTCAGATTCACGTCTACGATATCCACGTCAGGCCGAGACCTGTTGCCAGGTGGCCATCCAGGGTGCCACTCGGTGCCTGGCGGAGCACATCCCTGTATAGCTATGCTTCCTTGTGTGTTTGTTTGAATCGAGTCACATCCATGACGAGCCATGCCACGTCCGCGTCAGGCCGAGACCCGACTCACCGCTGGATCCTGCAGGTGTAAAGGTCTGGTCTCATTTCCAACCTGTGCCAGGCAGTGCACGTCCTTGTTGGGCCATGCCTCGTCGCGTGATTGTTTGAATGGAGTCATATTCACGTCCACGACGAGCCATGCCGCGTCCAAGTCCACGTCAGGCCGAGACCTGTTCCCATGTGGCCGTCCGGGGTGCCACTCGGTGCCTGGCAGTGCACGTCCCCGTCCAGCTATGCTTCGTTGTGTGTTTGAATTGAGTCACATCCACGACGAGCCATGCCACATCCACGTCAGACCGAGACCCGACTAACTGCTGGATACCGCAGGTGCAAAGGACTGGTATCGTTTCTACCCTGTGCCTGGCAGGGCATGTCCACGTTGAGCCATGTTTTGTCATGTGTTTGTGTGAATTGAGTCACGTTCGCATCCATGACAAGCTGTGCCACGTCCACGTCCACATCAGGACGAGTCCCGTTCCCATCGGGCCGTCACCTTTCTGTTCCCCAGTGAGGTGAAGGACGCCATCGCCTTTTATTTCATGTTCCCTGGAGAGGCAAGGATTGCCGTCTCCTTCTCGTTACCCGGTGAATCTAAGGACACTGTCACCTTTTATTTCCTGCAGAGGGTTGCTGTCTCCTTCTCGCTCCCCGGTGAGGCGAAGGACGCCGTCGCCTTTTATTTCCTGGAGAGGCAAGGGTTGCCTTATCCTTTTCGTTCCCTGGCGAGGCGTGTCTTTGGGAGACTGTTGGGACTTCTGCAATCAGTCCCGTGAGGGGGAGGGGTTACTGTCACGTTCTGGTTAGCGACCAACGGGTGGCTCTGTCGGCCCCGCCAACATTCGGTATCGGGTCATTGTATTTGTTTCATTCTGTCAGGTTTGTCTCATCTTGTCAAATTTTACTCATGATTTTGTTTGCTACTTTGATGTTCAAGAATTTGTTCCTGCTGACTTTATTTTAATACAATTTGTTAAATACACCCTGCTCCTCCCTCCTCCCGCCTGCTTTTTTGGGGGGATCCACAACCATCCTCCACCTCGCAAATCTTGACAAATAGAGAATTCCTTGTATGGAAGCACTGTACATTCCTTTAGAGAATTGCACAAAGAGGCAAATTTCAGGGGTCTCAAACTCCGGTCCTCGAGGGCCTCATCCTACATGTTTTCCAGGTCTCCCTGTTGCAACACACTTGTTGCAACACAGACTCAGGTGTGTTGCAACAGGGAGACTTGGAAAACATGTAGGACTAGATCCTCGAGGACCGGAGTTTGAGACCCCTGCGCTAGAGTAAATGTCCACAGCAGTTTAAGAACTGCAGACTATATTTATACTGTAGCAACCAACATGAAATCCAGAAAGGTGTCAATGTGGGAAGAACTAGCAGATGTGACAGAAGATCACATGCTACAGCTTCGTGTTTGCTTTCAACATTTAGCTTGTAGCAGACATACACATTTCACCATGACGTCCCTGATCCACTGATGAAAAGGACACTTTGATCATCTCCTCTTTCATTAAGAACTGCTTCATACAACAAAGAAGGTGGAGAAAGTGCTTAAAATTGAATGACAGTGTCTTTGTGTTATCATATTTTTTTTCTTTTGACTTCAAGATGGCACCGCGAGAGTTGCTGCCTTCTTTTTCTCTTCCTTCCATAACTTTGCTGCTGTGAAATGTAAATTTCTCCACTGCGAGACTACTAAAGGCTCATGCAATCCAATCACTCTTAACCAGTGACACACATTATTTGCAGCTAAAACATACACGATATGGAATGTTGAGGAGAGGAAAGAAAGCACCAGTGCAAAAATGTAAAATGGGTAGATCAGGCAAAACAACATAAGTTAATGACAGAAACATTGTGACTGTCATTGTGACTCATCACACCCAATCCAAGTGACATCATGACCTCTGGACGGTAAAAGTAAAGAGAAAGTCTGCTGTTTGCACAAGATGTCATGTCCAAAACCGGTGGTGGCTGCACCCAAAGATGCAAACTACTCATTAGTGAGAAGAAAAACAAGGTCAGACTGGAAAATACAGAGACAATCCTGAAAAGATTATGGAATGAGTGTTATGGATTGTGGATGCAAAATTAACCTTTACCAAAGTTGATGGAAAGTTTGAAGCTTGGGGAAAGAACAAAACTCCGAAATGCGAACATTGAAACTCATTGGTGATAGGAGGCTAATAATAATAAGATTAATGTGAAATCAAACTATGAGTAATCATACATATTAAAAGAAAAGTTGCACCCAGATTGGATTGGATTGGATTAGCCTTTATTAGTCTCACAATGGAGAAATTTACATTTCACAGCAGCAAAGTGATGAAAGGAATGAAAGTAAAAAAAAAGAAATACATGAGCTGCTTGAGTATTATGCCCCAAAACACTGCAAACAAATACAGTAATCAACAGTTTTTGCAGTTAATGGGGAAGAGGACCACGTGCGATAGACAGAAATTTGCAAAGTAGGGTTTGTCCCAACCACACCTCTCTTCAAGAAATTTGTGTGTCATCGTTTTTAAGTACCAGCATGATTAAAACATGCAAAGAGTATTTATACGTTATATATTTGAGACAAAGACAACAACAGTACGCATATTTACTTAAATATTTCTTTATAAAACCTTATCATGAACATTTGGAGGTGCAGGGTTCGATTCTATTTTCAGGTTTCCTTTGCAGCGTTTGCATGATTTCCCCTTGACTGTGTTGAAATAAACATGCATGGCAGACTGATTGGACACTCAAAATTCGCACTTGCCATGAGTGTGTTCGCGGATAGTTTTTCGTCTGTTTGTACCTTGCGATTGGCTGGCAAACGGTTCAGGTCCCTGTCTATTGCTCAAAGAGGGCTGGCATCACCTCTTGGACCCCCTCGCTGGCCTTGTTAGAATGAAGCAGATCAGAAAATGGATGGATGGATGGAAGGACGGATGGATGGAAATTAAAAATAACTTTTTGTGGAATGTAAATTTCTGAACTGTGAGACTAATAAAGGCTAATCTAATCTAATTTAGTGTCTCGAAGACTAGCAGTTTTCTTGTGTCTCTTTGGCAGTGACCACAGCGGATACGAGTCACAAATGTAGAGGAGGACACCATTCTGAGTCACCTGTGTTAAAAGGTCAGGCCTGATGAGGACGGTATCTGCAAAGGAGCAAAGAGCAGTGTGGGTGTATTTAGATTTTTTTGAAAAGATAATTGTCCTAGATGTGGAGAATGCAGGAATAACATTGCATCATTATGGTTGTGTTTATCGTTTCACTCATATTGGTTCTTGCCTTCAGAAAATAGCTTGGGTTTCACGCAAGTGGTGATTTTGTATCTGTTCATGTTGTATTCGCTATGCATTGGTGAAATCATATGTTTTAGTTGCGTTTGCAATTCGTTACAGTAGTGACAACTAAAATTGTCATGCCATTCTAGATAAGAATTTAATGGCAGGTAACTAGGTGCCAGTAAAACTTTTATGACGGATGACGAAGCGCCATCGCACCTTATGGAGAGTAATTTTCCTCCTGGCTGTGGAACAGGGAACTGGCTCTACACCCTAAGCAGGGTCCCCGAGGGTGTGTAGACGTTTGCCCAACGATACTACAGGTGCTTTGTGGACTTCAAGAATGTTTTCGACAAAGTCCTCTGTGGGATCTTGTGAACAGGGTTTGGGTCAGACCAATTCAGATTTCTTTTCCCAGTGGCGTAGGTCTCCTTTGTCGTTCCTAACCTTCAGTGATGGATTTTCTGAAGGCGTAGAAGGATTCTGGAGCGTGTTGACCTCAGCATTGTATTCTATCTTTTTACAGATTATGTGGTTCTTTGGCTACATGCCGCAATCATTAACATTCAGTGTAGCAGTTCACAATTGACTGTCATGTGGTTAGGCTTAGAATCAATCGTCACCCCCAAATATGAGACTGTGGTGGTCAGTAAGAAAAGGGGGGAGTATCCTCTCCAGGTTGAGGATGAGATTCTTCTTAAAGCTACTGCATCCTCGACCCTACCAAATAGACGGTGTTTCCGGAACATATTTTAAAAATAAACAATCCCATATTTTTCTCCAATTGTCATGGAATACCGTTCTTGCTGTTGAGTTGAGGACAAAGTATAGTCTCACTTGTCATTGAATATATTCATTTCAATGAAGCAAAGATACCAGAGGAGCCCATTGTTTCCTGAATTAAAGTCAAAAGTTGCTAAAACCTTCGATTATAAGCCATATCCTTTCATCACCGTGTTACAATGAATGTATTGCATTGACGCTTTTAGCTTCTTAAACCTGACAGGACTTTGATTTTGGTGCTTCAATTTCTTGTCTACACATAACACCTTGATTATTGTTCAAAGAATGAATTCATCAAGAGTTTTGCTGCGGGTTTATGGGGTTTCCCTCCCATAACCCACCTGATTTGAAATATCAGTTGTGTTCGTAGGCTTCTGCAGAACTTGCTCGTGTGCATTCCAGGAGAGACACATCTAAAACAGAAACTTTTTTGATCAATGAAATATATTTGGAAATTTATGTCAGCCATCCATCCATTTTCCAGACCGCTTATTCCTCATTTGGGTTTCGGGGGGTGTTAGGGCCTATCCCAGCCGTCTTCGGGCACAAGGCGGGGGACACGCTGAACCAGTCACTCTCACACTCACACCTATGGACAATTAAGAGTGTTCAATCAGCCTGCCGTGCATGTTTTTGGAATGTGCGAGGAAACGTAGGACCTGGAGAAAACCCACGCGAGCCCTGGGAGAACATGCAAACTCCACACAGGAAGGCTGGACTGAGTCTTGAACTCACAACCTCTGCACTGTGAAGCCGGCGTGCTAACTGGCCATTAGGGATATATAAATGGGGCCGATACGACCAGTCAGACTTTAGTTCGCTGACGAAGCCTCTTGGATCGGAGGCGAAACGTCCGAAACCTTCACATTTGTACAGATGACGGCTGAAGAAACCTTCTCATCGATATCTAATCTAATGTAATCTATCTATCTATCTATCTATCGATTGATCTATCGATCTGTCGATCGGTCAGCCTGTCAGCCTGTCAGCCTGTCAGCCTATCTGTCTGCGTGTGTGTGGGTGTGTGTGCGTGTGTGTGGGCGCGTGTGTGCGTGTGTGTGGGCGCGTGTGCGCACGCGTGTGGCTCTCACAGAAAAAAAACAACACAGAAAGCTCTCTTAGTCAAAAAGGTTCCCGACCCCTGACCTAAAGAAAACCCATGCAGGCTGAGGTAAAACATGAAAACTCCACACATGGAGGGTGGAGCTGGGATTGAAGCCACTACCTCTGCATTATGAGGTCAACGCCCTAACCACTGGACCACCGGGCTGCCCAGATAGATAGATAAACTGTATTTTAAAAGGGAGTTCAACAACATGTCAGTATATATATATATATATATATATATATATATATATATATACAGTATTCTAAAATATCAAGGATGAGGTCTCTCAAGGAACGGAATTGGTGGCCTGAATACGAAAGCATTCTCTAGTTGAACTCCAATACTCTGGAAGAGGTGACATGTTGAAACCTTGACTAAAGACTTAATTTTTACACTCTTGCAATTTATAAAATAACAATGCTCCCCTCTCTCTTCCTCTCTCTCTTCCCCTTTCCTCTCTGATCCGGATTGCTGTGGTCAGGTTTTGAGGAAGAATCGCTCTCCATGTACGCTAACTCACATTGTACAGTGCCATAATATGGGATGAACATTGCTAATTTAGCTTCCACGTGTTATCTTCGAAGGGCCATTTCTCCATCTATGGTTTCTTCTGACAATTTCGTGCTTTTCCCCTAAAATATTTCTTTTTTTTTCTGCGAGCCCATGAAGCCCTTTGAGACTTTTTTTGGGTGTGATTAAAAGCCATCTTGTATGTACGGGATGTATGCTGTGCGGATACAATATATGCTGTAATGTATTGACCAGCATCCTTTTTGCAGTATACTTCTGTGGCATCCTCTCTTCACTGTTCTTGTGTCGTCGTGAGTTTCAAGCCCTTTGAAGTATCAAAGGCTTCCTTTGAAAATGTGTTTGCTCTTATATTGAGTCTTTGTTTACTTCAAGTTTGTGGCATCGTATCTCCGAGATTCACGTGTCAGTCCTGAGTGCAAGGCCATTTGATGTCTTAAAGCCTTCCTTTGAAAGTCTGTTTTTCTTATCTGCTTTTATTTTTCGTGATTGTGATTAATTGTTGCTTCATTTATGTATCTATTTATTTATGTGTTCATTTGTTTTGTTTGATTATTTATTTAATTGTTTATTGCTAATAGTTAATGAGAATTTCATGTGAGAAATTTGCTACAAAATGTTGTTCTATTTGGTGACATAATGGCAATTGAAAGATCATGAGTCAAAGGTCCCTTAGATTTTCCTTTCTAATTTTTATTATCATTGAGCTTCCTTTTCATGTTGGAGAACCACTTCAAAAGATAATCATTTATCAGGATACATGCGCTTGTATAGATTTTTGAGTTTTCAGGCATGTCAAGGCACTGAAAAAGTGACAAAGAGACTTCCCACGGTCATATTGCTTGAATCTGTATTTTAAAGCATTCCAAAGTGCTGAATAATGAGATCTCATATTCATGGAACTGTATAGTCCCACTTAGCAGTTTTTTTTTGACGACGATACTAGTGCAGCGTGTTCTACCGGAAACAAATTCCTTGTGTGTTCTACATACGTGGAAATAAAGATGATTCTGATTCTGATTCTGATGTGTACTGTTTTAAAGCAATGAAAAAGAATGGCTGAGGATAGTGTTAAATTGATCAAACGTCTTGGAAAGAAAATTAGAAGTGAAACAAGTTACCAGGCTGGTTATTCCTTAACTGCAGTGCAAATGAGCAATAAATACCTGCAAGGCGATACGCAATAAACGCATTCTGGGAACCTATTCAACAGACAAACAAAGCATTTTGTGACAGTTGTTGCGACACCTATTTAGCACACTCCTTGACCAATGTTTTATCCCCATACAGTAAAGTCTCGTTATATCGATATCAGATATATCGATAGTCCCGGTTATATCGATACTATTTCTATGCACGCACGGAGAAAATTACATGCAAACAGGGTCGGATATATCGATAGTCCCGGTTATATCGATATTTTTTTCGGACTCCCTTGAATATCGATATAACGAGACTTTACTGTATTTCAAATTAGTGTGCTGATTTATGAGCCCAATGTGAGTCCCTTTCCAGACACTGTCACTGGCCTTCAACTCTGCTTTGGGAGCCAATCGGATGACAAAAAAACAACTTCTGCATCCAACATCGATGTACACTATTTGCTTACCTCTCCCATCCTCTGCTATACACTGTACTACAAGCTGAATGATGACACGACTTAACCTCTCCACACCGCTGACTCATTCTTTTTCAACCTGTTTTTTTTTTTACTTCAATCAGCTGATGACTGCACCATGGCACGGGTCTTACCACGAAGTCATGCATTCAGAAAGGAGCGTGAGGGCTCCGGGCAAGAATGAAAAGAAGGTCTTTTATGAGTCTGATGAGTATGCAAAATCAATTCAGAGGTTAAACACAATATTCCCTTGCATCCAACAAATTGGCCCTTTTTGCCAACACGTGCAAGTTAGTGTATGTTGAGATGTTACAATGAGGCCGTTTAAATACTGACAAAAAGCAAAAAAAACTGTGCTGAGTCATGCCTTGACCTGCATGTTTGTTGTATGGCTGCTCCTCTGCCCATCTTTGTTTATCTTAACATCAGCATGGACCTGTTATGCACAAAACATACTGTGATGGACATGAGCATAACAAAATGACGTTGGCCATACTGTAGCAGCAAGGTCATACAGATACATTTTCGCACAAATCATCCCTGCAGACACACAACTGTTAGTCCACCGTGAACCGCCTAAAAACGATCACCATCCTCTCCTGTAAAGGCCCTGACATCTCACTCACATGCCAAAACAGGTCAATACGCGAAGCCCCAATAGGTCAAAACCATACTGTGAATAACTCATCACTGTGATTCTTTCTACTGTACTAAATGATGGGTACAAATATGTGTCATACTTCCGTAAGTCGATTTAACAGGAATATGTAAAATGACCATGACCTATTAACACCGCTTTACAGTATGCGCTACTGACGCAATGTGTGTCTAAATTACGTGGCGGTGCCTCAGAAGAAATGCTTTGAGAATATAACGGCGGGTCTATCACAGTGATGTCCGAAGATCCATGACCTGCCACAGGAGGCACTTCATGGCTTCCTATCACTGTCTGATGAGAGGTGCTTAGAAAGACAAGGTGTATTGTCATCATTTCATCTATTTATCCTCTTCAAACCCACACACACACACACACACACGCACACACACACACACACACACACACACACACACACACACACACACACACACACACACACACACACACACACACACACACACACACACACACACACACACACACACACACATGCACATACACACACAGTTTATTATAGTCATTACAGATCTCAGTCAACAATGACTTGTACTGTTTTCATGGCATACTGTTTTTATCCGCTGTGGTTCAGCTGCTGCTCTTGGCTGACATGGTGGTTTGTTTTATTCCCCTAAATTTCCAAGCATTTTGGCTTCTCCATCGAAGATGGATAAACTGCTACATTTTCTATCCGTGTGTAAATTGAATATTTTTTCTCAGGTTGTGTAGACCTGGTGGGCTACAAATTCCAACATTTGTTTGTTAATTGAATGAATATTTTTTTTTTACCCATTTGATTTAATGGGTAAACAAATTGTCTAACTGGGGACAAGTAGTCACTTTAAGGTCTTTTGGCATTTCGAAAGAGGACCGGTGACTCCTGTGTGTTTTGTCTCACCATATCTGCTTCTAAGTAACTGAACTTGACAGTGTGTTTACGAGTCAGTCACGAGCTAACAATAGGTGACTGATTGGTAAAAAACAAAAAGCAAAACTACCAGACAACAAACAGTGCATCCTTCAACGTAAATAATGGAAGAAGATTGAGAATTGTAAACCTGCATTTTGTGGGGAAAATGGCCTTTGTTTTGACAACCATTGACCACAGGAATTTGATCTTCATCCACAATCATGTCATACAAGAAAACAGGTTCCTCATAAACTCCCCCGTGGTTGCAGATGAGAGTGGGGACGCTGTTCTTCACATTCTAACAATGGAAATTGGAAAATAAAGAGTCCACACAGTTGTATGTGCTCCCCCCGCCCACAAATAATGCAGACCACAGCCAGTTTCACAGTGGAGTCCCTGTCCCATTTTCAGTCATGCTTGTTGTCACACGAAACAAATTTGGAGATAAGCTTGTATAGTCACGTAACAGTGTAGCCTTTGGAAACCAGTTTGTTACGTGTTGGGGAAACACAGAGGATGCATAGACTTTGACATTCCCTCTCTCACTCTCACTCTGTATATATATATATATATATATATATATATATATATATATATATATATATATATATATATATATATATATATATATTGTATTTTGTCATATATATATATATATATATATATATATATGGTTGCAACAGATCCCGGGAACAACATCGGATATCTCGGTCCAGAAAAGCGCAGTGCTGGGAACAGCACGGATACTGCGCAGAACCCTCAAGCTTCCTGGCCTCTGGTAGAGGACCCGAGCTGAAATGGGAACAGACACCACCCATGGTGGGTGAGACGAGGATTTTTTTTTTTTTTTATATATATATATATATTTTATTATTATTATTTTTTTTTTCGTACCGCTTTATCCTTATTAGGGCCGCCGGGGTAGGCGGCCCTAAACCCTAAACCGACCGATTGCAGGGCACACAGAAATGAACAACCATCCACACTCACACCTAGGGACAATTTGAAGCCTGTCATGCATCATTTTGGAATGTGGGATGCGTCGTAGTGGGGGTTATATCGTCACAAAGCTTGGGCATATGCCTTTTGAGAGGGCTTGAACATTCTTCCATTCTGGAGTTACCTGTGGTGAGAGGCTACGAGTAGGTGTTGGCATTGTTATTGGCCCTTGGTTTGGTGCCTGTATGTTGGGGTTCACCACAGTGGATGAGAGGGTAGCCTCCTTCTGCCTTTGAGGGTCAAGACGGGTGTTGTTTGTGTCTCTGCATCAACAACTATTCAAATTTCCCACATTTTGCAGTCCTCGGAGGGGGTGCTGGAGACCGCTCCCCCAGGGACTCTGTTGTTCTGTTGAGGGACTTAGATTCTCACAGGGTAATTACAATGAATCCTAGAAATGCCTAATTAGGAGGCCTGGCGCGCTTGCGTAAGAGAAGATGAGAAAAAAAGAAATGCATTGTGATGTACCATAATTCTTATTCTTTGAGTTTTGTTTGACAAAATCATGTCACAGACCTGTACTTAATTTATGCGGGAAAAAATGCGTAATATAGCACCTTTCAAAATGTTACATTTTGATTGTTCCATATGAGTGATGTAAAATAATGTACATGCTTCTACAAAATATGAAAATAATATGTCACAAGGTTTGTAAAAAAAATCATGTTTCTGAAAGTTAAAAAACATGCACAATCATTATGCAGTGCAGGTGGTAAAATTACTTCACACCAGGAAACCTGTAGGATAAGTAATATTCAGAAAAAGGTCATGTGCACGAGCAGAATGGATCCACATTCACATCGAGTCAAGAGCTATAAATCTGAACACCAAAAACTTGGAAGGGAAGAATTACTTTTAAGATGTTTAAAGGTTACATTAACGTGTAAGGCATACTGGAAATCTTTCACAATCTACATTAGATCTTATATTCAATATTATACATTTTCATCACCAATGTTTCAATTAAACTATGCTGCTAAGATTCAAACTCTGAAACTTTGGACGGAGTGCTTCTGAAGTCAAGGCATCACATGCTCGTGACTGTCCCAGGGTAAAGGGCAAAGATATTAAGTGAAAGTAGCAACTGCTGTCAGAGGAGCGGTGTATGTTGAAAATTCTGATTCATACTTGGACATTTTATCAGATAAAATGTGTAATAAATTCAGAGTAAAATGAAATTGCGTCACTGTCTGAGTATGACAATAATCCTACTTAATGTTGTGTTCTGTTGACATATTACGCAACTTCTAAAAACTTGTGATTCTGTGTGGTGTGTGTGTGTGTGTGTGTGTGTGTGTGTGTGTGTGTGTGTGTGTGTGTGTGTGTGTGTGTGTGTGTGTGTGTGTGTGTGTGTGTGTGTGCGTGTGTGTGTGTGTGTGTGTGTGTGTGTGTGTGTGTGTGTGTGTGTGTGTGTGTGTGTGTGCTTGCATGTGCGTGTTCGTGTGTGTGTGCCTCCACTGGGATCACCACCTTATCGTGGTGTGGCACTTTGCGCGTCTCCATGACCCCGAGAGCTATGTCGGCTGGAGTCTTGTAGTCCTGGCAGGGTCACCCGAGCCGAACAGGTCAGAGGGTAGAGGCCAGACAAAGAGTGATCCCAAATTCGCACCCGGGGGGATGCATAGGCAGAGTCCAACAGATCGGACCACCGGCAGCCCCCTGCAACTGCACTCACCTGAAGGTCGTCTTGAGTCCTCACTCATGCCACTGGAATACAGTGGGTGTGGCCAAGTATGTGGGGGAAGGAATTGCGCGCCCCATCTCTCACACTAAATCCACTAGCAGCGCAGGTTTCAGTTTCCGCCATATAAGTCCACTGGCGATAGGATAAAGTGACGGGGGCAGGTCATGGATGTGACTGGAAGCTTCTAGCTTGATTCCTACACAGGGGCGGTACAGGATTGAAGGCAGTTGCGAAGATGGGATGGAGCAACATTGTCCTTCGGCAGCATCCTGTGCGTCTGAGAAGCCCGATTCAGGGTCCGCACTGCTCACCCCTTATAGGGGAAGGGTCTAGAAAAGGTGACCTAAACATTGCTTGTTCCACCACACCTGGGTGGCCCACCGCAGCCACCAAGGCATCCCCCCTCTGCGGTCGAAAACAAAATATAATCCAACCCATGACTATGAACCTGGCTTCCTCGAGTCACGGGGGTGCTGGAACCCATCCCAGCTGTCTTCGGGCAGTAGGCAGGGGACACCCTAAACCGTTTGCCAGTCAATCGTAGGGCACAGAGAGACGAACAAGCATCCACACTTTCATTCACACTGAGGGACAAATTCAAGTGTTCTATCAGCCTGCATGCTTATGGAATGTGGGAAGAAGCTGAGTACCCGGGGAAAATCCACACAGGCCCGGGGACAATTTGCAAACGCCGGGGGATTGAATCCGACACTTCTGCATTGTGAAGTCGGTGTGCTAACCACTCAGGTACCAGATGGCCATTTCATGTAATATACTTTATATTATTATATTTAATGTTTAAACATAAGATTTCATCAATGTGCTACAATGCCACATTTTTTGACAATACTAAATACGCATTTTGGTGTCTGAGGCTCCTGTTAATGCTTTATTGGTAAAAATATTTCCCATTCTTGCTTTATGTACAATTTCAGTTCTTCGTTGATGTATATTGCATTTCATAATGCGCAACATATTTTCAATGTGATGCGGTTCGAGACAGTTACTTATTTTACTACGAAGCCACATTGCTGTAACACTTAGGATGAATCATATTCTTTTGTGTGCAGTACTTGTGTACTGCAATTGGCTGGCAAAAAGGTAAAGGTTGCCTGACGTCGTAGAGCATTCCCATGATCCTCATGAAGATAAGCAGATTAAAGAAATGGATAGATGGATGAAAAATGTCATTGAAATTGGGGTTTGGAATTACAGTACATTCCATAAAACTTTAAATGGCATGCAATTCCTCATCCCACTTTTATCAACTCAGAAGCTCATTCATGTCTTTGCAGAAGCAACGTGTGGACGCATAGCACATTTTGGAACAAGCTCAAATTACAAATTTTCCTCAAAATCATTAAACCCTTTTCATTGTGTCCTCTAAATGTGTCTTGTTTGGTTCATTGCCTGTGTTAGGGCAATTCACTACATGAACACATTTTAAACACCTTTTCTATTTCTTTACACATCATTTTATTTTCTCGGACTTCTGACCCTAACAGCCTGAAAAATAAGAACAACTTCTTCCCACTGCCCATTCTTGCAGGATAAGTCATAATTTGGTTTTGAGGTAAGTCTGTTGGAATTTCCTTTCGCAGTTCATGTTTTATGTAATCACAATGTTAACCCTCAAACTGAACCTAGTTTTAGGATACTTTTAGCCATTATAAACCTTGAACAGGGACATACACAAAATTGTGTTAAGAATAATTGGAGTGGGTTAACAAAAGTAGTAGTAGTACTAATAATAACACTACTACTACTACTACTACTACTACTACTACTACTATTACTACTACAGGCTACAGCAGTCCACTGTAACCCGACAATGACTTACAAAGATCCAAAGCTGGGTGGGGGAATTTGTCCATCGGAAAAATATTCGGTGCAAACAGCATAAATTGATTTAATAACAAACTAGATGACGGCTGCTGAGGCCCCTTATGAGCTGGCTCAGGCAGCCTGAAGGTGTGCCTGAGCCAGCAGTGACTTCTGGTGACATCAAAACATCACAACAAAAGCAATTCAACAGAATGCAGATTTCCTTAGCGCAGAGGGGGGAAAGAAATACACAGGAAGAAAAAAAAACAATAGATGTAGGAAACAGTCACCTTGTGTTCTCACATGGTCCATCGTACATGCATGGACGTCAAAAATAAAACTTTCAAGAGAATGAAATTATGATACAAAACAGGAAGAACACACTCTCCACATGTAAAACATTGAAGTGACAGAGAAATGAATTGGCAACTTTGATTCTTGTGAATGACATGACATCAGTTTTGCAGAAAGATGTTTTACACCAACATGGAACCAGATTCCATCTGATCAAGTCTGCTTTAATTTGGGAAAGGAGGGGGTAGTGATTTTCAAGCAAAATGTTATCTAAGTCTTTTGGAATATTCACGCCCAAATATCTGATCCTCTCAGAGCCCCATTTGAGGTTGACTTCATCTCCTCTCATCTTACTCGAAGAAAAATTAAATGACAATATGAGAGTTTTATGGATGTTTAATTTGTATCCCGAGAATCCTCGTATGCCCTGATGGTCGAGAACAGTTCCTGGAGAAAGGTAGATGGTTTTCCCAAATATATTAATATATCGTCCGCGAATAGGGCTACTTTGTGGGTGGGTGTCTTGTCCAACGGTTATACCCTTGATCTATTCTTTTTGCCTTATCCATTGACTTAGAAGTTATATAAAAATGGCAAATAATAGTGGGGAACAGTGACGTGCGGTGAGGTTCATGGCTGGTGAGGCACTGATGTCATCACTGTCAGATTTACAAACATGAACTCCACAGAGTAGCTTATTCACCATTTGATTGGCAACAGTTAACGTGTTTTGTTTAAAATGTCATGTCAGCATTCTTTGTATACTGTATACAAACTGTAGCATAGAAAAAAATAATTAAAAAAATTATTATCATGTTACCTTTACTTATAAATGAAGTCCAACGCCTTGCTAGAATTGATGTAAAAAGTTTGTAGGTTCAAGATACTAATAGGGCGGTAATTTGCACATTCGGTTTTGTCCTTCCCATCTTTTGGTATCAAAGCTATGTTCGCCTCTCTCCAAGAAGGGGGGATGGTTCCAGTTGCTAGGACCCAATTAAATGTTCTCAATAATATTGGAGATAAGATGTCGCAATAGGTCTTATACCATTCAGCGGGGAAGCCGTCAGTGTCCGGGCATTTATTTAGCTTTAGTCTGGAAATAGCCTTCTGCAATTCACCTGGAGTCACCTCAGCCATAAGAACCTCCTTTTGATCTCCCGAGACTGTTAAGTGAGGTTGAGTGATTCCAACATAGCCTCGGGAGCTTCCCCGTCGTCAGGAATCATTTGGATATAGAGGTCCTTATAATATCTTTCAAAGCAACTTTGGATGTCCTTGAAGACAAATTTCATCTGGACAAAATTAATTTTATGAACCGCCCTCTCTGCTTGTTGTTTCCTTAATTCATATGCCAGGTTTTTCGTTGCTTTGCTGCCCGCCTCATAGTAATTTTGCTTTAAAAAAGTATGTTTTTTTCTGGATGTCTATGTCATGAATATCTTGTATCTGTTTTTTAACTGCCGTAATTTCTTGGGCCACCTTTGATTGGGCATTTTTTTGTGTTGACTCTCTAGTTGCTGTAATGATTTTTCAAGGTTCTCCAGTTTTTCCTGTCTGATTTTGTTTTGTTTCATCTTCCCCTTTAATGCATTTAAGTTTAGTCTCCAGGCATAACGTCTGTGTAAGCTCTCAGTCGTACAGGAGTGGTCCATCGATGAGAAGGTTTCTTCAGCCGTCATCTGTACAAAAGTGAAGGTTTCGGACGTTTCGCCTCCTATCCAAGAGGCTTCGTCAGCGAACTAAAGTCTGACTGGTCGTAATAGGCCAGTCGTTAGTCAGGAATGTAGGAACAATCAGTGGGGCCACAGGGAGGGGTCCTCTGCCCCACCAACCTGAGAGTAGGGACCTATCATAGCTGTGTCCGGCGCCACCATGTCTGGACATTAGGGATATGTAAATGGGGCCGATACGACCAGTCAGACTTTAGTTCGCTGACGAAGCCTCTTGGATAAGAGGCGAAACGTCCGAAACCTTCACTTTTGTACAGATGACGGCTGAAGAAACCTTCTCATCGATCTCCAGGCATAAGGCCCTTTATTGCATTTTATTTATAAGTCCAAATAGACTGGGCTATGGTCCAATAGGTCCATTATTCCAATTTTACATGTCCTTATAAGGCCGATGTCCATGTACATGAAAAAAAATAATGAATCCTTGAATAACTATTATGTGGCGTTGAGTAAAATGTATAGTCTCTAGTAGTTGGGTTAATCTCTCTCCATACATCACATATGCCCATCTCCTTTGTCATCTTTCCCACGTTATCCGCCAACGGGTTCTTGTGCTGTTGTGTTGTTTTTGACACATCTTTTTTAATGTTCAATCTCATATTAAATTCACCACCACATATGACCAATCCTTGGGCCTTAGTAATCATCAGGTCGAAGATATGTCAGTAAAATCTCCATGTTGCCCCAGGTGGTGCATAAACATTTATCAGAGTCACCTCCCTTCCTTGTCTTTAATTTCTGTCTGCAACTCAAATATTACTTTTGTAGAAATAATGGTAGAAACTCCTCTCCTGTGTCCCTTCTGATAGGAAGCATAAAACACCTGCTTGAATCATTTAAATGGGTTTCTTGTAAAAACATTATGTCGACTTTTTCTTTCGCCATTTTGCCCAGAATTTCGTTTCTCTTGATTGGGTTCAGGATACCTTTTACATTATACGAAGCAAACCTAAGTGGGGGTTTGCAACTTTCCATCATCTAATGGGAAATATCTATTGCTGAAGCAACCCCTTTTCCACTCTAACTTTAATATGGTAGCAGAAAAATCAACAATAATACAAAAAATATTTAGGAAAAATATTTTTTTGACATGTAAAGTTCTCAGTTATGTCATTGTTTGGAGACTTTGGACACATTTTCAGCACTTGATGACTCCACTGTGTTCTATGCTACTCGGATGTCCCTAGAATGATCTGTAGCTTTCTCCTGTTGGTGATGACATCATTCTGCTGTTTTGGACCATATTTGTATTGAAGATAAATGTTAGGACGTTATGAAGAGAATGTTTAAAAAAATCCTCGTAATTTTAGCTCCTCAACAGATAGTATAATGGTATGCTATGAAAGGGGACTGCTTATTTTTGCCTTGAATGACACAACAGCTGCTTTTACTTTGGAAAACAAACATTTCAATTGAATAGATAAGGACCCAAACATTAACTTAATCATAATTAATTAGCTTGGAAATCATTGACAAAATAATCAATAAATAATATAACTTGGCAGCCCATTGGTTAGAACGTTGACCTCACAATTCAGAGGTATTGGGTTCAATCCCCGGTCTGTCTTCCCTGTGTGGAGGCTTCATGTTCTCCCTGGGCCAGCATGGATTCTCTCCGGGTCGTCCAATCACCTTCCACATTTCAAATACATGCATGGCAAGCTGATAGAACACTTCAAATTGTCCCCAGGTGTGAGCGTGGATGGTTGTTCATCTCTGTCTGCACTGGAATTGGGTTGAAGGTGACCCCCGCCAACTGCCTGAATACGGCTGAGATAGGCTCCAACACCCCCCGCGACTCCCGTGAGGATGAGTGGATAATGTACGAATGAATGAATGAAATAACTGTCAGTAACAAACCGATATACTTTGTAAAGTTGTGTTTATTATATTGTTGAATGCTGTTTGAAGTAAACTTTCTCGGAGCCCAGCCAGTGTGCAAAAAGTGTTTATTATTTCCATCACAAAAAAAGGCTTTTAACAGGGGCTTTAAATTGGTATACCATGATATAGTCCACAGCAATGTACTGTTAGTGTCATAACATATTGCATACAAACTCATACTATCAAGTTTTAACTTAAATTCAATGTGACAGTGCTTCAGTACTCTGCTTGTAGATGTTTGTCAAGAGATTATCATGAGTAAAGTAACTTAAAGTACACAAAGCTGGTTCTACCACATTTGCTTCTCGTCTATTTAAATGTGGTTGTTGATGTTGTGGTCTCTTTGGTGCCTACCCATACTAGGAGATCTGACAAAGTATTTAAAAAGGTGTTGCCAAGAACACATTTGCCTAATCATGCAAATGATCCATCCATTCCTTTTCTCATACTATCATCCTCAGGGTCCAGGGCGTGCCGTAGCCTTTCCTAGCAGTCTTCTGGCACTAGGCGGTGCACACTCAGACTGTTGTCAACCAATCGCAGGGATCACATCCATTTGTGTTCACAATCACACCTTTTAAAAGTGTTCCATTACGCTGCCATGCATGCTTTTGGAATGTAGTTCAAAACCAGCATACCTGGAGAAAAGTCACGCAGTTATGGCGAGAACATTTTGTTTTGTGAAAAAAAATATATATATATGATTATCGACATCTCATGTAAAAAATGAGGGTGAGCTTCAGGACATCTTGGTCACAATTTGGTGGTAACATACCTATCACAGGTGTCAAAGTCAAGGCCCGGGGGCCAAATCCGGCCTGACACATCATTTTTCTTCGGCCCGCGAAAGCAAATCAATCTTGTGAAATTCCATGATGCTTGCTAAAATCTTAATCAAAATGTCATATTTTTGGATGTAAACCACAATAACAGTCATTATTCTTGACTTCAGATTTGAAAACTAGTTATTTATTCATTTGTTGTGCACTCTATATGTAATATGTGGAGGGGATTAAGCATTCTAATGGCTTCCCCAAATTCAAACGGCCCTCGAGAGGAAACCATAACTACAATGTGGCCTGCGGCAAAAAAATTACTTCGACACCCCTGCTATATATGAAGAAACATTTTTCAATTGCAAAACACCATGCTTGATGAATCTGTCCTTTGACATGGGCAGAGGTGTGCTATACACAGGTGCAGTGGGACTGCTTTGTTTAACATTTGTCCCTTTGCCCACCATCACACAATCTTATGACTATTAAGATTCTCTCTCTTTCTCTCTCCCTCCTTCTGTCTCTCTCTCTCTCTCTCTCTCTCTCTCTCTCTCTCTCTCTCTCTCTCTCTCTCTCTCTCTCTCTCTCTCTATTCTCACTTTCGAGCCAACATAGAGATGCAAATGCAGCTTTCATCATTAATTGGAATGCTGGGAAGGTTGAAGACAGGAGACTATTAACTTTATTCTGTATACGTGGAGGTGTTTTATCAAATTTGAAGTCCATCCTCCTTTTATATTATTTCATGACATGTAGTGCATTGAGCAGAAGACTTTCCTTTTTTTCCATCTCTGCTGAGTAGCGTTTATTATCGAAACTTGCAAGCATCATCATCACATACTTCCTGCTTGCATTTCCTGTTCTTTTTAGTCTGTTTGGCAACTTATTCCAAAAGTCTAGCCATCAAAATTTAGCAGCAACACTTAAAGAACAACCGACATCACTTTTTCGTTTCCGAACTGACATCAGAAAAACATTTTATAGCATCTAAAATACCCAAAACGCTTTGCTTTTTTAGTCAAATGCAAAGCACCAATAAAAATGAATTAAAGTGTCCAAAATCTGCAAAAAAAATGAACCCAAGTGGCCAGTTTCAGAAGGTCCCGCCCCCTTGTTCGTGGCGTCACCCCAAGACGTCTTGCCTTGCTGGAGAATCAAAACAATGGCTTCAGATTCGGAGAATATGCTTTCTTGTTACTCATCCAGTTATTAATATGATTCAAATAGTTCTGAAGAGGAAAGCATACGTTTGCAGTCGATTAAATAATTTATTCTGTACCATTTTGAGGCAATAGGGGGGGGGGGATGTAGCACAAAGGGGGAGGCAGGGAATGGCAAAGGGGCTCCGTGGAAGGAATTTATCAGCCCGTTTCCACAGGCTGGTTGGTTCCTTACATGGAGCTTTGTCGCCCTCTTCTGCCTCTTTTTGGTGCAACACAAGTTTTTTCAGACCAAACAAATACAGCAAAATGCATTGATATTAAGGGAAGGACTGCTACAATGTGTCCTTTTTTCGGTCAGGGGCGTTCCTTCATTGACGTAGGGTGAGGACTCGTCACCAACTCAAAAACAAGTAGAAGTCATTTGAAGCCATTTTACAATTTATGGACACAACTTGTCCGGAGACGTCGGTTGTCCTTTAAAGGAGAACCAGAATGTCAATCAAACCAAAAAAATGATGGCTTACTTAGCATTAAGCATGTCTTCAAATTCGATAAAAAAGTTCCCTTGTGCATCATGTGTTAGAAATTCAATGGACTGCTAATGTGACACTGCGAGGTGCAATTTTCTAAACAATCTAATCAATCACACACTACAATGTTGCTTATGGTGGATTTGAGTGTGTTTATGTGTGTATGCGTGTGTCTGTGTATGCGCGTGTGTGTGTGTGTGTGTGTGTGTGTGTGTCTGTGTGTGTGTGTGTGTGTGTGTGTGTGTGTGTGTGTGTTTTGTGTTTGTGTTTGTGTTTGTGCATGTGCGTGTGCGTGTGCTTGAACGTGTGTGTGTGCGTGCGCGTGCGTGTGTGTGTGCGTGCGTGTGTGTGCGCGTGCGTGTACTGTATCTCGCTATCTATCTCTGTCTCTCTGTCTCTCTCTCTCTCTTTCTCTCTCTCCCTCTGTGTGTGTGTTTTGCATGAGAAAAAAATTAAAAACTCAGCGGGTATGCACATTTGTGGGTCCTGAACTGCAAAGATGCAGTAATGGCCATTTACATTGTAATATCACTATTTACCAATAGATGGCATGCTTTCGTTATGTGTACACTATCCCAACTGACCTTGAATACACGAGTATCAATTGGAATGATAAACAGGACAAACATAGTAAATTAATATTATTGCAATTTCAAATATATTGATTTTTGTGATTAAAACAAATTTGTGAAATGACTTCCTGCACTGAATGTTGGTTTGCTTTTTAGCAGTTTTCTGCCATCCTTCGGTGAGATTTTATTCCACATGAAAGCTTTTTGCATGATTTTTTTTTTTTTTTTCTTGAAAATCCTTACTGTAGGGTCAGGATGTTTGATTTTTTTTTACATAAAAAAATATAATGAAAAATTAAATAGCTTGATAACATATTTTCCACACATATGCGCATATTTTTAATATATATATTATATATATATTTGTAAATTTCTCCACTGTGAGACTAATAAAGGCATATCCAATCCAATATTTTGTGCACATTTTAAATGCTTGATAGAGTTTTATGGTGTTGAATGACTTGTTTGAAGACACTCAACACAACCAGTTGTTCCATTGTATCTGGCAGCAACATGAGTTGAGGTGAGTTTCAAATTTTCTTTATTTCCATTTCACGTCACAATCACGGATTTCCTCGTGTGGTGTCGTTTTGCTGATAAATGACAAGACAAGTGTGAATACAGCCTGGGGAAGATGATGTTGGTGTGCTTCCAAATAAACTCTGAATGTTTCATTTGATGCATTGTCCTGAGATGACTGGGAAATAAAACACTGAGCCAAAAAAACTGTACAGCTAACTTTTTGTTTACATTCTTAATTGTTAAGAGAGGTGATGTTTGCTGTCACACATGTCTGTTCATGTATTTGAGAGCAACTGCTGTCAAAGAAAATCCACCAGAACTTAATTTTTAATCAATGAATCCAGTCAATCGCAAACACTAATGAGGTGAAGTCTTACATGGGTCTACATTTGGAGATGTCACTCTTTCTCAAAAATCCACAAAGCAGTCTATAATTCAGGTCTCTTGCATCAGGAAAGATATGACTGAAGCGTTAACAAAATAAAAATAACATTTACAGAGTTAAATTATCATGACACGTTTCTAAGTTAATTGCCCTCTGAACACAGCATAAAATAACATACCTAAATGTGCACATAATCAGACTCGTCTAAAAATAAATAAATAAAATGCCTCAGGAAAATCAAATAGCAGGGATGGTGATGCAATGTCGGCTTGTCTTGCATGCCGGGAATTCCCAGAGACACTCACAGTTACACCACAAGCATATATTGAAATCTTGTGACAGCGATGATCATGGGGTTCTAACTTTTAACTGAAGAGAGTGTCTACATTTGACAGTCACATCAAGTGTCTGCCTTTTACTGATATGACCCAGTGTTATGCGTTCTTCTATATTTACATGATTGATCATGATTATCATTTTATTTAGGGGCCACATTTTAGTTACCATTTTCTTGGAGGGCCATTATGACTGAAATCATATAAAGAGGACAAGAATAACAGTTTATGCAAATAAGTTACTTTAATGGAGTGTTTGGCAAAAAAACTTACTCTTTCTCTCTTATATATTACATGTGAGAGTTGTAAATGTTTGTATATATTTTAGCAAGCATCATGGAAGTTGCTTGTTTGCTTTTGCGGGGCGCATGCAATTAATTTGCAGCCCAGACCTGGCGCCCGGGGCTTGACTTTGACACCTGGACAGGAAGCTGTCCTGGTATCCTGAAAGGTACATTTGGAAAAATATAACTGCAACTTTGAACGTGTAAAATATTCTTCAAAACATTTCTAGCTCAACTTTTAAACTTTAAAGCACTTTAAAAACTTGATGAAACCAAGGAATAGCAAATACAAGGTAAACATTTGGAAGCGCAACATCGACCCCTGTGTAACACCATATGACAATGGGGCTGATAGAAACTCGGAACAACCAAAACTAAGACAAAAAAAATCCTGCATGCCAAGTAGAATCTAACTCATTCTTGAGAGCTATCACAGATGCCCACCTTGTAATGCATAGGAGCCAATAGAGTGCTGTGGGCAACCACCGTTTTCAACTCTGCCGTAAGGTTCAACAAGGCAAGAAACACATACGTGGACTCCTGAACCATGAGCTCAAGGATGTCATTAAAAAGACATGACAAATAAATAAGTGTTCTTCCATACTTATTTGTCATGCCTTTTTTTTAATGATGATACTAGTGCAGGATGTTCTACCGGAGACAAATTACTCCATACTTGCCCAATAAAGATGATTCTGATTTTGGAAAATGTGTAAAATCTTATTTGTGATCCTCGATGACAGGATGTTCATCCAAACAAAATTCAATTTCAGTGTGCAGGACTTATTTCATAATATTTGGAATAAAAGGTAGCTGAGTACAGTAACGGGTCTAAAACTATGAGTGTATTTCCAAAATATTTTCTTAGAGTATTTTCCAATGTATAAGATGCACCGGAGTATTAGGCACACCCCCATTGAATGGTGTATTTTCAAACTTTTGCCACAATAGGTTGTTTTGTGAAAATTTGCCTTATTACAGGTTCGGAGAGATCGCAGCAGAGAAATGACCACAAACAACGACTGGAAATGTATCAGTGACGTTTAATGATAGAATGCACAGCAGCTCACAAAATTTCCCATACGTTTAATGATAAAATACACAGCAGTTCACAATATTTCCCATCATGAGTAATTACGCTAGACACAAACTGTCACCTTTATGCCCCTACGTAAAGACTCCAACATCACAGTTCAGATCCAGAATAGTATACCTTACCATTGACAGAGGGCGGAGAGCCGGCAAACACCCCGGTAGAGTAATCTGGAAAACCGAAAAGCTGGACACTCGTGCACAGTTCACAGCAGACTCTCACCGGTATTGAGGAAACTCCCCATCTTATAGACCCACTCACGCGAAAACAAGTGGCCAGCTTGTCTTCGCTAGAGATGAGTCATTTCTCCCCCCTCCCTCAGCCCTGGGACCAGGTGCTCCAGAGAAACACGTTGTGTATGAAAAGGCAATTCATAAATCGTATCAGCGTCCTTGGGGCCAGGTGTTCCAAAGAAACATGTTGTGTAAGATACATTGTCAGGCGTATGAGAAAATGAGCAGTGCATGCAGGAAAATACAAAACATAGATAAGTGTGGAAAATACAAAACAAGCGATAAAACAAGTGGTATCAGTTTTGGGACCAGGTGTTCATGATCAGTGTGAGAGAATACAGAAAGTGGCAAACAAATTGTATAACCATATGGGTCAGCTCAGGACACCAATAACAATTTCTTCCTTCCTTTGAAGGCTGTGCACCTTCAATGAATGAAAAGGCTTTTCGAAATATGATGTATAAATGGATAAAGAATTTCCAAATATAAGGTACACTACACTATAAGGCGCTACAGTAGAGGCTGGGATGATGCAGTACTTCTTTTACGGGGGAAATGGAGTCGGTGGCTGCTGACAGTAGTTGTGAGACCTGTTGTGGCCCAATATTACTTTGCATATAAGGCGCACCTGCGTATAAGGCGCAGGGTCATCTTTTGAAGAAAATGAAGGCTTATGGGTGCGCCTTATACACTGGAAATACGGTACTTAAATACAGGCAGGGGGTGTCAAAGTATGAGATGGAGTGAACTTCTACAACATTTCAGACTAGAGTGTCTCAGTAATTTTGAGTCCATACTAAGATTTATTCTCAGTCCTATCCAGATTGGATGAGAAGGGTGTGGGCATGGCATGATTGCGTATGGTTGCCCAAGTTATAAATGTTGTATCATCAATGTTATCGTTCCTCCGGTGAGTAATTTATGATAACCCCCACATATGAATAAAAAGTCAGAGTCCACAGTAATATTGCTCATGCTCAAGCTCATGAACAGGTGTGCAATGATGTACCTCCCTGTTTCTGTGCTGAAGTAGTGACATTTTGAGGTACGAGTGCACAATTCCTTTTCCAATCGATACAGATTAATTTACATTGACAATACACGAAACAAGGGATGCACGAATTGCACTCGTAATTTAACAAACGTGAACGCCAGGCAATGACAACACAGAGCCACTGTAAATAATAACCAAGTAAGACAAATACTTTGAATGCGTTTGTGTTATGTTGGCTCCAAAACAGTCCAAGTCACACCTGACATTTCGCACGAAGCCAGCATACTTATATGTCCTTGCTAACGGTGATACCATAGTGCCGCATGTACTACCGGAGACAAAGTCCTTGTGTGTTCTACACACTTGGCCAATAAAGATGATTATGATTCTTATTTTGAAGAGACATTGACATTGCAGATAAAGGGTAGAATGGATAAGGTGGAAGGAAGAGTGATCTTCCTACCTGATGGTTGTGAGTCAATCCACAGCCCATGGTACCATATATGAGTGTACTTGAGCAAGATACTGAATCCCATTTTTTCCTGTTTGCTGTATCATCAAAAAGTTAGTGTATTTCATTGGTTCCATATTGAACAGTGAATTACATCAATTTACTCTTGTGTGAAAATAATGGTTAAATGTTGGTGTGCCACAAATCACCTTCAAGCCATTGTTGTTCAAGTAAAAACTGGTTCATTCTGGTAAAATTGTTGAATGTGTGGCAAACATTTGGGAAATGTGGCGACAACCTACTCTAGTGCCACACAAAAAGCCCTGAGCCAGTACTTTGTACTTTGTTACTATATTCCGGTAAATATTTCAGGTAGTTGTGTGTTTTATGAGTACTGTACTTATTTTTCTGACATCTTACTTTTACTCAGAAATCACTACTTCTTTATTCAAAATAGGTTTGTAACATGTTGAGCCTCCATTAAAGACGACAACATAAAAATCCATAAATTCTAAAGAAAAAAATAAGTCAGTGGCGGTCCGTGCATTTCACACCCAGGCCTTCAGTGAAGTCCTGCTTAGTCCGACTTGAACAAATATCCCTCGTAATACCATAATTTATGAAACAACGGCTGGAGATATCATCTACAAAAGCACACGCACGCAGTACTGGGCGTGGCATCACCTTAATCGTCTACAACACAGGCTATTTTCCGGAGCAATTACACATCAATAAATCTGCATCAGCAATTAGAACTTGTCATTATACGTGATACTGCAAACACTTAAAAATAAAAGGAAATTTAAAATCATTTGTCCACAAAGTTTTATGAAGTCCACCAAGAATATGCAATCTTTAACAAGATTTTACGCTAAATTACAAAATGTCAGTTTAATATAAGAAAAACAACAAGACGTTCACAAAACGAACTATTTGTTGAAAATAAAAGTAAACAAATCTTTTTCATTTGTTCTTGAGAATAGGCTTACCTACATGCGACAGCGAGTTGTCCTCTCCTTCAGCCATTGTGCGTTAAAAAAGCGAGTAGATATACTTGGTTTTTCTGCTAAAGTTTCCGGGTCTGATCTGTTGTAGCTTGGTTGATTTGCATAGCGCTGCCTCCGCTGAGGGCTGAGGTCAAGTGAGTATCGAATCACAGGACGCGTACATATCATGTTCAACGCGAGGCCCTCTAGCTGGCCTTACTGTGCCAACTCGTGATCTGATTGGCTATCGCAACTATATATCAACTACATGTGCCGGTTCATGTACAGCGCACAGACGCCCTCACTGTTGATTCTGAAGGCGTCGTTCAGATTTCATACAGCCTGGCGACACAAGCTAGCTGAATTCTGATTGGATTAAAAACTTTGACCTAAAACTACAACACTGAAAGGAGCATAACCAAATGGATATAATATAACATCAAGAAAACAGTATGTAGAATAATTTTATATATATTTAGAAAAAATACTTTTTTAATGAAATTGACTTTTATTATAATTATGATATTGATGTCTGATTATGTTAGGCCAGCAGAGAAGGCCTTGCTGGCTCTGACGGCCCACCACTGAAATAAGTCAATCCTGGTTGAGACCTATTGATATTTTGGGGTATTGAAATGTAGAAAAAAGAGGGCCATCAGCAATTTCATGGAGGAACGAACATCATGGAGCAACGTAAACCAAGAATAAATAAGAACAAAGACAACAGATCCAGAGAGAAAAAAAAGATATTCGTATAAGGCTTGGCCTTTTGTTGTGCACTGTGCCACCCCTATATTTGTAAATTGAATACTGTAATGTACTTTTACATTTGCTAACGAACTTTTTTAAAGGTTTCTCCATTATTTAACCTCTCATACTAGTCAAGCCAACTCGGTATGCCGCCTACTCAATGTTGTGGCTCCACTCCATGTGAAGCGCACACCTGTACCGTCGTCAAAAAAAAAGGGAACACAGCAAAGTAAAAGTGAAAGTGAACAACGCCACTCCTCCTCGTGGTCGTTTTCGAACCGTTTCCCTCCTCTCTTTCTGGGCGGATCTTGTGAGAAATTCTCCACTCCTACTACGGCTTCACCCTATTTCTCAGACTGCACGTGGAAACAATAGCAGAGTGAGTGCACTTGATATGGTGGGGACAATATCTTGCAACCAATGTGAACATCTTGGGCTATGTCGCGAGGACAACTGCTATCAAGTGTGGCGCGCGTCGACTCTCTATAAAGATCAGGTGGAACAAGAAAACTCCAACTTTCTCCGACTATGACTGCTTGAGCTGCACTCCTATTACCGCTGCTGTCAGCCTTCCCCTCCCTACTTTCCTCCGCTTCTCCCCCATTAAGAGTCACAGCACACCAGTATGGTGGATAAAGGGCCCTTGTTGACTTCTGCAATTATTTTCTACCTGTCCATCGGGGCAGCTATTTTTCAAGTGCTGGAAGAGCCCAATTGGAAGCTGGCCGCAAAGCAGTATAGACTGCAAAAGGAAAACATACTTAAGGACTACCCTTGTCTGACGAAAGATGACTTGGAAAAAATACTACAGGTATGAATAAGTCAGTCATTCACCCGACATTTGAGTTTATGGCTCGTGAGAGATGGATGAACGTTTTTTTTTGTGAGGGGAAGCTCCTATGGAATTAATTGCAGTCATGCCAGTTATTCTTGGCAATCAATGAAGTCATTGCTATTGTGAACGCAGGGCTTAATTTGCAGCCTCAGGGTTTGCATTTTCACATACTATAAATTCAGTACTATAGAGCTATAGATCACAGTTTACATAGCTGATGCAGATACCCAAAAAGCATTGCTTGTGCAAGACTATACGGACTCTTAAGCTATTTGATTGTGGCCCCCATCTCAAATACCTGACATTGTGGTGTCAATGTCACCTGAGGATGAATTGGAGCATGGAGGGAACTTCCACACCAATAAAAAAATTAATAAATGCATACATTACCAAACAAATACTTTGTTGAGTCAAAATAAAAGTTACTTTTACTTTGAAAACTTAAGTTTTTGGACATTTGTAAACCAATAACTGATTCATAATTAATTAGCTTGTATTTAATTGAAAAAATAATCCACAGGGTAATTAATTATGTCAATCATTGTTTGTTGCCGCCCTATCTACTTTGTATCGGTGTGTATTTATTTTTAATACAGTTATATTTTTAAAAAATCTCACATTTAGTTTGGTTATGCTTCAAACCAGATTTGCCAAAATAGGTCAACTTTTAATGGCAATGGAAAAAGAAAATTATATCACACCGACTCAGGGCTCAGGTAACGACCAGTCGTGGCTCATCTTGTAAATGTCACATGACCAAACTCAGAAAAGAAGTACCGGGATTGGTTAGTACTGATTGGTCAGGACCAAGGCTTTAAATAATCCGTGGGGTCATTTTCAATTAACAGCATGTGACAAATTAGCTGCCGTTTGAAATGAATGAAAACAGGTCTGCTGCTTCATTCATATGCAATAATTATCAGAACACAATGTTGAGTCAGGCAGGGTCTTATCAAACATATTTTTTGTAAAGTAAATGCATTTCTCATTTAATTGTTTAACTCCTTGGCATTAAGTCTGGATTGATTTCACAGTATTTTAACCAACACATATTTGATCTTCTGGTTTCCTTTTTGACCCAAAAAAAACTGCAACCCTAAATATTTGCATTGCTTAACTTAATGTCAAATTAGAGTGATCACAGGGGGAGAAAGACAAAGAATCGCAGTGAAAAGTGTTCAATACAATGATTAAGTGACTTGGCATTTCGAGCATATTATTTTCACATTTTCTGAATTCTGCGCAGCGTATGTCAATGTTTTGACACATTGTCCAGTTTTTCGGAAGACTGGGTGAAAATCTCATTTGAATTGGCACTGAAAGTGTTTGGAAACCCTGCAAAAGAGCCATACATGTCCAATCATTCCCTAAATTGCTTGTTCATGTCGTTTGTGATGTGTTACCTCTGTCCATGTCAATCGAATAACAGTAACATGTCCATGGTGTGCTCTTTATAGCTAGTCTGTATGTGTCTATAAGCATATTCTGTATGCAGCGTTCAGCATTTTGTTGTGGGTGCGTGAAGGAAATTGCCCTGTCTAATCTCAGTTTTAACAATGTGCAGGACGTGGTGTTCTATTACAGCGTCCAAAGTTGACAATATCGGAACCGCTTGGCTAGTACAGCGAGAACCACTGACCTGTGGGTTCACACTCCAATGAATGAAATAGTTTAGCGTTCCTATTCCGCAGGTGTTTTTGTCATTGTGCAGTTCCACTTCCTTAATTCTTTTTCCATTTCTCCAAAGTATGGGTCCTCTTTCCCTAGGACAAAATATGTGTTTCTTTTTCAACATTGTTAGAAAAAAAAACACACACACACACACCCCACTTTTGAGCCAGACAGCAAGCATGTCTGAACGTGTCCCCCAGTATGGGCCCACATCAGCATTCGGGAAATTTATTACCTTACCCATCCCCCCTTTTCTCCTTGCCTCTGCTTTTTGTGTTTGAGGGACTGAAAAGGATACGCCCATGAACCCCCTCCCCATTCATCGCACTGGAATAACAGCCCAATTCCCACAAAGGCCTCAATTGAATGGCAATATCAAATACATTTTGGGAAGTTCAATTAAAGGCTGCTGTCAAAAGCAAAGATCTTTTAGTTGGTGTTTTTCCTGAGATTTTCCAGGACAATTTGAGATCAAAAGTCCACTCCCACCTATGGAAGTTAGCCCTCCCCATTATTAACTACAAGTTTACAATTAACATCGGGTACCTTAAAGCGGTTGCTTTTTATGGCAACATCAATGTAGACCAATAAGCTGTCATAAAAGTTTAGTAATGCAGGGGCGATGTTCATTATCTTCTCTTTTGCAAATAAATAGTTAATATGCAAGCGTTCTGCTCGTTGCAAGTGTGAGCAGCCAGTTGCGCATTGCAGCTCCCAATACTGAATTACAAAGATGTGTATTTGCATATGTTTAGAAAAATATAATATATATAATATAATATATATAATATAAAAATGTTTTTTTTCTGTCCAAAAAAAAACTGTAGTAACTAAAATATTTCATGTCATTTCCCATGAAACAAGACACCACTTAAATGTGGTGTCTTCTCAACAATGACATGACTTCAACAAAGGGCCCAGTATACGTTAAATTCATGCATGCAATCCACAATATAATGCCGACATTGAGCACATGCTTGGTGCACATTAGGGGTAGTCCTTTGTCACACAGAGATGGACTGAGAACCATAGTGAAATGACATCAACTGTACTTTGCAAGAAAATGAAATGCACATTGGCGGTATATGACAAGATTGAGAACCAATGTTATCCTCAAACTTGAACGAAGAACTTCCAATAATCCAATCGCTGATTTTTAAACCTTTGTGCACCAAACCCAACCTCAGAAGTGCTTCAGCTGTCCAGTCGCACATGAGTCTGTGATCACGTTTCCAAGGCCAAGTAAATTCTGTAAACACCTTATGTGTTTATCAATGCTACCGTCTCATGTTAATCAAATATGACCTGTGGTCACAGTTACACTTGTACAGTGCATGAAGTATCACACCGTTTTCTGGAAGGGCTAATGTCACGTGCCTATGGTGCAGATTAAGCTTTGTGACTTGAAATAATCAAAGTGAACTTTCACTCACACTATTTTCCTTTTCATGCATTAGATGCTTCAAACGGAATCTTTTAATTTTTTCATTTGACCTCATTTTCTTTCATGCATCCTTGGTAAACAGACATTTTATTAAGAAAAAAATGGGAAATGGTGGTTGCTTTTCCTCATCACTTGCGGTTAGGTTGGATTAAATTTGGCACTTTTACTCTGCTAATTTGTTCCATTTGGTCATACAGTGACACTATTATCCGAACCCTGAAGCAGATCAAAAAAGCGAGACCCGTCAAATTCTTGAAGTCTCGTGCCATTTGGATCACTTTACCAACTGCTGCATCTGCCAGACGACACAGACCTGTGTAAAAATTACAGCAAAATGTACAGGATTTTAGGTGCGTGACGGAGGGTCCCTAAATCCGAAGTTTCAAGACTGAAACAAATGATTCTGATTCATTTGTTTTAGAAAAATGCTTAAGGCATTTTATTTCTGCCTCGAGTACCCTGTTACTTACATGTGCACTGTTGAGAAACAATAATATTCTATCAATGCGGTGAGAAGGTAAACTTCAAAATAAACCTTATCTTACCCAATAACATATCGGCATCAATGACTTGGTATGGGTTTGTGTTGAAATTTCTCCTCCGTCCTCATCCTTTGTGCAAATGGTCACCCCTCCTGCTCCCTGAGGAGATAAAAAAGTTGAAGGTGATTAACTACAAAGGGGCAGCTTGTTTATTCAACTCTGTAAGCAGCCAATCATATTGTGCCTTGCTTAGAAGTCCCCACCAAAAATAAAAGAGCGTGTTGCCAGTGGCAACGATGATTAACTTTTATTGAAATCTTGACTTTTTAAAACCATGTAAAATTGTCAAACGAGAAATCGCCCTGTCCATGGTCACTTGTATATTGTACAGCTGTTGAGACCAGAGATGACCATTGTTGCCAAATCCTCAGGAAGGGACACTGATTTTGTCTGTCCTAAAAGTAGAAATTGTCATAAGACCTCATCTGTATGCTTTTTTTTCGGGCAACCTTTGGTCCTTTGATAATAATACAAGTGTGATTGTTAAGCAGACCTGACCAACGCTTCCTCCCTATTCTTTATCTTGACTGGAACAGAGCACCAAATTACAAATTACAAGTGTTAAAGGACCACCGACGTCACTTTTTTGTTTTTTAACTGACACCAGAAAAACGTTTTATAACATCCAAAATACCCAAAACACGCAGTATATTTTTAGTCAAATGCAAAACACCAATAAAAATGACTTAGTGTCCAGAATCTGCAAAAAATTGAGCTGCGAATTGGGCATTTTCAGAAAGTCCCGCCCCCAGTTCGTGACGTCACGCCAAGACGTCTTGCATTACTTGTGAATCAAAACAATGGCTTCAGATTCGGAGAATATGCTTTCTTGTTACACATCCAGTTATGAATATGATTCAAATAGTTCTGAAGAGGAAAGCATACATGTTTGCAACCGATTAAAGAATTTATTTGTGCCATTTTGAGGCTACATTGGAGGAAAATCTCTCACCCAAAAAAAGAGGCACAAACTGGCGACCTCCAGTGGCCACCTCCGTTTCCACAGGCTGATAAATTCCTTATATGGCGCTTGGACGCCCTCTTATGGCTTTCTGGCGGCTTTTGGGTGCCACACGAGGTCCCCAGACCAAACAAATACAGCAAAATACATTGACGTGATGGAAGGACCGCTACAATGCGTCTTTTTTACGGTGAAGGGCGGTCCTTTCGTGACGTCACGTACGGACTCGTCACCAACTCAAAAACAAGACTTCTTGAATATTCAACGCGAGTCTTAAAACGTAAAATATAGCTATATGCGGAGGACTCTTTGTAAAATACGCTCAGTAGAAGTCATTTGAAGCCATTTTACAAATTATGGACACAACTTGTCCGGAGACGTCAGTTGTCCTTTAAGTGTTAAAAAAACAATAACCTGAGAGCAGGGACCAATCATAGCAGAGTCCGGCGCCGCCACGTCTGGACAGTAGGGATACATATATATAAAGACGAAACTACCAGTAAGACTAGTTTGCTGACGAAGCATCTTGGATAAGAAGTGAAACGTCCGACATCTTCAAAGAAGTACAGATGACGGCTGAAAAAAATCGATGGACCACTCCTGTACGACTGAGAGCTTACACAGACGTGTTAAAATACAGCAGTGATAATGGTTATTTTCTATTGGTTCATTAATCAAGGAACTATTTTAACATCATGCTAACTAGGATTGACTACAAACATTTAAAAGTAGCGATTGTTAAAAGGCTATAATACCATGTCTGTATCACATCACTATATACCAAAGCATCACATACAGAACATATCTTAGCATTGGGCGCCTCTGTGTGAGGATTAATTTTTCACTCTGAGTAAATGCATTTTCAGATCAGATATGCACAAAACTCCACAAATATAAGGCCTGGTTGATTTCTACTGGTGTTTCAGGGACGTGCCCAAAAATGCACAAGAAAGTGGAAGGACACTGCCGTTACATGTATAAAACGTGACCACAAGACGTTCAATGTTCCTAAATCAAAACTATGTTTACATTATCCCATGGCCACATACGTGCATGCATGCCCTGTTTCAGTAGGGCTAATGTTTTGACAGTATGTGTGCGGGGTAGCGTGTGCGTGCTTGTGCGGTTCGATTTCGCACCTCCAGGGCAGGTGTTGGGGCGACGCCCGAGACAATCAAAGTCTCCATCACCTTTGAGAACCAAACCAAAACCATCGCCCAGCAAACGGATGCGCTTGACCGAGATGCACAACCGAATTGAGTTGTTATAGCACAGCTATTGCTCTTGGTCTAATCAGTTTTGGGCCAAGCCTGCCAAAAGCAATGCATATTTAAATCAATGATTCTCAACCACATTTTCCTTTTGTTGCTAATTAGACATGAACAACAAACTATGTGTACATCTCAAAATCTGTTCAAAAAATAGCATTTGAAAATATTTATCATATTTTAAACAATTATGCACTATGTTAAGTGCCATTCAGTACTAAACTGGCAAGGTGAATCACTCAAAGGAGTTCTCCAGACTATCAACCTGGGACTACTCTAATCTGATCTGCTTGGAAAAGACGGGACATTCAGTACAATGCTTTACACTGATTATAAATATGTGGATAAAGGATGTTATTAATTAACACCTCTGTTCCCGTGTTTGGCTTGTTTGTTTTCCGGCCTCGGCCCTTCTTATTTACATCACAGGGACTATCCTGCCACTAAAAACACTGTTGCTTTGTGATCGGCTCAGAGCAATTCAGCAGGATCAGGACAAGATAGTGTCTTGGGGTTTTGTGAACTCAGAAATACTGCAGGAGTCCATTTTGCATGCAAGGTTAATTCAAAGTAATTTATAAAAAAAACCCAAGGATTTACATGACAACTGAGTGTATGTAAAACTAAAGTAAAAAACTACGCTTGGGCAAAATATGGTCACAAAATGTCACCTGCGTCTTGCCACTGATTCTCTACATATGTTCCATATACCATCATTACCTTTTTAATGTACTATATGTTTTAAAAAGGATGGCCAGACAGACAGATCAATCGATAGTCTTTTTCCAAATAAAAGGAAACGTTGACCAGGGATCCACATGTGTTCTTAATTTACAATGGAGGTTGATTCCTTCAAATGTGTACATAGTTGGAATACCTCGTAGTTCATCGCGAACCTACACTTTGTTAAAAACAAGTTGTATGTCAGTTGGAAAAGCACCACCTATAGTTTTTTACTTGTTGTCCCCCACCCCACCTATAAAGAATTGATACCTCGCTGATTTAAATGCTAATCAACTCGACAGAGGATTACCAAGGAAAAACAGCAAGCCAGCATGTGGTACCATTTGCTAAGTCTTTGAATTTACATTCAATTTTACACGCAGCCACTTGCAAATTTGTTTATGGCGGACGGCAGAACTTCTTATGCCTCCTGCCGTTTTTTTTTTATTTTACTGCCTAATATACATTTTTGTAACTCTGTTGAAACATAGCTGATATATTTTCATCTTATTTGTGCATTTTGTCCAGCAGTAAAAGTATAACTATCACATGGATTTTCCCAATTTTCATGCATTTTTATCCTTTATTTTCACTCTCACAGATACTTGAACCGCTAACATTGCTTATCCTTCATGTTTTCCACCCACCAACTTCTGAGCCCAAAATCAATACCAAATTTATATATGTGAGAGCATGAGCGACTCCATTGTTTTGTGACCTCGTTGATCTTGCCTAAGGGCAGCTGTTGCTCCTTGGCTATATCATGCTCATCGGCTTGAAGTGGAAAAATACATTGGAATGGAGTAGCGTGCTTGGCTGCAAGCCGCCAGATAACAGTTGGAGTTTGTCATTGTGGTTTTTACAGTCCTTAGGTTATCAGAATGGCAACAGAAGACTGCTAAGCCTACAATTTGGCAATGGCTTCGGTTCTTTATTCGTATCAAGGAATCCTTTCTTTGTAATATCAGCCCGGGATCAGTTATTCACATTTTCAGAGGAAAATACTCATTGTTAAATACTAATTTAATACATGAACCCATACTCTGCATAACTTTGTAACCTATATCCTGGTTCCGATTTACATTACCATTTCCTGTCAGTTTGATTTGTGTCTAAATCACTGGTCATCACCCACGTGAGATGCAGCTCGAACTGAAGCAAATTGAATTACGTGGAGAGCTGATTGTATGTCATACCCTTCAGTAGTGCTTATAATTTGTAGAGTTGTGTGTAACGGGGCCAGTAAACAACTTAAAGTACTGTATTATAACAACACAAAAAACTGTGAAATGATAAATCCTTGACATGTTCTTTTGCTATGTCTTCCATTATCCTCCACATGCTGTAGATTGCAAATGTCCCAATTGTGGGATGATTAAAGGCTTTCTGATTGTTAGAAGGTGCAACCAAAATATGTATTAATTAATAACTCCCACCTTGGATTCTCACCCTTTTGTCCTGATGTCCTTTGGGAGGTAAGCATTGTTAGAGCTGGGAAGAGAGAAACATTTGTTTTCCTTTTACTCAACAAGTCTTTAATTCGTTTAATACATTGTTGTGCCATATAATTTATGTACAGGCATGAGACTTTAGAGGACTTTCTTTCCTGATATTTTCTTCAGGTTTGTTGTGTCATGTGGCACTTTTTCTCTTGATGTCCTTGAAGAGGGCTAATTGACGGGAGGAAAATGTTTTCAGCTATTTTTGTCAGGCTTTGTGAATGATATGATTAAACGTGGCCAATACAGGAAGTCCTATTGTGCGTTGCCAATATTTTGAAACACAATGTAGTATGACATGACCGGTTACATCTGTATATTTAGACGTAATCCAAACAATATATAAACAATGTATAGCACAAACTTTTACTGTAATTTCCAGGATATAAGATGCTGTTTTTCCCACTCTTTAAACCCTTCGACTTTGAAAATGAGTCATTCTATTCTTTTCTGAGAAGCTTCAAATCGCCATTAGATTTACCCACAGTCTTGTCGCTTCTGACTAATGAAATTACCAAACACAGTGCACTAATTAAAGTGTCCTCACGCATACTGAATATCCATCACCCGTTTGTAGTTAAAGTGTGCACACTCAAGGGCAGGACACGCTGCCTGAAGACAGACATTCCAAATTCAAATATGAGAATGCTCTACACAACACACGCTCAATCAAGTGTAAACCAATCAATAAACACACACTGTACAGTTTATTGAAATTGGGAGCAATTGAGTTTCATGGGCATGGGGAATGAGTGCCATAAATACAGCCATCTCAGAAGTGCAACCCTTGTCTCTGTTGTTTGTTTCATGACCGACTCCCCCAATATCTTGTAATGAATGACAGGACAGCAAATCTGTCCGTGGCGCAACATGGTAACCAGCTCTAATAATTTGTGTGTTAAAATCAATTATATATCAATTATATCATATATAATTTAATTTACTTTTACGCTTTACCTTGGAGTCAGCCAATCCTCCATGAAGCCTCTCCAGATGGTCCACAAGGGTGCTGCTCGCCTCTTGACTGGTACTTGTAATAAGGAGCACATAACTCCTACTCTGGCATCCCTTCACTGGCTCCCTATGCATTTTAGAGTTCTTTTCAAGATCTTATTTGTCTTCAAATCTTGAAATGGCCTCGCTCCACCTTACCTCCCAGAGCTCATCCACCTCGACAGACCTTCCCGATGCCTCAGGTCTGCTGACCAGACATTATTACATGTGCCAAAAACTAAACGGGGGCCTTTTCCGTTGCTGGAATGACCTGCCACTGAACATTTGGCAAGCCCCCTCGCTGCCCATCTTTAAAACCTGTCTCAAAACTCACATTCAACTCTGCATGATTCTGACTTGATCTTGGTTTTACTCCTTGGTCCTTTCTACTATCTTTGTGACTGCTTTATTTCCTGTATATCATAGCTGCCCATGTTAAGTGCTTTGTTACAGCTTGAGCTGCTGTTAAAGTGCTGTATAAATCAATATGTATTGTATTGTATAATATAGAAGGAAAAAGCTCAAAGCAACAGATCAAATAAATTGGAGACAAAATGTTATCTTTTTACAACTGCAAATAAATTATGTGAAACATATCTTTCATGTGTCCTTCCATACAGCATCCATTTTTTATTTATTTATTTATTTTTATTTATTTATTTATTTGCCGAAGCATATATTTTTGTAAAAATTGTGTATATGTATGTACGTATGTGGACATCAAAAGTAAAATAACAGCCCGATGATCAGCAGGTATGATGTGTGCACATAATAGGTGCATATGATGCAAATGACAGTGGTTTTGCATCTCCGTATGAATGATTAAAGTATGAATTCCATTGTCTTCTGTGTGCAGAACATTTCACCAACACGGACAGAATGTCCTGTTTTTACAGAAACACGAAGCCTGCAGATGTTCGTGAGGTCTTTTATTCCCTCCTGTCCCCACATTCAACATTGCTCTGAATTTATCCCCACTTCACTTTCAGTTTCAGAAACATTACGTGATAAAACAACACTGTTTGTGTAATGTTTTTTTTTCTAAATAGAGGCTCGTTTTAGTCTTTTTGTTTGTGCAAGGTGGTGGATACCATTGATAAATGTTTGTCTAAATTATGTTTGCGTTAATTATACAACACTCCAGGTGTGTTTGTCGTCCAGACAACTCAATGCTTCCCTGCTAGAATTTGACTCCAGCTGGTCTAAAGTATATGTAATATCAATACAATACAATACAATACAATACTTATAGATTTATATAGCACTTTAACAACACCTGATATCAACAACATATGCTTTTCAAAGTGGCCATTTTAATGTGAATATTCTCAGGACGGCAAATTTTACCAGACATTGGACAGATTTTCCTGTCATAAGAACCATTTTTACCCATCCAAACTCACATGGAAATGTTTAAAAGTGAATATCACGTCCTGTAGTGTCAGATTACTGAAGATGCACGAGATGGAGATTTCATAAATATAATATGGAATAGAATGAGAACTAGTCAGTGAGCGAGGTGACCAAATGAGACAGAAGTGTTGGAAAAATTAATGATCACCAGAAACCTCACAAAGCTCAAAGTGACTTCAGCAACGGACAACCTTGACCTGAAGTGAGGTACGTAAGAGTGATGAGAAGTGTCGAAGAAATTGGAATGTGAATGAATGAGTGATCAACAGCTGTAAAAAAAGACTTATTTTACCCAAGATCATTAAAATTTAACTAATTTATGGAAGCACAAAGAAGAATTTTAACTTAATGTATCCACAAGGGGGCACAAGCCAGTGTCTTATTGTGCCGGTCCCAAGCCCGGATAAATACAGAGGGTTGTGTCAGGAAGGGCATCCGACGTAAAAAACTTTGCCAACACAAATATGCGAATCAAACCTATGAATCCCATACCGGATCGGTCGAGGCCCGGGTTAACAACGGCCGCCATTGGTACTGTTGACCTTCAGGGTGCCAGTGGAAAATGGACTACTGTTGGTCGAAGAAGGAGAGGAGGGAGGTGTGCCCGGAGGAAAAGAGAGAAATGAAACGCCCAGAGTATAGAACTAAGAGTAGGAACTTACTAATGTAGGAACAATGACAGTTAAAGGTAGAGAGCTGGTTGACATGATGCAGAGAAGGAAGGGTTTAAGTTGTTCTATCATGGTGAAGACAGAAAGAGAAATGGAGTTGGGGTTATTTTAAAAGAGGAGTTTGTTAGGAATGTCTTAGAAGTAAAAAGAGTATCAGAGAGATAGTGATGTTCAATGTTGTTTGTGGGTATGCTCCACAAGTAGGATGTGAGCTGACGGAGAAGGAGAAATTTTGGTTGGACTTTCATGAAGTCATACAGAACATCCCGAGAAGTGAGAGGGTTGTAATTGGTGGAGACTTCAATGGACATGTTGGCGCAGGAAACCAAGATGATGAGGAGGTGATGGGCAGGTTTGGACTCCAGATGAGGAACGCTGAAGGTCAGATGGTGGTTTACTTTGCTAAGAGAATGCAAATGGCTATTGTGAATACTTTCTTTCAGAAGAGACAGGAACATAGGGTGACCTATAAGAGTGGAGGCAGAAGTACACAGGTAGACTACATTTTGTGTCAACGGCGCCATCTAAAGGAAATCAGTGACTGCAAAGTAGTGGTTGGTGAGAGTGTAGCCAGACAGCATAGGTCGGTGGTGGATGACGCTGGCAGTGAGGAAGATGAAGAAGGCTGAAGTGAGGACAAAATGGTGGAAGTTGAAAAAGGAAGAGTGTTGAATGACATTTAGGAAGGAGGTAAGACAAGCACTGGGTGGGCAAGAGGTCCTTCCAGATGACTGGCAAACTACAGCGAACATAATAGGGACACAGGTCGGAAAGTACTTGGTGTATCGAGTGGGAGAAAGGTAGATAAGGAGACTTGGTTGTGGAATGGGGAGGTGCAGGAGTGTATACAGAGGAAGAGGTTAGCAAAGAAGAAGATACAGAGAAAGAGGTTAGCAAAGAAGAAGTGGGACACTGAGAGGACGGACGAGAGTAGACAGCGGTACAAGGAGATGCAGCGCACGGTTAAAGTAAAGGTGGCAAAGGCCAAACAAGAGGCCTATGATGACTTGTATGCTCGGCTGGACAGCAAGGAAGGTGAGACTGATCTTTACAGGCTGGCGAGACAGAGAGACAAAGATGGTAAGGACCTGCAGCAGGTTCGGGTAATTAAGGATAGAGATGGCAATGTATTAACAGGTGCCAGTAGTGTGATGGCAAGAATCCAGGTATGGAAGTGTCTTGGAGAGGTGGCGGTGTTGTTCCTGACTCGGTTATTCAACAAGATCTTAGATGGTGAACAGATGCCTGAAGAATGGAGACGAAGTGTACGTGTGCCCATTTTTAAGAACAAAGGAGATGTGCAGAGTTGTACTAACTACAGAGGAATAAAGTTGATGAGCCATACAATGAAACTCTGGGAAAGAGTAGTTGAAGCTAGACTAAGAGCAGAAGTGAACATCTGTGAGCAGCAGTATGGCTTCATGCCAAAAAAAAAAGAGTACGACAGATGCAGTGTTTGCTTTAAGAATGCTGATAGAGAAATACAGAGAAGGTCAAAAGGAATTGCATTGTGTCTTTGTAGATCTGGAGAAAGCGTATGACAGGGTGCCCAGAGAAGAGCTGTGGCATTGCATGAGGAAGTCTGGAGTGACGGAAAAGTATGTCAGAACGGTGCAAGACATGTATCATGACTGTAAGACAGTTGTGAGGTGTGCTGTCGGTATGACTGAGGAATTCAAGGTGGAGGTGGGACTCCACCAGGGGTCAGCTCTGAGCCCCTTTTTGTTTGCTATGGTGATGGACAGGCTGACAGACGATGTTAGACAAGAATCTCCTTGGACCATGATGTTTGCAGATGACATTGTGATCTGTAGCGAGAACGGGGAACAGGTGGCGGAGAAACTAGATATGTGGAGATATGCCCTGGAAAGGAGAGGAATGAAGATCAGTCGCAGCAAGACCGAATATGTGTGTGAATGAGAGGGAGCCAAGTGCAAGAGTGATACTACAGGGGGAAGAGATAAAGAAGGTGGAGGATTTTAAGTACTTGGGGTCAACTGTCCAGAGCAATGGAGAGTGTGGAAAAGAGGTGAAGAAGCGTGTCCAGGCAGGCTGGAGCGGCTGGAGAAAAATGTCACTTGTGATGTGCGATAGAAGGGTTTCAGCTAGGATGAAAGGAAAAGTGTATAAAACAGTGGTGAGACCAGCCATGATGTTTGGACTGGATACAGTGCCACTGAAGAAAAGACAGGAAGCAGAGCTGGAGGTAGCTGAGCTGAAGATGTTGAGGTTTTCTTTGAGAGTGACCAGGTTGTATAGGATCAGGAATGAGTACATTAGAGGGACAACTCATATTAGAGGCTTTGGAGAGAAAGTCAGAGAGGCCAGACTGAGATGGTTTGGACATGTCCAGAGGAGAGAGAGTGACTATATCGGGAGAAGGATGCTGAGCCTTGAACTGCCAGGCAGGAGACCGAGAGGAAGACCGAAGAGGAGGTTCATGGATGTGGTCAAAGAGGACATGAAGGTAGCTAGTGTGCGATGAGACAATACACAAAACCAGGATAGATGGAGGACATCCACCTTGAATTCCTCAGTCACACCGACAGCACACCTCACAACTGTCTTACAGTCGTGATACATGTCTTGTACCGCTCTGAAATACTTTTCCGTCACTCCAGGCTTCCTCATGCAATGCCACAGCTCTTCTCTGGGCACCCTGTCGTACGCTTTCTCCAGATCTCCAAAGACACAATGCAATTCCTTCGGACCTTCTCTACTCTTCTCTATCGGCATTCTTAAAGCAAACACTGATGGGCACAGGTACACTTCGTCTCCATTCTTCAGGCATCTGTTCACCATCTAAGATCTTGTTGAATAACCCAGTCAGGAACACCACCGCCACCTCTCCAAGACACTTCCATACCTCGATTGGTAAATCATCAGGCCTTCTTCATCTTCCTCACTGCCAGCGTCATCCACCACCGACCTATGCTGTCTGGCTACACTCTCACCAACCACTACTTTGCAGTCACTGATTTCCTTTTGATGGCGCCGTTGACACAAAATGTAGTCTACCTGTGTACTTCTGCCTCCACTCTTATAGGTTACCCTGTTCCTGTCTCTTCTGAAAGAAAGTATTCACAATAGCCATTTGCATTCTCTTAGCAAAGTCAACCACCATCTGTCCTTCAGCGTTCCTCATCTGGAGTCCAAACCTGCCCATCACCTCCTCATCTTTGTTTCCTGCGCCAACATGTCCATTGAGGTCTCCACCAATTACAACCCCCTCACTTCTCGGGATGTTCTGTATGACATCAAAGTCCAACCAAAATTTCTCCTTCTCTGCCAGCTCACATTCTACTTGTGGGGCATACCCACAAACAACATTGAACATCATGCCTTCAATTTCTAGCTTCAGACTCATCATTCTGATACTCTTTTTACTTCTAAGACATTCCTAACAAACTCCTCTTTTAAGATAACCCCAACTCCATTTCTCTTTCTGTCTTCACCATGATAGAACAACTTAAACGCTGAGCCTAAGCTTCGAGCCTTGCTCCCTTTCCACCTGGTCTCCTGAACACACAGTATGTCTACCTTCCTTTCCCTGTCATTGTTCCTACATTCAAAGTTCCTACTCTTAGTTCTATACTCTTGGCGTTCCATTTCTCTCTTTTCCTCCGGGCACACATCCCTCCTCTCCTTCTTCGACCAACAGTAGTCAATTTTCCACTGGCATCCTGAAGGTCAACAGTACAAATGGCGGCCGTTGTTAACCCGGGCCTCGACCGATCCGGTATGTGATTCAGAGGTTTGATTCGCACATTTGTTTTGGCAATTTTTTTTACGTCGGATGCCCATCCTGACACAACCCTCTGTATTTATGCGGGCTTGGGACCGGCACAATAAGACTAATGTCCATTTGTGGCTACAGAACAAGCAACTCGCTCAGTAAACTGCTCCCGAACACAAAATGGTCATCGGGACAGCAACATTCAAAAAAAGCAAAAACTATACTCACCATTTGACAAACGGCCCTAATCGTTTTGTAAAATGATCAAAGGAGAAACAACAGAAAAAAGTAAAGGGAATAGAGAGAAATTATTTTACGATTATAAAAGCGGAGAGAGAAAAAAAAACATTGGTTTGGCGCACTCTGAAAAACCCAAAGGCCTATTTGAGAAATATTGTTGATTTTCCTTGCAGAGTCAGTCAGCTCTGTGAAAACGTTTCATAACGGTCCTTCAAAGCTGTGCCGCCGGGCTCAATTTGTAACTGAAACAAATTTTTACACTTTACCCATTCTTTGTCATTAAAAAGTCAGAGCACTCATCATCTCCTCGCATGACATTGTTTGCGTGCTTGGGAATAGTTTCCTGAAACACTGAAGAATGAGATGATTGAGAGTTGCCTGCTATACAGTATTTTGACTTTTGAGTACAACGTTCCCGATTTAAAAGGTTGTACTCAACCCCTATTGTATTCCTGTGAATCAGCGGTTTTTCTCGTGAAATTCAGCACTTTTTAGCTGGCAGATAAAACGAATACACACTTTTCATGCTCTTCCCGCAGAAAGAAGGTGAGGGATGTCTTCAAACTATGCTTCGTTGGCAAATAGTCAAATTTAGTGTGTGAGAAAAGTTCAAGGATTGGTGTTACAAAAGATAAAGTTCAAATTAAACCTTCAAACGACACGTTTTCCCATTCCAAGTCTCCCCCTGGAGGTTCATGCACTTTGCCAACCCTTCTCCTCTTGCAATATTTTTTATTGGATCCTCTGCAATTCAGGAATTATGATCATCTTCATGTCATCTTTCAAAACGAGTTGTTTTATTGACCCCCAGTGGGATTGACTGTAGGGGGTCGGGGCAGGGCAGGGGTGCTTGCAGGTCCAGGTCAGGTGAGTTGTGCGAAGGTTCTCAGCCAGATACTGCCATACACTCGGGGCGTTGTGGGCTCTTTTTATTCGAAACAAAAGGCACAGGATACAGAGCTAACAACTGGCAACCTTGTTATGGCCTTAACCTGGGGTGTTGCGGGTATTGAAAAAAACATTGGTTGAACGCATGCAAAGTGTTAGATAATTGCAATCCTGTGTTAGATAATTGCAATGTCTGACAATACACCCGTGCTGCAGGCTCCATTGATGTTAAATGGCGCTGTACAAGAAAGGAAATTAATTTAATGTGCAGACAATGGTGTGTTAACATTTTTTTTATTTCATCTTTAGTCCTCATCGACCTAAACCCCATGACACTGTGTCAATGTCATAACTATTCTCGTTGGAATATACTGGACACCAAACGGCAACGGCAATCACATTTATATACTACACATTTTGATTATACAAACATGACATTACTTGCAGTTTTAGTGAATGCCAAAATATTGTGCCAATCTTTTTTTATTTACATTAATTTTCACCATTTGAAGTAGAATTTTACATATGAATTGTTGATGATTGGCCACTTTTAAGAGATCATTAGGTGACAAATAAAGATATACAAATGTTAAGCAGATTCCTTACTTACAGACAGTGTATTGTCGGTGTTCAAATACCTGACATGTTTCGGCGACTACTTCCGCCGAATTTAGTACAACGAATAAAGATATACGCCAGGCTGAAGTGTGAAAAAGTCAGTGCCCTCCCATAAATATTACCATTATTAAACAAATATTTGAAACATCCTGGGGGGTGTTTTATTTGGAATCCCATAGGATCATCTTTAGCTTGAATCACGGGTTTGGGGCAGGACAGGATAAAAACAATGTACAGAAGAGGACTTATCCATTAAGAATGAGAAAAAACAAATCTCTGGGGAGGACAGGAGTGGGAAATATTTTCATAGGGAGCAGAATAGGACAAGATTGTATTTTAATTTTTTTTATTTCACTTTTCTATGGACTTCAATTGTCTTCTTGTTGCTTTCCCGACAGAACAATAGTGTTGTTCATTGTGCTCTTCAACATGAAAATGGAATATGCTCCGCATCTTTAATCATTAAAAATCTCCTTTGTCATTTTGGCCTCAAGGAAATGTCATCATTCTATCCAACCATATTTTGTCAGCAGTTAGTGAGGAAAAATCAGAGATTTTAAGTATGTCATGTTGTTGCCAACTTCTTATATAACAATGTTTAAGAAATTTGACTTGTGACTCTACTCTAACCAATATTTTAATTGTATTATATCACGTCATGTCATCTACAAGTGCCTCATTCTTAGTTTCAATTAAACTCACTGTTGCTAAATGATCTCTTCCTCTTTGTCACTTTCTTGCTCTGTCTCTCTAACTCTGTCTCTATTGAACACTTGCTCTGTAGAGGGATTTTATCAAAAACATTTTATGCACGTTTCCACAAAAAAATATAATGAGTTATCTAGTTCATATGTTTTGAAAATAAAAACAGTCAAAGCGTTGTAGTTGATTTTTATCCCCTGGAGAATGCACATTCTGCATAACTAAAATCTTAATGCTGATAAGGGACATGCTTCCTTTTTGTAAATAGTGGTTATGATGATAATTCCAAAGTAAATGGACCATAGCATCAATTCATATTATCTGTACTAGTAGACATATAAGTAAAATTACGTTTAAATCACAAACAAAATATACATAGTTTTCGGCATGACAAATTAATTGCTGTATTTATTTATTTTATTTTTTTACAATTAACTCAGACCTTGGAACAGACTTTATTTTACAAACTTTTTTCTTATGTTTGTCTCTAGATAGTTTCTGATGCTGCTGGCCAAGGAGTCACCATAACTGGCAACAAGACTTTCAACAATTGGAACTGGCCAAACGCTGTCATCTTTGCTGCCACAGTCATAACTACGATAGGTAGCTACTTTTACTGGTTATCTAAAATTGTTATCCTATTTCTTTCTCCAAGATATTTTGGAGAAATATGGAAAGCAGAGCTCCAAATGCTCTCAAAATTTCAGTTCAGTGGTTTCAGGTATTTAGGCTAATTAAATGTACATTTTATTTTTAAGGATATGGGAACATTGCACCCAAAACAGCAGTGGGACGTGTATTTTGCATCTTCTACGGGCTCTTTGGGGTGCCTTTGTGTCTTACCTGGATCAGCGAGCTTGGGAAGTTCTTTGGTGGACGAGCCAAGCACTTTGGTCATTTTCTTACCAAGAAAGGATTTTCACTGGTAACTTAATATTTGCTTTATTATTATTATGTCAGTGCAAAAGACTGTAACCCTTTCCTAAACCTTACCAGATGCTTTGCTGTTTCTATTCCAGAGAAAGGCTCAATTTACCTGCACTGCTATTTTTCTTCTCTGGGGATTGCTGCTCCATTTGGTCCTTCCGCCTTTTGTGTTCATGTCACAGGAGGGTTGGACCTACATTGAAGGCTTGTACTTCTCGTTTGTCACCTTAACTACAATTGGATTTGGTGACATGGTAGCAGGTATGTTTGTGGGATGCACTCTGAATGACTATAAATTAACCAAGAAGTTAGAAATGCCGGATATGAAACAATATGCTGCTGTTAAACTTGACCATGATTCAGGCTCTTGAATAGAAATTTTGTGTTCTCCCACACCTACTGTTGAAACATGAGAAACCTCACAAGCTCATCCATTCCTTGACGGAACTTTCCATTCAAACATTCCGCCGCAAACCACAAGTCCTCTCACATTCATTTGGAATGAAAACAGCACTGTTAAGACGACAACGGTTACTTTTCTTTAAGAAATTACATTTTAACAGCCATTGTGAACAATTTCATTTGATTTGTCCGTTAAGAATTTTTTGTGCATGTATTTCAAAGCCAAAATGTTGAATTATGTCAATATCAATGTATTGCCTTAACTTTGTCCATTTTACTATATCAACATCATTACAAGCTGAAGGACATTGTTACGCACCCATCTGGTGTTAGGTGCCAAACATTTAAGAGAATAAAATCACTCATGATCCTCAAAGGTGTGATCTAAAAAAAACAACACTGTCCGAGGTCACAATACATAATACGAACAGTAGGTGTAGTTACAGTATGAGAGCATAGCCAATTAGTTATTAAGGCCCGTCTTAATTAATTTTGATGTTGATTAAATTTATTTATGTATTTATTTATTGTGTTTATTTATTCATTGATGCAGGTATGCATTCATTCATTCTTTCTTTCTTTTCAGGTGTCGAGCCCACTAAAGACTATCCTTCTCTTTATCGCTACTTTGTGGAGGTTTGGATTTATTTGGGTCTGGCTTGGCTTTCTTTGTTCTTCAACTGGAAAGTGCGGATGGTTATTGAGGCTCACAAAGCGCTAAAGAAACGACGCAAGCTACGTAAACTATCCCTCGATGAGCTGCGGCATTATAAAGAATCTCACAAAGCCGCGCTCCGTCTGCCGCCCACTCCCAATGATGTCAACATCTTCAGCTTTCTGTCGAAGAAGCAAGAAGGCTACAACGACCTGATCAAGCAGATTGGGACAAAAAGTGACGAGAGACTCGACACCAGCGCAAGGATAGCCATTAACAAAGCTAAAGCCAAAGACAAGGCTTGCTCCAAAAGCTGCAGTGATACTCTCATGTTTAATGGCCACACCATTCTCAGTTTAGACCGTTCACCACGTCAGAAAAGACGGTATAGCTTTAGCGACCGTGTCACTGTTGCCTTTTCCAAGTCCAAAAACTACCTCCTGGGCTCTGACAGTGGTTTGCTGCTAACAGAGGATCATGGTGACAGGGACGGCGGACTTGACCAGGACCAAGTATATGAAAATCAGCTTGACAAAGACGTGGATCACGGGAGCGGCATTGTGGGAGATTGCGGCAGAACTGCTCGAAGGACGTGGGATTCCAAAGATTACCATTCTCTTACATTCCAAAATGCAAACATTACTTTCATTGATGAAGAAAACTTTCTCGGCAATAATATAGAGGAGGATCAGGCGGATGATTCCAAAACGAAACTTTCTATAACAACGTGTGACGAAAACATTGAAACTGTCTCCAAAGAGGAGCACAGTTCAGAGTCAGACGGCTCGGTTTTTGCCAGTGATGTTTCAGAACACAGCCGCTCTTACGAAGCTCTCGTTGAGGAATATACAAAGGAGGACAATACAGACCCATAGTTGCTGTGCACACGGTCAACGTTGCCTTTGTTGATGCTTTTGAAGCTTTTCTAATGTGAACTCATGAGACTGGTACTCCCATTGCACTGTTGGGTCAGGAAAAGGATAAACTGCCAAGCCAAATGAATGTTCTTTCCCTTCAAGTGAATGTGCTTGCTTCTATTGCCTTAAAATCATTTGGGACTTGAACACATTTTACATCCTCAATCGCAACATTGATTTGAGACTTCATCAGCACTAGCTATCTTTTGTAGACACGTAGAAAAGAGTCATTGGGTTTTGTATATCCAAATCATGCAAAAATTAACAGTTTTTATTTCTCGACTGTATCCGTTCTACGTATAACAGCAATAACGTATCTATATGTTCAAATATATTGGCTGTCACATACGCCATATTGGTGTTTTGAAAATATTTAAAATGATGGGTGTAGTCATGTTCTGTAGATGCGTGAGTGTTTGTGTCCCTTGCACACTTCCATCAGATGAGCACTGTCCAAAATCCATTCCAATGCAGACGTTATATTTTTCTTAACCTGAGCCAAATCTTTTCTGTTCTTTTTGTTGTTTCTTTACTCGAGTTAGTTCTGTTGAGATTGCATTTTGTGTTGACTTGCCAGGAACAGCACCATCGGTGACTCTCCAAGAGGTATTATAAAACTCTAAAGGAAAAGAGAAACTTGTTAACAGAGCTATATTGCTGGTGTATATAAATTCCCAAAATGAGACAAGCACCAAAAGTAATAAAACAACACTTCCTGTATGCCAAAAACGGCCTTCGTAATAATATCCACTCATGTTTTTTATGAAATCTACATTATTGTACTGCTGATGAATGAAGTGGCCTTTTGGTGTAGCAATGTGATTGAAAAGTATGAGCCAATGAATTGCTTTTTTTTCCTGCATCACTCCCTCCAGTGCATTGCGTTTGTCAAGTCAATATCCTCTGAAACCCCATCGGCAGCCACAAACACCTCAGCCGAGGACATGGCCTTGCTACTTGTTTGCTTTTGGGGGCTCGTTCTGACACAAATGACTGTAGTACCGCAAATGACGGCCAGCTAGGTTAACACACCGTAGATCGATGCTCTCATGACGTGTGTGTGTGTGTGTGTGTGTGTGTGTGTGTGTGTGTGTGTGTGTGTGTGTGTGTGTGTGTGTGTGTGTGTGTGTGTGTGTGTGTGTGTGTGTGTGTGTGTGTGTGGTGTGTGTGTGTGTGTGTGTGTGTGTGTGTGTGTGTGTGTGTGTGTGTGTGTGTGTGTGTGTGTGTGTGTGTGTGTGTGCGGGTCAAAAAGTCCTGTCCGAAGCCTTTATTTGCTCACTTCCTGCTTTTTGCACATGCACTTGAACACAAAAACGTGTTACTTCAAATGGGAAGGTTCCAAAAATGCATTGTCACACCGGGCTGTTGTAGACTTGGAAATCTGAGTCGTGTTAAGTTACCGGTTTGTAAATATTGGGTAATGGAAGATTTTTGTTGTTGTTGTCACCCTTGGAAATGCTCTGCCTTACAAAATGCCTTAAATCCACTGCAAAGCAGAGGAACTAAAGTACAATGCTGATTTTTTTTGTGGTACACACCAGGTGTTTTTATAGCTTTCCATTTTTTTCCCCCACAATTTTTTTTTTCTTTGGTCACATTTTCTGTGCATTTCTGTCATTGTCATTATTATGGTATACACATAGGTGCACCATTGTTATGTCCTGGTACTTCTCAAACATGTCTGAAGAAAATGTATTTGTGAATAGTTAAACCCATTGTCTTCTATTTTCTTTTGTTTCTGATTAAATTATTGTTTGTATCTGAATTTCCAACCAAACTATGTTTCATGTAAAAATATTTTTTTGAAAAGTGACTCTTTTTGATTTCCATCCATTCATTTTCCATACCGCTTATTCCTCATTTGGATTGTGGGGGTTGCTGGAGCCTATCCCAGTGCCTGAATTCTGATTAAATGGTGGTTATTTATTACATTTTTGATCTTTTATAAATAATGTCTTTTCAAAGGTCTGTTAAGATAGTCCGGTCTCTTTGGTGTACTTGTGCAGTGGATTCCCTTCTGCAGGCAACATTGGTCACAAAGACCCCACTGTGTTGCACTTTTATTCTGACAGATTTATATTTGTGTCGCCCTTTCATGCGTACAATACATAATTACTGTGAGTCAAGTAGAGCTGCATGCTGGACCAAGTACAGCTTTGCAACCAACCTTTAATGACACTTTGATCTGTAGATTGCAGACGCTGGAATAAAATCTTTAAAATATACACTTACTGTAGTCAGTACTCATTGGGGCAGTTTTTGGCGAGAATGTGTTCATTTGACTAATGTTGAGCCATTTAATCCTGGTGAAAAACACATAGTTTAGAGCATCTATATTCATATAGTGTTTATCCTGTTGAGTCTCATGGGACTGGATCCAGTAGACCAGGTGACTATGGACAAAATGAGGGAGTACGCTTTGGACCAGTTGCTTCTCAAGAACAGGACAAATGGGGACAACCCACTCACTGTTTATTGACCGGGCCCTTCATCGTTCACTATGTAAAGTAACTGTATGAGGAGCAGGACTGGTTGTCTCCAAGCGCTAAAAATTAACGTTTTCTTTCTGAATAGAGTTTTAAAAAAAATCATAGTCTAGGCGATATATACAATTAAATATAATAATAATACATTACATTTACCCTGTTTCCATTATTTAAGGGCTACAACAAAGGGCTTGAATAGGTTGCCAACGATAAAACTGGCAACCAATTCAGTGTCCCCCGCCCAGTGCCCGAAGATGGCTGGGATAGGCTCCAGCACCCCTCGCGACCCTAATGAGGAATAAGCGGTACGGACAATGGATGGATGGATATATTTTCACTGTAAGACAAAAAAAAAAAAACGACAATCACTAAGTGTTGTGAAATAGGGTAAATTACAACTCCCAGGTGGATGCTGATGTTTTTTTTCTCTGTATGGCCAAAAAGTCATTTCTAAATAAATACATTTCAAATAAACCTGACTGAGCATGCATGACATCAATTGACAATAATGGATGCAAAGGATATTTTCTTTGTAATTATAGGTTAGTTTTGCCAAATGCATTTTGTTTAAATAAAATTTCTTTTTAAAAGCATGGCATTTTTTTATATTATTTCATCAATTGTTTTGTTTTTTTCATTTTAGTTTGAGTAAAAACCGAGAGTCCCAGGTGTATGCCACCTCTCGTGAACCAGGGAGGTAGAAAACGGATGTTTGGGACAATTTCAGAAATAATGTTACTTGTCATTACACACAATTTGTTTCATTGTTTTCTCCTCGGGCTCATTTTGAAAATGATGCAAAATAAATAGGGATCAAAAAGACGTCAATTTCAAGCAGTTTTAAACTTCACCACAATGTAGGCAGAGATTAATCTGTGCGACTGGAAATTTCCAAGCACACGAGTTTATCAGATGAGGATACGCCTTCATGAAACTCTTAAGAAAGTGCGCCTTTTTTTCATTTTACTCAGTTCAAGAACCTCCAACGTATTATACCGTACAACTGGCTGCAGTGAAATACCCAATAGTGTTTCCCTTTACAATTTGAGTAGAATTTTTGGGGAAAAACATTTCCTAAAAGCCAAATAAAACCATCGGTTGGTGAGAGGTCTGGGCCAGCAAGACCTTTTCGACAGGCCTAAAAGCAATCAGAAAGTCCAGTGATATGAATATCAAATTTCTTTGTTCAGTTATATTTGTGCCTCTGTCAATCCGCCATGTCAATCCAGTCTAACTTGAACCACTTTATTCTCACGAGAATCGCAGGCATGCTGAAGCTGACCCCAGCTGTCTTTGGGCGGTCGGTTGGCACACCGTGAACCAGCTGTCCACCCAAATTCAGGGCCCACATTGACAAACAATCATGAACACTCACAACTGCACTTAAAGACAAGTTAGAATGTTCTATTAATCTGCTATGGATGTTTTTGAAATTGTTAATTGATAAAACCTACGCTAGCATGGGGAGAACATGAAAACTCCATACAGGAACACAGTGGCTGGAATTGTTCACCTCTGCACTGTGAGGTCTCCGTGCTAATCTCTCGACCACACACACACACACACACACACACACACACACACACACACACACACACACACACACACACACACACACACACACACACACACACACACACACACACGCACAGTAGGCAACCAGTGTCACAAAATAGATTGTGGTCAACTTTGAAGCGAATGTTGTGTTACGACTTCTCCACAGTGACATATTGATGAATACATTTTTCAACATGTTGAAAATTCTACTTTAAAAAAACTTGACCTATGCTAGATACACAAAAACATGGCAGAACATTTGAACCTTGGTGTGATAACATCGATGAAAGGTTTTCTTCAGCCGTCATCTGTACTTCTTTGAAAGTGTCGGATGTTTCGCTTCTTATCCAAGAAACTTCATCAGCAAACTAAAGTCTTACTGGTAGTTTAGGTCCTATATAACCCTACTGTCCAAACATGGCGGTGCCGGACTCTGCTATGAAAGGTCCCTGCTCTCAGGTTGGGGGGGGAACAGAGAACTACTCCTTGCAGCTCCACTGATTGTTCCTATTGTTCTGACTAACGACTGGCCTGATTGCCCCACTTCGACCGGTATCACCTCATCAGTATTACTAATCCTATGTTGCTTAAGCAGGCTATTGTATGAACGATCAAAATTGAACCTCACCCCACCAAACCGGTTTAATGAAGGATTTAGTTGTTTTATGAAAATCGCTTCTTTTACTGCCCTTTCTAACCATCTGTGTTCTTTCGCTAAGATTTTAACCTCATCGTCGTCAAATGAGTGGTTGCTAGCTTTTAGGTGCAAATGTACTGCCGATTGAGGCCCACTAGTATTATCCCTGCGATGTTGATAGTCTTTTTTTGAGAATGTGTTTAGTCTCCCCAATGTACTGCTCTTTACAATTTTCATTCTTACAATGTGTTGAATAAACTACATTACTAGTTTTTCATTTGACAGCCTATCTTTTGGATGCACTAATTCTTGCCTTGAGGTGTTTATCGGTTTGAAATAAGTATGAATTTTGTGTTGCCAAAGGACTCTGTAGTTTTTCAGAAACTCCTGCAATGCAAGGTACTGCTCCTCCTCTCCTTTTTGTATCTTCAGAATTTTTGGTTTCATTCCCTATTCGTTCTTTCTGACATTTGTTAAATGACCACTGAAGGTACCCACAGTTTGTGAGAGCTCTCCTGATATGTTTTAACTCCTTTTCTCTACCTTCAACCCATGTTGGTATTAGTTCAGCCCTGTGCTGAAGGGTTCTGATAACTCCTGGTTTGTGTTGTAAAGGGTGGTTAGAATCGAAAAGTAAGTATTGGTCAGTGTGCATAGCCTTCCTAAAGACTTCTGTTTTTAGCGCTCTGTCCTCATTTATAATTACTTTACAATCCGAAAAGGCTACTTGGTGTGATAAACTATTGAAATTTTGCACAGTTACGTTGAATTGTATCGCACAGGTCAGAAATGATGGTCAAAAGGAACACATCAGTGTCATTAAATACAAAACCAAAACATATTTACTGGTACTATAATTTGATTTAGTGGCAGCACAGTAGTCGAGTGGGTAGCACCTTGACCTCTTAATCAGAATCAGAATCATCTTTATTGGCCACGTAAGTAGAACACACAAGGAATTTGTCTCCCTTAGAACACGCTGCACTAGTATCATCCTAAAAAAGACATGACAAAAAAGTATGGAGGACACAAATAAAAACTAATCTAATCTAATTCCCTAATGTAAGTGATAACTCTCAGGAACAACGGTGAGACAATGAGTAAAGTATCAAGCTCAATCAATGACGGAATGAAATATGGTAACAGTTGTACAGTTGGTGCAGGAAATCATTGAACCATTTTAAAATGATAGTCGCTGTATTTGTAATACAACTGTGCAATTATACAGGTGTCCTTGAGCGCCTCAAAGTGTCTGGTGCTGGAGATTATATAGGTCAGTAACAAGTGAGTACAGAGCTGGCGCTACAATGATTATAACGGGATGCTGTTCCACAGGGCTGTGCAAAATTGCGATGTGAAGTTATACAGTTATATATGGGATACTGTTTCGAGAGTTAATCAGAATCAGAATCATCTTTATTGCCAAGTATGTAGAACATACAAGGAATTTGTTTCCGGTAGAACACGCTGCACTAGTATCGTCGTCAAAAAAACTGCTAAGTGGCACTATACAGTTCCATTTTGGCTACTGTTGAAAATAATAATAATGGCTAGGGGGAAGAAGCTGTTTAAATGTCTGCTGGATTTGTGGTGCGCATGGATCGGTAGCGCTGAGGGGAGTAGCCGGAAAAGGTGGTGGGAAGGGTGCGGAGCGTCCAGTAAGATTTTCCGTGCTCTTGTCTTGGTCAAGGCAGAAATACCGGGTTCAACACTCCAAATTGTCCTTAGGTATGAGTGTGAGTCTGAATAGTTGTTCATTTCTGTGTGAATGTAATGTGATGTATTATTTATATAATATGATATAATGTCGCAGCACAACTACCTAACAGTCAAGAGGTTTTTGTTTTCCGAAATTAGGAATGTCACACAGTGGCTTGAAAAAGTATTCATACCCCTTGAACTTGCACATTTTGTCACATTCTGACCACAAACATGAATCTATTTTATTGGCATTTAATGTGAAAGACCAACAAAAAGCGGTTGTGAAGTAGAAGGAAAATTATACATGACTTTCACGTTTAAAGAAAAATAAAAAACTGAAAAATGTGGCGGGCAAAAGTATTCAACCCCTTTTCTCTTAGTGCAACCAGTTGCCTTCAGGCGTTGCCTGATGATTGCTGAATGATCAGCTATGGACTTAATGATCAAATGGAGTCCACCATTGTGTAATCTAACCTTAGTATAAAAACAGCTGTTCTGTGGTGGCCTCAGATGTTTTCTAAGAGGACACTGGTCAGTGAACAGCATCATGAAGTCCAAGGAACATACCAAACAGGTCAGGGATAAAGTTGTGGAGAACCTTAAAGCAGGGTTAGGTTATAAAAACATTTCCCATGCATCGAGAAATGGAAAGAGTATGACACAACTGCAAACCTACCAAGACATAAGACCTGGCCATCCACCGAAACTTACATGCCGAACAAGGAGAACACTGATTAGAGATGCAACCAAGACGCCCACGCTCACGTTGGAAGAGCTGCAGAGATCCACTGCTCAGGTGGGGGCGTCTGTCCACAAAGGCCACAAATCTGGCCTTGATGGAATAGTGGCAAGAACAAAGCCATTGTTGAAAGAAAGCCATAAGAAGCCATGTGGAAGAAACAGCAAACGTGTGGAAGAAGGTGCTCTGGTCAGATGAGACCAAAGTGGAACTTTTTGGCCTGAATGCAAAATGTCTGTGTGGCGGAAAACTAACACTGCACATCACTCTCAACACATCATCCCCACTTTCAAACATGGTGGTGGCAGCATCATGTCATGCGGCTGCTTTTTTTCAGCAGGGACGGGGAAGCTGGTCAGAGTTGATGGGAAAATGGGTGGAGCCAAATACAGGACACTGAAGAAAACCTGATGGAATCTGCAAACGAATGGGGCGGAGGTTCACCTTCCAGCAGGACCACGACCCTAAACATAAAGCCAGAGCTACAATGGAATGGTTTAAAACAAAACATATTCATGTGTTAGAATGGCCCAGTCAAAGTCCAGACCTAAATCCAATTGAAAATATGTGGCAAGATCTGAAAACTGCTGTTCACAAATGCTCTTCATCAATCTTGCTTAGCTTGAGTTGTTCTGCAAAGAAAAATGGGCTAAAATTCCAATCTCTAGATGTGCAAAGCTGGTAGAGACATACGCCAAAAGACTTGCAGCTGTAATTGCAGCGAGAGGTGCTCCCACAAAGTATTAACACATGGGGGCTGAATACTTTTGCACGCCACATTTTTAATTTTTATTTTTTTTAATTTGAAAGTCATGTATAATTTTTTTTCTAATTCACAATTGTGAACCGCTTCGTCTTGGTCTTTCAAATAAAATGCCAATAAAATATAGTCATGTTTGTGGTCAGAACATGACAAAATGTGCAAAAGTTCAAGGGGTATGAATACTTTTTCAAGCCACTGTATGTATGTTTTGTGTGCGTGGGTGTGCCCTGCTGTAAACAGGAATCGACCCCAGTTCACCTGTGACTAATAATAATAATAATACATTTAATTTCTAAGCGCCGTTCAAAACTCTCAAGGACACTTTACAGTCACTGGATTTTTGTTTTTGTGTGGGTGACTACGGCAGCCATTCGAGCCAGCGACTAATCAGGCCAAGTGATGTCAAAATAGGAGTCAGGGTCCTATATAAAGCCCCCCGCATCTCCTCATGAAGAGGCCAACAATACTCTGGGAGCGCTAAAGTTGCAATTTTTTTCACTTTAACCCTTTGAGCACTTCAAGAAATAGTTGTCTGCATTCTCTTTGCATGTGTTACAGAAACAGTCCTTGAATCGAGCCCAGTCTTTCACACTTGGATACTTTCTCCAAAGTTTGTGCTTCATGGGATTGGAGTGTATCTGTGAAGAGAGTACTGCCCAAAGTCCCTTCCGATGGTTAAATAACATGGAAGTGATGTGTATAAATTGCACACATATTGTGAAATGAAGTTATTTGACTTCTATGTGGAAAAAAAAGTCATTGCACACAATTTAATGCTTTTCTTTAGTGACCAATCTGTCTGAAAACAGGCAGGATAAAACAACCCTTAGCAGTCTTGCACACTGAAGAGGTCCCAAGATAAAGTCACAAAGTCACGTCAATCCAGGGACACAGTGATGCCAGTTCACTCGCTTGTCAACAAGGGAAGACGGGGAACCAGATGTAGAGTTGTTTCTGCGCCTTGTAATTCGGAAGACCCAGCAACAGCTCAGTACCTAACGGACGAGGATGGGGAAATGTGACTGAAACAGGCCCAAGGACCTCTCTGACACCCAATTGTTTCCCGAGTTTCTGTGTCTGACTTTCCGGACCGGAAACTTTTGGTTACCCCCCAGAGAAACATTTGCATGTGTTTATTTATATGTGCTCATACTGTACTCTGCACTTGTGTGCTGCGGATCTGGGCCATGGTGTATTTGTTCGTGAAGATGCAGGAACTACCCTGGTCACACCCCTGCTGCTTTTTTAAAATGGATGAAAGGATGGGAACAAAAGACACATTGTTGAACAATGTGACTGGCAACTGGACATGTTTATCATTACATTCAAAGGAGGAAAACATTCCCTTGACCTGACATTGGAGTCCAAAAGGGTGAAAAGTCATGACATGATGCAAAATAACTTTAGCGGAACCTCAGGTTACATACGCACCTGTTTACAAGCATTATTTTTGAACAAAAATGACCCATATTTACCGTGCATGCTATTTTCGCCATGGTCTTGGCATGGACGAGTAGGTGGATCTATGTATGCTTCTTCTTGCTCTGCATAACCATCATTAGCAATGTGTATTATGCATTGCTTGAAAGTGAAAACTATTTGTTACCCTCTGTGGCATTAAAATGAAATCCACTGCATTTGTAGGCACACTTTCCGGCTGCACATCCTTCATCATCCAATTACAAATGACTCTATCCAAAAATCATCTTGTTTTCTTCAGAAATTATTGTTTATAGTATGTGTGTCATTGAAATGTAATGTATTTCTAATAAGGAAACATAATGTCAGTGTATCATATCAAAATAGCTGTCAGTGGATGTCATCAGATAGAAGTTCCACATATGCAGGTACATTCACCCAATACCAGATGCCAGATTCAGCCATCTCAACTGCAAAAAAAAAAAAAAAAGCTGCATGTTGTAAAGATGAAAGCTCTCTGTAACAGCATGAGTGGGATATTAAAAAAAATCCAAAAAAGGCAAAAAAATATGAATGTGAGTGAATTCACATTTTCAATGACTACATGATGTCCTACTTGTTTAAAATTGCTTTCAATGTATAGTTCTATCTGCTATTTTATTATGTATCATTTTACTTATGGTTTTATTGTTATGTGCTTTGTTTTATTGTTTTTATTGAAAAGTGTCCTTGGGTGTTTTGAAAGGCGCTTGAAATAAAATGTATTATTATTATTATTACTTTATGAAATGTTTGGCACAGAAAATGAAAAGTTTCCCCGAATTGGTTTGCCAAAACCAATGCATTAAAAAAAGAATATTGCATGCATTAAAAAAACATTCCTATTTTCAGATCGTCTTAACCTCCTCACTAGCCTCGTGGCTGTGCTTGAGCCTATACCACAGTTGTCTTCAGGATGGCTGATGGAAGGATGGATAGGTGAATAGATTAGAGAGAGAGAGAGAGAGAGAGAGAGAGAGAGAGAGAGAGAGAGAGAGAGAGAGAGAGAGAGAGAGAGAGAGAGACAGACAGACAGAGAGAGAGACAGACAGTATGATGTGTATATTGTATTTATTAGTATATTACATATATTTTGATAAAATCAGTGTCAACTTTAATATGCTACGTATGTCGAAATAAGAAAGCACCAAAATCTGCTCTGCTGCTCTTTGGTGAGCAAAGCATTTAAGTCTAGAAAAACAAGACTAAAACATTGGGCGCAACTTATTGCAGCGCGGATAAAATGAATAATTCAGCATTACATTTGGAACATTTATATTTTATTGTCGTTTTTAAGACCAAACTGTAGTGCATTTCCGATTTTTTTTCTGAAATGAAGAACTGAAGTCTTTAGTTTGAAAAACTCGCCTTTAGCGTGACCCGGAAATTATCAAATGTGATGCGAGTGTTGTCTTCCACTTCTGGACGGCAAATACCTGTACTGCGCCCATGTAAAATTGGAGACACGTATTCGTATGAGGTCGCATTATTTTTCTTACGGCAATAACAGAAGTCGACATTGTTTTGGTGGCGTTTTAGCACGACAGTGGGGATTTCGAAGTTTAACGCAAGACAACGTTGCTCTTCTACCAGTAGACTGTTTTAGCGCACAGGCTAACTGTTTTGTTTTCTGTCAAAATTTTGGTCCAGGTAGGACGGAGAGGATATGTCCTGCGGCTTGTTGGAGTTTTGTAGTCTCCAAGAGCTCAAGACAGTCAGGGACTATTTGTTCCACGGCCAAACTGAGCCAGTGGAGAGCAATCAAACTGGTAATTAAAATCATCATCATCATCATTGGCAGACCAGGCTAATTCTTGCCTACCCCTGGAAATAACATAGTGGTAGTCTGACGAGTATTTTTTTAACTCCGGGTTAAAAAAAAATACAACATATTTATTGACGTTTTGCACATACACGTACACAAACAAACGTAGCACCCTGCGCGAATCTTGCGTACATTGAAGTTTTGCATTCCTCTTCTCCAGCTGAAAATGAAAATGAATTTTCGTGGGAGACTTCTGACTGGGAAACAGCATGGGACACTGACAAGAGCAAACAGCAAGAACCTACATCGGCTACATCGGTTTGTCATGTCATCTCTCATCATTCTAAAATCAATTATTTGCCCTCCCCCTTAGATGTATTTGCAAGTGTAAATGGAAAGCCAGGTATTAGTTTTTTTTCATTGGTTGATTTAAACCTCAGGGGATTGGGTAGAGATAAACACTTCTTTTCCTTTCAGCTTTTCCTTTCAGAGGGCGCCACAGCGTATCAGTGTCCTCTATCTAACCCGGTTTTGTGCATCCTCTTCTCTCACACCAGCTACCTTCATGTCCTCTTTGACAACATTCATCAACCTCATTTTCTTTCATCTTCCTTTCGTTCTCCTGCCTGGCAGTTAAATGCTCCCCCTCCTTCTTCCGATCTAGTCACTTTCTCTCCTCTGGACATGTCCAAACCATCTCAGTCTGGCCTCTCTGACTTTCTCTCCAACGCCTCTAATATGAGTTGTCCCTCTAATGTACTCATTCCTGATCCTATCCAACCTGGTCACTCCCAAAGAAAACCTCAACATCTTGAGCTCTTCTATCTCCAGCTCTGCTTCCTGTCTTTTCTTCAGTGGCACTGTCTCCAGTCCAAACATCAACATGACAGAGATAAACTGATGGAGAAAAATACTGAGTAAACATCTCACTTTTTGTTGCTGTTGTAATGAGTGATGTTTCCCCGCAAACCTTTAGGTGGAAGAAACCACAGATCTAAGTGGACCTTGGCTGCAGAACTGCACGGTATCCCTCTCTCCCTGCTCAGATTTGCTTGTGGTGGCTCATGAGCAAAAGGCTGTCTTTCTCTCAGGTCAGTTGTCGACACAGACACAGAAGCGTCTTTCAAGAGAAGATCACATAAAATTGCTGCATCAAAAGACACAGAGCAGTATTTATCCAGTTGTGTCAGTTACACTGAACCGGTTCTTGCCTCACGTGTGCACAGCCGCTAGTTAGATGCAGGAAAATGTCTGCGCAAGCATGTGGTCACATATAAATTTCAAGTACAGACAGAACCAATTGCTCTCAACAATTGCATATGTGAGCATCATGAGGTAATTTCCACACCTCTATCTTGGCAATATCCACAGGAAAGGTTTATAACTCATCACTTAATGAACACAGGCATTATATTTGGCCAATTCTCTACAGCTAAATGGCGAACAGATGGCGGTGGCAGAGAAGAGATGACACTGGCTGTGTCTTGGAGTGGAATACTCAGCACTGAAGAAGGGTGAGATGATTCTCATTTTTGCTTAAAAAGTAAACAAGTGTTTTGGAATGTGTTACCATGGCTGTATTTTGGATAGAATTAATGGTCAGGTCTTACAGGCCAACAATCTTTTGAGTTACGCCCAGGGCTAAAAGCCTACTTTCGTTTTTTTAAAGCCAACTGACCCAAGTTCATAGTTATACTCATAGCAACGCGCTTAACAACCAACATGTTTTTTGTTTGTTTTTCTGACAAATTACGTCATTGTCAGAATGTCGAGTTGCCATCGGCCATTGTAATACCTTGGTGATTCTCCTGTTAACTCCTCTTTGGCATTGTTATCGAATTATATTGCGAAATGGCTCAGTGCTGTGCGACGATACACTATTCACATTGAGGGAAACATTTGTTTGGTTGGCCAAAAGAAAAGAATAAGGCGCACAGATGGACTGGAAAATAGGAACGATACAGTTTCATTCTCACAAAGCAAATGAATTTCACGCCTGCGTAGACAAGCATTCATTGTCACGAACATTGAGAAGACATCGGTTTTCTCAACAGGATTTGAAAAGTGGAAATGGAGGTGGCCACAGGAGGTCGCCATTTTGTGCCTCTTTTTTTTTGGGTGAGACATTACCCCCCAATGTTGCCTCAAGGCACGAAATAAATTCTTTAATCGATTGCAAACATGTATGCTTTCCTCTTCAGAACTATTTGAATCATATTCATAACTGGATGTGTAACAAGAAAGCATATTCTCCGAATCTGAAGCCATTGTTTTGATTCACTAGCAATGCAAGACGTCTTGGCGAACTGGGGGCGGGACTTTCTGAAAATGCCCAATTCGCAGCTCAATTTTTTGCAGATTTTGGACACTTTAAATCATTTTTATTGGGGTTTTGCATTTGAATAAAAATATCATATGTATGTGTTTTGGGTATTTTAGATGCTATTAAACGTTTTTCTGATGTCAGTTAAAAAACAAAAAAGTGGCGTCGGTTGTCCTTTAAAAGGTGGAAAAGCTTTGCTGAATCGTAAAACTATATATAAAACATTTCTGGGGAAAATAAAGTTGTTTGCTTTTTTTTGGGGGGGGGAAGTTATGCAACCAACATATATTAGATGAAATAAGATTAGAAGTTAGAAATTAGAAATTAATGTATGTCAAGTGTCATTTTGGATTACTTTCTTCAGAGAGCGCGTAAGCAGCACCATCTGTATACCGCTGGCAAGCCAGAAAAGGTACTTATTTTTCCTGAAGTATTTGTTATTTCTTGTTTATGAATAACAAAGTGGATTTATTGAATGCGTATGTGTCTGTTTTTTTGTAGGAGCTCCACTGGGCGACCGGACTGGACATGTGTTGTTGTTGGTTTCACCTCTGGCCATGTCCGCTTCTACACAGAGGTCTGCCATTTTCCTAATTGCTTGCTGCATCGCAAAGCGCTGTTATAATCAGATAAATTAATCTTGTTTTCACCAGAGTGGAGTTCTGCTTCTGGCGCAACTGCTTCATGAGGACCATGTCTTAAGGCTTAAATGCCGCACATATGAGATCCCTCGCCATCCTGGAGTAACTGAGCAGGTAGGAAATGAGTAGAATTGACCCACTGCCCCCACTTTCATCTTTTTTCTCTTTTTACAGTCTTTGCATCATCATTAATAATAGTAAGTAATCAGCAATTGATTATTGAATTAAATAACATCTTTTTTTTTTGCTCAGCAATAATTTTTGTGAGACATTATTTTATCTATTTTAACTCATTCTCTGAGGAAAATGAGAAGGAACAAAGAGTAGAAGACATGACTGTTGTGGACCAAGACGTAGCAAACATTAGCAAGGATGAAGTGAGGAGGGCGCTGAAGAGGATGAAGAGGGGGAAAGGCACTCGGGCCTGATGATTTACCAATCGAGGTATAGAAGTGTCTTGGAGAGGTGGCGGTGGGGTTCCTGACTGGGTTATTCAACCAGATCTTAGATGGTGAACAGATGGTGAATCATAATAAACAGCTTCTTCCCCCAAGCCATTAAACAGCTTCTTCCCCCAAGCCATTAACTCTTTGAACTCTTTCAACAGTAGCCAAAATGGAACTGTATAGTGCCACTTAGCAGTTTTTTTTGACAACGATACTAGTGCAGCGTGTTCTACCGGAAACAAATTCCTTGTGTGTTCTACATACTTGGCAATAAAGCTGATTCTGATTCTGATTCTGAAGATATTCGCCAATATCTGGTCGACAAAGGTCTACACCAGGCATGTCCATATCAGGCCCTGGAGGGCGACTGTCCTGCTTTTTTTCAGCTCTCCCGGCTACAACACACCTGATTCAGGTGATCAGCTCATCAACCAGCTCTGAAGCAGCATTAGAACGACCCTGTTTATTTGAATCAGGTGTGTTGCTCTTGGGAGCGCTGGAAAACAGACAGGACAGGGGCCCTTGAGGACCGCGGTTGAAGCCCCCTGGTCTACACATTTTGCCTGTTTGCTGACATGTTAAGGACCAAACCATAATATGTTTAATAATGTCCTATATTTTAAATAAAGGGATACAAATAGTAACAACGTATATAGGGATGCACTGTTAAGAATGGAGGGTGGTGTCGTCTCCTCCACACACTACATGGACAATTAGAAAGCAGGGGTTTGGAACGTACTCATGACTGAAGTACTGATTTACCTTAAACAAAATTTACAAAGGAAAAGGTTACGCTGTTAAGAGTCCCGCAGTGTCCTGCTATGGAAGAACATGTTGATTGCTCGCAACACGTCAACCCAAGTTACTCATTCTATTCGAATCACAAGCGATGGCTTATGCAAAATAACTTTGTTGATCTCAGCATGAAGAGTTAAGCATCCTCTACCCTGCTGCCTTGGTCACCATCGATGGTTTCAGCCTCTTCCAGTCACTGCGCGCTTGCCGGAACCAGGTGGCAAGAGGTATTTTTGTGTGTGTGTGTGTGTGTGTGTGTGTGTGTGTGTGTGTGTGTGTGTGTGTGTGTGTGTGTGTGTGTGTGTGTGTGTGTGTGTGTGTGTGTTGTGCGCGCACGCGTGTATAAGTGTGTGTGTCTGTGCGTGACACGGACAAAACTTTTATCTTTTTTATACACACACGCACACTCCCAACGTAAATGGAACATTTGTCTTCTCTTTTATCAGAGGCATATTTTTCTTGAAAGTCAATCAGGGTCATTATGAAGTGGGGAGGGTTGTGGGCATGGGGCTTGTTCCTTCCTGGCTTTTGTGTCATCTGTGTCCATGGACTCATGCGGGTGTGCCCGAATCAGTTTCTCTGATTAGAGAGTTGAATGGTTGCACAGTGCTGTTTTTTTTAATTAAGAGTGTTTCCTTTATTTGCTAGCGAAGCGGAACAATGTTAGTATTGAAGAATTTTGATATACATGACCCTCTTGGACACACAAAGCCAGTAGCTAAGCTTTTTAATGTGATTAACGTGACAATAAATAATGAAATCACTCTTTCATGGCTTCTGATCATACTGCATGTTCTTAATGTTCTTCCATTATTTATTGCCACAATTCCTCTTGATTTTCACATATTGTATCTAGCTGCAGCCGTTGGTAGTGATGTGATTCAGCCTCCTCCCCTGGCGTATAAGAAGTGGGCTCTCCAGGACATGGACACTATTGTAGACCACTGTAGTGTGGGTAAGTATACCATTGAAACTAGTTTTGAGTTCTGTGAGTCTTCTGTTATCAGATTTGTTTATTCCGTGACAGTTATTTTATTGACCATGCACAGAGGTTGAAAAATAATTTGGTCTATCTATTTGTTTTACTGTTTTACACTTTTTATTTTTCAATGTACTGTATAAGCTAATAAAAATGTATTAGACAAAGATAACTTAAGTCAATGTAAAATGAATTTAAAAAATATTCAGCGCTATCTGCCCCTGTGTGAAAAAGGACTTAGGTCAACCATGGAATGTACTGCGGAAACAAGTGTTGCTTGGAGTTCCCCCCCCAAAAAAACATAGTTTACTGATAACATGATTTTGAATGGGATTTAGGTTACATCGATGAAAAAGTTTCTTCAGCCGTCATCTGTACATCTTTGAAGGTGTTGATGTACAGATGACGGCTGAAGAAACATTTTCATCGATTGACCACTCCTGTACGACAGTTTACACAGAAGTTAGGTAACATGTTCACTTAATTGCTACATTCAGCAACTAAATACAAGAAATTAATGGCTTAAATTCAGTTTACATTTTTCACGTTTGAACTCCACTGTAATTATAATTACTTTTTTGTACATTTTTTATTATCATATCACGTTTTTCTTTCCAAGAAAATATTTCACACTGAGTAAATTGAGAGAACCAAGTTTCCTTCAAAATTGTACAGATGACGGCTGAAGAAACCTTCTCATCGATGGACCACTCCTGTACGACTGAGAGCTTACACAGACATAAATTGAGAGAAGATAATTTCGTTATTGTGTGAGTTTTTTTTAACAAAGGTTGTCGCTGCTCTTGGTTACATTGGTAGAGATGTAGAGAGTTGCCTAATGCATGTAAATGACCTTGTTGGTCAACACAACAATTTCAAATCTTTTGTAGCTTTGAGGGTATCCATCTCTCGGTGCAATTATAGGTTCCACTCTGTTAGCACTTTTTCCCATTGTGTATTAAAATGAATGTGAGTCAAAATTCCGAAGATGCCCAGTTGTACCAGTTTTGTTGTTTTGGGATCTGGAGAGATTGAAATACCGTCTTTGTATCTGAAGAATATGTTGACGATACATGTACATGCTGCCATAAGATCATCATACAGTACAGGTATCTCTCATCTTTTTTTTCACTGAACTTAATGGAAGGAGTGCTGATGTGAGAATTGCTTCATTACACTCATTTCCTTTTGTGGACAATCCATCAATGTAAGTGTTTACTTGTTTACTTGAGTTGCCCATCTGCATTGTACACACACACACACACACACACACACACACACACACACACATGGACCCACGCGCACACACGCCCACGCACACACACACACAGACACACATACAAATCCTTCTTTATCTCTCTTTCTGGTAGGTGTCATGACACTAAATGTGTTTGATCAGATGAAGAATGCCTCTATTTTGGGGGGGTTCAATGCTTCGGTCAAAGGGAGCCCCCCTGCCATGAGCCAGTACGTTACTGTCGGAGGGGGCCCGTACACTGGCTTTTACTATGCTGTCGAGGTGAGTCTATTGCAGTCCTTGTAAAAAGATATTTCCAGCCTGGGGTAATAAACGAAGTGTATGAATACTCATCACTGTATTTTCCCAGGGAAGCACCCAGCCTCTTCTTTCTCACGTGGCTCTTGCTGTGGCCAGTAAACTGACATCAGCCCTCTTCAGTGCTGCCAGGTGAGCATATTCTCCTGGTGTCTTATATTAGGCCCGGTAGTCGAGTGGTTAGCACACCGACTTCACAGTGCAGAGGTTGCCGGTTTACGTCCCGGTCCGGCCTCCCTGTGTGGAGTTTGCATGTTCTCCCCGGACCCGCGTGGGTTTTCTCCGGGTCCTCCGGTTTCCTCCCATACTCCAAAAACATGCATGGCAGGCAGATTGACCACTCCAAATTGTCCCGCGGTGTGAGTGTGAGGTGTGCCCTGCGATTGGCTGGAAACCAATTCAGGGTGTCCCCCGCCTTGTGCCCGAAGACAGCTGAGATAGGCTCCAGCACACCCCGCAACCCTTATGAGGAATAAGCGGTACGGAAGATGGATGGATGGATGTCTTATATTACTTCTTCCAAACCATGTGCAGTCCTCACTAATGCGCATAATCCAGCGATCTGACAATATTCAAAAACAAGCAACCCTTCCTCTTTTGTCCCATCTTACTATTTTGTGTGCAACTTCATTCAGTCTCCTATTTTGACTTGTTCTCTTGTCTCTTTGCTCTTATTGAAGTGGATGGCTCGGATGGAACAGGCCTAAGAATGAAGATGAGACGGTCCAGAAACACAAGCCCAAAGTTGAACCTGCAACACCCTTGGGGATCAGGTGACTTCATATTTTCAATTCCCAAATACATTTGGGGATGGCAGTGAATGAATGGCTTGTTGATGTTCAAACTGGCCTTTCTCATTCAGATTTGGTCTCCCGGACTCTCGCCGCCATGGCGAGTCCATTTGCCTGTCCCCTTGTAACACGCTAGCCGGAGTAACGGACGACTTTGGTCGAGTCACGCTGTTGGATCTAAATAGAGGGCTTGCTATTCGCATGTGGAAAGGTAAAGGGAAATCAAAGGGAGAATAATCAGGCTGCAAAAATGGTGCTGTGGAGTAAATTCTGTTGCTTACAGTTAAAATGATGCTTTGTAAATGCCATCTTTCAATAATTTGATTTAGTACGATGACGTTCTAAGTGGGAATCAACTTTATGCCTTATCTTCATTTTCTCTTGCCTGTGTTTATTTCTTTTAAATAAAATGGAAGTAGTTCTCTCTTTGAAGTAGTAATGATATTATGTAAGCATCATGGTGGAAATTGATTATGTAGGGACATGACTAGGCTAGATTAGTCCTCATTTTGAGATGGTGAGGGGAATAGAGCGTCTGTTCATTGTTAGTGATGAGCCAAGGATAGGCGATGGAACTATTGTGTCTAGGGCAAAATAAACTCACCTGCATTTTGACATGACTTGGACAGTGTTGTTTTTTGTTTAGTTTTTGATAAAATGTTGTTTATTTACTAAAGGCTACAGAGATGCGCAACTGGGCTGGTTGCATGTTCCAGAGGAACAAGTCAGTCGGGAAAGTTCCCTTTCAACTTCCATCCCCAGGCGCCATGCACTGTTTTTGGTTATTTACGCCCCGCGCAGGGGGATCCTGGAGATATGGGCGATGCGATATGGACCTCGAGTGGGCGCATTCAATGTTGGCAAACACTGCAGGTACGCACAGAAAACCAGTGCTTAATGTCAATTGCCTCGTGTTTCATCAGTGGATTTCTTAGGATATGTGTTTGTGTGTCTGTGTGGGGATGGGTGTGTGTGTGTGCGCATTTGTGTGTTTCTTTTCATCTCCAGGTTGCTGTATGTGGGCTACCGTCTGTTGGGGGTGAACAGTGTAACCAGTCAAGGCTGGAAGATCCACACCAATCAAGTGTGTTTGCTGGATCCCATCACAGGAACCCTAAGGACTGTGAATGTCCCCTTTCACCTCGCCCTCAGGTTGCTCCACTCACCGGAAGTACATATGTACATCTTGTTTAACATCAACACATATTCATGACAATAATGGTGCCCAAACAGTCGATCGCAAACATCAGGTAGCCCGCACACTAGTTGATGGCTGGATGTGGCTTGCCATGCTATTTTTTTACTCGATCACAACAAACCCTTGAGAATCACGTTCTGGTATTTTTATGATCAAGAAAGATAAGTTGTCCTGATTTGATTGCATTGGATTCATTTCAGCGACAAGAAGAGTGAAGGGGCCAAAGATGTGCATTTGTTTAAGAAACTGACAACAATACTCAAGTGCAGAGATATGAAGCCTGGTGAGACCCTTGACCCCACTGTCCATTTACCATTAGCAGTACAGATAGGAGAATAATGATTTGTTCTCTATTGACTTTATAATTATGCACACATATAAATGATGTTTATTTTGGACTTTTGGTGAGGTGTATATTAGAAAAAAAATATCTGAAAGTTATGAGCTATTTGTTAATTGAGGGACATTTATGTGCATCAAGAGCATGTGACTTCCTTGTGGAGTCTTAACTGCATAAACATTTTTGATAGACTTTTTTATTAATAGACTTGTTGTTGTCTCCCTTTTCCTTGAAGATATTTTGGAGAGTGAGGCCAAAGACATGCTGCTGGATATCAAACACTCCTCCATTCAAAAACAGGTCTGATGAAGCCTTGTTGATATCCTGTGTTCCCAAGGGCAACCATATGCACATTTCAGAGAACGGTGAATGGAAAAGGCAAACGTGTCGTTCCGCAATTGTGGTAGATTCTCAATGAGATTTACATATTATCAAAGGAATTTGCCACAACCGTCACAACGTTAATGCAAAATGTGGTGATACGTTAGTATAATGAGGATTACTGAATTTCAGAGTTCACAGAAAAAGAGAATTCTACTTGCGTTAATAGCTTAAACTTAAGTGCGTCATAATTCGTACGTATGCCCCATTGGGTGATAACTTAAATTAATATCTTTCTCTCTCGAATCTCTCTTGAATCATTTCGATCAGTCTTTAGTTCCTTTCTTCAAAGCCACACACAGACTTAATCATAGCTGATAGAATAGCATCCTGAAGTAACAAATTAAGCATTGCGTCAGTTATGGAGTTCTAACTTCATTTATTTGATCAATTTTTATCTTCTCTGGAAACAAAGTCATTCCATTCAGAGTACACTCATATCATGCAGAAAACAAACATTGGATTCATTGTTGGTTATTATGAGCATGTTAATTTAAAATATAATTAAAAATGTCACAGTGTTGAGGAAGAATGCTGTCTGCCTCACCTCACGCTTCTTATGTGGTTTTCTGTGATCGGCCAAATTTAACATGGACAATGTACAGTAATAGTCTGAATGTATATTACAGGTATCAACGTACATTATATAATGGCCATTATTGAATTCTAAATGTAAATCAACAAAGCACAGACCACATTCATGTGGATTAAAAATGTATATCTTGTTTTCCACACGGCCCTAAAAACATTTAAACCTCTCCAAAACTATCAGTGCGCCTTATTGTCCAATTATATATGCATCAATATTCATACTTCTGGCACAAAACATTTTAAATGTCTGTAAAGCGCTTTGTTAGAGCTGCAGCCATATTCAAAGCCCTACATAAAATTGTATTATATTCCGTTTAGCGTATCTCCATCTAGTGGATGCATAATGTAACCGCAGCCACTATTGTAGCTTCTTTTCTATCTGCCTTAATATAAGGTGCGCCCTCCATATGAAAACAGTTTTAAAATTGGCCATTCATCAAAAGTGCGCCATATACTACTCATAGCGCGGAAAATACGGTTTACAGGTATCGGTTTTTCCATATTTCAATGTCTGCCTCCACGTCCCTGGTGTAAACTTTGCTTTACAAATACAGTAAAGTCTCGTTATATCGATATTCTCGGGAGTCGGAAAAAATATCGATATAACCGGACTATCGGTATATCCGATCCTGCGGCATGTAAATTTTCTCCTTGCGTTCATAGAAATAGTATCGTAATAAGCAGTACTATCGATATAACCGATATCGATATAACGAGACTTTACTGTACATGTTTGCCGTTGAAGTCACACACTCATTTCTAAGTTTGGTTTGTCATTTTTTTTCTTTTCTTCCTTTGGAGGCTTTGGAGTCTTTGCTGTCCAACAAGAGCATTCCTGTCTTGTGTCTCACAAACATCACATGCGCCTTACTCTGCGCCCTGCAGCAGCAAGGTATAGAGTCGCTTATCTGAAAAAGCATTTTTACTTGACTATTCATCATACCTTCATTTGGATTTCTCGATTTACAAAATATGACTGTACCAGACACCGAACAAGTGGATCCAGTGTTAATCCGGCTCTGTTCCTCCCGGCTGAAACTGCTTCAGCTTTATACTGCCATCCACAGTATGAACTCCTCTGCTGACAGTGAGGATCGCAACGAAGCTGTAGGTGCACATGCACAGCCACAGTTTTGAATCGAATGGTGTTAAGATGAGTCACAGATGTGAGATAATGATTTGAAATTTTGCAATACTTCTCTACAAACCACATTCAGCCGGACTCCATTGATGGCATTGAGGGTGATTTGGCACGTGTGAGTCCCTCCCTGCAACGTTACACCAAGCTCAACTCGAGGCCCAGCGTTTCTTTTGTTCAAGACGCACCAGACGCACCTTTTTCTGCCCAAGCCTTCCTATCGCAGATTGAATGCACAGAGGATGGGAAGTTTAAGCTGAGCCACCACTCTCAACCAGAATGGAACCAGTTAGGTACACACAGTTATCATTTCTCAATGCATTAGCTTTCAACTAACCCCGACAAGTTGCTAACATTAATGAACAGGCTGAGGCCTCAGTTGACTTAACAATGCATGTGTTCTATGCAGGGAGCTTCATCTTCTGGGCTTGCCTGTGCGGTAAAAGCCCACCAAATAAGATCTGTGACGAGCTGCAACAGGCTGCCATTGGCCCACCGCAGCTACTAGTATGACCACAGATAAAAATATCATTTAGCTCTTGATGGCTGATAACAGCAACATAATCTTGTCCCTTTGTCTCATTTAAGTCTCTGTTGTTCAGTGTATGGTTGCAACGAGAAAAGGACGTACTCCAGAACCCGATAGAATGCCTTAAAAACCTTCACGAATTGCTGGTGCTCCTCAGCAACATGGACGGTATGTATATTTAATTGTATGTTGAATAAACGAACACAAGCTTGCATTTTGCCCCCTTTTCAACAGGCGCCATCGAAGAGTCATGGGACCCCCAATCCGTCTCACCATGGTGGCAGCAGTGCCGCAACATCTTGTTGCAGTCACACCAATCTGCAGCCGCTCTGTTGGCTGCTTTTGTTGCTCATCGTGCCACTAGGGCCAGCATCAACAGCAGGGCAGACAGCAAGGTAGAGTGCACAGACACATGGAATTAGCCAACAGTGGGACTTGTCATTCAGTGCCTCTGTTTTGTATCACTGAAGAAAGTGTTCCTTTATTCCTTGAGCCCCATTCATCTTACGATATTAATGGAAAAAAGACCCGAAATACTCGCATTTTATGGAAAGTTGACTTATTTTAATTGTTTGCCTACGGTATTTTTCCGAAACTTTCTCTGTGGGTAAGCTCTTCTTGATTTCCGCTATTAATTCACATAACAATTGTGTTTCTCCACCATGCCTTTGTTGCCATTTCCAATGGAAGCCAGAGTTAAAAGCTATGTCTATAATGTCAAAGCCCCCCAAAAATATTAGGCAGAACTCCAATGATACCAACCATCTTAATTTACGTTAGCTTCTAATAACCAACATGAATTTCAGACAAGTGGACAGTCTGCTGGGCCTCGGATCTTCACACTGCAAATTTTCCCATTGTGGGACAATTAAAGGTTTTCTGATTCTGATTCTGGAAGTGTAATTTTACAGCGTGGCGTCGACGCACTTCGTTCATGAGTCAAAACGTCTGTCCGATTTTGCTCCCTCTGCCTTGTTTCTGCTTGACTTTCTCTTCAGACAGCGTGTTTGAGAACCAACACTCGCCCGCCTTGTTGTAAACTTCCTAGCTCCGCCCCATTGGTCTCAGGCTCATTTGTATGAGACAGGACCAAAAAAGTCGAGTATTGTTGCGTACTTAATGTGCCTCAGACCGTCTACTTATAAGATAAGAAAAGAAAACCTTTATCTCACGACGGAGAAATTCTTACACACTCAAAACATGTTTTATTTGAAGCAGATAAATTACAAGTGTTGCTTTTTCTGTATGGGCATATGCAAGTTACAGTCAGAGTGGGAAGCAGTGTCTTTGGAGCTGGAGCACTGGGTGGTGTGTGTTCGTCAGCTGGAGGATGTACTCGTGCTGCAAACGCTACTGTTGGTGCCGCCGAGTATCGGAGCAGCAGGAAGTCCTGCGGCCCTTTGTTCCATAAAAACACTGCTGGAAGGAGGCTCAGGTTCAAGTCCTGATTGTGATTGATTTTATCATTATTTTCTACCTCATTCTTAAGACTGAAATTCAATTGTCGTCTCTCAAGGTGGCATCACTGACAATGTCTCCAAGTGGGTGTTCAGGCACAACCTGGACCCTGAGCAACTAAAAGAAATCCTTAAGGAGAAAGAGGGGGATAAGGATGAAGATAAAAAGATCGAGGAGGGGGCAGGAGAAGATGTAAAAGTGGTAGAAAGTCGAAAGGGTGCAGATGGGACTGCAGGTGAGGATTACATCAAATCTGGGTGATCTGACATGCTGTACCTACCACATACTGTATATGAAATCTTACACGCATGTTCCCGCAGAGGTATTGGCCACTGTTTGCAAGCGCTTTCCACACTCCCTCTCCCCAAACTTGCTCTTCGCTCATTGCTGCTGGGAGTATGTGGTGCAGTGGAACAAAGACCCAGAGGTTAGAATTGCACATTAGGGGTTTTCTTTCAAATGCATCATTGTTGACATCATCTTTTCACGTTGTTCCTTTAGGAGGGTGCACACTTGTGTCGGGCCGTTGAACATCTGAAGCTTGTTTCCAGTCCGCATATCCAACTAGGTAGGCTTTTCTCCTTACAGACGCGCCCTGACTTACGACCATTCGAGTTACCAACAATGGTACATTTTTGCGGGTATGTCGAAAAATATTTGGCCAGAGATGCTGTAAGTTAGAATTTGTATTGCGCGCTTTTTTTCCGGCCGAGCTCGCTTGCGACTGGCTGCGTACTGTGCTTCACGCACACACACGCACGCACACACACGGGAGGTTTCATGGGCTGGATGTTTACACACCAAGCTTGCTTGTGGGCAGGGAGGAAATCCCTCTTCCCAGTTGGTGCTGCAGGAGGACGCGATGCATAACAAAATGTAATTTTATGCAGTAGTGGCTTACGGAAGACCCAAGGATATATATATATATATATATATATATATATATATATATATATATATATATAGAGTGGTCGGTGTGAATTTATTTTATGACAGTTAGAGCGTTTGTGTTTTATACTTCCCCGTTCGGTGTTTGACTTAAACATACATTCCATACAAAATATGGCACTGAAGCAACTTATGAACAAATTCACCTGCCACTTGGAACGTATCTCGTTCGTAAGGTGGGGAGCGTCCGTACAGTCATCCAGTGACTACAATGACATCACCTTGGGCCTGCCGTACGTTCGACTCATGCAGTGAAAGCTGACTAAACGCTCACGCAGTGAGTGTGGGGTGCGCCAACTAGTTCTTAATGTGCGGTCAAATCGGCAGACTCTGTTTTGCAGCCATTCAGAATTTGAATTGTAATTGCCCAATGTAGCGACTCCAATCAAAATTGCACCCAAGATTTTACTCGCTAAAAATACATCACCGTAGTTTTAATCAAGCTAAGCCCATGGAAGTAACTTTATTTGTCTCATTTAGTTATTTCATCTGTGCTTGTGGATGAAATAGAGAAGCCTGTGGTCACTGATGCCAAAACGTGACTGAGCGAGGTACATCGTGACCTGGCGGCATTCAAGTCAATGGGTGTGCGGTAGCTTCTTTTAAAATATCCATTCTTTATTTTCATCCACGTGCCCTCTGAATAATGGCCTGCTTCTTCACTTTTAACGGTTTAATATAAGTCTTACAGTCCAACCTACTGTAGTTCTACATATGGACATTATGTGGAATATAACTTGTTCTTCCCTGTAAGAACGGATAACTTTGTTCGGGTGATGTGTGTAGTTCAAACACCAGATCTGGAGGGGGGGGGGGGGCACTTGACTGTATTTTTGGCAAGATTAGTTGTTCTGGTCCCTTTACATTCGGGAAATTCCATCATCACGAACATTTTAGAGCAATGATAATAAAAAAGGCCATTGCATGCTCTGACAGGGAAGTTGTTGTATTCGTACAGTAACATGCACTGTCGTTGTTAGACTTTGTCACAATAAAGCTTGTGATATGGAACACACGGGGAATTGTATTTTTTTAGGTGCCGCAGAAGTGTTAAGTCTTTGCAAGATGTCGTCCAATCACAGTCACACACTATTTGCACACGGGAGGGGACGAGGGCTGAAAATTGTTGACTTTTTAATCAAACTTAGCCAGCAATGTAGATGAAATTGACAGGGCAATTTTTGTGGGGGAAGGTGCCTCTGTGGGAAATATTGACACTGGAGTCCAGAATATAGATATGGGTACGGCATGATGAGCAAGGAGAAAATGGCAAGTAAACAGCCAAATTTGGACATGTGCTTAGTTGGCGAATTCCTCTGTGAAACGTGCTGGTCTTTTTCCTAGGTATTTGCACGATGATGTGGAGTACGTTTATTGTTAAACGTTTCTCAGCAGCTGCCTTCCTTGTTGAGAAGGTAAGCGGGCCCCCTCACAATAACAAAGAGATATCACCCCTCCCCCCCTCGACCTAAATCTTTCATTTTGTTATTTCCAGGTAGGAAAAGCACCCAAAGATCGCCTTTGTCGACGGGTAAGTGTCTTGGGGGAAAAAATGACACAATGTGAGTCCTTTTTTTTTCAAAAGGTTGAATGTGATGGCTTTTGTTTTGTTTGAAGGATGTCGGAATGGGAGACAAAGCGATGACCTCCTTTTTGGGATGTTGTGTCCAGCTGCTGCAAGTCCTCATGGAGGTGACTGGACTCTTGGTTAAGAATCGGTGCCCGTTGTCTTTTGTCAATTACTTTGTAAGTAAAGAGAGTCCACTCACTCCACGACACGGCATGGAGAGTGGCCGGCTAGCATCAGTCGGCAAAAAGCATGAGTAGGAAAGGAAGCTTGCCAGCTTCATTTGTGCTCTTTTGGCTTTCTTTTTTTTACCTTCATTTACACCTTCATTGGAATCTACCTGTGGTTAATTCAGTTGTTCCAGCATGATTGTCTTGTCCCCAGAGATGACAAACTCTTCTTCAAATTCTTGGAAGTTATTGTTTATTTAACCAAAAGTTCATATTTTTGGATGTAAACCACAATATCAGTCATTATTCTTGACTTCAGATTTGAAAACTATTATTCATTAATTTGTTGTGCGCTCTATATGGAATATGTGGAGGGGATGAAACATTCTAATGGCTTCCCCAAATTCATAAAGGCCCTCGAGAGGAAACCATAACTACAATGTGGCACACCCCTGCTATATATGACAATTTTAATGCTTTAGATTAAGTAAATGTTTCCAATAATACCAAATATTTATTCCGGATTCTAAGTGCGGCTAGCAGAAAGGCTATTACAAGAAAGTGGTTAATACCTGAAACACCTACCATCGAAGAATGGTTTGACATCATCTATGACATACAGTGAGACCTTAACTTACAAACTTTTCGTCTTACAAACGTCAAATTTATGAAAATTAAACCTTATAATAAGCACTATTTTCATAATACACACCCACCACGGCTGGCGGAGTGATCTTCGGCGGAAGCACACGACTGAACAGCACCAACAGTCCTTATGGTCCTTCCATAAGCCATCAACGACCATCAAAAAGGTAAATAAAGCTTTATTTTACAGCACAGTTTATTTCTTTAATTACAGCCCTCATGCAATTCCCTTTGACCTTCGACCTCCAACGCCATTCCATCAAGCCATAAATGAACATCACAAATGTTTATGATACAATGCAGTGTATTTCTTTCATTGGAATACAATAGCACATTTATTATACATAGAATAAGGTATGTTGTGTGTAGTTTTAAGGCTTATTTAGTTGAAAAGTATATTTTATGGAAACCCGGGAACGGATTATTCCCATTTTAATGGTTTCCTCTGGGAATTTTTTTTTTAGATACACACTTTTCGCCTTACACACTCTGTCTAGGAACCAATTAAGTTCGTAAATTGAGGTCTCACTGTATATAAAATGGAGAGGATTACATTTGTTTTGAGATCGCAACAAGACATTTTTTTGAAAAGATGGATGAAGCAGCATCACATCAATACGAACATCATTTGTTCAAAAAGTCTTTGAAGTAACCGATGGCCGGGCGTCCTCTATGAGGACAGAAGCTTCCTGAAGGACCAACATCTCTGTCACACTATGGCTGCTCACGTGGAGGTTGACAATCTTTGAGTTGTAGTGTGCGGAGGAAATAAATGACTATTCCATTTTGTAACATGGGTGAACAAAAATATTATGATGTGAATTGGTTTAGCATAGCATGTTTGCACGTGGGTGCTACAAAATTGATGTTTTATTTATTGTTTTCGAATCATCCTTTTCTTTCTTCGCCCCCGACTTCTTTCCAGGCCGATTCTGCGGTAGCTGAGGTTCCTCCCCCAGAGCTGTCCGTAGAGGAGGTGTGGTGCGGAGCTAAGGGCCCTGCTTCCATTGCTGAACTTGCCCTCGAGCAGAAAGGTGTTCACTACCCCTTGGTGCAGCATCACTGTCTGCTCGCCTCACTGCTACATGCCGCCTTGACTTTCAGCTTGAAAGTCAAACCCCTCAGCCTGTTTGACAGCAAGGTAAAGGAGGCAGGAGTCATCCGTGGACCTTCCATTTACCTTCACAAATGTTGCAAACTTGCTATGCTCTTCATCATTTTTCTTCCATTCTCATGTTTTGAGCATCACAAAATTCCCATATTGAAACAGTGTTGATATTTGTTTTTATAAATTGCCTCGTCCTGGTCACCAAGCTCCTTTATTGGGTTTGTACAACAGTGTTTTGTTGGTGATGACCTAACTCAAATGTGGATTTTTTTTCCAAGTGATGCATTTGGGCAGTTATCTGAAAATTAACTGCTAATTTATCCAGGGTAAGAATGCTTTCTTTCGAGACTTGACCACTATTCAGCTAATGCCAAGTGGAGACGCTGACCCAAGACTGGTTTCATTACGACAAGAGGTAAGACTTTTTCTCTTTTCTCATTCAATTGTTGTATTTTAACAATGTGAAACACTTTATGAACCTTCTCTGTGAAAAGTGCGATGTCAATCCTTTTTTGTTTCTTTGCACGTTTGATTGTTGGCCCAAGGTTACTTATTCAAAGGGCAATTTAGATTGACGTGCATTGCTGAATTTGGATTGGATCAAAATAAAGTCTGGCACACGCCTTGAAAGCATTTCAGAAAAAAAATGTCATCATTGTCAACAATGGCATGTCACATGTTCATCTTCCCGCCGCCCTCAGTTTCTTCTCCGGGTTCTAACCGCCTGGGTGCAATGTATGGACGATCCGTCCATGTCCGCCTCGAATGGTCCCCAGGCTGCGTGGTGGCCCTCCTTGTGTCTGGAACTGGGAGGCCTGCTGCAGGTTACCCCCGACATCCTGCGGCGACACCTGGTGTGCCAGCTCTACAACCAAGGCCTGGACCCGCACGCAGAGGAGGTAGGTCGAATAACGACCTGTGCTCATAAGCACGTAACGCCATATTTGAACTGGACGCACGGTTGTGCCTCTTAGGTGATGTTAGAGGTGGAAGACAAGGATGTGCTGGGCTCTCTGCTGCTGATGATCACAGGACAAAGGCTGAGCTTCTCGCTGCTGCACAGTCAGGACCAGACGCAGCCTGCTATGGAAATACTGGCCCGTCTGCCCCCCACCCTGTGCACGTGGCTCAAAGCTATGGTGAGGACCCTGCCACCCTCTTTTTACAATTGTGCCTTGAAATTCCCTTGGGGCACACAGCAGTATCCTCCCACTTTGGGCATATTTTTCAATGAGACATTTTCAATTTTCATGGTAATTATGGAAAATAACATTTTTGACTGAAATAAATCCCTAAATAGTGTGTGTGCGCGCATGTATGTGTGTTGTGCATTTGTATGTGTGCGTCCACGTCTGTGACTAAATCTACAAATATATCCCATATTTTCAGTACCATAAGGTGCATTGAAAATTCTAACTTTCTCCAAAATGGACTACGAAGCGAATAATGTGGGTAATACAGACCATGATGTCCCTGATCCACTGGTGAAGAGACGCTTTGATCCTCTCTTTCATGTGGAACTGCTTTGTTTAACAAAGATGGTACAGAAAGTGCTTAAGAATGAATGACTCTGTGTCTTTGTGTTGTCATGTTATTTGTTATTTAGGTTTTTTTTGTTCTTTTGACCTCAAGGCGGCGCCGCGAGAGTGGCTGCCTTTCCAGCAGCTCCTGTATTTTGTTTTTCTACTTTCAATCCTTTCATAACTTTGCTGCTGTGAAAAGTAAATATCTCCATTGCGAGACTAATAAAGGCAAATCCAATCCAATGACATTATGCCTTTTAATACATTGCGCCGTATGGTCATGAAAATACGGAATGTAACCTTGCAAGTACCTTTAAAATGGTTTTGAACACAATTGCCCAATTATTGAAATTAAAAGAGGTTCAGGATATAGTGGACGAAGACAGTTTGGCAGAGTACCAAATCCGCCTTTGTCCACTTAAGCTCCTTTTTTAATTAAATAATTGGGCAATTGTGTTCAAGCCTTTTTTAAAAAAATGATTTTGACTTCATCCATGAATGACTCGTCCGCTTTAAAAGTTGCATCTTTGTGTACTGAAGTTTACTCAATATACCGCATGATACTCTGTGGGCTTCCAGGACCCCAGTGAGCTGCGGTGCCCCCTGGTGCCCCTCTGTCAGACCAGCAGGCTGGTGGGCCATGTGATCGAGATGCTTCCGGAGAACCACGCCCAGTACAGCCTGGCACTGCACATAGTGGAGGCCGTGGATGCCCTTACAACGGAAGATTGACTCTCCAGGTGTGGACAGTTAATTTTTAAGAGTACATAATACATGTGACATCACATCATGAGCTCCTCAAATAAATAGTCAACAAAGGCCACATTTCCCTTTTCTTTACGTGGAGTTTATTTCATGATTCATGTTTCCATTTCTTTTTAACATACCATATTTTTGTATGTAGCAATGTATGATATTTCTGAATATTTGAGTTGATGATCCTCAGCTTCATTGATGTCTTATGTCTGAAGAGAAAAATCTTGTTTAGTGATGTGTGTGTGAATAAACTAATGCGATAACGGATGGGAGTGCACCTCAGTACTCGCAGTGCCTGTAATCCTTTCATTCACTCATTCTGGGCCCAGTGGACCGAATAGACATAATAAACAGGTAACCCTAATGTATTGAACTTGTCTTTTTATTCCCCTGGAAAGAAGATTTTCTCTGTAATCGGTAAAAAAAAAAAAAAAAAAAAAACTAGGTTTCCAAGTACACATACATGGTCTGGTCTTTCTCACCAGTTTCAAACAGCAAACACACTGAGATAACTGGATTTCTTTGAATGTATATCGCCCATATAAGTGCCATTTACAAACGTACTCCTGCCATGATCACATAGTGAGTGACATGATTGTAGTGAATTCATCCTCTTCTCTACACAAAACTAAAACAGCCCTTTGACTGATGTCTGACGGATTCCTCTTCAGTCAGTGCATTCCATATGAAATACAGTAAACCACCTCAATATTATAAATACAAAGTTTTTGGGAAAGCTCCTCTGGGGTGACAGATTCCTCGGCGGGAGGGTGAAAGCAGGACATTTTTTGAGCCGATGGGCTGCTTTTGGCCCATTACTGCGCTTTGGCGAGAACAGTCTGACAGCGCGGGCACAGGCAGTCTGGAGACTCAGCAGTGTAGCGTCGGCATCGTGGGCATCGATCAGCGGAGGTGGGCACTGCCGCTATATTATAGATGCTCTCCTCTCGAATAACACCGCCTCAAAACGTACATTTACAGTCAGTACCAGGAAACTTTGTTTTCTAACTAATGTCTTACCTTCTAAGTTGATGAGGAATGTTCCGTGGCTCACAAGAGTGTCAGATGGAAGGTCACGAGGCAGCGCGCCCCTCAGGTTGACTCGGGCTGCCATCATGAGCTCAACGAGCTGGGAGGAAGTCGAGGTGGGATCCACTTGGAGAGACTAGAATGTGAAGCCCAGAGTGACTTTGGGTGGATAAAATAAGACCCTCCACAAAATTGACAGATTGATGACAAACACAATGTAACTTGTCTTTTTTCAGAATCAGAATCAGAATCATCTTTATTGCCAAGTATGTAGGACACACAAGGAATTTGTTTCCGGTAGAACACGCTGCACTAGTATCGTTGTCAAAAAAAATGCTAAGTGGCACTATACAGTTCCATTTTGGCTACTGTTGAAAGAGTTAATGGCTTGGGGGAAGAAGCTGTTTAAATGTCTGCTGGATTTGGTGCGCATGGATCGGTAGCGCCTGCCTGAGGGGAGTAGCTGGAAAAGGTGGTGGGCAGGGTGCGGAGGGTCCAGTAGGATTTTCCGCGCCCTAGTTTGGATTCTTGCAGTGTGCAAGTCCTCGAGAGTGGGTAGGGCGGTGCCAATGATTTTTTCCGCCGTCCTAACTGTCCGTTGAAGTCGGATTTTGTCCATTTTTGTGGCGGCCCCGAACCAAACGGTGATGGAAGCCCTAATCCCTTGCAATCTTTAACATGTTGCAGCCATAACAATTCTGACTTAATGATTACTTGCTATAAAATAACGGCGAATCTATTTGAATATCATTACATATCTTGTCTATGTAGTCTATTCAATTAAATGTAAATTGAACATGATTTGCAATCCCTGATATCCTTGTCTTAGTTTATGTTTTGCATGATATGCCAGCTTCATTGGAAGGGGTTTGTCAAAAATAATCCTGAAAACTAACAAGACGAATCAAACATACATGTACATTAATGAATGGATGAATGAAGGAAAAAAAAAGAATGAATTAATACACACATAAATGCTGTACATACATAAACACACTCAAACATGCATATACTGTACACACACATAAACACATACACACATGTATGGGTGTATGGATGTATGTATGTACATAATGTTTTTGTGTACGTATGTGTTTATGTTTGTACTGTATGTGTATGCGTGCATGCAAATTTCCCCATTGCGGGACGAATAAAGGTATTCTTATTCTGATTCTGATATAAATACATACAGTACGTACATAAACACATACACATCCACACATACATCGACATAAACACAAATACACATTCATATATACATAAACACATACATAAATAAACACACACGTTCATATATCCATATATGAATGCATACATACACGCATACCTACAGACGTGGAGACATGCATGATACATACATGCATGTATACATACATACATACATGCATGGATACATACGTACGTACATACATACATATATGCATGGATGCATCCATACACACACACACACACACACACAGGCCTTTATTCGTCTCACAGTGGAAAAAAATACATTTCACAGCAGCAAAGTAATGAAAGGAATGAAAAAAGAAAAACAAAAAAAGGAGCTGCTGGAAAGGCAGCCACTCTCGCGACGCCGTCTTGAAATCAAAAGAACAAAAAAACACCAAATAACAAATAACATGACAAAACAAAGACACAGATAGTCATTTATTCTGAAGCACTTTCTGCACCCTCTTACATTATACATACATGCCTGCATGCATGTGTGCATGCCTGCATACATGCAGGCATGAAGAATGTGTGTTGCATACATGCATACATAAATACATACATACATACATACATACATACATTGAACTGTTTCAACAGTAGCCAAAATGGAACTGTATAGTGCCACTTAGCAGTTTTTTTGACGACGATACTAGTGCAGCGTGTTCTACCGGAAACAAATTCCTTGTATGTTCTACATACTTGGCAATAGAGATGATTCTGATTTGATCTAATAAATAAATAAATAAATAAATAAATACATACATACATACATACATACATACATACACAGTATACATGCATACATACATCAGTCCTGCCTGGAATCAAAAATCAAATGTTTGCTCTATTCCGATTTCGAAAACTTTGTTCGGTTTGGAAATTTCAGTTCTGTTGGCAATTTGCATAATCAGCAGCCAATCAGAAGCCAGCAACAAATAACTTTGTGTTCCGTCATAGCCTCAGAAGAATGATTCAAAAGAAGCTAACAAAACGTAAACGTAAATGTACAGCATCGTGGAAAGATGAGTTCACGTGGCTTGTAGCCGACGATGCAACGCAAACATTGCATTGCGCAAAATGCCGAAGAGTGTATGGACAACCGACAACTGGAGCAAAATCATCAGCAAGGGATATTTACTATAAATTAAGCAAGGGAGCATTGTGGTAGGTACATCCTTAATTAAAAAAAAAAACCTTAATACTTTCCAACAGTGGTTTTGTTTTGCGCTTAGTCGTCTTATTGTGTTTCAAATTGTGAAAAAATGGGCCAGGCAACTTTTCAGAGTTGTCTGCCCTGGTGTCCGGTAACTTTTTGGCATGAGTTTCAGACACTGCATACATGCATACATACTTACTGTACATACACACATGCATCCACACAAATACATAAATGCATTCACACATAAACGCATAAATACATACGTGTATACACACACAGGCAAATGCACACACACACCTACATAGTTGTATATCTTTCACGATATCACGGCTTACCTCCATAAGCTCAAACAAAAGGCCGGGTTCAATGGCAATGGTGAGGTCATACTGGGCCGCATTTTTGCCTGGAATGGAAGACAAAAAGGAGTCCCTGATGGCGCACGCACCCTCCACCGCCTCCTCCAGTCCCGGTCGCCTCCACACAGAGCTGCATTTGATCCAGCCGCTTCGAAATAGCGTCTCCTCTTCTGCAGAAGCCCCCACAAAAAAAAATCTTTAGGCATGTGAACAACTCGGCCGAGCCAAATGGTTGTCAGCGTGTTTAACTCACCGCCATGTCCCGGTGTATGAGCGTACACGTCTTCAGCCAGGTGAGGCAGGACGGGGGCAATGGATCTTGTCACCCCATCCAGAATCTCCTCCAAGACCGTCTGACACGATCTGCGACCCAGTGAGTCCTCGGGATCGCAGTACAACCTGGTCGGAAGTGGGAAGACAACAAGTCTGCTTCCCTTCGGCGTAGTCGCCGGCGTAACGTAAGACAGGTAACATCAAAGACGTTACCTGTCTTTGATGATGCTGAAATAAAAGCTGGAGAGGTCTCTGGTCATGAAGGCTTGGAGGAGGCGTATGACTCGTCCGGCATCAAACTCGCTGTAAGCGTCTGTCACCTTGAAAGGGATGCAGTACAATTAAAATGGGAAGTTGATGAGGACGCAGACCTCCGCCAAGGTGGCCCACCTTCTATTAGTGTGCTGTAAGAAATGTGTCAAATTCAACCGTTTCAGATTTCAAAACAAGCTCTGCTTTGTGAGGAAATTAAGGAAGAGATCAGCACACACACAACAAGAACTTTTTCTTCAGAAAAGGTGCGTTTTCAAGAACCGTAGCAATGTTCAACTACTGTGGCAAAAAGATGATAGAAGAGGGTTAAAGCTTTCTTTAGGAAATACAGTCCCTACTGCGTTGAAGTCAGACCTAAAACATGCTGAAATGTTTCTGCCATCATATTTGCAATGTTCCAATGTGAGGGAAGCAACCCAGCCAGCTTCCGAGCTTCCGGGAACACGATTGAAGCATGGTGAGAGCATTCACTTCTTGCCAGCTATTTAGTTAAAACACCAACACCGACCTGATTGGCTGCCAATGCAACATCCCTTTTCTCGATCTGAAGCAACCCCCCGTGTCGTTGCACGTGAACACAAGCAATCAACGTGTTGCTATCGTGTATTTCATGTCGGGACTAATGGCGCTAAATCGATCCGAAATTAACATATGGGAATAATTAGAAAATGGGTGCCCGAATCTGGTCTTCGGGACCTCCTATTCTGACTCTTCATGTCTCTTTGTCTCCTTCCTCCACGACACTTGTTTCAAATGACGGGCTTATCAATAAGCTTTGTCTGATCAAAGTCTTGATGACGTGTTACCTTCATGCTGTACTCGCGCAAAAGGTGCAACATGTACTGGTCGATGTACATCATATCTTTGGCCTCCACGGCCTGAGTCCTTGGGTCAAAGCCGTGCATGTTGCCGAGCAGGAACCGCAATGTGTTTCGGAGCTGTTGGAGATGAAAAAAGAAGACGAAGGCAATCAGATGATTGGCAAAGATCATCAGTGCAAAAGCGCGCAAAACTAACGGCACCGCTAACCTTGTTGATGTTTTCTCGGGCCGAGTTGAGGGCCGAAGGTCCGATCTGAACCTCGGAAAATATGTTTGACTCGGCCACCCACCATCGTAGCACGTCTGCCCCATAAGCTGGAATGCTGCCGTCCTGGAATGTGGGAAAAACGACACAGTGCGGAAACTGCAACTTAAAAGGTGCGTATCCTGCCAAAGTAACTTTTGGAACTTGAATCCATGTTCTGTACTAATTCCTCACCAAAAACAGCCCCAATTTGGTGCTTTCTTCCACGCATGCATCTCTGAATTATTCTGCTCATTCCTGCTCTCCAATTGATTGAGCAGCAGATTCATGAGAATGACACGGTGCTCATTCTTATACGCACAGAGAGGAGCCATCTTACTGATGAAACACACTCCCATTTTCTCGAGCAGCTAGGGGAACGCCTGATATGCGTGTCTGTGAAAGACATCCGTTCATTCATCTGTAGATTTAACAACCTAAAATACTGTCACTGCTGAAACATTTTGGCTCGCAAGAAAAGACAGTCTAATCATATCCTGTAGTGGCTGTAAAATGTACTTACACTAAGTGAAATTATGAAAAGTCCACAAATTGTCATACAAATTCCACATGCTCAAACAGTAACTTTGCAAGAAGCACCAATCATTAAATGAATTGATACTATGCCAATGACAACGATGGCCTTTAAATGTTCATAAAAGGTCCACCAAATGGCCTTCTGATGCTACCAGGCTAATCTTACTTTTTACATTATCCAGTGATACGTCATCTTACGAACTTAATTGGGTCCCAGAAAGTGTGTATAAGAAACCATTAAAAATGAGAATAATCCGCTACCAGGTCCCCATAAAACATAATTTTCTACCAAATAAGCCTTAAAACTACACAAAATAGACCTTATTTTATGTATAATAAATGTGCTATTGTATTGAAATTGAAGAAGTAAACTGTATTGTATAATAAAGTCGTTTTATTTACCTTTGTGATGGTCAATAGTTGCCTCTTGATGATATCCGAGTGAAGTTGCCGTGCTTTCTCGGCGATAATACCCTCACTCACACTGTGCCCCGCTAGCTGCTTTTCATTAATCCAAATCAACAGAAGTTTTTCAACCTCTTCGATTGCCCGAGACCGTTGCTTAGACAACACAGAAACACCCTCAGCCACACGTAGTAATGGTCGACTTAGCATACTGGTAGTGGCACGCTAAGTCACACAAACGCACACCTCGTTCGTGTTTTCCGATGATCTTCTTCTTCTGCTCGACCGTAATTTCCTTTTGTGTCCTTTTTGCCTTAGCACTAGCCTGTGGTTGGGTCTTTTTTGGTCCCACAATAGCAAAAGTATCGTCAATAACAAACCACGTCTGCACTCAAAGAAAAGTGGTGATGAAAACTAGTCCACCAGCCACCATGGCGCTGTTCGACCGGCTGGTTTGGTGTTCATCCGCCGAAAGCTAGTCCGCCAGCCACCTGTGTGGTTTGGTTCGTCCGCCGAGAATTAGTTCGTATGCCAAGATTATATTCTCGCGAACTTAATGTTTGTAAGGCGAAAAGTTTGTGAGCTAAAGCGTTTGTAAGATGAGGTTTACGATGTATGTCGACTTTTTTCTATTTGCAATAATCTGTAAAATGATGAGGTGACCCGGTCGTCAAGTGGTTAGCACGCTGACTTCACAGTGCAGAGATCGTGAGTTCACGACTCGGCCTCCCTGGGTGGAGTTTGCATGTTCTCCCCGGGCTCATGTGGCTTTTCTCCGGGTCCTCCGGTTTCCTCTCACATTCCAAAAACATGCATAGCAGGCAGATTTGAACACTCCAAATTGTCCTTCGGTGCGAGTATGAGAGTGACTGGTTGTTTGTCTCTGTGTGCCCAGCAATTGGCTGGCAACCAATTGAGGGTGTACCCCGCCTAGTGCCCGAAGATGGCTGGCATGGGCTCCAGAACCCCCCGCGACTCTAATGATTATAAAGCGGTCTGTAAAAGGGATGGATGGATGTAAAATGATGCAAATTTCATCGACCCTTGTACGATACAGTGGGTATTTTTTTTTCTAAATTATTGATCACAAAAAATGACATTGAAGCAGAACTTTCCTCAAAACCAAAGACTCCTCCACTTACACGTACATACACAAAAACGTTGGCTCACACTTGACTATGTCACAATTGGGTGATGTTAGCAAAGTTGCAAAAATGCATGATGGAGATTTCTCAAGATTATTATTTGCCATCAATGCTGATTGTGTGTCAAAAGACAGGACTCACAGTTGCATGCAAGGATGAAACCGCCTTTAAAAAAAAAAAAAAAAGAGGTTGAGATTAGATTTTTGTTTTCACCTTTGCACCATTGATGACTGCATCCGGATCCACGACATTCCCGAGAGACTTGGACATTTTTTCTCCCTTCTCATTGACCGCAAACCCATGGACCACCAGTGATCTGTTCAAATCATTCAAGGATTTAATCATTCTGAACAAAGAGATATCATTTGTATGCAACTGTGAAAACTGTGTCGGTCGGTGCGGCTCGATGGTCGCCTGGTAATTGTGTCTGCGCAAAGCTGTAGTGTTCGATTCCAGCTACGGCCGTCCTGTGTGGAGTTTGCACGTTCTCCACGTGCCTGTGTGGGTTTTCTCCAGGCACTCTGGTTTCTTCCCACATTCCTGGCAGGTTAATGAAACACTCTAAATTGTCCCGAGGCGCGAGTCTGAGCATATTTGTCTTATTTGTCTTTGTGTGCCCTGCGGTTGGCAGGCAACCAGTTGCACTGCCCAAAGAAAATCGGGATAGGCTCCAGCATCCCTAACAAACTTTGTGAGGATTAAGCAGATTAGAAAATGGATGTTTAGTTAATCACGGGACGCATTTGGAGGCCATTCACATTTACATTGATACCGTCTCATTGTGTAGCAGTGATAAATGCCTTTTGTGGTTATTTTTTTCTTCAGATATTTGGCCAAGAAATATTCACATTCTGGTTGCTTTGTGCAGTTGATAAACGTCCGCATTCTCTGCCTACCTGCGTGTAAAAATGTTTCCATGTTGGCAAAAACTCACTTGTAAGGTGCCTTGTTCCTGACAGCGACGCTGGTGAGCAGTGATGACTGAAACCAGCCTCCGATCTGGTCCTTCCCTTCCACGTACGCGTCCGCCCTGCAGTCTGTCTCTTTGGGGGAAAGGAAAAGAGGCCTACTGTTTGTTCCAGTCAGAAAACATTGGGGGCAAAGTTACTTTCTGTTAGTTCTTGTCTACAGAGCACTGAACATGGAAATATCAGAAAGAGGGCAACAGCCATTAGCAGACGCTTACGAAAAAGCTGTTAACGTGGCAGATCAAAGGCAATTGGAAAAAATGCCACCCCGGATGAGCAGTCTGCCTCCTCCCTAAACAGTCCAAAAATTGGTGGTAAAGACGCAAAGCTGTTTGCCAATGCTGGACAAAGCAGGAGACGTCCTGCATGCAAAAGATGCAGAGCAACAGGAGGCCATGAACCAAGAGGGGTATCAGTCATCTGCAACTAAGGCCCAAGTGAGGAAGAACGAGCATTTGGAGGCACGAGATGAGTAAGAGCTTGGCAAAAGGAAAAGAGCCTCGTCCGTGTGTGGCCCATGAAGGAAATTGCTCCAACAACCTGTGACCAGTGGTTTACGGAGTGGCATTGGGAGCCAGCTGAGATGAGACTCAAGCTCCTCAGAGTCTCCCTGCAGCTCCTCTGTAAATGACAACAATCCAACATTGGAAAACATTCACCAAACCTTTATGGAGAACCTTCTGGAAAATTGACTTTGGAAACGTTTTTATAAATGTTTGTGTCTGTCTCTGGAGTGCCTAACCACCATGGACCAATAAAGAGTGAAATTAAATTGAAAGTCTGAAGTTACCTGCTCATTTCTACGATTTGGCTAATTCACAATACACTGACACCTCGGCTTACGAAAGCTTTAGCTCACGAACTTTTCGCCTTACGAACATTAAATTCGCGAGAATAGAATCTTGGCATACAAACTAGTTTTCGGGAAACACACGGAGCGCCACAATGGCTGGAAGACTACTTTTCGGCGGAAGAACACCAAACCTCACGGCTGAATAGCACCAACGTGGCTGCCAGACTACTTTTCCACCCCCCCTTTTTCTCTGAGTGCGTACGTGGCATACACGGTTTGTTTCTCAAGGATACATTTGCTATTATGGGACCGACAAAGACCCTACCACAGGCTAGTGTTCAGCCGAAGAGGACACAAAACAAAATTATGGTCGAGCAGAAGAAGATCATCGAGAAACACGAACGATATCATCAAGAGGTGATTATAACAAGTTGAAAATGCCCCTTCATCCGGTCTGAGGACACCACAGCTAACAACAACAAATAAACATATACCATTACAACAGGCCGTTTTGATTTTTTAGGCAGAACCTCGGATGCTGTATTGTATATTATTCCCATGTTGGGAGTGTACCAAATGAACCGCCCAGTAAGAAAATGTGAACTGATGGTACCACTGAAAGAATCATGGTGCCTTAGTTTCACATTAACACATTTCCAAAATATTGACTATCTGTTCAGTGTTTAAATATCTATGTACTGCAACAGAACTGACTGATAAGTCGATTGTGACTCTGGCAAACGATCTGATTTGTTACAGCGGGGCGTTTTGCATCTTAAAAGCAAGCCGCAGATAGAATTAGTTTTACCTTCTAGGACAGCTGCCCATGACGCTCCGCTGTCAAACCAGATGTCAAGCACATCTTCTCCACGGACATAATCAGTTGCTGGTCCTGTTTTACTCTGATCGAGACATACAGTAAAAGAGGAAAGCAGTGAACAACACATACTCACTAGCCAATCATAACAGAGTTATTCAAAGAGTAGGGAACTGCTCTGTACTGACACAAATAGTGTTCCTCTCATCATGATTACATACAAATTATGCTGTATTACAGTAGCCACCCAAATAAATAAATACATAAATAAACTAATAAATGAATAAATACAAAAGCTTGGGGTTAGATTTTTAATTGTCATTTCCAACTGCACATTAACAGCCCCTTTAAAAGCCATTTCTGGCTAGTTTTCAAGCACTACTGGACATGTTATTGCATAAATACAATGCTACTGATTAACGTTGGATGGTGCAACTTACAACATAATTACCGGAATAAAAATTATATTGTAAATAAATAAGTGACATGGTCCTAACACAGCACTTATTGTCCGGTGCCAGAAATAAATAAATAAATACAAAAACAAGCAAACAAGAGATAGATTTAGAGCGGCCCGTTAGTCGCGTGGTTAGCACAGTGCAGAGGTCGCGAGTTTGAGTCCCGCTCCTGCCTCCTTGTGTGGAGTTTGCATGTTCTTCCCGGGCCTGCGTGGGTTTTCTCCGGGACCTGCGGTTTCCTCACACATTCCAAAAACATGCATGGCAGGCTAATTGAACACTTAAAATTGTCCCTCGGTGTAAGTGCGAGAGCGAATGGCTGTTTGTCTTTGTGTGACTTGCAATTGGCTGCCTACTGCCCAGGGATGGCTGGGATAGTCTCCAACACCCCTTCGCAACTCATGTGAGGATAAAGCGGTTCATAAAATGGATGGATTGATAATATTGTTATGCAATGTGATTTTTTTTAAACAATTGACAAAAAAAATGAGTCCGAGTCCAAAATGAGCAAATCATTTGATGTCTAGCTGTGTTATAACGTGGTGATCTGCTGATATTAAAGATAACCACAACTCCCTGAATTTGTCTTGCGCCCAAAAAAAAAAACACTGGGTGAAAATCATATTTTAATAATGGTGGAATGAAACATGGGGTAGATTGGTTTTGAATTAACCATAAATCACTCATTAGGGGAGGTATGGGGGTGCTAACCTCGACTCACTTTACCTCAGTGACGTGCGGTGAGGTTCATGGCTGGTGAGGCACTGACGTCATCAATGACGTCATCGCTCGTCTCTACTTAGTATTTGAACGGTAAATTCAGTGATTTTGAAAAAAATCCTAAAACGGTGAAGTTAAATGGACAAGAACTTCAAAGTACAAATCACTAAATACATCTAACTGTTTAATTTATTTTTTCATTTGATATTTCCATGACAGCTTGCCATGATGACAGGTGAGGCAGCCACTGACTGCACGTCACTGCTTTACTTCCAAACTGCATTACAAAGTGTCAAACTCAATCCAGACGACACTATACAATAGGAGTGAATGATGAAGCTCTTGCATTTGATGTTGTTTAAACTTGTGCGTGTCTTTCTGGTAATAAAGTGTATTCTGAGTGCACACATTTTGACACACCCACCTTCTTGAGGATATCTGCTGGCAGTAGTGTTTCGATTGGAAGCTCCCACCAGCAGTCGCTGCCCTTTTCCTTGAAGAGAGTCGCTATATGGGACACTGTGTGTCTGCACAGAAAGGAATGGATGGCACCGCAAAACGTTCAACCAATTTACAAACGTTTTGTGTTTCATGATGATGACGTTTGGTTTAGGACAAATCGTTACTTGTTCATGAGCGCCTCGCCAGATTCTTTGTGGTAGAAAACTGGGATGGGGACCCCCCAGCTGCGCTGCCGTGAGATGCACCAATAGGTGCGTCTGTCTAGCATGGTTAGAAGGCTGCTCCGTGCTGACTCTGGTAAAATACGAACCTTTTGCAGCGCATCCTAGACACTCGCACGCACACACAAGCAGCTCTTTTAATTTCAACACAAGCCAGAAGTTCTGTTTATGTACATAAAAACAACACAGGTGGAGACATTTTTTGTCAAAGTTTTGACCTTTGCCTTGTCCTTGAGTGAGCCGGTGTTAATGAACCACTGTTTGCTGGGTCGGATAACAACAGGTTGCTTGGTCCTCCAGTCATATGGGTAACTATGAACGCAATCCTCTTCTTTGACCAAAGCCCCACATTCTTTCAGCATGCAGATCACTAACAAACACATGTACACAGCGCAAGAGGAAAGGCAAATGAGCCCAATCCCAACAACAAAGGAAATGCATCCATTTTGAAAACTTTTTCTCAATACCTTTTTCATTGCCCTCTTTAAAGACAGACAGATGCTGGAGCTCCCGGCCTGCCAGTTCTGTGAACTTGCCATCTTCGTCCACCAGACACTCCTTCAAGAGCAATCACAATAGTTGGACATACGTCAAGCGCTTTGGCTTTTCTCGCTCAAGTTTCTTATTCGGCCCCAAAGTAGACCATACCACAGGGAGTTTGAACTGAGAAGCCACGCCGTAATCCTCCATGCCGTGAGCTGGTGCTGTGTGGACCAATCCTGTTCCTTTCGCCATTGTCACATGATTGGCGGGCAAGAGTGGAACTTCCTTGTTTGGAAGAGTGGGATGCTTGCAGATACCACCCTCTAGTTCCAATCCTATTGTTAAGATACCAAATATTCAGGTGTGTGTGGGAGGGGGTGGTTCCATGTGTGTGCGTGTACCAGTGAAGGTGGCGACACTCTCCAGCTCTGTTCCCAACACTGCTGCCATACTGACAGAGCGCTCTGTGGCCATTAAGAGCAGTTGAGGGTTGTCTTTCCTCCTCACCACAGAGTACCTGTAAATACATTACACCATCAAACGCAATACATTTGGTGGTTTGTAACACTACACATATTCACATTTGATCGCCCAGTTATTTAAAACGCATTCAGTGAAATTCATTTTATTATCATGTTGTTTTTGTCATAAAAAAGAAGTACAGTATTTCCATTCGAGTGTGGCTTCACTCCACCTCATTATATTTGGTGTTTGTTGCTGGTAGCTACAATGTGGTCAGATAAACAAAGACACAAAGTGTGCTCCATGACTTCGTTTACAAAATTGCCCTCCAACAGGCCAGCAGCACTCTAGTGGAAGAGATGCAAGATATTTAAGACAAGAGGCAGGAAAGGTCCCGAAAGCCACTCAGTTGGAGTAATGACTTCTAAAAGATCTGTTGCCACAGAGCAGAAAGGATGTCAAAGTGTGAGAATTACTGCACATTGTGTTTGCTTGTGTTGCTGCTATGTGTGTGTTAAAGTCAGTTTTTGGAAGTTTTATCATTATTGTAACAACTAAGCTTATTTTTGTTAGCTCACTTAGGACATTTCCCATTATCCGTTACCACCAAAGCTAGCAGACTTCCTTCAGACACAATTATATATTTTGGTTGGACATTTGGGTGTTCAAATGGAGAATATTTAATTCTATTTTGGATTTTGTCCAGTAAATTGCAGAAAAACTACTGGCTAAATGAACCCCACAGAATATGCAGCAGGCACTTTCTAGACACAATTATATATTTCAGTTGGATGATTTGGGTGTAACAAATGGAGAATATTTATTTCTATTTTGTCTATCGTGTGCATTTTTGTGTGCTTGAACCGGGAATGGAAAATAAAACAATTGAGGGAAGCACACATAGCATCTCCAAGGGAGTCTTCTTTTCTTGTTCTCAAAGAGATGTTATAAATAATCAGGTGCAGGAGAATTATTGTTTATTTAATTATGTGTTTAAAGAGAATTAGAGGTGTAACATTCACTTATAAAAAAAACAATTTAGTCTACTTATTTATTCGATTCACACTTACTATAGGGTGGTGGGGTCAGTCCTCCCCATGATAAACAGCAAAAATAAGCAACTGCCCTTTTATTTGATAAAACATGACATATTTTTAAACCTCAATTTTTCAAGAAGCCAAGGCAATAGTTGTATTAACATGTTAACATCTATTGAAACGGGTTTGGCATTTGGGATTACAGTGCTGATTGGCAACATTTGCACATGCAGGAAGTCTCGCGCTGATGCTTACTGGGCATTTGGCATGTAGCAGACCGCCTGGTTAGCGGGGATTGTCCAAGGCTGCGTGGTCCAGACCAATACAGAAATATTGCCCTGGACTGGAGAGGAACAAATGTCAAGACAGAAATTCTGACATATTTGAAGGGATCTTCCACCCAATACAAAATAAGCTGTTTTCTGAGTGACCAAAATGCAAATGTGTTCATTACCTGCTTTAGATGCTAACTTGGGTGGCACGGTGACCAGAGGGAATGTGGCGTAGATGGCTTTGCTCAGATGCTCAGGGTTGTATTCCAATTCTGCCTCGGCTAAGGCAGTTCTAATAAGACAGGAATATATTGTAACATGAAATGTAGGCTGCGCTTTAAAAAAAATAGTTCAAATGCTGAGACATGCTGTTCAGGAGGGTCAATGCCATAGAAAAGAAATGGCTAATGGGGACAAACTTAAGCAGAAAATTTTGGATTCCAATTAGCCTGTAATGCATGTTTTTGGAATGTGAGAGGAAACCAAGGTACCCTGAGAAAACCCACGCAGGCCCAGGGAGAACATGCAAACTCCACACAAGAAGGCCGGATCTGGTCTTGAACTCACAACCTCCGCACTGTGATGTCGATGTGCTAACCACTTGACTACTGGGCTCCGTGCAAGGTAAATATGACATTTAAAATATGCTTAAGTATTACCATAAACTACAAAGTATATACAGCACAATTCTTTCTTGTAATCATCACATTGCACTATATCTTCTCTTTGCATTTCCCTTCAGGGGCCGCCCCAGCAAATCAGTTGCCTCCATCTGAACCTGTTTTGTGCATCCTCCTCTCACAGAAGCTACCTTCATGTCCTCTTTCCCAACATCCATAAATTTCCTCTTTGGTCTTCCTGTCGGTCTCCTGCCTGGCAGTTCAAGACTAGCATCCTTCTCCGAATATATTCACTCTCTCTCCTCTGAATTGCACTATATGCGGTAGGCTAATGCCAGTTAGCCAGCCAACATTGATATGTACCTGAAAACGTCGATTTTTCTTGTGAAAGCTCAAGTACGTAAAATAATGCTGCATTTTGGATTGATTGCAACCCTGGGATTTGGTTCAGTAAATTGCAGAAAAACTACTGGCTGAATGAACCTCACAAAATATGCAGCAGGCAGTTCAGTCGGGTTCAAGCTCATTGCTTTGATCTTCCAAGACACAAATTACATCATTGCTTTTTTGTTCTTCCTTTGATAACCACATTTCCAAGATTTCATGTTGTAAATTATGCGAAAAATGGCTTTATACCTTGATGAGGGAGACCAAAAAACAGGCTTGTAATCTTGATAGATGAGCCCCTAAGAGACAACACAGTGAAATTAATACACTTGAATTAAGAGTACCTCGTCAAAAACAGTACTCAGCACAGAAAATCTGTTGTTCCTCCCCAATCAAATAATAGCAAGCAAATTAGCGTTTAAAATATTTGACACCAGCAAGACAATTAGAGCAGATGAAGCCACGATGGATCAGAATTTTCACAATTAATGTATTATCAATCATGCTTGTGTTCTTTATGGTTCCTTGGGGGCACTATACTATTTGGCTATGTTATAATTAATAACTATGACATTTAAAAACCGTACAAAGAAAATGAAAAATATTTATAATTTTGTGGAAGAGAACATAAAATGTAAAAAAAATAAATACAAGAAGAAAAGAAAAAGAAGCTTGCTACAAAAGTGTACACACCCCCACGCCCCAAATAGTAACAATTCTTTTATAAAGGCAGTGGCGGGCCGTGAATTTCATTGCTAGGCCTTCAGTACTGCTATTTCTGATCAATAGACTGGAAAAAAAGTGTGGTGTGATTGACTACAAGTCCACTAGTGCAGTGGTCCCCAACCTTTTTTGCACCAAGGACCGGTTTAATGTTAGACAATATTTTCACGGACCGGCGGATAAATACAACAAAATAAAATGATACAACAGGAATGGAAACGTTGTTTTTCTTTCTTTGAAATATAATAATAAACTTGAATCCATTGTGTCAAGAGTAAGTCATAGACGGATGTAATCTGGTAATTTTTCATTTTTCAAAATAAAACAGTTCGGACTCAGATAATAAATAAAAGGGAAATTATGTAAATTATGTATTCTTTCTGCGCGGCCTGCTACCAAATGACCCACAGACCGGTACCGGTCCGCAGCCTGGGAATTGGGGACCTCTGCACTAGAGGGTACCATTGACAACCGCCTTCAAGAACGCGACTCGAAATCTGATTCATTAAAGCAACAGTTCGATCGACATATTTGATGCGACAGGGCCCGCAAAACTGATTTTGAAGGCGTCCAGGTAGATTTGTGACCGTGGTAACAAATGATGGCTGAAATATGATTGGTTAAATGTTTAAATATGAAAACACACATCTGGAAGGAGCGCAAAGGGGAAAAGTAATGAAAGGAAGCTGAAATAATATTTTGAATTATTTAATAAGAATTCATGGAGAACATATAATTAACATCAATCCAGGATTCAGATATTTTTAGGCCAGCAGAAAAGGCTTTGCAGGCGTTGATGGTCCGCCACTGCCTAAAGGACCTTTGCATTAAAACATTTTTCCAAAAAATACATGAAAAAAAATTCTGTTCATACTTTCAGAATGACCCACCTTGCTGTGCATCTCCTGGAACACTTTCAGCTGAGCGGCCTCGTAGGCACCATCATAGGTGTAGTAGCACTGCGCCCAGTCAGCCATCACCCCCCAGCGTCGGAAAGCAGCCTTCTGACGCTCTATGGCTCCCTTTGCAAACTTTCGAGCTACAAACAAACCCATATAATGAAGAAAATCCAACACACATGACATTTACCGGGCTACCTGCATTTCTTTCCTACCCTTCTGCCTGATCTGCAGTGGACTGAGATCCGCAGCACCCAGCTCGCCCAGAGCTTTCATCTCAATGGGGAGACCATGGCAGTCCCAGCCTGGGATGTAGTGCACCTGTCGGCCTCTCAGCATCTCAAAACGGTTATGGATGTCTTTCAGGATCTGAAAAAAAAATTAATAAATAGTTCGAATTGATGTAATGCCACAGTTCTTTATCATCCATATCAATTAACAAAAATAATGAATTAGACATCTTATTTTTAGCTAAGCTTTTTTAAAATTCAAACGTGGAATATTCATTTACAATATACACCCGATGATTTCAAACAAACTTGATTTGAAACAATTTCTCCATTCATTTACTATGGATGGGTAATGAGATATGTAAATAACCCGGGAATTAGTTTTTCTTACAAACTGCAGTATCAGTTGACTCCATATAATGTGTAGTAGTTTCATAGTGAGGTGTTCCAAATACTGTACAGTACTTATTTTTCTGTAAAATGTTGTTTTTATTTATTGTACAATAATGACTCTGTATCTACTACAACACAGGTTAACTTATATTAGTTATATATAAAAGTAGCTTAAATTATAATACTGTATTGGTTTTGATAAATTACCGGATAAAACAAGAATAAAGAAAAGAGTACCACAAAGCAGTACTGGCTCAATTCGCAGTTTCATGAAGAGCATTATCATTAAAATCTCAATGACACTCATCCCTAACTGCGACAGTGAGCAACAGAGGGAAAAATAAAAATACATATGTATTGACCTTATTAAGCGCATGTCCAACGTGTGCGTCTCCGTTGGCATATGGGGGTCCATCGTGAAGGCAAAATTTCTTGGCCTTCCTCTCACTCTGCCAAGTGTACAAACTTGCAAAGCCACACTTCTGCAAACAAAACACGCCCGTAGACGTTTAACACTTAACAAAAATGTATGGTAAGATGATTAGATATGGGAAAACATCTGCTGTGTGTGTGTGTGTGTGTGTGTGTGTGTGTGTGTGTGTGTGTGTGTGTGTGTGTGTGTGTGTGTGTGTGTGTGTGTGTGTGTGTGTGTGTGTGTGTGTGTGCGTGTGTGTGTGTGTGAATTGTTAATTCACTGCACCATGTACATTTCTCCAGTGTGAAACTAATAAAGGCTAATTTAATTTAATCGAATATAATATAAAACAAACGTAAAGCTAATTAAGTGTTATGTAACAATTGGTGAAGTCTGCGATGGTGTGCAACTTTACTGATTCATAGCATAAATAGAGTAACAAAAAAAAGTTAACACTCCTACGTCACACGCGGCTTGTGATTGTATTTTAAATTGTGCCCTTCGGGAATACTGTAACAACAATGTCTTCGTGTTTCTTGGCGAACTGATGACACAAATAACAACACTAATAAGACAGGTCCAAACTGCTGTTGCACGGGTCATGCCGTCAACAAGGAAGTCATCAAACATCTCGATGGTTTTGCAACTGAGCATTTGTCCAAAGGTGGTCGGTCGTACCTCCTGAATCTCGATTTCTCTGTCAATTAGTTTCTGTCCTGCCAGTTTCATGGGGAAATCCGTCCGAGGAAGAAGCACGGTGTCCCGGTACAGTCCCTGAGCAGAGCCCGTCTCGACAGACTGAGTGCTGCCCTCGTCCGCGGAAACACCAACACCATGACAGCGGCTCGAGCTACACAAGAAGGACCGCTGGTGGACGTTTCCTCCACAATGTGACCCACGTCCCCATCTCGTTAGCGTCCGTTTTACGGCCAAACCACGGCACAGCAGCATGGAGGTATTGATCTTTTGGTTGGAAATGCCAATGCGCGGTGACGTCTTAATACGTCCTTCGGCACTCAGATTGTTTCTATCGGAAGAATACAAAAGGGAGGACAACTACGGAAAACCGATGTGATCAAAATAAACACTCGCGCAACGGTATACCAACTATCCAAAAGAGGGCACTATTTGGCAAACCTACATCAACATTTTATGTACTGAACTTTTCACGTAGTACTCTAAACTTGAATCACATGATTAGACGATCAGATAGGTGTGCTACAGATAAAAACAATTTCATGCGAGATAGATTCTCTCTTTAATAGTAATAGTATAGAAAAATAAAACCTGATAAATCAAAAAAAAAAAAACACTTCTGAAAGCACGTGAACGCAGAGGAATAGTCGGGGCGTCGCTGCGTGATATCTTCTGGGGTATAAATAAGGGCTGGGCTTGTAATTTCAATCATCTTGCCACAGAGCTCCCTTCATTACTCCTTGGACGCTCAAGGTTCTTTTCGCTCCCAACAAGATGAAGCTGTGTGTTACCTTTGGTGCTCTTCTCGTGATTCTTGCACTTTCAGCCCAGGTAAGTTATGTTTTTTTTATTTCGAGTTTAACATTTTTTTTCAACTCTACTCTAATGAGAATGGCTTTGTTTCAAACGAGCAAACTCTCGTTTCGTTCATGTGTAGATCACTGAGACGTTTGGCCTTTGACGTGTGGGAATGTGAAATGAGTCTAAATTGAAAGAGACATTTTATCTGCTTCTCTGAGATCATAATAATAACAAACATGTAATTTACAAGCACCTTTCAGAGCACCCAAGGACACTTTACAATTAAGAGCACAATAAAACGACAAAATAATAAATAATAAAAGAGCTGATTAAACTAAACTGAATGCAATTTTAAACAGATGGGGTTTGAGGTGGAAATTGAAAGTGGGAAGAGAGTCAATATTACGGATGTTGGGTGGAAGTGAGTTTCAGAGTTTAATATAGATATTGATACACTGTAGTCAGACATTATGTAGAACAGATTGCGCTAGAAATCTTGACATTCTTCAACTGCATACCCCCACACCCCCAAGCTATCATTTGAGACGCATTCAGGTGTACAGTATTTGTAATTAGGGCGAGGTGAAACTTTCCAAATTACTGGACGGAAGAGTACTACGGATATTTCAGTAGAGGTGGCGCTTACACTTATTTGTCTGACTAAATGCATAATTAATACATAGTGAGCAGTTCTTTTAAAATAATTTTTCATTTAAACAAAGTCTGGCACTTAGTCCTAGACTGGAAACCTTTTCAAACAGCAACATAATCAATTATATAAATGAATTGTGAGCAGTTTGCAGAGAAACGGAAGTGTTCCTCATGATATGGAAATTCTTTGTTGGTTGTTGTGCTTAAAATGCTACCAGCCATTCGTAGAGGAACACTGACTGGAGGTGTAAGCAGCCTACATTTACAGTATTTGGCTGTTTCCATTGCAGGTGGTTGATGGAGAGAATACCACTTATTCACCCGTGATGACATCAATGGCTGCATCCAGCTCAAGCCCAGCCGCTGCCAACACGACTGATAAGAACGCATGCTCCAGGATCAATGCCTCCATCTTATTGACCCTGGCCCTCGCCTTGGCACCTCTGTTTCACAGTCGATGGTGCTGATGGTGGTGTTACGAGTTTCTTCACTGGACATTAAGAGTTCAATGCCCGTGCTACTTGGTTTATCCAAAGATGAGACACCTGGTGTTTGATGATCTGAATGTACTGCTGCAACCCTTTGTCAAGTAGTGAAAGTATCGCATGGACTATCACCAGGAAATAACTCGCTGTGTGCTGTCTAACAGTTGCTGATGTCTTTGTGTTAATGTCCAGTGAGTGCTTTTTTTTTTATATACGTATATCAAATGATGTGAGTTAAACTTTGTACTTTTGAAGACATAAAAAATAATGCTTTTTAGGTCTTGAAATATTTTGTAAATTCAATAAACATTAAACGTGTAAACTCTGAATTTTTTGATGTTCACTCACTACTTGTGTATTGTGAAATTGAGCTAAATTGGTAATGCAGTTACTCAATAATTCTCTGCCTTACTGGTCTCAGGCAGGTCTGGTGTAAAGCTCTTAAATTAAAGTTCTACGCTCTTCAGTGAAACTCTAAGATGGTAACAAGTTGACTATCTTAAGCATTTCAAAATATATTTTTCACATGACTCACTAAATCACAAGTGAGGTTTATTTTATTAATCAGACCAATGACACAAGTGTGCTTCATGCTCTTTATGCACAGTTTAATCAGGATGCTCAACATGGAACACACCTCCACTACATACTGCCCCCAAACCGCATGTAATATAAGACCGCTAGAAAATGCAATGAGCAATAGAAATTGGGATAACTAAACTCAAATGGTTGAAATGATGGGGGTGGAGGGGCTTTACTTGCTAAGGGGTTTTGGAAAGTTGGTTAAGGCACTGAAGTTGCTTGACTGAAAACCAAGTAATTTCAAGCCTTGGCCATCAAAGTAAAAGCTGCGTTTGGCATTTACGTGAAATCTTCCACAGAATGGCATATTTGCAGCCAGAATTTGACAAATGGATATGTTGTGATTCATCCGTGGTGTATTTTACTGGAAGAAGCATAAGTTCTCAATTGAGACTACTGCATTAAATTGTCATGTTGGTAAATGTTAAATGAAAAGGACGTAGGTCGCTACTGTTACAAAGTATACCTGTTTAAAACTAATGGCGATAAAACAAAGGAGGATCAATAATTGACATTCAGCAGGTGAATAATTCATACACTGGCTAGTCCAGCCTTCACCTGCCCGTTGGACTTTCAAATGGGCTTTTTCCAAGAGTGATTCATGGAATTCTCTGGACTCCAGCTTGATTTGGTTTTGGGTGGGAATTGCCTTCCACCCCCTGTTTAGGACAATGGCGCCATTGTTCCGCTCATCTTATCTTCTGAAAAACAGACTTCACTACGATGTGTGCCATATTGTGTCCATCTTTCATTTTTTTTTTTTTTACTTCCTGGTACTACGGTTACCGCAATTATGCATACATGTTTCTCCTCTCGCGTTTTCATATCTTACGTCAAGAACAGCGACTTTTGGAACATGCCGCGGTCACATTCCTGCAGCTCAGGAGCAACTCTTGACTGTAGTCGGAGTGTAGTCAGGTGATGGGGACTCGACTTGTGTTTTAGTTGACTAACAGAGTGTGACCACTCAAGCGCTCTTCCACTTCCCTTTCCCGCCACTCCACATATCCCCCGAAACTAAAGGAAATCTGAGCTGGGGTGTGTGACAAAGTGGGGGAGGAAAGCAAACATGGCACATGGGGGTTTAGGAAGATGACTGGCTTGAGATTTAGACATCAAAACTAAAATCTGTGATGAAATTAGTAAGTATAGGAGTGCATTGACTTTGGACTCATTGAATCTTGTCTGACAAAGCAATCTCACACCAAACACTAATCAGATAGGTGTTTTTAATCGTAAAACTGTCAATCTAACTCATTCAGACTTCTGTTACACCTCATTCCTCTGAATTGTGGTTTACCCAGCATGAAACTAATAACAACACATTTCACGAAACGGATATTGTACCCACAAAGTGAGTTTGCTTCGCATTGCATGCCAACCACAGCTCATCCCAATGATGGAGTCGATCATAAAATCATGATTTGAATTGCCAGAAAACTCTTACTTTATTGACAATTACTGGTATGTCTCACAGTAATAAATCACGAATCACCAGGTGTTCGTTTGAATGTCTCTACACTGTTTAATTGTCGATACTCACCAGTTGGAGGAATGGCTATTTTTATTCCATTCTAGCAGTATCAGTATGGTGGGGTGTTGTTGGTAGTTTAGAACTTGAGAGCCCTGACTTAAAAGCAACGAAAGATGAATCACAACACAGGTTGTACAGGTCAAGTGCACCATCTGTAACCTCTCGGTTGTCACTCTCAGTTGGGATCCTCATAAATCTCAAAAGTATTTTTTTTTTAATTGAAAAAAAACAAACCCTTTCATTTGTATTTTTTGTTTTTAACATGCCGTTGTTGGAAGTTCAGAAGCTATTTACAATAAACGGAATACTTTTTGTACAGAATGTCACTAGGACCCTATCAACTAATGGAATCTCTCTGCACTTGTTCCCCACCCATATTGGATGGCATTGCAATTTGGAACCCCTTTGAACTATACATGTATAATGCATTAAGTTGCCAAGAGTTAAACATATTTCCACATGAATGAATGAACTAAAGCTCAGTCAGTAAAGACAAATCCAGGATGTCGTCATGCCTTTTGGCTGATCTGAGCTGGGATAGGCCTGAGTTTCTCACAACCCTCAACAGGACAAGAATGACATTCAATACGTTTGTTGCTTGACCTCCACTCCATTTTTTTTCTTCACGCTCAAGTAAACGTGAGCACTATTTGTATTTCTCGAGCTATTCAACAATAGCGACAAGTCAGTGAGCAGGTACCAGCACCTTGTATTCAATGCTCTGACGTGATGATTCAGTGAGCATTAACTTTGAGTCAGTTATCATGTTCCACATACCCCAATATGAGATAAGGCAGCAAAAACATTTCCATAAAATGTGATCACATTCAAGCAGAATGGCCAATCATTCAGCTGCCAGCTGTACACTTCGTGGGCCCTGCTGCAAGTTTGCTGAAGATAAAGCTTTGCATGACCTGCTTTTGACTCGTTTTTGGAAATGACAAATTTACGCCATTTCTACACACATCCTCAACTTTGTCAAAGTGGTGCAAATAATCAACATTTAGCTTTTTTTTTTGCTCAGAATTTATCTGCGAATGACAGACAACACTTCCCTAAAAAGTGGAACAATCTAACTACAGCAAAAAATAAAGAAATCCATATTTTTTTATGTTGATTTTGGAATTAAATCCATCAATTGTGTTACTGTCAGTAGGAGTTACCTAAATTTAGTGAGCAAGCTTCATGTAGCAACTGTGAGCTAGCATTGGATTAATTAGAGAAATACAAATTGAATTATGAAAAGCTCTTAAATCAGTGCAAATAAACATTCACTGCCAATGTTTCAATAATTCTATTCCGTCTGGTCAACGATCAAAAAAAGCCAGTACCGAGACTCTCACATGGACACATTTTATTTAAAATTAAATTTTACTGGACCAGTAATCATAATTGGACCAATTAAGAACAGATCGGTGGGAACGGCGGCTTGTTATAGTATATGGAGCTGAGGTCGAAAAGAGAGTAGTTTATTTGAGTTTCTGTCAACTTCTTTTAGCGCCTTCCCAGCTTTGAAGGGCTGCGTCACTTTCAACTGTATCTGCAAGCATGTGCTTTTTATCCATTGAAGATGATAGATAAGACAATATTGATGTAATTTGTGAGGGTACATGGCAGTTACTGAAGCTTGTACATCTGTGACCAGCATTCCATAAAGCTGTTTAGAACTGAATTATTTGATTCGCTTCAGCTTTGTCCAATATAAAGAAAAATAACAGACTTTCACCCTCTCAGTGACGGGGGTGACTACAGTCGATGGCAAATCATGTTATCGAGTTACAGGGAGCATGAAAGGGCTAAGAGCCCAAAAGCTGATTTCTGTGGCTGGCTGTTCCCTTTGTAGGAAATGTATAAACAGCTTTGAAGGCTATTTCTTTAACTTAACTAATTCAGTGCAAGATACAGTAAAGTCTCGTTATATCGATATTCAAGGGAGTCCGAAAAAATATCGATATAACTGGGACTATCGATATATCCGACCCTGTTTGCATGTAATTTTCTCCGTGCGTGCATAGAAATAGTATCGATATAACCGGGACTATCAATATATCCGATATAACGAGACTTTACTGTATATGCAAAATGTGTCCACTCCAGTGCCAGGGTTTTTGTCATTTTCACTGAAATTCCAGGACCCACAGAATATTGAGTTTTAGGCCTACACAAACATTCAATGCAGCGTAAGAAACCTTAGACTCATAAATTCATAAATTATATGGATCTGGAAATATATAAGTCTGGAAGCAGTGCAACAGGGAAAATGTAATAAAAGGCACCTGAAAGACAATTTGGAATTATTTAATAGGATTTCATGGACAAAATATAATTGACATCAGTCCGTGATTCAGATATTTTTAGGCCAGCAGAGAAGGCTTTGCAGGCCTTGATGGTCGTCACTGTTTTGCACTTTAACAACAGCTGAAGCTGTAACAAAGCGCTAACATGGAAAAAAAGGGAAATGCTTCCCCCTCGTGGAAGGGAAAAAAAACATGGCCAGAGATCTCACTGGACCTTTATCGGCAGCCCCGCAACAAAAACCAAAACCCAAACAAATTCGGGAATGGCAGTGAATGAGTTAATTACAACTTACAACCTTCACTGACTTCATCTATTCATCTCTGCCCCTGGGCAAAACTAATATCGTAACTGGAACGCTGCTTCATGTTAGATTCCTCAAAGTCACTGATGGAAGGAAACCTAACCCTTTGTTCAATCCACTGGGCAGCACTAAGCAACTTTTTGTCTTGGAAGGCAGGGCCTATGAGTTGTAAGCCAATGGGAAGGCCTCTTCTGGATAAGGTCACTGGCACAGAAACAGCGGGGAGGCCTGCAGTGAGGAAAAATGAGACTTGAAGGACACTTTATGGAAAGGTGATGATTGGGACCTTAATCGATGAGAAGGTTTCTTCAGCCGTCATCTGTACAAAAGTGAAGGTTTCGGACGTTTCGCCTCCTATCCAAGAGGCTTCGTCAGCGAACTAAAGTCTGACTGGTCGTATCGGCCCCATTTATATATCCCTAATGTCCAGACATGGTGGCGCCGGACACCGCTATGATAGGTCCCTACTCTCAGGTTGGGGGGGCAGAGGACCCCTCCCTGTGGCCCCACTGATTGTTTCTACATTCCTGACTAACGACTGGCCTATTACCCCCACTCCCACCGGTATCACCTCATCAGCATAACGACCCTCATCAGCATTACGAAAGTTGCCTAACCTGTTTTGCCTAAGCAGGCTATTGTATGAACGATCCAAAATGAACCTCACCCCACCAGACCGGTTTAATGAAGGATTTTGTTGTTTTATAAGAATCGCTTCTTTTACCCCCCTTTCAAACCATCTATGTTCTTTCGCTAAGATTTTAACCTCATTGTCATCAAATGAGTGGTTGCTAGCTTTTAGGTGCAAATGTACTGCCGATTGAGGTCCACTTATATTATCCCTGCGATGTTGATAAAGTCTTTTTTTGAGAATTTGTTGAGTCTCCCCAATGTACTGCTCTTTACAATTTTCATTCTTACAATGTATGGAATAAACTACATTACTTTGTTTTTCATTTGGTAGCCTATCTTTTGGATGCACTAATTTTTGCCTTAACGTGTTTATCGGTTTGAAATAAGTAGGAATTTTATGTTGCCAAAGGACTCTTTGTAATTTTTCACAAACTCCTGCAATGTACGGTACTGCTACTCCTCTCCTTTTTTGTATCTTGAGAATTATTGGTTTCATTCCCTATTCTTTCTTTCTGACATTTAAGCGAAACGTCCGAAACCTTCACTTTTGTACAGATGACGGCTGAAGAAACCTTCTCATCGATGGACCACTCCTGTACGACTGAGAGCTTACACAGACGTATTGGGACCTTAAGCATAGTTACAAGTTCATTTGTAGAGTGGTAACAAACAGGACGAAACTAAGGAAAACAACTAGAAAATGTTTCCTCTTAAAAAATCATCTGTACATAAAATAACGAGAGGAAACTAAATCCACCCATCAATAAAGTCTAAGTTGACTAAGTAGTACCGTGCACCCCACCAAAAAAAAGGAAAAAAAAACAATGTCTGTTGGGGCATGCGTCCGAACCGCAGTTCCACTGTGTAAGGTCACAGTGCTTTTAGCATAAATACCATGCATGCCTTCCTTAGTATGCCTGAGCTAGATAAATTGATTTAGCCACCCCTTGTCAAGGCCTGCTAAAGCTCTTGACTATGCAAGCGGTAGAAATTGGATGTACGGACGGACCGTCAAACCCACTGGCTTGTGTTTCATAAGACACAATGGAAATAGGACCCATGATGACATCTCATCTCATCTCATCTCATCTCATTTTCCGTACCGCTTATTCCTCATTAGGGAGGCGGGGGTTGCTGGAGCCTATCTCAGCTGTCTTCGGGCACGAGGCGGGGGACACCCTGAATTGGTTGCCAGCCAATCGCAGGGCACACAAAGACGTACAACAGTCACTCTCTCACACTCACACCTATGTTTTTGGAGTGTGGGAGGAAACCGGAGGACCCGGAGAAAACCCACGCGGGTCCGGGGAGAACATGCAAACTCCACACAGGGTGGCCGGACCGGGACGCGAACCGGCCACCTCTGCACTGTGAAGCCGGTGTGCTACCCACTCGACTACCAGGCCGCCCCCCATGATGACATGTTTTTCAAATATTGTGCTGCCCTACAAGTCACACACGAGAATGACTGGATGTTTTGATGACTATCAGATCATTCTTTTTAATTTCTCCCTTAAAGGACAACCGACGCCTGTGTCCATAATTTTTAAAATGGCTTCAAATGACTTCTACTGAGCGTATTTTACAAAGATTCCAACGCATATAGCTATATTTTACGTTTTAAGACTCGCACAGAATATTCCGGAAGTCTTGTTTTTGAGTTGGTGACAAGTCCTGACGTCACGTCACGGAAGGAACACCCCTGACTGAGAAAGGCCATACTGTCGCAGTCCTTTCATCACCTCAATGCATTTTGCGGTACTTTGTTTGGTCTGAAAACTTCGCGTTGATCCGTGTTGATGGCGAAATTAGAAGGAAAACACATAAATAACACGATGGCGTGTTACACCGAACAACTATTTGATATTCGCTGACAAAAATGCCAAGGAGAAAAATCAGCCCCTTTCCACGGAGCTTTGTCGCCATCTTGTGGGTGCTACATTTCTCTCCAGATGCCTCAAAATGACACGAAATAAATTATATAATCGATTGCAAACATGTATGCTTTCCTCTTCAGAACTATTTGAATCATATTCATAACTGGATGAGTAACAAATAAGCATTTTCTCCGAATCTGAAGCCATTGTTTTGATTCTCGAGCAAGGCAAGACGTCTTGGCGTGACGCCACGAACAAGGGGGTAGGACCTTCTGAAACTGGCCACTTCCGGTTTCAAATTGAAGTAGTTTTTAGACACTTTAAGTCATTTTTATTGGTGTTTTGCATTTGACTAAAAATATCATCCTGCGTGTTTTGGGTATTTTAGATGCTCTAAAACATTTTTCTTATGTCAGCTAGGAAACAAAAAAGTGATGTCGGTTGTCCTTTAAAGCATGGTGGCTGTGACTATTGTAAATCCATTGTTGATTTTAGGGCGTCAGGCCATTTGTATAACTGTGACTTCTCAGCTTGTTATGTACCTGCCATGTTGGCGGGAACGGTGAAGATGTCCTCCTGTGTGCTGCGTGTTCGGTTGTCTTCTTGTGTGAAGTTGGCGTAACGTGCAGCGTCTGAGAGGGTGGTGGGTGTCAGTAGCATGTGAATACCCGAGCTGAACACACGGTTGAAGTCGTCTGCAATCAGCCGACGAACCTTCTGGGCTTTCACAAAGTAGTGCTCGTAGTTTCTGACAAGATAGGAGGAAAAAAATACGATGCTGGAGAAGAAACAATAAACAAGGACCCACTGAACAGATAATATGCCTCAATTGTGCATTACCAGATGGAAACGTAAATTTGTGCATGCACAATGTTAGTGACTGTCTCTATCACAGCAACTTTCTTTGAATCCTTACAGCAACTGCTGTACTTTCCAATAAGCAACTGACACTGCTAGGGGTGGACTGAGACATAAATAAAAATGATCCTGAGCATTTTTATGCTTAGCGTGCCCCCCACAGCTCCTGATAATTATCTCATTTAAACTCTATTCCCTCCTATATATCTATTTCCTTCATGAGGAAAAAAAGTTGTCTTACTGTTTGAGCAGGAAGTAGTTTCCGGACAAAATCCTGCTTCTCACAACGTCATTGAAACCCTCGTGTCGTGTGGTGGCATACATAGTCTCTGTGGAACTGTCCACTTTGCTTCGATGGCCTGAGCAATGAGATATTATTATGTTTATTATCATCATCATAATCATCTTCAAACGTCATCACTGCATTTTTAAGTGAGGCAGCAGTGGGGCTTCCCCAGAGCGTTTTCAATGACTACCCACCCAAAACAGGTTTCCTGTGCAACCGCAATGTACAGTATGTGGTATATAAAAGCAGCTCTTGTTGGTTCTTACCATACTGGAGGCCATCGAAACGCGCCATGTTCGACGCCACCTCAGTACAGCACAGAATGTGGTAACACGCAATGGAATAGTGGCTGTGGGGGAGGGACACTTGCTCCACACGTGCACCTGATTTCTCAAACATGTCAGCAACTCGACTCCACTGTGCAGCGGTCTCCTCGGACAGTCCAGGTGCATAGAATTCCTGGATATGATGGGAGGCACACAACTCTGTTAGCCATCGGAGGAGTCTGTAATGGGTGTCGAGATTTGCTCCCGCGGGCCACGTAGAACGACATAGTGGCCCAGACTGGCCTCCGAGCCTTCACTTTGACACTTGTGCTTTATAGGAAAAGCAATTATTTTGCTTAGAACTGCAAATGAAACAGATGGCAAATGATTTCTGGAAGCAAATCTAAGAAGTACAGTGATACCTCGGCTTATGAACGCTTTAGCTAACGAACATTTCACCTTATGAACATTAAATTTGCAAGAATATAATCTTGGCATACAAACTAGTTTTCGGGAAACACACGGAGCGCCATAATGGCTGGCGGACTAGTTTTTGGCGGAAGAACACCAAACCAGACGGCCGAACAGCGCCACTGTGGCTGCCGGACTACTTTTCCAACACACCCTTTGTGTGCATATGTGGTTTGTTCATCAAGGATACATTTGCTATTATGGATCCAAAAAAGACCCCACCACAGGCTAGTACTAAGCCGAAGAGAACACAAAACAAAATTACAGTTGAGCAGAAGAAGGAGATCATCCAAACACACGAACGAGGTGTGCGTTTGTGTGACTTTGTGTACCAGTATGCTAAGTCGACCATTGCTACGTGTGGCTAAGGGTGTTTCTGTGTTTTCTAAGCAACGGTCTCAGGCAATAGAAGAGGTTGAAAAACTTTTGTTGGATTTGGATTCATGAAAAGCAGCTAGCAGGGGACAGTTTGAGTGAGCGTAATATCGCTGAGAAAGCACAGCAACTTCGCTCAGATATCATTCAGAGGCAACCACATCAACAACCATCACAAAGGTAAATAAAACAACTATATTATACAGTACAGTTTATTTCTTTAATTACAATACAATAGCACATTCATTTTACATAAAATAAAGGTATATTTTGTGTAGTTTTAAGGCTTACTGAGTAGAAAAATATGTTTTATGGCGACCTGGAAACTGATTATTCTCTTTTTTAATGGTTTTCTATGGGAAATTAATGTTTGGAAGACACACTTTTCACCTTACACACACTTTCTGAGAACCAATTAAGTTTGTAAGCTGAGGTATCACTGTATTAGTATAAGACAAGACATAAGTTAAATACAGTCGAATCATGTAACATCACAGGATATGTGATTATCCAGGTGCATCAATAGCAAAAAACAATAGAGGTTACGACAATATATGTTTACATATAGATGTTAAAATGTTTAGTTCCCAAATTGAGTGTCTGACAAAATTAGAAGAATAAATGAACCTTTGGGATGCCTATGCAGAGTTTCTTGATGTTGAAGTTTTCAGGCAGCTCTGTTGACGATCGGGGTGCAGGAACAGTTGTGGAGTCTTTTGTGTCGGTGCCTTGGAGAATACCTAATTGATGTGCAAACAAGAGCTCAGATAAGATTTTCCGATTACATTTCAACACTTGCAGTGTTTACAATACGACAAATGAATAACTTGCCTATATTTTATTTAGTGATGCTTTGTGGAGGACAATGAAGCACACGTGGAAACAAAGTGGGCATTTTTTTTAGAAAATTGACTTTTTAATGGTGTGTATGCAAATTATTGGTCTCCTGAATGCCTACCACGTCCATCATGTGTGAAATTAAACAACCATGTCAATCTTCTGCTGCCTACCTAATGATTGTGCCTCGACTGGGATCACCACCTTATCGTGGTGAGGCACTTTGCGCGTCTCCATGACCCCGAGAGCTATGTCGGCTGGAGTCTTGTACTCCTGGCAGGGTCACCCAAGCCGAACAGGTCGGAGGGTAGAGGCCAGACAAAGAGTGATCCCAAATCCGCACCCGGGGGTAGGCGTAGGCGGAGTCCAACAGATCGGACCACCGGCAGCCCCTTGCAACCGCACTCACCTGAAGGTCGTCTCGAGTCTTCACTCTTGCCACTGGAATACAGTGGGTGCAGCCAAGTATGTGGGGGAAGGAATTCCGCGCCCCGTCCCTCACACTAAATCCACTAGTAGCGCAGGTTTCAGCTTCCACCATATAAGTCCACTGGCGATAGGATAAAGTGACGGGGGCAGGTCATGGATGTGACTGGAAGCTTCTAGCTTGATTCCTACACAGGGGCGGTACAGGATTGATGGTCGTTGCGAAGATGGGATGGAGCAACATTATCCTTCGGCAGCATCCTGTGCGTCTGAGCAGCCCTATTCAGGGTCCGCACTGCTCACCCCTTATAGGGGAAGGGTCTAGAAAAGGTGACCTAAACATTGCTTGTTCCACCACACCTGGGTGGCCCACCGCAGCCACCAAGGCATCCCCCCTCTGCGGTCGAAAACGAAATATAATCAAACCCATGACTATGAACCTGGCTTCCTGGAATGTTCGCACCCTCCTCGATGCTCGAGACGAGATGGAGAGACCTCGAAGACGAACTGCCCTCATCGCACATGAGCTGAGGAGGTACAACATCGATATTGGCGCACTCAGTGAGACTCGGTTCTCAGGCGAGGATTCACTCAAAGAAGTTGGTGAAGGTTACACCTTCTTCTGGAAGGGTCTCCCAGAGAATGAGCGAAGACTCCATGGAGTTGGCTTTGCTGTGAAAAGCAGCTTACTCAGTAACATCCCTGAGTCCCCCCAAGGCATCAGTGAACGGCTTATGACCTGGCGTATTCCCCTGGTAAAAGGTCGCTTCACAACTTTAATCAGCGCCTATGCTCCCACCTTGGATGCTGACGATAACACCAAAGATGCCTTCTATGAGTCCCTGGATGCTACCATATCCAAAATCCCTGCCTCTGATAAACTTGTTCTGATGGGTGACTTCAATGCCCGAGTAGGTACTGATGCCAGGCTCTGGAAACAAGTAATCGGAAGGCACGGGACGGGGAAAATAAACAGCAATGGCCTCCGACTCCTCACTCTGTGCTCTGAGCATCAGTTGATTGTAACTAACACCATCTTTCAGCTGAAAAAGACATACATCACATCATGGATGCACCCCAGGTCCAAACATTGGCACTTACTGGACTACATCATCACAAGGCAACGAGACCAAAATGATGTCTGCATCACGCGGGCCATGCGTGGGGCTGAATGCTGGACTGATCATCGACTGATCAAGTCCAGGCTCAAGCTGAGAATTCGACCTCCTCATAAGAAACAGCAACCCCAAAGGCGTCTTAACACCAGGGCCCTGGAGTCCCCAGAATGTGCAGCCAGCTACCGCCACAAGATGGCAGAGGGACTTGCCAGCCTGGACAATGACACCAGTAACGGTGACCTTGATGTTGAAAGCAGATGGAAAAAATTGAGGACAACAATTCATCAAGCTGCCTCCGAGACCACCGGCTTCACTCAGAAACGTCATCAAGACTGGTTCGATAACAGCTCAGCTGCCATACAGGAGCTTCTGGAAGCCAAGCGCAAAGCCCATACCACACTTCTCTCCAACACTCATTCTCCACTTCTCCTCTCTCACTACAAGGCCATCCGTGGTGAAACACAGAAACAGCTGAGGATGATGGAGAACAAGTGGTGGCTCAGCACGGCCCAAAAAATCCAGAGGCATGCAGACAACAACAACACACACGCCTTCTATGATGCTGTAAAATCCCTGCACGGCCCACGAAGACAACACATTGTCCCAGTTAAATCTGCAGACGGTTCTGTACTACTGAAGGACAAACAGCTAATACTTGAGCGCTGGGCAGAGCACTTTGACTCCCTGCTCAACCAAGTAAACCCTTCAGACACATCTGTCCTTGACTCCCTCCCAGAGCTTCCATCAGTTCCCTCCCTTGATGAACCTCCTCAGTTCACAGAGGTCCTCTCTGCAATCCGGAGCCTTAAAAACAACAAAAGCCCTGGCCCTGATGGACTTCCAGCTGAGGTCTTCAAGAGCGGCGGTTACCTCCTGACACGGAAGCTTTACCACCTCATCTGCAACATCTGGCAAAACGGGACACTTCCTCAGGAATGGAAAGACAGCAACATTGTCACCATTTACAAAAGGAAGGGGGACAAGTCAGTCTGCGGCAACAGCCGTGGCATCTCCCTACTTTCTGTTGCTGGCAAGATTCTTGCAAAAGTAATGCTGTTCCGTCTTACATCGCACATTACCGAAGACATCCTCCCAGAGACACAATGCGGCTTCAGGAAGGATCGAAGCACTCTGGACATGATCTTCGCTGCGCGCCAAGTTCAGGAGAAATGCAAGGAACAAAACAAGGACCTCTATATCACCTTCATTGACCTTACAAAGGCATTTGACACAGTTAACCGTGACATTCTCTGGACCATACTGCAGAAATTTGGCGTCCCCTCCAAATTTCTCTGCATCCTAAAACAGTTCCACAGCGGCATGCAAGCAACTGTACTTGTTGGTGGCCAGCAATCTTCCCCGTTCCCTGTGGAAGTCGGGGTGAAGCAGGGCTGTGTACTGGCCCCTGCTATATTCAACCTGTTCCTGATGGCAGCTACGCTCCTCTTCCATAAGTCCATCCAGGAAGGTGGCGGCGTACAAATCCAATTCCGCCTGGATGGTAGCCTGTTCAACATCAGACGCCTACAGGCCAAGACCAAGACCCTGATCAGCGGCATCCACGAGCTACAGTATGCAGATGATTGTGCTCTGCTGGCCCACAGCCCAGCTGCCATGCAAAATGCCCTTGATACCATGTCCTCCGTCTACCGATCACTCGGTCTCGTGATCAATGTAACCAAAACGGAGGTCATGGCAAAAGAGAGTTCTCCAACCCCAGCGTTCACCCTCAGTGGCACACCCCTCAAGGTTGTCCAACAATTCAGCTACCTCGGCAGCATTCTAACACCCTCCTGTCTAATTGATGATGACGTCCAGGCGCGCATCCATCAAGCCTCCAAAGCTTTTGGCAGATTGCGTACTCGTGTGTTCGAAAACAACCACTTAAGAACTCCAGCAAAAGTCGCAGTCTACCAAGCAGTGTGTGTGTCCACGCTGCTATATGGCGCAGAAGCCTGGACCATCTATCGACGCCATGTGAGACGCCTTGATGCATTCCACATCAGGTGCCTCCAACGAATCCTTGGCATCACCTGGCAGGATTGTGTTCCACACACCGACATCCTTCAACGCACTGCCTCCACCAGTATCGAGGCCATACTGGCAAAGAGGCAACTTCGGTGGGTTGGACATGTCATCCGGATGCCTAGCTGCCGCTTGCCTCGACAGGTGCTTTATGGACAACTCTTGTCAGCGAAGAGGAAGCCTGGTGGTCCTAAGCTGCGATACAAAGACCATCTTAAACTGACTCTAAAGAACTGCAATATCAAGCCCAGCGATCTGGAGTCTGCTGCAGCGAACAGGCCACTGTGGCGCTCCTTATGCCACGAAGGGGTGACACAACTTGAAGACAAGCGCACCCAGAGGAGGATCGTGCGGCACGAGCAAAGACACCTTTGTGCTGCTTCAGTACCGTCTCGCCAGCCCGGTCCTGGCCTCACATGTCCTGAATGTGGCAGGATTTGTGGCTCCAGAATCGGGCTTCATAGTCACCTACAGTGGCATCGGCGCCAGCGCCAATAACCACTGTCCAATACCCCACAAAGCAATGGAAGCGATGTCATCTTCGACTTCGATGGACTGCCAAGAGACCTAATGATTAAAATGGGCCTTGTTGAAACGCATTTTTTTTACTTTATGTTACTTCATGTCTTCTTTTGTCATTTATAATTTGATCTGAATTTTTGTTGTTATTGATTGTCAAGTGTTTTGAAATGCAGTTATAAAGTGTATTACTATTATTATTAATGGGTCAGATACGAGTATAGATTTTGTTATCATGACTGACTCAGAGACTTTTTTGTGACTAGAGGCCTTACAGTCTGCTTCACTAGTAATAATAATACATTTCATTTATAAGCGCCTTTCAAAACTCTCAAGGGTACTTTACAGTCACAGGATATTTTTTCTGCGGGTGAGCAGCGGCAGAATAAAAAAAATAACTCATTGTCATGAATTAAGCTGTGAACTGGTAATGGTCGATCCGTGTTTCGAGCAACTCATGAGGTCTGTTGCATCTCAAGAAACATGACTAAATTATAACCTACCTAAAATGATGGCTGCGTCGCTGGCACTTCGTGCCAAAATGCCTGGGACGTCACAGGAATTGACTAGCGGTATGAGACCATGTCTCGACAGCAGTCCATACGTTGGCTTCAAAGCCACGATGCCACACAGTGCACCTGGGTTACGGGTGGAACCACCTGTGTCCGACCCCAAAGCCCTGTCATGAAGACAATGTCATTCTCTTTCACTTGGGAACACTTCAGAGATCGAATTAGGTGACGCCTCACAGGTAACTGGTTAGGGAGGCGACAGCTGCTGCGCTTCCTCCTGAACTTCCACCGGAGATAACCCAGTCAACCTCTGGTACCGCTCGTGTCCTCTCACAGTAGGGAGTAGCGTAGCTCCATGGGTTCCTCACTGGTCCAAATGCGCCATCAGTACTGCCCGAACTGGAAGACAAAGAAGCAAAAGGCTGATCAACAACTGAAACTCAGACCATATTTTGTTAAACAGTGGCTGAGTTGTATTTATTTTTGATCAACTGCAGAAAGGGTTTTTATTATAGAGGAAGAGTTGATTTGTGTGATCATATCTTACGTATATGTATGATTACCCCTCTTCAATTTAATTTTGCAAAGTTAAAACTAGTGATTGAATCACATTCCAGTTATCTTCAAGTTTATGTCGCCTTGTTAAAACAGCATTTAAAACGGACAAATAGATATCTTGAATTAGCATGAATTAAAGATATCTTCTCCTGCAATTGTGACTTTTCTAAGTCAAGTTGTGGACATCTGAAACTGGAAATTTAGTTCTCTAAAATTTACATATCTGATTTGTGCATATGAGATATTTAATGACCAATTCCAACCACATAGACTACATACACATAAATGACAAAACTGAACGATATTTGTCGGAAAAACAACATACAGTATGTGTCTGGTTTATAAACACCTCATCTAAAATCTTAATTTATTTGGGATTCCATTCACAAACTGTCTTGACCTAATGGGCATATTTGTGACAGAAAAATCATTGTTCTCAATTTATGCGAAAAGAAATACATACTGTATTTAAATTGAAATATTATTTTTGTGGAAGTCAATGCAAGGTATTTTTTTTGCAAAGAGGGAATGACTTAGAAAATGGAAATATACATGAAATGTGTGACATGTTTGCTATTGCCAACAATATTTTTACCCCATAGCAAATTCGTCCATGTTGGTCTTCCCAAGAAGAACAGCTCCTTGGTCAAATAGCTTCTGGACTACTGTGGCATTGTATGGTGGCGTGTAGTCTGCAACAAGGAGCATCAAAGCACCATGGTTTGTTAATTACTGTATATCAAATGAACACACAACGTGCAGGTCCCCTAAGACCTTGAAGCATTCTTGAAGCGCATGTGGTCTTGACATCCCTCGTGCTAAAGTTGTCTTTGACTGCAAATGGGATTCCGTCCAGAGGACCCTTTGGGTTACCTACAGAAGATCATGAAAAATTGTGACTACACAGAATAGATACTTTACACTTAAAGCAAATGTTCTTTCATGGCGGCACAGGTTTGACTGGTTAGCATGTCCACCTTAAGAGTGCAGCTATGCAGTGTTCGATTCCGCCTCCAGGCTGCCTGTGTGGAGTTTGCACGTTCTCCCAGTGCAATGGATCTTTTTAGAGGTACCAAACCCATCTAGTTAATATGCATATTCACCAATGTACTTTTACCTCGCAGTAGTCTGGTCTCAGCTTCATGAGCCTGCTTCAAGGCCAATTCCTCTGTCACCGTGATGTAAGCATTTAGATGCTGGTTCTGCTTGATGCGGTTCAAACATTTTCTACACAGCTCAGTTGGAGAGATCTTTCTTTCTCTGAATGCAATGGAAAGCTGGAAAATTAAAACTTAGTTTGTTTTATATAAAATTATATTAGAACAAACACATTGAACAAAAAACATACATTTACATAATATGGTTAAAATGAGCTACTACTGTACAACGTTTGCTGGTTATATGGTCAACAATCATTTGATTAAAGAAATCTAAATCGATATTCGACACACAGACGCGCGCACACACACACACGCGCGCGCTTAATTCCCAGACTGAATGTTCTAGAATGTTAGATTTAACACAACAATATTATTTTAACGTGGAGCCATCTTACCTCTCGTAAAGTCAAGTTGAGCATTTTTCTGATACACTGGATTTTTTTCGCAGTCAACCTTCACAACGGTGTGCAGCACCAGTGGGCTGCCATATTTGTTTGGAAGTTCCGGGTGTCGAAACATCGTCGTGTTTCATTGGCTTGTGTTTAAAGCACACTTGTCTGTTATTGGTTGAAACACTCACTCATTTCAGGAAGTAATTGTAATTTATGTATTTTGGGAGACTCGCGTTGTTTTGAAAGGACAACATTTATATTTATTCAATATGTCATTTAAGAACACATATGTATTAAGGAACAAGGTAGACATGCTTGAAGAAACTGTCTGCGCAATGATGGCTCTGCAAGTATAAACATCGCTTTCCTTCCACGGGGTGGAAATGCTGTCCTATTTTGTAAAAATTAACTGTACAGAGATGGCAGCTACGAGATGTCTGGTGAACAGGAGGCGGTTATTTCACTTTTACGTTTCAAGGTCATTAGTTTCCAGATTTTTCAAGACTTCCAGCAGCTGTAAAAGTGTCATGCCTGCATGGGTAATTGATAAGTATGGAGACAATGATGTTCTGCGGTTTACCAAAAATGCCAGTTTCCCCGTCATCACCTACCCCAATGAGGTAATTGTCAAGGTGTTTGCAGCAGGTCTGAATCCAATTGACGTCAGCATGAGAGGCAAGTAACACGTTTCTCTTCGTGAATAATCAAAGCGTAACTGAATGCAACGCAGTAGTGTAGGAAGTCATGAAGTACAGTACTAGAAAAACTTAGTTACCGGGACAGTGTGAAAGTAGACCTTTTAGGAACTGCAATGTACTATTCTTCACGTTTTTTCTTGATGACGTTTTACTTCCTCATCCCACATTCGTAAACAGATAAATGTGCCCTCTCTTCCACATTTTATAAAAATAATCACCTGACTATTTCCAAGACAAGCAGATATCACATTAAAAAAGATGCAATTAGACTCTAATTACATCATATATTTTTATTATTATTAGAGATTTTATTTGATTGAGAGGTTGCAGACTAATAAATGGAATGCAAAGTAGGGAGCACAAACAACATTAACACCAGATCCAGCGATGTAAGCCGTTGCCCATCCACCAAACTTTATCCAAAAATTGTTGGGAGTTTTTGTCCCTAAGACTGATTGTTGTTGAATGCGATTGGATTGGATTTACATTTATTAGTCTTACAGTGGAGAAATTTACATTTCACAGAAGCATATGCAGTGTGGTAAAAACCAATAGAGTCCAATGTTCACAAAAAATACAGACGTGTAAAGTTTGATTGTATATATATTTTTTATTCAAGGTCTACTTAAAGTGATCCCATGTTGGCTCTTCCACCTGTTGTTCATTACATTGTTTGTACCTCACATTGTGATATAAGGTTTGGTAATCATTAAAACTGTGTATCAGGTTGATCGAATCCAACATTGCTTTGAAGAACCAGCATGAAAGTAAAACATTGAAATTGAAGAGCAAAAAAACGGTACTGGATTTCTAAATCCAGATTATTCCCACCGAGATTTTTGGAACAACGGGCTTGGGATGCTGAATGATTAATAAACTCCATTACGGTGTGCAACAATTATGTCTTGCAATATGCCAGGTGGCTACGGCGCGGCAACCATGTCCATGAAGAGAGACCCTCTGAACATTAATCAAAGAGGCAGCGAGTTCCCACTCACCCTAGGGAGGGACGTGTCTGGGGTTATCATGGAGTGTGGCCTAGATGTGAAGTTCATCCGAGAAAGGGATGAGGTAAAAATTATGTGAGACATTTTTACTAGCCGCAAACATTACACATATGCACCGCTGTGTGCAAAACACTTACATTGAAGTTGAGCTATTAAATAAGATGAATGAGAGAACTATACATAACATAGAACTCACTCACAATTCCAAAACAACCTTTGAACTACTAAGTGTAACATTCCTTATAATTGTTTCATTTACATTGGTTTCAGTTTTTCATCTTAAATAACCAGACGGGGGAAAAGTGATTCATGGACACGAGTAAGCTAGCATTCCAATGAAAATCATCTATTTTTATAGTTTTGTTGGCGTCTTTTTTTTTTAAATAGAAAATAGATGCACCACCAAAAAAACTCCGAATGCAATAATCTGACAGTGATTCCTGAAAAAGGCACCACACTTTCACATTAAGTCCAACATAAGGCTCGAGATTGTGATATCAACAGGTGTGGGCTGCCATTCCACCGTGGAAGCAAGGAAGCTTGGCTGAATTTGTTGTGCTGAGTGCCAATGAGGTAAGAATCACGTCGTAATCATGCAACCAAGGAATTTACCTGAGAAAGCAAAATGTTTTTTTCCCCTTATTCGCACTATCACACTCAGGTGTCTCTCAAACCAAAGTCCCTGAGCCACACGGAGGCTGCAGCCATCCCTTATGTGGCGACCACCGCTTGGTCGGCCCTTGTTAACACCGGCGGGCTCACAAAAGACAACTGTGCCAAGAAACGGTGAGGGAATATGCGCGCACACACGCACTCAGGTTCACATTCTCTCTGTTTTCTTTGTCACAGTGTTTTGGTCATTGGAGGGTCTGGAGGAGTGGGAACATTTGCCATTCAGGTTAGGTGGAAGATTGCTAGCAAGTCTCACCCATATCTTGATCTAATGCCAAATAATGTTGAGGCTTATTGTTGTTTAAGATGCTGAAAGCATGGGGAGCCCATGTGACTGTAACATGCACCCAAAATGCCAAGGATCTTGTCGGGGGGCTCGGCGCGGACCACGTGGTGGACTACACGGCCGGACCTGTTGAGGTGCCGCTCACTGCTTTGGACAAGTGAGGACAAGAATGAAACTTTCATTACTTATTATATGGTGGGCCATGAAAGAACTGGGAAATGTGGCCTTGAAATAAAAAAAAAAAAAAAACCAATTGATCAATCAATTTAGAGCGGCCTATTAGTCGAGTTGTTAGCACAGTACTGAGGTCGTGAGTTTGAGTCCCGCTCCGGCCTCCCTGTGTGTAGTTTGCATGCTCTCACCGGGCATGTTAAAACCGTTAGTTTTCTCCGGGTCTTACGGTTTCCTCCCACATTCCCAAAACATGCATGGCAGGCTGATTGAACACTCCAAATTGTCCGTATGGTTGTTTGTCTCTGTGTGTCCTGCGATTGGCTGGCAACCAATTCAGGGTGTCCCCCGCCTGAAGACGGCTGGGATAGGCTCCAGCACCCCCCCCCCCACCTGCGGTACCCTAAAGCGGATATAGCGGTCTGGAAGATGGATGGATGGATTGATTGATTTAGCCCAGTTATGCTACATTCGGACCTTGTCCCATTGCATGTCTCACTGACTTTTGTTTACTCCAACTTCATGAGGTTTGCTTTGTGTCGGGGGAAGGGATCCTCTGACGGAGGAATATATATATATATATATATATTATATATATATATATATATATATATCACTCATCAATCTGGTGACCGGTGGTTGTGATATCACTTTGGCTAATGCTAACTAGGTTGATAATTTAACAGCTGTCAACAATGCATTCACCAGTATCCAGCCTTCACCTTCATTCAGTTGTAAAATTAGGAAACATTCATTATAAAACACTTGGAGTACCAAAGGTAGAAAAGCGACATATAAATGACAACCCATTTTACCACCTACAACAGGGGTCTCAAACTCAATTGACCCGTTGGAGGCAGAGTCTGGGTGAGGCTGGGCCGCATCGAGATTTCCACAAGAAAATCACAGATAAAACATTCCAATGTTTTCAAAATCTTTACTTTTAACACACACAAAAATGAATTAAATTAATAAATGGAAAAATGAAAAACAAATAAATTAACCAGTAATAAATAAATAAAATAATTATCATGATCATAAGGCAGATACAGACGACAGAAAAAAAAACACAGGAAAACTAATTATTTTAATAAAGTTTCAAATGTCTGTATTCACAGTTCTTTAACCTTTAACTTTCGTAACATAAAGAAAATATTGAACATGAACTGTCCTAAACATGGCTTCTCTTGCCTACTTGTTCAGCTCCACACACAAGTTTCATTAATATCAATCATGCGGGCCGCACTAACATTAATCTTTCATATCAAGGCGGGCCGCAAAATATTATTTCTGGGGCCGCATTTGGCCCCCGGGCCGTGAGTCTGAGACCCCTGACCTACAATAAGTACGTATGTAAACTGTAGGCAGCCTAGTCTGTCACTAACTTACTGAGAACTAAAGTAATTATGTCAGAAAATCACATCTCAGACATACACGGAAATTATTCAAACCAAAAACAATCTGCCTTGTGCTTACTGAGCTTCTTTGTGTTGGGTGAGGACATATGCATGCAATTTGCATTGTTCCTGACCCCGTATGGCATAAACTTTGCATTTGGAACTCGGATGTGTTGGTCAGTTGGCTGATGCCTCTTTTAACGCTCTGCTCTTCATCCTCATTAAGGTTTGACCTGATCCTAGATAACATCGGAGGCAGCACAGAACGTTGGGCGCTGAATCTGCTCAAGCCGTGGAGTGGAGCAAAGTACGTCACCCTAGTTACGCCCTTCATCCAAAACACAGACACCCTAGGGGTTGCTGATGGAATGATGAAAACTACTGCCACCGTGGCCAGCAAGGCACTCAAGGTAGGGAATAAAATCTACTAAGTGTTTTTTTTACGTTTTATTTACTTCGTGTAATTTAACTGTATTTGTCAATGCTTGTAGGTCTTTTGTCTTTGTGCGAAGCACATTGAGTTGCCTTGTGTATAAAATGTGTGCTAGATGATTATGGATTACAGTACTTATTTGAATCAGTAACACGGTTGTTCCTTGTAATTGAATATCACATTAAATAGTCAGCACGGTTAAACCACATTCATAACCTAAATTGCTTTGGATCCTAAGTGGCTGAGGCTCTTAGCCAAGCCACGGAAGTCATGTCACAGAAACTCTTGAGAGGATGGAAAAGCACCAAATCAAAAATTGCATACATTTTCAGAATTAGTTTGAAATACACATAAATAGATCTACAAATAATTTACTTTCATCCTTGGTGGATGGTAAAACACTCCAGACAAACAGCTGCAACTACACAAGCAATTATGGTTTAAAAAGCCACTTCTCTATAATCTAGATAATCCCTTTCAACACAAAATAACTTGACAAATACTTATTTTTTTATGAACAGATGATTACATAGAGATAGAAAAATAGACAAATCAGACAACTTGAACAATATTTTACTACAGCAGCATCTGTCTAATGACTTTGATGACTGCCACCATCATTATGTGGTTTAATAAAAATAAATCCTCTGTAAACAAGATCTGGCACGATTCCTATCCCCGGGAGTCCAGACATCACATCACCACATCATGAATAACTCCACTCGACAACACAACTACAACTATCGTTGTTCTTAACCCGCTTAACCTTATAACGGTCCTGCATGGACAATTTGGTACATTCCCCATGTCGATGTACTTATCCCACGCATGAACACAGTAGGTGAATGAGGCAACAGTGTGAAGTGCATTGAGTCCCCGAGATAGAAACGCTATACAGCGAGACCTCAATTTAAGAACTTAATTGGTTCCCAGACAGAGTGTGTAAGGCGAAAAGTGTGTATCTCAAAAAAAAATTCCCATAGGAAACCATTAAAATGGGAATAATCCGTTCCGGGGTTTCCATAAAATATATTTTTCAACTAAATAAACCTTAAAACTACACACAACATACCTTATTCTATGTATAATAAATGTGCTATTGTATTGTAATGAAAGAAATATAATATATAATAAATATATTGTATCATAAAGTCACTTTATTTACATTTGTGATGGTCATTTATGGCTTGATGGAATGGCGTTGGAGGTCGAAGGTCAAAGGGAATTGCTGTTTGGAAAGAGAGGCGCATTACATGACGACTGTAATTAAAGAAATAAACTGTGCTGTAAAATAGAGTTTTATTTACCTTTTTGATGGTCGTTGATGGCTTATGGAAGGAGAGTCACCTTCCATAAGGACTGTTGGTAACTTAACCTCTCGTGCTGTTCGGTCGTGTGCTTCCGCCGAAGATCACTCCGCCAGCCGTGGTGGGTGTGTATTATGAAAATAGTGCTTATTATAAGGTTTAATTTTCATAAATATGATGTTTGTAAGACAAAAAGTTTGTAAGTTGATGTCTCACTGTACTCTATAAGAATGACAGCAATCAAATCAAGTGTGCAATTAGATCGCCCCCTACTGCAAGATGGCGGCAGCAAACCTCATCGCCGCTTTCCTTGCAGTGGAAGGTTGATATCTTCTTTTCCTTTTGGCTTTTCCCTTCAAGGAGTCGCCACAGCGAATCAGTGTCCTCCATCTTCATAGGTTTGATTCACATGTTTGTTTTGGCCAATTTTACGTTGGATGCCCTTCCTGACACAACCCTCTTTGTTTATCCGGGCTTGGGACCGGCATAGGAAGACACTGGCTTATGTCCCCTTGTGGCTACAGAACAAACAACACTATGAACTTAATAAAGATGAAGATGATCAGTAAAAGGCTCCCAAACACAAAATGATCATTGGCACAGCAACATTCACAAAAGCAAAACTATACTCACGGTCCTGCAATTTGAGTGAAAATGACAAAAACCCTGGCAATGTAGTGGACACATTCCTGCACATTGCCTGGCAGTCAAGTAGTTAAACGTGATTCTACTCAGTGGAAGTTTGATATACAGTAGCGTAATTGTTAGGCACCCATACCTGTCAACCGGCTGTATTTTGCCGTATTCTGTACGATGTTTGCACATTTTTAGATGTGTACGCCATACAAGAAAGTTTGTACGGGAAACACAAAATTTGGTAAATAAAATTTTGAGATATTTTCAACTCCGTTTTCGTCATTAAATATTTGCAGTAATGTTAATTATAACAAATATTGCTACTCGTAAAAAGCCAAGTCGACTACCGAGAAAACTGTTGGGGTAATTCGCTATACGAACATCTTTAAAGGACAACCGACGTCACTTTTTTGTTTCTTAACTGACATCAGAAAAACGTTTTATAGCATCTAAAATACCCAAAACACACAGTATATACTTTTATTCAAATGCAAAACATCAATAAAAATTACTTCAAGTGTCCAAAATCTGCAAAAAAATGAGCTGCGAATTGGGCATTTTCAGAAAGTCCTGCCCCCCTTGTTCGTGACGTCACGCCAAGACGTCTTTTTGCATTGCTTGTGAATCCAAACAATGGCTTCAGATTCGGAGGATATGCTTTCTTGTTACGCCTCCAGTTATGAATATGATTCAAATGGTTCTGAAGAGGAAAGCATACATGTTTGCAATCGATTAAAGAATTTATTCCATGCCATTTTGAGGCAACATTGGGGGGGAAATCAATCACCAGAAAAGAGGCACAAAATGGCGACCTCTTGTGGCCACTTCCGTTTCCACAGGCTGATAAATTCCTTATATGGAGCTTGGACGCCCTCTTTTGGGTGCAACACGGTTTTCAGACCAAACATGTCGGAGTCCGAAAAATATCGATATAACCGGGACTATCGATATATCCGACCCTGTTTGCATGTAACTTTCTCTGTGCGTGCATTGAAATAGTATCGATATAACCGGGACTATCGATATATCCGATATCGATATAACGAGACTTTACTGTAATTGAATCGGTTTGTGTGTATCAACAATGGGCAGCCCTGTCAAAGTTCTTCAATGCGGAGGTAACTCGGGAAAAGAAAGAAAAAACGTTTAGAATTTAAATGTACAGTAAAGTCTCGTTATATCGATATTCAAGGGAGTCCGAAAAAATATCGATATAACCGGGACTATCGATATATCCGATCCTGCGCCGAACTGCATTAAACAAAAGCCGCCAAAAGAGGGCAGCCAAGCGCCATATAAGAAACGGAGCTGGCCATTAGCTCCCTTTTTTGTTCCCCCAATGTTGCCTCAAAATGGCACATATAATTCTTTAATGATTGTAAACATGTATGCTTTAATCTTCAGAACTACAGTGTATTTGAAACATATTCATAACTGGATGTGTAACAAGAAAGCATATTATCCGAATCTGAAGCCATTGTTTGGATTCACAAGCAATGCAAGACGTCTTGGCGTGAAGTCATTTTTATTTGCATTTGAATAAAAAGTGACATCGGCTGTCCTTTAATACACAGTATGGAATGTTAATTTCAAAATCATCGCGCTTCAGCAGACAAAACAAGAAACATTGTTGCAAAAAACGATTGCATTCATATACAGTACAGTGGGCATGTACATAACACAACAGGGAAACTGCAACGCTTACATCTTACTGTATTATGTATACAATTTAAAAAAGTCATCAATCTTCTTCTGCTTCCCATTTTTACCTTTTAACACAAACACTTCAATCTCGTCTGCTACACACGAGCTAGCGTCTGAAAATGAAAATTGCTCTGCTACACGGGTGCTGGGCACGTAACCAAGTCACCTGACCAAGTCGACCAATGGCGCGACTGATGTCGTGACACGTAACCAAGTCACCTGACCAAGTCGACCAATGGCGCGACTGATGGCGTGACACGTAACCAAGTCACACGGCCAAGTCGACCAATAGCGCGACCGATGGCGGCTCATGTGACCAAGTCGACCAATGGCGCGACCGATGGCGGCTCACGTAACAAGACACATGACCAAGTTGACCAATGGCGCGACGGATATATCGATGTAAACAACAAAAATGGCCGGCGGGGGATGAAAAGGAGCACCGTAATAACCGGATTATCGTAACAACCGGGTATCGTACTAAACGGTACTAATTATACATAAAAAGACTAGAAATGTGCAAGGGAAATGAAAATAATATCGTAATAAGCGGTACTATCGATATAACCGATATCGATATAACGAGACTTTACTGTATTATTATTATTATTATTATTATTAAATATGTGAAGAGGCCTCTTACTTCTTTAGACGTTAAAGAATCTGAAAGACGATGCAAGAAGAGGAAGCTAAAGGACGGTGGTGGTGAAACTTGGTCAACTGCGGCCAGGCCAAGCAAATGTGACATGACAGAAACGAAACCCCCAGCTAAATCTTCTTCAAAGGAATTTGACTTGGCAAGTTGCATGTTCAAGGACACAGAGTTGGCAGGTGAAGCTAAAAAACACCTAGATTCCAATGTAGCAGGAAAAAAAAGCAAAATGGCCACGACCAACAGTAGCAGCAAGGCTCAGTGAATTCTCAACAAGATGGAGGATGCAAATACTTTGCTATTTGCTAACTTTTTGTTGGCAATATGACCAATATTCAATGGCACAAACACCTTTCTTCAAAGAAGCCACGTATCCAACTCCTTCATCATGTGTGCCTTCGGGTCAATTTGGCAAAATGGCCATAAGATTTAGCAAGCCTCATCGCCAGTGCATGTGACATCACAACGTTGACTTTGCACGCAGAGAAAATCAGAAGGAGAATGAGGACATCTTTGTTGGATCAGACTGCCGGGAATACATTGACAAGCACAGGGAGAACAGTGACCTGCCTTCCTTTTTTTCAAGTGTCAGGAACAGGATTTTAGCCTTTCACTTTGGTCCGTGCTTGTCAATGCCACAGGATGCTCAACATTCATTTCAGGCAGCAATGCAAATTCAGGCAAGGTCATGTACCACACAGTCATGTTGACTGTGAGCGCATATTTAGCCACATCAACTAAAACAAAACAGAGTTCCAGTCAGGCCTGTCAACAAAAGTTATTGGGAGCCTCACAACCAGAAAAAGGATGACACGAGTGCCACAATCTGACTCAGTGTGCGTTTTTTTTATTTATTCTGAAGAGTATAACCTCTTGTTTTCGTACAGAAAGCGTTTCCTGTGAACTCAATGTACATATGAAAATTCAACATGTTTATGATTCATTGATGTGAACAGTATTGGTTGTTCAAGTGGGTGCCTTTCAAATTTGAGTTTGTTGATAGCTATTTTGGTGAACCCATAGGAATGTAGGTTAGATGTGCATATTTGAAGTTACTAACAATGTCTTACAATTCATTCTACTTTTCAAACAAGATTGATTATTAAATGTTTCATTGATTGTAAAATATGTATTTCTGTTTTGTTTTCTTAAAATAGTAGCAAACACGATTGACAAATTGAAAAATTGATAGTGTTTTGAGCCTTATTTTCAGTAGCTGGAATGTTAAAAATTGATTGGCTTGGACTTTGTCCTGGACCGACCGGGGCCTGCGTCCTCTGGACCCCGGCATAGTACTAGGCCTTTCTGGTTTCAGAAGTTGCCAGGTATGCAGTTTCCATCCAATCGCAGGGCACACAGACACAAAAAAACATCCGTGCTCACACTCACACCTCGAGGCCATTTATTCAATCAACCTGCCACGCATGTTATGGCAGGAAAGCGGAGGAGAAAACTAACGCAGGCCCGGTGGGAGCATGCAAAGTCCACACAGGGGTGGCGGAGTGAGGATAGACCCCACAACCTCTACACTATGCGGTCCAGATGCTAACCACTGGACCACCAGGCTGCCCCGTGAGCAGAACTGTAAAATGAAATTCACTTTTCATTCACTTGTACTCTGTTCTTTTGCAGTACCTTTTTGTTAAGGGGGTCCACTACCGTTGGGGATTTTTTGCACCAAGTGGTCCAGCACTGGATGAAATAAGGGAAATGGTAGATGCAGGACAGGTATGCTGACATGTATTTTACTTTGGCTCTGTGACTTTATTGTGGTGAAGCATGAAAACAAGTTTGATTTGCGATTCAAACCAACTAGGGGGTGACGCACAAAAAACACAACGTGCAACCCAGATAAACGCACGCACACACACACACACACGCTTAAAAAAAATAAAAACGAATCATATTCACCTATAGACTGCACTCACTCTTTTTTTTCACTTTGACTGTGCTTGCTTCATTTGCAGATCCATGCGGTCGTAGAAGAAACCTTCAGTTTTGCACAGGTTCCTCAGGCCTTTGCGAAAGTGGAGAAGGGTCATGCTCGAGGAAAGACTGTGGTCCAGATCAAGGGAACACATGGCGCATAGCACTAAATAAATAAAGAGATACATAAAAAAATCTTGTCCGATGCATGAAGCCCGAATGTGTTCGCTGCAATTGAGTGAAAAACCTTAAGCTTCTACCCAAGAACTTCTGGACTATGTTTTTTTTCCTCATCCAAAAATACCGTATTTTCAGATGTTTAAGGCGCACCCAAAGCCTTGATTTTCTTCAAAAGATGACCCTGCGCCGTATACACAGGTGCGCCTTATATGTAAAGTAATATTGAACCACAACAGGTCTCGCAACTTCTGTCAGCAGCCACCGACTCCATTACCCCCCATACTGTAGCATCGTATAATGTGGTGTGCCCTATATTTTATATACTGTATTTGGAAACATGTCTCATTCATTGAAGGTTCACCTTATACTCCAGTGTGCCGTATACACCGGAAAAAAACGGTGTTCTTTTAAATCCTGAAGTTAGTGTATTTATCCCCTTCCCACAAATCTTTGACAGATCATTACAATCATTACAGTAGTAGTGTTTCCTCTTCACAGGAATTGATCCTGAATTGAAACCAACATGCAGGTCAGGGTAAACTGGACACATGTTAAAAGTTCCTCAGCCAGTCACGCCTATGGAATTTTGGTAATTTGGGGCGAAGAATACTCACGCAAGCAATACCCACACAAGAAACACAAGCGCTGTGGAGAATGAACTCTGAACCTCAGAACTGTGAGGCAGATGTTCTGAAAAAAAGCATCTTTTATTAGCCTGTCACCTTCCTATGGTGATCTAATGTCCCGACCCCCCCCTCCAAAATAACTGGGCTTTTTAAACGACCTGTCATTCGGTTTTTTTCTAAATAAGCAGGTTACTTTGGCACTCTTTAACAGGCATACTTGGTTGCAGGGCAACATTTGCAAAATACAGCTATAAACTGTTAAAACCCCACAAAATGTTGCTTAAATGATACACGACAAGATAACAGGTATTTTCTCTTTTAATATTTATATTTTCAATCGCGATTTAAAGTGAAATCCACAAGTTAATAATATGCATCAGATTCAGTGTTAAAACTTTAGAAAACATTGCTAAAATTTACCATATTACCAACAGTAGTGACAAAATGCGTGACTATAATATATCTTTGGAGTTAAGACTTCATTGCGTCCATCAACATGAGATGAGGAACAAGACACCGTGGATTAGTTTTGTTGCGTACCACAAAGCCCAGAGAGTCGCCGCATTGAGCCAGGTCTGACATCTCAAAACAAGCAATGCACCATATAAAAAGAATGTCACTAGATAAATAACATATTTCTCTTCATTCTGAAGTACAAAAGCAACAAACAAAATAAAAGTGTTACATTAATGAGAACTTTACAATCCGAACATGGTTACCCTCTTCCACAAGGGTGCAAACGCGACAGGAGTGCAATTTTTGTGCAAAGTATCACTCAGGACTTGTCCGAGTGGTGGGTGCTTCACGAGCAGAGCTGCGATTGTGGGCCTCAATGTGACCCGGCAAGTCACAAAATCTCCAGCGTCCATCTTTGGTTTGATTTTCCCTCCTCAAACGTGTTGAGGATGACTTGGTTGTGGTCGTATTGGTGACCTCCTGCCATACATTCAAAGTGTTATGTTAAAAGATGTCCGGGAAGGTCACGAAGTGTGCATCTGCACATATCAAGCCCATAAATGAAGACCAATTAATTCAACAATATGATCAAATCGAAATGTGTTTGTTCTTCTGACACACATCCATTTCATAATATTAAAATGTAGCTCAGACAGTGATACCTCGGCTTACGAATGCTTTAGCTAACAAACTTTTCGCCTTACGAACATTAAATTCGCGAGAATAGAATCTTGGATTGGATTGGATATGCCTTTATTAGTCTCACAGCGGCATCTTGGCATATGAACTAGTTTTAGGGAAACACACGGAGCGCCACGGTGGCAGGCGGACTAGTTTTCGACGTAAGAACACCAAACACCAGCGCCACTGTGGCCCCTTTGATTGCAGACGTGGTTTGCTATCGACTGGAGTATTTTTGCAATTAAAAAGACCCCACCACAGGCTCCCGTTAAACCGAAGAGGACACAAAAGAAAATTACGGTCGAGCAGAAGAAGGAGACCATCGAGAAACACGAACGAGGTGTGCGTTTGTGTGACTTAGCTGTCCCAGTATGCTAAGTCGACCATTGCTACCATCCTTCGGAACAAGAAAGCTATTAAAGGTGCGTTTGTTGCTAAGGGTTTTTCCATGTTGTCTAAGCAACGGTCTCAGGCAATCGAAGAGGTTGAAAAACATCTGTTAATTTGCATTAACGAAAAGCAGCTAGCAGGGGACATCGTGAGTGAAGGAATTATCTCCGAGAAAGCACGGCAACTTCACTCAGATATCGTCAAGAGGCAACCTGGAACTTCGTCATCTGTTGATGATTTCAAGGCTAGCCACGGATGGTTCGAGAACTTTAAGCGTCGTACAGGGATTCATAGTGTCATTCGTCATGGTGAGGCAGCCAGTTCAGACGATAAAGCTGCCAAAGCTTACAAGGAATCATTCCTCAAGATGGTGGAAGAAGAAAGCTACGTTCCTCATCAAGTGTTTAATGCTGATGAAACCGGCCTTTTTTGGAAAAAAGATGCCTCATCGGACTTTCATTACACAGGAAGAGAACTATGAAAGATAGGCTAACCCTCCTTCCTACAGTCCTTATGGAATGTGACCCTCCCTCCCACTTCCTCCCACTCCATTCCATCAAGCCATCAACGACCATCACAAAGGTAAATAAAACGACTATTATACAGTACAGTTTATTTCTTTAATTACAATATAATAGCACATTTATTATACATACAATAAGGACTATTTTGTGTATTTTAAGGCTTATTTAGTAGAAATTTATGTTTTATGGGGACCTGGGAATTTATTATTCTCATTTTAATGTTTGGAAGACACACTTTTCGCCTTACACACACTTTCTGGGAAACAATTAAGTTCGTAAGCTGAGGTATCACTGTATTTGTATTTCAAATACATAGTTTTTAAATACCCTGACTATTAGTGTCTACTGTATTTGACAAACACGACACAACCCAGAGAAGGGAATCTGACCTTTGACTTCAAGGACCAGGCCAGGCTGGAAGTGGCAGCGCACCAGGCCATCTGAGGTTATGTCCCACAGCTGGTTGTCTTTTCTTCCCTCCGGAGACACACAAAGTCGACTGCCTGCCATCACCATGTTACCTGCAGTCTCCAGACGACAGTCCTCGGCAAACTGGAAGTGAACAGGAGGTTGTTACCTCTCAGTTTTGTGTGTCGAAAAAGGTGAATTCATTCATTCCTTCAAAAATGCATTCCTGATCACAATGGTGAAAAAGGTTCTTCTCAATGAAATTGAAACAGTTCGCACTTTCTGATGCTGAATGGCGTCTTATCATAATGATCATATAAATCACTCAAATATGGCATTGAAGAATATTTATGCACTTCATTTAGACATGCATTTACGTATATTTGGATAAGGTCGGGAGCACTTTAACCATGCTTACCTTGCAGGCAAGCTGACCGTCTCTATATAGCCAGAGTTGCTCTATGCCCCCCGTGTCTTCCATAGCATGCACCCTCATCAACTGGATGTCTTCAAGTGCCCCGGTCAATGACATCAGACATCCAGTCATCTTGTTTCGCAAACGGATACCAATCTGTTTCTGTGGGTGTAAACGCAACAACACTGAGTTAAAGGACAACCGACGTCTCCGGACAAGTTGTGTCCATAATCTGTAAAATGGCTTCAAATGATGGGCGTATTTTAATAAGATTCCACCGCATATAGCTATATTTTACGTTTTAAGACTCGCGCTGAATATTCAGGAAGTCTTGTTTTTGAGTTGGTGACGAGTCCGTACGTGACGTCACTAAAGGACCACCCTTCACCGTAAAAAAGACGCATTGTAGCGGTCCTTCCATCATGTCAATGTATTTTGCTGGACTTGTTTGGTCTGGGGACCTCGTGTTGCACCCAAAAGTCGCCAGAAGGCCAGAAGAGAGCGTCCAAGCGCCATATAAGGAATTTATCAGCCTGTGTAAACGAAGGTGGCCACAAGATGTCGCCATTTTGTGCCTCTTTTTTGGGTGAGAGATTTTCCCCCAATGTTGCCTCAAAATGGCAATGAATAAATAATGTAATTGATTGCAAACATGTATGCTTTCCTCTTCAGAACTATTTGAATCATATTCATAACTGGATGTGTAACAAGAAAGCATATTCTCTGAATCTGAAGCCATTGTTTTGATTCACAAGCAATGCAAGACGTCTTGGCGTGACGTCACGAACTGGGGGCGGGACTTTCTGAAAATGCCCAATTCGCAGCTCAATTTTTTGCAGATTTTGGACACTTGAAGTCATTTTTATTGGTGTTTTGCATTTGACTAAAAATATCATACTGCGTGTTTTGGGTATTTTAGATGCTATAAAAGATTTTCCTGGTGTCAGTTAAAAAACAAAAAAGTCACGTCGGTTGTCCTTTAACTGAAAGCCGACCCCACAGCAAGCCAAGATGATACAAGTTGGCACTATTGTGTTGGACAGAAGACTGCTTAATACTTGAGGCAATGGCCGCAGCGATCCAATTCCCTTCAACCCACTGAACTTGCACCAGTCGATGATTTGACCCGGATGGAGCAGGATCTGTTGACCGCGGTAGTTGCTGCCTTCGTACAACACCCACCTAGACGGGACCGGATGGAATACGAGACAATGTAAGAAAAATGAACGTGAAGTGAAAAGTTTTTTTTAGTCCATTCTCAAGACTACCAACTGAAACACACACAGGCTAGTTTGTTGATCAGTTGGTTGGTTCCACCATTGTCATTGCGCAATGTTACCAGCAGTCATTTTTTATTTATTTTTAAGGAATAATAATAATAATACATTTCATTTATTAGCGTCTCTCGAGAAATCTTGCTTTAGTTTGAAATTTGAGGCTATTTATGATCATAATATCCAATCATCGTTGACTTGTTTTAAGATTCGTGCATTTAATGCCTTTTAAGGATTCGAGGCAGCCCTACAAAAAAGTTTGGAGGAATAATTAGATTAGTTTTGTAGCAGCAGTATAGTTCAATTATGTCAAATGTAAATAGTTTTTTTATTTATACAACGATTATAATGTTGCATAACATTTTAATTGTGAAGAAAAATTTCGTTTGAACCAATTCTGGATTTAGTCTGATTCAACATCACAGCTTGGAACCACACATTGACTGCACATTTCAGTGAAAATGTTGCATGTTGGATCATCACAAAAAATATTGGAAGAATGCCTAGCTAGTGTAGCCACTGGCCACCAACATACAGTGTTTTGTATTGAAAACTGGGAATAGGACGCTGGACACAAAACCTAGTTTATCAAAACATGAACAACCTTCATAGTAATAGATAGGTACAGTAGGACCTTGGCTTATAAACTTAATTGGTTCCCAGACACAGTGTGTAAGGAGAAAAGTGTGTATCACAAAAATTAATTTCCCATAGGAAACCATTAAAATGAGAATAATCCGTTCACAGGTCCCCATAAAACACAATTTTCTTCTTTCTAATTTTCTAAGCCCTAAAACTACACAAAATATACCTTATTTCATGTACAATGTGATATGGTATTATAATCAAAGAAATAAACTACTTTACAATAAAGTCATTTTATTTACCTTTGTGATGGTCGTTAATGGCTTGATGGAATGGAGTGTCCGGTTTCCTCAGCATTAAACACTTGATGAGGAACGTAGCCTTCTTCTTTCACCAACTTGAGGAATGATCCCTTGGAGGTGCTTTCTCTGTGATAATTGTATCTAGTTCTTCATCAATTGTGATCTGTTTAGCTGGGTTGATAGCTTTTTGCATCAAGTATACAGATGACTTGAGCGGGTTATTTATGGAGCCTGATTGATGGGATATTTTAACCTTCCAGTCTATACTCTGCTTTTAAATTATCAAAGAAATCTAAATTTCACTGTTTTCTATCCATTTTCTAACCTTTTATGTTTTTTCTTTTATTTTTCACTTTTGTTTTTTGGTTAAAATCTCTTGTCATCTCCCTTTCGTGTGTGTGTGTGTGTGTGTGTTTTCTCTCACTCTCTCTCTGCCCGTCTCTTTACTGTTTAACCCCCCTACTGCTGGGGTCTTGACCAATCACGTGGCTTTTACCGAAGACGCCATTTTATTTTTTTGGGAGAACGGCCTCACTCTCTCTCTGTCTGTAACCCCATCCCCCACTGCTGCGTTCTTGACCAATCACGTGGCTTTAACCGAAGACTGGGGGTGGGGAATAGAGGATGAAAACATTGGCCACCATTTTCTTGTTAGGAGAACGGGCTTGTTCGTGAACGACACATCACTCCTTGTGGCAGCGCTGTGTGTATCCCAAAAAATAGTTCGTATGCCAAGGTAAAATTGTCATAAATGTAATGTTCGGAAACCGAAAAGTTCGTAAGCCAAGGGGTTCATAAGCGAAGGTCCCAATGTACATACTTTCCTCCCTCCACCACCAGAGAGCGTATGTGAGTGGATAAGCCTGCTTGGTGCAGGTTCACAGTCCCACGAGTCAGCACCACTCTGCGACCTGTGCAACCCATCTTGTTGAACAGCAAGAGGGAAGGTAGAGTCAACTCCTACATAAAGTAGAGAGCTTTGTTACTCACATGAAATATGACACTAACTAACTGCACAGACATACAGGATACTCTCGCCACAGGAGCCTGCACGTAATCAGACAACTAAACAAAGGCCTTACGTGGCCAACAGTTTCCATGGAACGGATCCTCACGTCGGAGGATGGGAAGCCCAAGAACTCGGCGTTGGGATACTCTCCCTCCTCTAATAAGTACATGGTGTCAGTGAAGTTGCAGCCTTCATATGCGATCCAACTGAGCATTAAATAAAGACAGACACACGCACACACACATTACAATGGCATGCTGTACCATATGATTGGGGTAGTTGCATTTCCAATAGTTTGATATTTTTCACCCGTCTTGCATTTAATTGAACTGTTTTGTACATATTTCAATGTTAATTAAAGCACATGCATATCCTTGTTAATGTATACACATACAGTAAAGTCTCGTTATATCGATATCGGTTATATCGATAGTACCGCTTATTACGATACTATTTCTATGAACGCAAGGAGAAAATTACATGCACGCAGGATCGGATATATCAATAGTCCGGTTATATCGATATTTTTGCGGACTCCCGAGAATATCGATATAACGAGACTTTACTGTAATTTTACTGTGGTACTGAATTGTCCGTTCCGTTATGGCTCCTTTACCTGCCAGTTAGCACCTTACAGGACATGGGCACAAAGTCCTCATCCAAAGTTGCCGCACTGTCCTCCAGAACCACCAGTTCACCCTTAAAGTTAGGCTCAGAGAACATCTTCACCTGGATAGCAACAAATCGCACGCTTATGGGCTTTGGTTACATACACAACCGTTGCAAGATTAACTCACATTTTCAATGCAAAACTGTAGAGAAGTATTGGATGTAATGAGGCTGGCACAATATGGTGGGTTTCATGCATCTGACTCATACAGTCAAGGCTTTTGGGTGTGAAATGCTGGGAATTCCATCATCGTCCAACATTGTAAAAAAATGTGCATATAAAGTCAATTGAACATTCAAAATTGCCAATAGATGAGTGGTTGTTTGTTTTGACCATGGTGAGATCCAGCAAATATATCAATATATAATAATAATAATAATATATCAATGTAAAACATGTTTTATTTGGAGGAGCTATTGAGGAAAATCACACTTGGAAAAAGACCCAAGGGACAATTAGCCACCGGGTCTTGAGATGAATTGCATTTCTTCATCTCAGTGTGACATTTTGGATAATTTGCTTGCCACATGGTATCAGTTCTGTTCCAGCATGACTGTGCTCCAATACACAAAGAAAAACAGCCAGTGTGAGCCAAGCCCTTTTGACCAACATCCGCAACCTCTGACATGCTTTTGGAAGAATGGGTACAAATTCCCACGGACTCACTCCAGCAAATTATCCAGCAAAGTAGCCCCCGCCCCCATGTCCTATACAGTATAGGCGGAGAACATACCTTGAATTGGGATTCCAGCAACGTTTCCTGTAAAATAAGATAAAAATAAGTGAGGAAATCTGTATCAGCATTCAACCAAAATGACTTGATTCAGAGCGGGAATGCAATTTTTTTTACATTGAACACTGGCTGGATTGATGATATATTGACATTCTGGGCACCCCAGTCTTCTGGACACAAATACAAGCCTTTCTCCAGAATGTAGAGCTCGCCGCTGAATGCTGGATTTTCAAATGCCACCCAGCTGTCACCAAGAAAAGACAAAAACAACGGAATGAAATTCATATACCATTTATATTCATTTTATCATGTGTACTAAACAGTGACCACCCACACTTATGACATTTTACTTTAGGTTTTCTGATAAAACTAGACATTCTTTGAAATTAATTTGATCTGTGATCACACAAATAATATTTCAGAAAATTTTAAAAATTCCCTTGCAATGGTGAAGAACATCTTAGCTGTTTAAATATGTATGAATCGTTCAACAACCCGATTTCTAGAACAAATCATGGGGACTTACTTGAATGCAAAGATAAAGGCTAGACCGAGCAAACTAAACGGAAGATTTATCAGCATTATCTTTATTGGCCAAGTACATAGAACAAACAACGACTATATCTCCGGGAGTGCAGGCTACACTACTCTTGCAATACAAAGCAACAATAATAAACAGACATGACAAATTAGTATTGAAAGGCTATCATCATGCAGTGGTAACACCCAATGGCATCTGTATGACAATGATGGAATGGATGATGAACTCCCAAGTTGCCTCTTCATGATATCGGAGTGAAGTTGCCGTGCTTTCACAGCGATAATACCCTCACTCACACTGTCCCCTACTTGCTGCTTTTCATTAATCCAAATCAACAGAATTTTTTCAACCTCTTCTATTGCCTGAGACTGTTGCTCAGACAACACAGAAACATCCTTAGACACACGTAGCAATGGTCGACATAGCATACTGGTACTGGAACGCTAAGTATCCACTCGATAGCAAATCGTGTATGCCACGTATGCACTCAAAGAAAGTGGGTGTGGTAAAGTAGTCTGACAGCCACAGTGGCGCTGTTCCTTCCACCAAAAACTAGTCCGCCAGCCATTGTGGCGCTCCACGTGTTTCCTGAAAATTAGTTCGTATGCCAAAATTATATCTCCCAAATTTAATGTTCGTAAGGCGAAACGTTCATTAGCTAAAGTGTTGGTAAACTGAGGTATCACTGTATTGCCAAGACCCTTTCACGAGCATCAATAATACCATCTATTCAAATATTTAAAGGACAACCGACGTCTCCGGACAAGTTGTGTCCATAATTTGTAAAATGGTTTCAAATTACTTCTACTGAGCGTACTTTAATAAGATTCCACCGCATATAGCTATATTTTACGTTTTAAGACTCGCGCTGAATATTCAGCAAGTCTTGTTTTTGAGTTGGTGACGAGTCCGTACGTGATGTCACTAAAGGAACGCCCCTGACCGAAAAAAAGACGCATTGTAGCGGTCCTTCCATCACGTCAATGTATTTTGCTGTACTTGTTTGGTCTGGGGACCTCGTGTTGCACCCAAAAGCCGCCAGAAGAGGGCGTCCAAGCACAATATGAGGAATTTATCAGCCTGTGGAAACGGAGGTGGCCACAGGAGGTCGTCATATTGTGCTTCTTTTTCGGTGAGACATTTCCCCTCAATGTTGCCTCATAATGGCACGGAATAAATTCTTTAATCGATTGCAAACATGTATGCTTTCCTCTTCAGAACTATTTGAATCATATTCATAACTGGATGTGTAACAAGAAAGTATATTATCCGAATCTGAAGCCATTGTTTTGATTCTTCAGCAATGCAAGAACGTCTTGGCGTGACGTCACGAACTGGGGGCGTGGGACTTTCTGAAAATGCCCAATTCGCAGCTCAATTTTTTTCAGATTTTGGACACTTTAAGTCATTTTTATTGGTGTTTTGCATTTGAATAAAAATATCATACTGCGTGTTTTGGGTATTTTAGATGCTATAAAACGTTTTTCTGATGTCAGTTAAGAAACAAAAAAAGTGACGTCGGTTGTCCTTTAAGCACAGGAAAAAACAAACACATTGAAATTCACGGGAGAAAATGACGTGCGCAGATCAGTTGCGAGAGCTTATTCTGAAATGTATCCTCCGGGGCTGTGTGCATGCACCATCAAGGTGTGTCAAGCGTTTCAACAGTGACAAAACTCTTAGTCATGTTTGTAAGTAGACTAACACACCTAAAACTGCAAGTGTCTGCTTGAGAGAACACAATCGGGACATTTCATGTTACCCCTTGTTTTTACTGCTTCTAAAGTCTGCTCAAAGTCGACACGCAAGTCTCTACTTCTTGGATGGATGGAGCAAAGTCAGCCAAAGGGACTGAGGAGGAATTTGAAGCCTTTATTTACAATGCATATCTGAAATTGAAAAAAAAAAAGCAAAACACCCTGGCCTAAAAAAAGAGAGAGCGAGTATTTCACTTACACCCCACTCAGGACATTGATGGACTGGGTTTCCAAGCTATGGCCGATGACCTCCATGCTGACAACGGGGCCCATAAGATCCACACTGAGCCCCCGTTCGTCCAAGTTGGGCTCACTGAACAATTTAACGTGCGGGGACAGGAAATCCTAAGCGAGATGAGATATAAACGATTTTTCACACAATTCATTTATCACTGACTTGTAATATACTTCCTATAACAGATGAAGGCTCTAACAATAAAGCTCACCGTCCTAATGGAACGAAGAGAGAGTAGACCATTCTCCGAACCCCCCCAATCACTGCAATGGGGATACTCCCCTTCCTCAAGGATGTATTGCTGACCCTCAAAGTCTTCCTCTTGATAACCAACCCAGCTACCAGACCAAAACGCAGAGAGGGCATTTTACACATTTCTACAGCAAATCATTTTTCCGATCCCGTTGCATCTATGGACTGAAATACTTACAGACCGCCGAGTATCTTGAGGGACCCCACAAAAGAGATTGTATTTGTAGTTCCACCAGAGGTGCCATGTCCTGCTACTCTCTCTCCCAAGTTGTACAAGTCACCGTCCACCTCTAAACATTCTCCCTCAAAATTGGCCTTCTCGAACACCAGTGCCTAAAAGAGCCCAAATCAATGAACAGATGGGTTTTCTGGATGGTCCTTTTAGTTGATGCCCTGGTGGTTTTGTTTCCTGGAGCTTAACTGAATGCTATAGTGCAACATTGAAATTTTTTTTTGTAACCAAAGGCAGCATCATTTCAACCTAATGCTAAGTATTGCACCTGAGTTTGTAATGAACAATTAATGTTGCAATTGAAAATACAATTTATATCACTGGCTTCAGAATTTAGTCAATACTAAACAGCACAAACATTTAAATTGTGCCGAAAATCACTAGTTCAAATTTACAATTCATGAAATATTTACATTTTCAATTGTCGTGAATTATTTTTAACATTCCATGCACTTGCATGAACAAGAAGCCAAGATCAACCCAAAGGGAATGACAGACAAAATATGTCATTAATTTTTCACTTCAATGGTTTCAGTCATATCAAAAACTTTTTTCTTGAGTGCGGTAATCACGTTGCACAGAAGGATCAGTAGCATCTCGGCTTCATTTCGGCTGCCATCAGATTTCATGATTCAAGACTACTCCCATGACTAATAAATGTTACATTCTTTATCATATTGATTTCAGCTTTGCAAAAAGTGATCATTGTGCAAGATTTTATTTTTTTTATTGTTTATTTGAATGTCATTTTTAACGTAGGGTGGGTTCTTTCTTTGACATGTTCACTTATGTTTATAATTGTTCCATATTCCAACAATGTGGTTGATACAATCAATATAGTCCATATGACACACAATAAAACGAATGTAAAAGAGGTGATATACTTAAACAAACCTTGACGTGTTTAGGATGATCCACTTTTATTGCTCCCTTTACAGAAAGACATAAAGTATCAGAATTAGTCAATATACAAAACATGATCAAAGTGATGCATTGCGCAGTAGATATTTACAATTCGAAGGGGCCTGAGAGAGCCAACAAAGGGTTGTGGGAATCCCCAGGTCTGTGAACAAGGAAACTCGCCAACTTCCAGCACTCCAACGAAACCTCCAAAGCCAGGATCACTGTACACAAGCCAGCTAAACAGACAGACACATGGAGAGACAATGGACCGTTCTTTTATAAAACAATGATTGTGAAGTAGTAACACATAGTTATTAATTATTAATGTGCAACCTGATCGTTGGACTTGAACAGAAGTTGCACGAAAATCATTAGGAGGTACTTTCAAGATCCAAAAAGTCAATGGGGAAAACAGTTTAATGTGAAAAGAAGGGATTTCGCAGAGCAGTTGTACCTTTGTCTAAATTGGAAATCAGTTGTAACTAATTCAAATTAACCAACATTAGATCTGCAATGAGGCAACAGTCTTTGTTACGTCACATGAGCAACATCAACTTACACTCCAGAATGGACCTTGATGGAACCAGTGGTCTGGGGGATCCCAAAGGAGCAAATTTCAATTGTGTCGTCGCAGTAAGAGGATACCCTCCCCAAACCATCAACCTCTGTAAACAGGTCAATTCTGGGTTGGGTATAGTCCTGCAATAGTGAGAAAAATAAATAAATTGTGGAGCAATTATAACAAACTCAACAACATCAGCAAATCGGGTAGTTCATCACCTTGTTAATTGTGTTTTCAACTTCCCGTATTCAACTAGCAAGATGCAAAAAAATCATCCAGAAATCTGCTTTGCACCCTAATAAGAAATGAGAAGCTATTTTGCAGTGGTGCGTAGAAAACACAGCATCACGGTAGCTGCTGCTTGTGGCATTTTTGTGACTTTACCAAGTAGAGAAAAATGTGACTGCAAATAATTAATTTGTGTGAGATAATCACTTAAAATTCTGAATTTGTTGATGAAGTTCTTGCACTGAGTTTCATTAGATTGTGAAGCTGTATGTAATGTTGTGTCCAGTGAGCTGAAATAAGTAGTTAGATAAGTGAGCGATAACGTTAGACATTTAGAGACATAGATTCAAGGCGCCAACTTACGTTGACTGCCAGTCTAACAGAACCGATGGTAAAGGGTGTCGTTGATGCAGGCTGACTATTCTCATCCGGAGGAGTTTTGGGTCCATCGTCAGCCCACATATTCATTACATGGTCAGTTTGACCTTCCTCTAGGGCAATGACACGGCCCTGGAAGCCCTTATGTTCATACAGGAGCCAGCTAAATATATAAAAAAAACGTTTTCAAATTAGACAGATAGAATAGTACTGTACATACAAACATAATTTCCCATGATGTTAGGATATTGTGTAAAAAGTAAATAAAAGATAGAATACAACGACTTGCTAATCCTTATCAACCGCAATTTAACGCACGAAAAATAACATTTAATGTTCATACTGATGAAAACTTTTTGGGGGGGGTCTTCTTTAATTTTAATGGCGTGGCTGTGACAATTTCCACAAATTGGTACAGGGGTAAAAGATAAACACATGTAATAAATAATAAATAATGCAAGTGTCAAACAAGTGAGTCTCATGCTTGGTTTTAAAAAGCCTACGATAAGGTTCAATCCTTTGTGAACAAATGCATGAAAAAAATCAACAATTTTAAAATAGATTTTATAGTCTATTGTCCATAATGTCATCAAATGAATCAGATAATCTGGAAAAATCTCTGCATGGTCAGGGTAAGGCCAAAAACTAACCCTGAATGCCTGTGATCGTCACATGGCATTTAATCATGTCAAAGTTAAATGTGAAAAAAAGATTTTGCCATGTGAGCTCAGGTACAGTTACTACTACTTTTACATTTACAGCAAGAAGAACCCAATCAAGTCAATCACAGTTGACTGGTAGTTCACTGAATAGTCCGAGTCGACTGCGACAGATATCAGGAGGAAATCGGCAGGAAAAAAATTGTGTCCGTGGACATCTTAATTCATTATGGTGTATAATTTATTTCATATTGCCCCGTAAGCATTTCATCACTGTTAATCTTACAACAATATTTTAAATTAAAAAAAAAAAACAAAAAAACTCTTCAATGCAAAGCAAAACTCATATCGCATCAAGACCCAGAAATGCAGCCGACTTCTTCCAGTCCAAGTTCATCTGAGATGGACAAAGAGTGGATGAGTGTGCTGCGGATGAGATGAGTCCACACTTGAAATAATTTTTATGGAATACATATCAAGCCAGCAATGGTGCCGGTATTGGTGTGCATTCATGCCCATGGCATGAGTAACTTGTACATCTGTAAAACACCATTATTGCTGAAAAATACGTACATGTTTTGGAGGAATATACAGTATAGTGCCTTCCAAGCAAAGTATTTTCCTGGGAAATCCTTCCTCATTTCAGCAAAACAAAGCCAATCCATATTATGCGCTTATAGTCACAACAAAAATGGTAAGAATAGACTGGACAGGCCATCCAGCAGTACAAACGTTGAACATTTTGGATAGCGTAAAATACAACAAAGACTGAACTGTTGAGCACATTAATCAAGCATGGGAAATATTTTTTTTTCTAAAATGAGTGTCCTTGGTTCACAAACACATATTCAATATAAATTGGAAAAAACTTACAAAACAATGTCATGTTTTATTTACATTTTACACAACTTGCTGCTTTACTGGAATGGTATTTGGTGTATTACCCTAACAGAGCCCCAAGTGCTCCTTCAATCAGCAAGTCATACAATAATTAACACAGCAAAGTAAATCATACTGTAATTAACACAACTCGCTTAATAAATCCATATGAACTTCAGAACAGTAAAGGCTGCTTACCATCCTCTGATGACTCGTACCAAGATGACAGGAGACAGTTTCATCTGCGTGGCATCCTCAACATCACGACATAGTTCATAGACTTCGCTCCCAACGTTGTCATGTCCGTGAATGAAAAGCTGGACCGGGACATAGAGGTGATGTTACAATCTGAGGTGGGAACATTGCTTTAATTATGTGTAAAGATAAACGTGCAAACAATTTATTGATGTAATATTCACTTGTACCTTTCCAGGTCTTTTGTGGGATCCCTTGACCACAGTTGTCTGCAAGGAAATGTTAAAATTGCTTATTTTATGAGCTGGTCAATTCAAGCAATCTAAGTGTGAAACACATTTATTTGTGACCATTCTCTTCGTGGTTTCAGGGATGCATCTGGGAAATTAAAAAAGGGGGCGAGTTGGCCCCCTTGTGTCTGAAAAGGGGGCAAAATTCTGAAATTGGTGCGTCTTAATTTCACAAGATTGCAGAAGTGTGTAAAACTGATTAAAATAAACCAAAATACATTCATTGGAGCATGATATTTCCAAATTCCAAATGAAAAAAAAATACATTATTTGAGTAAAATATATTACTCTAATATATCAACAAACAATTTTAATTCTGGTCAAATGATTTATTCATACATAAACATTTAAAATTTTCTTAGTTACTACACAATCAATCCTTGTGCTGTTTTGATATTCTACTGTATTACAGAAAAGACAAAGAGAACAGACTTAGCACAATAATTCTTACGAGTGTCTACTTAAATTTGCTTTGGAGATTTCCATTGTGCTACAACAGCTCTAAAATCATACACATTATCCAATACATTCAAAAAATTAACAGCTGTTTGCTGCAACGAATCACTACCCTCTGCAGACTTATTCAATTGTTTCTTTAAAAAAATGCAAATATGTTTGTTTGCTGCTTATTTTGAATGTCTTTTAGAGTTTTACTACTGTTCTCAAGCTCGATATTGCAACCATCCGCCATGTTTGACGTAAACACTGCAATGCACCATGAATATTTCATTATCCTTTTGGCAGTTTCCGGTGGATCACGGAAAAGCCCGAGATATTCTCGACCACGACTTTGGAGCTCACTGGAACAAATGCAAGGTGATTACTAGATATCGGAAAGGCAAGACGGCAGACGACAAAAGTTAAAACCTCTGAAGTAAAACTAACACTTTTCAATTGTTATTTAACTAAATTTGTTTCTTTAGCTACTTTAACAGAAGTATGTCATACGTGATGGAGACCATGTAGCAATATGCGCTAATCACCACACACTTGCGCAGGTGCTGGCGCAGTGGAGTTACAAAGTTGTGCCCAGTGGCTGTCAAAATGTGCAAATGGCACAAGGGCACGGCCCAGATGGATCCTTACTTGGATATAACAAAAAAAAGCATCCAGTGACACCGAAACACCGCAAGGAGTAAAACTACTAAACAGATGTTACATTTACGGCACGACAAAATAAAAGTTGAATGCATTTTGCCCAGTTGCTTCCACCACATTCAAGAAATTCAAATAAGCAAACGCCTGCTTACCTTTGAGTTTTTCTTTGGAATACTCTTTGGGATTTGTTTGGTGGCCAGAGGCAGCCCAGCCTTATTGATTTTAGGCTTTAAAACCTCATCCATAGTCGAGTGTCCGGCCGGATTCTGCTCAGTTTTAGGTTCTTTTGTAAAGTCCTGTTCAGTCTCAGCAGATTCTTTTCCGTCGTCAAGATAATGTTGAGGCGGTTTGATTTGAGAGACCAAGGACAGAGAAAGAGGGGAGGGACTAATTGTTGATTCATTGGTGGCATCTTTACTACCACCCACCGTGCAGTCTGTATCACTCTTTGTCACACCCTTTGTATCTGATTCGTATTCAGGAAAGGTTGCATTAACTGCTTCCTGCTTTCCAAGCGAGGGTCCTTTTTTCTGTTGTTTGGACAAAGTGTTATTTTGGTCAGAGGCTGCTTCCTCTTTGTGCTTCTTACCATACCGAGGGGAACTCAGTAAACTTGAGAGGAGGGATATCCTTTCGAATCGGGATGATATTTCCCCAGGATCCTCTCCATTGTTCTGCTCAATCGGGGGGCCCTCTTTGACTTGAGTTTTTCCGTTTTCCTCATCAAGGAATTCACTTTGTACTGTGGGTGTGGAATTGACTGGCTCGCATTTTTCCGTGGGACGCCCGTGCCGGTTAGCTGCAATTTGTTTTAACACCATTGCTGGAGATGGGTCCTTGAAACCTTTTCCATTCTTTCTCAAGCCAAACTGGAATTCTTCGGGATCAAAAGTTTTCTCAAAATGATCTTCCCTAATCGCTGGCATTGCAAAAGGGGGAGATGGGGCCTTTTTATGTGGGTGCTTCTTAAGAGGTAGTGAGAAGGGCATGCCACCTGCCTTAATGCTGTTGATAAAATCCACCAACTCGTCTGGTTCGAGAGATTTGTCTTCGCTGGCCGAGGCGTCTCGTTTCCTTCTATTGTCCTTTTTTTGTTTGTGATGATGTTCCACGTCTAACCAGCTAGATGGCAACCCCTCTTTGGGCCGAAGTCCTACAGGTGGACTTAACGATTTCACTGTAGTGGCAAGTGGGGAGACGGCATTAAGTGGTGGTTTTATTGGCTGCTGTGAAGTATTTAGCGTTTTAGCTTCTTTATTGGAATGTAGTTCATGTGTTGTCGTTTTCCTTTCTATGATCTCTATGGCCTTTTCATCAGATGGGCTTTGGACAGCATCGGTGGTCAGGTCTTTTTGTTCTCCGTCTTGAATCTGGCCGGGGTTTAACCTTTGCTTCACAGTCATTTGCTGATCTTTTTGTTGAGACACTCTCTGAGTGACTTCTTTTAAATTAGCATTTTCTTTCATATCAATCTTACCACCGTCTGTTGTACTTCTGAACAAGTTGGCAGGCATTTCAGAATTATTGGCCTTGTTCTCAATAGGTTCTGCTAAGAACATTTTTCTGTTACTTTCTTGGTTAACTTTTGCCAATTTGCAATCTGTGTACTGATGGGAGTTATCATTCTGTGTATTGAGCTCCTCGTGATCAGATACGATGTGTCCAGAGCACTCTTGTTTTTGAAAATGAACACTTCTAGTTTCTGCACTGTCAATTATATCCCCAACTTCATCATTGTTATTGGCAGCTGGCGCTTTTTCGTCTAAATGTTTAAATTGAGAATCATTTGTTTGTTGTTGAGAACTTTGAGAAGATGATATGTCAACAAGATGGCGTTCCCGGGCTTTTTCACCATTTAATCCTTTTGTCATACCAGTAATTTCATCACATTTGCCAAGAGTCTTAAGTTGTACTCCAACAGGCTCCGGGTCTTCTTGGTATATAACTTCAGGGTTAGAATTCTCATTCTCTAAACTTTTAATTGACGAATCATTTGTGTCATCATCTAGCTTAATTTCCTGTTGATTCCCCCTTTTAACACAACTGCGTTTTTCCGTAATTTTATTTTGACTCTTGGAGATCTCATCCTGAGTTAGCGGTACATTACAGGACAGTTCTTTCCCCATTGGCTGCTGGGATTCATGAGCTGCACTAGTACATTCCTTCAAAGAATCCTTCATAGCCTCTTGAGAATCCAACATGTTGGTTGCACTTCCACACACTGAACTTAGTTGTTCTGCCTTTTGTGCTTGACTCTTGAACTTTTCAGCAGTGTTGTTTGTATTTATTTCCTCTTTTGTGACCAGCGGTAAATGTTCATTTTTTGCTGGTCGTTGGGTTGATTCATTTGGTGTAGTGACGTCTTTGTATACTTTGCTCTCTGTGCTAAAATCCTTGAGCTCCCTGATGCAGTCGCTGCTCATCACTGGTGTGTCATTTAGCTTTTCACTTGACTTTGATTCTTTTTCCTCCTTTTTAGACTCTTGTATTTGTGAAAGGGGCTCTTTGTCCAGCTGACATTTGACATCCTTGGAGGCCTCATAAACAGCTTCATTCTCTGTGTCCGCTGGTTTCGTGCTGACCTTTTCTTTGCTTTGCTCCTCTCCTGTCGCATTTTCTATTGAATCTGTGGCCAATGCCGATGGCAACATATTTTCATGAATTGTATGTGTAATTTGATCCATAATGACTTTACGATCCTTAATTTTTTCAGTGGTGTTAAAAGAAATTGAAGTTGTTGCCGAAACAACATTTTCCAGCTCAGAATCATGGTCTTTTGAAACAAATTCAGTTAACGCTACATTTTCATTTTCTTTAGCCGCTTTAGTGGGAGTGTCTTCCTGGTGAGAGGGTATAATGTTGTCACAGTCATGGATGCCATCGGGGGAAGGGTTCACAGAGGCATCTGGAGCAGCACTAACACCCTGAGCCATCATGAGTGAATCTTCCTCTGAACTGACCTTTTCCAGTTGTGTGTCATTTGTGAGCTGGGCTGTCTCTGAAAATATCTTGCCCGTTAAATGTACTGTTTGTAATTTCAGTGCAGTCCTGTCACATTGGAGATGAGATGCATTTCTTGTTGAATGCTCCGGAATCAATGGTTGCTCTTCTCCTGGCCGATGAATCTCAGAACTGAGTATGGCCTTGGCTGGTACTACCTCTGCTATTGGATCTTTTATTGGTTTAACTTTGTCTTCTAGTTTTACTGTAACCACTATTTCCTTTTCTTTGATTATCTGAGTATTTGAAATTCTTTCTTCAGGACTATGATTGAGGGCCTCTTCAAGACCCTCTGGCCCTCTTGTTTTCTCTTTGGTTTCATGGACACAAGAATGATCTGTCAATGTCACATTGTGCTCATTCGTGTGAGACGATTTAAGAGGAAGTGTATCCACAGCGGTGCTGTCTTTCGAATGATCTGCCTCCACACTGTTTGCAGATTTGTCAGCTGAGTCTGTATTACTGTTTGGATGTACACTGTCCTCTTTGTGTAGAAAAATATTTGATGAATCATCGCTTGAAACATGTTGATTTTTCCTTGATTTATTATTGACGGAGCTCCTCTGGCTTCTTGTCGGAAGTTTGCTTGGAGATGGGGGACCGGAACTATGTAATGGAGACTTGGGATTTTGTTTGAGAAACTTTGGGTCTTTATTTTGGTTGGTGACAGTTGGAGAGTCACTCTCCTCATGGCGCTGTCTTGTTTTAAAGATGTGACTCAATTGTTTTAGTGATAAGATGCCTCCTGTTGAGCAGAAACACACACATACACAGAGAAACAATTAAAACACAGAACATCACATGCTCCAACCCCAATCCAAATTTCAAGAAAGGAAGTAATACAATATTTGTTGTGGATTTCATACATCTTCTCTTAAGTTGAGAAGAAAAAGTAACTTGCAGTTGTGATGGCGAGTCAAAATTAGTGGCCTTTTAACAACACGTATTCTGCGCGTGTATTTTGCGGTGAGCATCACAAATGCAACCTGATTACACACATGCTGGCATGCAAGTGATGTCAGAGAGAAGGCCCTCACAAGTAGTTGTAGACCTGATGGTCAAGTATTTCTTCACATTGGAACTTTAATCCAATAATTCCAAATCCATTTATGCTAACCGATTAAGTACAAAACCAGAAGTGATTCTATATAGACGACCTAGCAGGTTGATATTTTTTTCCTGTAAGCTTATTCTACAGCAAATGAACAAATATGTAGTCTATCAATTAACCTCCATTAACATTAACATAAACACAGTAAAAATCCACTTTTTATACAAAGCCAATTTTCAAGGAATAAGAAATGTATGGACTATCACAAGGGGTCTTCTACCTTTCTTGGGACTTCCAGTGGGAGGAGGGATCTCGCTGGCAACTCTTTCCTCACGTGCAGCTGCTGGCTGGTCTGGGCACTTCTGGGCTTGTTTGTGTCTGTCTGTGCCTAACCGAGGAGACGTAACCGTTCTGTAATTGCTTTCATTTGTTTTTGGCAGGTTGTGATTTAACTTTTTCGTTGGAGATGAAACGGGCAGCCGGCTCTTTGGCAATAAGGAAGCGTGCTTATCTTTATTGGACTGTCCTATTAGACGATCTTCTTCCACTCCATTTACTAATTCCATATCCGTTGGCTCTTCTTTCACAAGATCTGTCAATGGCCGGCATAATGCTTTGGTAGGAGAAATGCCACCTGAGCGAGTATTTATTTCCTTTTCCTCATCAGAGCTTCGTTTTCCGACACTTTTGGTTGTCAACACTAATGATTTCATAGATTCATTTGCGAGTCGCAGGTTTTTCTGTAGTTTGGGAATTGACGAAGGGCTATCAGATTCTGTTGTTTTATCTATTGAAGCTGGTAATTTTATGTCACCCTCTGATATTTGCCTTTTGGGAATTCTTGACTTTGTGAGATCACTGGTGGATTTGTCTTTTAATGGTGTTATCACAGGGACCGTTTTCTCATTGCTATGTTGCTCTCGTGGCAGTAGATCACTGGGTCCTGTAACTTTAATGTCCTCAGTGGCACTCTTAGCTTTTGTTGTCACATTTTTGGCCTTGTCTCCTGCTGTTGTTGCCGAGGGTCTTGCTATGCTTTCAGTGGTACGCCGGTTTTCAGCTGCTACTTTAACTCCTGCTTTAGTGGCTGTTGCCTGGTTATTCCCATTGCCTCTTATTCCAGATACTGCGTTTTGTAGTTTTGCTCTATGCATATCAGGGGTTGCGAGGCTATCGCCACTTTCAGATGTTTGAGAGACGGTGTTTTGTTGAATTAAACCCTCAGTTGTGTTTCTGTCTTTAGTTTCATTGTATGCTGTGGATGGCGTAGTGTCTGCATGTCTGTTTGTGTCAGTGTTGTGGTTTTGAAGCCGTAGCGATCTGCAAATAAAGAGAGAATAACACATGAGTAAATGCATCAGGACAAAAATACAGGTTACAAGTTACACGGCAGCCCACGAAAGCCCAGGGCTCACAATAGACACCTGTATTTCCCCAAAGACAATAAATGAATAAATAATCAACCTACAGGTGTGATTGTGTTAAGTTCATACTGTGTCCGTATGATCGAATTTAGAACAGATTCTTTTATTACAGGCAGTGGCGTTTTAAGTGTTCAATTATTTGACATGTTTCAGCGTGTACTTCCGCCTTCATCAGAGTGTCACGGATGTTGTTGTGACGTGCCTAAAACGCCACTGTCTATAGGTGTGATATTCCATTTATCATGTGATGAAAATACTCTGCCCCAAATACCAAGGGACTGATATGCTGACAAAAACTACAAAGCTTAAACAGCTAAATGCTGATGGCCTGACATCTGTCTGAATTATAACCCAACACCAATTAGCTACTGTGAAAGGATGCAAGTGCGATGAAAGAAAGATAAAAAAGGAAAAAGTATTTTCTGAATTTCTGGAGTACATTTCATTTTTATTGTTACAGTGCACTATCTGCATTTTAAATACATGTGTGTGTATTTTGTTATCAATGCAGAATTGGGATGTCACTGGTAATTAACAAAACTGAGGCGACCAATATGAATTTTTCATACCATTTCATCTCTGCAACTCAATCTGCTTTATGATGCCATTGCAAATGATTGACTATGAATTTAGACATCTTCATTCATTTGGTGAATTAAATAATCCAAAATAAGTACGCTGATTTTGTAAATATATGAGTAATATGTCGTACAGCAGTACATTATTAACAATACAAGAGGTATTTTGATTAATTTATTTCACGCATCAAATAGAATATAAATGTGATCAATTACAAACTTGACAAAAGAAATGTCCTGCAGTCGCCTGAATACTATAGCTATCAGACATTCAAACCTATATACATGTACCCAGATCAGTGTATGTGGATATTCTTTACAGGTGTGATGCCACAAATTAAGAGAGCTGTAGTTGTGGGTTGTCAAGTTTTGTAATGACTAACTTACTCAGTGGATGAAGATGATACAAGACATGCAACGGAATGGTGATGATTTACACTCAAGTTGCCGAGTACAAAAGTCAGGGTAATGTAATTGCATCAGAAATAGTTGACGCTTTAAATCTTTTAAAACTGGCACCACTCTGTATAATTTGACTCTCACAATATAAATATTTCAGCACTTCAGTCATTGTGTGTCCGCTGGTACAATAGCATATGAGAATTCTAATATCAGGTTGCATGAAGGGAGGGTGAACTCACCTGCTTTCTTTTCTCCATTCAAAGGGAGTTTTCAAGAACAGAGCATTAAAAAAGGCAAAAAAATGCAGATACTCACAGGGTCGTCTTTGACTGCCCAGAAATCTTTGAACTGGAATCTTGCTTGTTCCGTTCCAGACTTAGAGCTGGACTACCTTGCACTTGATGGGCCACAGCCTTGGGCTTTGAAGGCAGATTCACCGTCTTACGTGTAACACAAGTCTCTTTTGACCCTTGGTTCTCCTTTAGTGGGTGTTTCTTTGAGTCTGTGCCAGTATTAGGCTCCGCCGACTGTTGTAAAGTAATTTGCGAATCCCCTTTAGTTAGCCTTGACAACTCTGGCAAGCTTTTCGTTGTGCCTGTATTCCCTTGAGTAATTGACTCATCCTCAGGAAATACTGTGACAGGTATGGCAAGCACGACAGGCGAAAGTGGTATAAAACACTGCCCCTCCTCCATCCGAACGTCCCTCATGTCCTCCCTCCCATTTCTCTCCTCCTCTGCGAGGTGAGTATCGACTAATATGGCTTTGAAGAGGTGAGTGGGAGATTCACTTGGTTGTTGTACTTGGTTTCCTTCTGTGGAATGTCTTTGTACTGTATTTTCCAAATCAATGTGTGGAGCACGCTCGTGAGTGGGCATGAGGTTTGTCGCGGTTGTCTGAGAGCTTAATGTTATTCCCTTTAGTGTTGTGCTGTGGACATATTCTCCACCTTTAACTGATGTTTTTGTTGTTGCTACACTTATGGAAGTTAAGTTAGGCGACTTTGGGGATGAAGCATTGTTGGGAAAGGGAATCTGAACTGTTGGCAAATTGGGTGGCTTTTTAATCCCACCCACAGTCCACCTTTCTGCCTTCTTCATTGTGACATCGTCCAAATTCATCTGCAACCTTTTGCTGACCTCATCCACCACTGACTCTGCAAATCCTACTTCTGAATTTGGATCATAACAAAGTGGCAAATTCGTGAATGGAAAGTCGAGAGCCGTGGGGGTCACATTTCCTGAATTCTTTTGATGACTGGCGGTGCTCACCCCGCACACAGGAACCTCCCGCACACTGTTAGAGCCACTGCTGTTGGAGTCTGCAAATGGAATATTTCCCCCATCAGTCAATAGAGAGACCACACTAGAGGCACCGGGGCTGGAGCCTTGACTGAGGGTGACTCCAAACTCCACTCCTGCTCGGGGTTCGCTCTTGTCATTTTTTTGAGAGGGAGTGGGAGTCCTTGAGCCATCTTCCTGTGACAGCAGCGATGAACTTGGAGACAAGGGGGAGGCGGGCGAACCTGGAATATTTACATTGACCGAAGTGTCTGAAGTGTCCCTTCCTCGGCTCTTCCTTTTCTTGGGTTTGAAGAAGTGACTGAGACGATCCAACACGCCTTTTTTTTCCTCTGAATTCTGACACAGGACAGACAAGATGCAGACACAAGATTCATGTACAAGTGATGACAGTGCCAACACCCATGTTGTCTTTAGATGATGTGGTTTTTAGATTATCCAAAAGTAAACATTCAAGATGTAAATAATTCAGTTATATGTTTTTGAAACAATATTCTGGATTGTTTAAAATGTACGTGTGAGTAATATAAAATCAGAAAAAAAATGTAGGTAAAGTATGATGACTTGAATTTCTTTACATTGTTAGTTTGTATACGTTTTCAGTAAAATAGACATCTCGACATCCAAAGACAGCAGTCATGCTGAGATGAATTATGAATTTAGTATGTATTTGTACATATACGATCAAACTGAATACAAACCTCAAGTGCTATTAGCTCACAAACTCATGAAGGGCACATCCTAATTAAATGAGCGACAAATCCAATGCAAGAGCTAGATGAGGTGTTGTCACATTATAAAAGATTATATGTGTGAGTATGTGTGTTTTTTTTAACCGTATCGAGAACTTATTCTCTTTAGTTACGAGGAGCAAAATATTCGAACCACGGTTAGAGGCAACAGCTGTGACTAAAATGGCACCGGTAATAATCCCATTCCATATTGTGTAAGAAAATCAAGTTACATACCATTTGACTATCTGGTATAGTTCTTTGCAGATTAAGTTGGAATACATTCAACCAGCACAGACAATTTCCTTTAGAATCATTCCCAAAACAGCTGTCATAGGAACCATCTCAACATGTAGTTAGTCCTGCCCTGTGCGAGTGACAACAAACAGCTCTGGTATTCTATGAGCAGAGTGACTGTCCTGAGGGCATGGCCATTTGCAGCAACGTTGTGAAAGCACTGATGAAAATGGCGTCTCACACGGCAAACGGGCAATTTACATTACGAGAAAACTAAAAGGGTGTGGAAAAGAGGGAAACCCCACCCTTCCTCAGATGGAGGGGATTGCACTCTCTTTTTTTTGAGTCTCTACAAATTGTTCCGCAACTACATTGAGTTTGGTCTTTCAACATGGAATTCAAACAACAGTTGCTCGGGGTGTGTCACAACTGTTTTGACATTTCTGGAATTAAAAACGAAGGAGAAAAAAGACACCTTTGATACACCATAGTGCTAAATGTTAGCACAATTTGACGAAACAAACAGCAACTCATGGCTGGGATTTCCTGTTCATGTTTAAACAGAATTAAAAAAAAAGACACCCAGTGGCCTCTGCTAGATGTTGAATTTCCTGTTCCCCATAGAGTATCACATTTACATTACCTGCTCAAACACTGTACTGTGCCTCAAAATTCACTTAATCCTCCACAGGGAAAAACTTGTTTCTTCTGCGCAGTGAGTATTTAATAATAGCTATTTGTTGTTCTTTGTCAGCCAAAAAAACGTTTAACCACTGACAACCATACTAAAACTAATACTTAAACCCTCACATGATGTAGATTGTAGACTCTACAATGTAGAGTCTACAATCTACATCATGTGATCATCATGTGTGTCTCACTCTCCAATGTAGAATGACACACACCCACACGCACACGCAGTTTTTTGCAGAATGAAAGCACTGTCACTTAAAGTTCAAAGAGAAGCTTGAGCTGAATCAATTGTTGCACATGTAAAAAAATGTGTTATTCAGAGACAACCGCAATGCTGAGGTGGGACAAGGTGGAGAAGCAGGTTGGCCAAGATCGGGTCGTGATACATTATAGCCCAAGAATAATTAATCCCACAGGATAATTTTCATCTTGACAGTCAACAGTGACAAAAATGAGTTAAGATGTGGTAACAAATACTGTATATGAGACAGTCTGCTACACAAGATTCCAACAACAGTATGCAGTAACAGCACTCTAATCTGATTCAGCATACAGCTGTGGATTTGATTGGCTGCAAAGTTCAGCAAAATGCAGAGGAAATTTGCAATAGTTTGCTGATCAGGAGCAATTTAATTGAGTAAATGCAAAAAGTAATGCAATCAATACGACATTGTGAAGTTAATTATGGGCCACCTCATTTTGGTGGTGCAATTATTGTAATCGAGGCCATGGCTAATGGGCAGGGTTTAACTGGACTGAGTATCTTAGACAAATGGTTGACCATATTATTAAAAACAACAAAGCAATGCATTCCACCTAAACGGGAACCTCACATATTCTGTAAAATTTCAGTTTAAATGTCCTCATCGTCTGGATTTTATCACCACACTATCATTTATTTCATGCCATGGCTTCATTAAAATGAGGATAAATCAGTCAGTACATTCGGAATGTTTACCCTAAAATGTCAAGGGCATCAGTTCCAAATATGCATTCATACCAAAGTCAGAAACAGAACAATGCAACTCACAGCTAGTATCAGACAGGAATAAGATGCAAACACATTTTTAAATTGGATTGTCATGGATTAATACTGACCTTGAAGTATTTAGATGGTGAAGTGGAACCTCCTTGTTGAGGCATGTTGAAGTAGATCATGGAGTTGGTGTCAGAACGAAGGTCCCAATCCGATTCAGTCTGGAATGAGTACGCTGTTGAAACACTCATTTGGTCATAGCTCCTGGTAATAAAGCGAGGCGGGAAAGAGAAAGGGGGTTGGAGATGTGCAGGGGGGGCAAAAGGATATGAGGTCATTAGCTGTTTTTCCCCCTCTCACTGTTCAGTGCGTATTTACAATAGATTTCACTCAGGCTTAGCTGCTACTGTATGTGGCACTGAATAATGTTTCATGTTCCCATGACAAAGTTTGGTGTTCCAAGGTGCACTGATATTTAATTGTTTTAACTTCACTGGGCTGGACCGTTCTGCTTTTGAGGAGTGAGGAGAATAAAAAAATAAACACAGAGGAGAAGCAGAAGATCACACTTGGCGGGCAACATTGGTTCAAAGTAGGGTACCATGTTCGCTGAGCAATTAGAGGGCCTTTGTGGATTCTGGCTCATGCGTGAGACATGAGAAGCGTTTACCTGCTGCTGCAAGCAGTGTTTTACCACAAGGTAAAATGTGTGCTCTAATAATGTGTTGAAAATAATAAAACGTAATAATACGATCCACATTCATTTTGGGTCAAGTCTGCTTGATTTTTTACAGGACAACGTGGGAAAAAAAACAATCCGAGCCAAGACAGAAATCGGCAATGGGGAGTTTTGTCCACAAGAGGGCAGAGGCAGAATGTTATTCACACACCATTAGCAGTGAACTTATTGAGTGGCTTTTTAACAAAAAAGAAAAAGGCAAAAGACATCTGTGTTCTGCCTTGAAATATATCACCCTAACATTCTTTGTATGGTTGAGCTGCTCAGTAAACTAATAAGCACACCTCACTCACCTCATTCATGAAATGTTAAGACACACTTTGCTCAACAGTAGTCTCTTTTTCCAGTATGTTACAGAGTACATTGTATCTATGTAGCCCAGTGCACAAAACAAGGTGCATAAAGACATAAGCTTAGCTTGTTGTGGAAGTGCCTGAGAACAGAGACTATATCAGCATGCATGCATTTTGAGCCAGGCCCTCTCTTAGGTTTGGATTTATCACACATACTTTTTCTCAAAACATTCCACAGACACACTGAATACTTATGACAGGGAGATGGATTTATCAATTTAGTCCCTATACAGTTCATAGAATCGGTTATTTCTTAAAGACCAAATGGAAGCACAGTTGTGGTTGTCGAATGCGGCCATTGTATGCATTACACGACATAATTGTGAAACATGTACGGTGCATTTTGAATGTGGCATCTGGCATTAGGGCATTCCTCTATAGATATCCTTGGCATCTGAAATGATTTTAGAATTTAACGTGGCGTGCCAAGTTATCACAAATCTATCTTTCTTTTGACACCTGCACATACACGCCCCAACTTGTCTAAACTTTGTCATTGCGCAGCACATAATCTCCTTTTAGTACATGATAATGCATGAAACGTTAATGTGTAATGTTCACCGAAATAGTACAGATGCTACAAATGCCTTTTACGAGCCCAAAAATAGCTGGATACCTTTAAGGAATTCCATAGCACAGAGGGGTAAATGAAAACACAGCAACCACGAATGGGAACATTGAACACAGGGCAAGGGTCAGATCAGTGTTGAAGGGCCTCAATTCTTTGAAGCCCCAAAGTGATGCACTCTATGGATTACCTCATGTTGCAAACATTGCATGGATAGAAGGGTCAACTACAAAAGACAAACAAAAGCGGAGAGATTCTCTACTGCTACTTCTTCATAGCTGAGCTGTTACATTGGTGCAGTGGTGAACAGTGGGATCACTTCACCAAGTAATTCATTTAGATTGAGAGGTATTTAATATTTTCCATGAATAATATGCAGATTTTCTTTCAAGAATTAGAAAAAAAATCTAAACCAAATATACAATTGCTGCTGTCCAGTCTATCAGCCTTTATAATCTCAGATCAAGAAGTAAATGGCCATTTTGCTAGTAATGCAAAACTTGCTTTTCATATTCATGACTTCCTGAATTGCTTCTGATAAAAGGAAAGCAGGCACCAATATGTCTGATAACATGAGGCCTCAATGTTTGTTTAGAAAGCACGACTGTGTTCGGGAGTGCTTGGAAAATGACAGTTTGCCAGATGTTGGGTGTGTCGTAAACGCTCCACAGATTGCAGCCACTTAACTTCCCTTTCCTTGGAAGAAATAACAAACAGGAGAGTGGAAACTGAGCTCAAGTGTTCATTAAGACGTTTCTTTTAAACCAGTGGTCACCAAACTACGGCCCACTGGCCGTATCCGGCCCGTCAGCACATTTGGCCCGGCCTCCTAAACAATCCCAGAGATTATATCAGATTTTTTTCTGATTTGGCCTCCAGAAAAAAAATCCTTTTACAAGTCAAACGGCGGTTTTCAATCCTTATCTGTTCCTATTTTAATCAATGTATGTTGTCTATGATCGTGATTGAACAATACAAACACGCCTGCTCACGATAGAATGCTAAAGGAGTCGGTCACAATGCGACTCGACACAAGAAAGTGACGTATGAGGAAGTGCAGGGGAGTCCGGTGGTACATTCAGGTGTGCTCAATTAGGCGCTCAGTTTGGTCCCAAACCCATTTTCTCTCGTAAACCTTCCTGCCAAAGAGAGAACGGAATAATGGCGAAAAGGTTAGGGAAGAGAAAAATTTATTCAGAAAGCAGGGTATTTAACCTGTAGTGGACAAACGATATTTTTTTTTGTTCAATGCAAAGAAAAGGCTGTTTGTCTCATCTGTCAAGAGGCGGTGGCGGTATTCAAAGAATACAATCTTCGCCGACACTATGAATCCCGTCACAAAGACAAGTATGATAGCTTGCAAGGCCAAATACGAGCAGACAACTCTCAAAGCTAACAAGTGGACTACTATTTCAGCAGAATACATTTGTACGCCAAGCTCAGCTGAAGAAGGCATCCGTTCGGGCCAGCTTTTGGGTTGCTAAACTGTTAGCAAGCAGCGGTAAGCCTTTCACGGACAAAGAGTTTGTTAAGAAATGCATGGATGCTGTCGCGGAGGAGGTGTGTCCTGAGAAGAAATATGCATTTAATGCCCTAAGTCTGTCGGCGAGTACAATCACCAGACGCAGTGAAGAAATTGGGAGTAATTGATATATATACATACATATATACATATACACATACACATATATATATATATATATATATATATATATATATATATATATATATATATATATATATATATATATATATATATATATATATATATATACACACACACATATATATATATATATATATATATATATATATATGATTGGATTTGGCTTTATTAGTCTCGCAGTGGAGAAATTGACATTTCACAGCGGCAAAGTTATGAACGAAATGAAAGTAGAAAAGCAAAACACAGGAGCTGCTGGAAAGGCAGCCACTCTCGCGGCGCCGTCTCAAAGTCAAAAGAACAAAAAAAAACTAAATAACAAATAACATGACAACACAAAGACACAGAGAGACATTCATTCTTAAGCACTTTCTGTACCCTCTTTGTTACATAAAGCAGTTCCAGATGAAAGAGGAGAGGATCAAAGCGTCTTTTCAACAGTGGATCAGGGACATCATGGTGGAATGTGCACATCGACTACAAGCTAAATGTTGAAAGCAAACACGCAGCTGTAGAATCCATTGACGAAAAGAGATTGTCTCACATCTCCTGTCCCCCATAAATCAGCTTCAATTCCATCCCGCGACAGTTGCATATACGCATCGGCGCTCTGCGCTGACGCTCCTTCCTTCTTATCGTGGGCTCCTCAAGCCATGTATCCATCCAGCCGCAGGCTGTCCAACAGCACCGACCTTCCACTGAACAAAGCGGGGCTGTGAAGATGCTGCCCATTACAGGCGCAAAAAAACACAATGGCCCCAGAGCTGTCCAGGGATGACAGTCGAACGGCACCGACATTCCTCCCATTCAAAAACAGTACTGGCATATCCATGCTGCCGAAAAGGCGCAACCGCTCAGCACAGTCTCCTCCTTGATGAATGTCGTGGTCAAAAATGCTGAAAAACAATCCGTATCCGTTCCACACGACGCACAACAACACAAAGTGACAAAAGAAAACACAACAAGACAAAAAAAAAAAAAAAAAAAAGCAAGGCTCATCAGAGCACTTGCTGACGGCTGCCTACTCGGGCGCCATCTTTGACTCCTTTTATATATACATATATATATATATATATATATATATATATATATATATATATATATATATATATATATATATATATATATATATATTGGATTGGATTGGATTGGATTTGCCTTTATTAGTCTCGCAATGGAGAAATTTACATTTCACAGCAGCAAAGTTATGAAAGAAATGAAAGTAGAAAAGCAAAACATAGGAGCTGCTGGAAAGGCAGCCACTCTCGCGGCGCCGTCTTGAAGTCAAAAGAACAAAAAAAAAACTAAATAACAAATAACATGACAACACAAAGACACAGAGAGACATTCATTCTTAAGCACCTTCTGTACCCTCTTTGTTACATAAAGCAGATCCAGATGAAAGAGGAGAGGATCAAAGCGTCTCTTCACCAGTGTATCAGGGACATCATGGTGGAAAGTGCAAGTCGACTACAAGCTAAATGTTAAAAGCAAACATGCAGCTGTAGCATCCATTGACGAAAAGAGATCGTCTCACATCTCCTGTCCCACATAAATCTGCTTCAATTCCATCCCGCGACAGTTGCATATACGCATCGGCGCTCTGCGCTGACGCTCCTTCCTTCTTATCGCGGGCTCCTCAAGCCATGTATCCATCCAGCCGCAGACTGTCCAACAGCACCGACCTTCCACTGAACAAAGCGGGGCTGTGAAGATGCTGCCCATTACAGGCGCAAAAAAACACAATGGCCCCAGAGCTGTCCAGCGATGACAGTCGAATGGCACCGACATTCCTCCCATTCAAAAACAGTACAGGCATATTCATGCTGCCGAAAAGACGCAACCGCTCAGCACAGTTTCCTCCTTGATGAATGTCGTGGTCAAAAATATACACATACACATACATACATATATACACATATACATATACACACATATATATATACACACATATACATACACACACACACACACACACACACACACACACACACACACACACACATATATATATATATATATATATATATATATATATATATATATATATATATATATATATATATATATATATATATATATATATATATATATATACACATACATATACATATATACATACACATACATATATACATACACATACATACATATACACACATATTTTATTTAGTTATTATTTATTTCATTAATAGTGTTATTATTTGTTTCCTGACTTTTTTTCTGTAACCTGGAAAGGATTATTTGGTTATGTGTGGCTTTCTGGAAAACAATAAATTTTTTAAGCTCCCCTACAATCGTCACACCTTTTCTGTTACAAACTGACACCGGTCCACCATCAGAGAAGGGAAAAGTTATGTGGCCCTCACAGGAAAAGGTTTGGGGACCCCTGTTTTAAACTGTAAACATGTCATCTAAACCAACAATACACCATATATCAGTTTACATGCAGTGAGCTGTTGACCAAAATGCCGGGTACTATATACTGCAGCACTTTTTCATTTTCCTTGACCGCTTCACATTCATTACAGAAGCCTTCATTCTCAACCCCATGCGAATGTTCATCATTATAAAGAAAAGAAGATGTGGGCTTGCTTTATCTTCAGTCTGGTCATGCAAATTATTTTTACAAAGAATAGTCATACACAAATTATAAATAGAAGGTACATTCCTACCTATATTTGCTATACAAACAAAGCAAACACTGTACAAACGATGTATGATCAAGTCACGTCAGCCGTTAAAATCCCTCTAAAAAAGTAAATTTATATCCCATTCTGGATTCTTACAACAGCATTTTAAAGAGGAAGGTGTGTGCACAATTCAGGTGCATTTTGGTGACAAGATGAGCGCTTGTAAAGTTTAACATTCTAAATGCTTTTTTATTACCGTTGTCAAACACAATACGTAAGGCCAGTTAGGTCTCAAAGTATCCAAAAAATCACTAACTTAAAACACGGAGACGTATTTATTGAAAGTGAGTGGATCTCTCATGCCATGTAACAGACAGGCACGTTTATTAGTACAGCATGTTTCATTAGCAAGCCAATTCAGATTAGAAGCCTTAAAAGAAAGAAATGAAAGATTTAGAAAATCACAAATAAAATAAAATAAAATCATCTAAAATAAGTAGGGTTTGGAGGGTATACGTACATCCTGCACATTATTTTGACATTTATAGAACTAAAGTAAGTTGATAAAATATATTCTTTGACTCAAAGGAAGACTATTGTGATTTCAGGAGAGAAAGGATGTGGTTCAAAATGTTGGGTCTGAAAACAAACACCTTCTGATTGGCCTGAATCGTGCTGGCGACAGTGTGATTGTTTCAAGCACAGGTGTCAAACTCCGGTCCTCGAGGGCCGCCGTCCTAAATGTTTTCCAAGTCTCCCTGTTGTAGCGCACCTGACTCAAGGGAACAGGCTCAATGTCTGACTTCTGAAGAGCTTGCTGATGATCTGGTCATTTGAATTAGGTGTGATGCAACAGGAAAACTCGGAAAACATGCAGGACAGTGGCCCTCGAAGACCTGAGTTTGACACCCCTGATGTAAAGTATGCTTGTCTACAGATAGAACCATCAGGGCATGTTGTCTTTTTCATAACTGACAAAACTTTAGTCTTAGTGGGGGAAATGAAATCTAATACAGGCAAAACCTCACAACGGAAAGCATTCACAATGTCCTAAACAGAAACCGAGGGGACGCTTGGTGGTGGTTTCAAAGTTAGAGTGAATAGTGTACACTCAAATTCATGAATACTGCTTCCCATTTCTTCTGCTCCATAAAATGTTGTACTGTGACAGCACTGGAGTACATAAATGACAAGTCAACAGATATGCAGTTATTATAACAAGCAAAAATTGAAAAAAGGTCTTTCACTCATTCACTGCCAGACGTGCTAAAATGTGTCCACTCCAGTGCCAAGGTTGTCATTTTCACTCAAATTCCAGGAACCACAGAATACAGCATAAGAAACCTTAGGAGAGTTAATTCTTAACGTATATGGGCCTGGAGTAATATGAGGTGCAAGTCGGGGCAGCTGTACAAAATTCTGCCCCTTGTGGAAGGGAAGAAACATTGGCAGAGGTCTAACCAGCACTATATCGGCACCCCCCCCAAGAAAAACCAAAACCCGAACAAATTCGGGAATGGTTTTCCACATCATATTACGGCAGTGAATGAGTTAACATGAAATTGTGAACCTGGTTGATGATCCATAAAATCTGCATCCCCAAAAAATATTTTGGGTCGGGTCCATATTGGACACCCCGGTGAGGGTAATTTACCCTGATTCACAACAATCTATATTCATGAATTATTTTTCATTTTCACAGTAACGGCTGTGATTGCTGACACTTTCGAAAGCTCCTTTAATAGAGCCAAGTGAGGAATGATGAAGTGTGAAGTGTTTTCCAAAACTATTGAAATGTTTTCTCAGGTGAATTCTCACAATCCCTGAACAATAAGACTTTTCTTTTGCTTCGAAAAATTCTAGTTGGATGGTGTACAAAAACACTCCTCTTTATCAAGGCCCAGATGTATGCTTGTTGTGCGTGCTTTTGTTGTTCTGTGTGTGAGAATATGATGTGCACACCTTCAACTTCAGCAAGAGCATGTGTTTTTGATATGTCTGCCTGAAACTTTTAAGGCATTATAGATACCAGATGGTTAGAGGATCGTTACCTACAATCTTCAGTTTTTTTTTTAAATTCTGTAATATTACACATTGAAAATATTATTGGAATATTTTCACAGCCATCCTAAAAGCCAAAGATATTTTTAAAACACACAAAGCGAAAAATATTTCTCGTTGCTGTATGTTAACCCAATCTGAGCCAGGAATCCAGCAGATTTCCAAGAACAACGATTTGCACCTTTGTGGTGTAACACAAATCCCACTCAAGCTGCTTCAAATGAAAACAAATACATTTGTTATGATCATTCTGCACAGTTCACAATGCTCGACCACAAGAAGATCCAACGCGGAACATCTGCACCAGATGGTTCCATCAAATTTCATCTGTGCTGTATGTCATGCATATTAGCATATTTGACAATAAAGCTGACTTTGACTTTGACTTTGAAATAGAAAAATCCAAATCCCAAACTCACACTTAAAACAGAAAGATTTTCTCTATCAATTGAAGAGGCGGAGTGAAAACTGAGCATTATGGTCAGAAATTTACATTCATCCCCTTCCTATATGGTGAGGCTTGTGCAGCAGTTGGTGCATTATCATCCATACATCTATTTTTCTATGTTGTTGGGGTGTTAAAAAAAGTACATTGTGGTCTGTGGAGAAATCCGGCGACATTACTCAAGACGAAAGAAGACCATGCGACAAGAAATAAAAACCTGGCTGGAAAAAATACTCTAGACTAAAGAAATACGAATACTAAAGAAAGGCGCTCCATTTAATTGTTGACGTGATTATGTAACAGTCTAAATCAGGCATGGGCAAACTACGGCCCGTGGGCCACATACGGCCCGTTAGGCTTGTCAATCCGGCCCGCCGAATTTGCCCAAATTATAGTACAGACAGTGTCTAAAACTCATGACAAAAAGCTAGCGAACAACTGGGCAGATAACTGAAAAGTTGCCTGCCCCATTTTTCCCAACTTGAAGCAAAATGAGACCAATCCCATTAAGAAACATTGTCACAAAGTATGAAGTTTTTTTTTTTAAATCAAGAATGCACCAACTACAAATGCTACCTTGCTTAATTTACGGCAAATGCGCATGGCTGTAAATTTTGCTACAGTAGTCGATTGTCATTGTGATGCACAATGCAACGTTTGCATTGATTCCTACGAGCCACTAAGCCTCTTTCATAAGTCTCACGTACACTTTACAGTCACGGTTTAATGTAAATTTACGTTTTGTAGCGTCACATATGTTGTTAGCTTCTTTTGAATCTTTCTTCTAGTTTGAGGTTCTGTGCATCTATTTTGGAAAATGACATGCAATTGCACGACTTTATAACGCTTGCGAAAGTCCGGAAGAAAGAAGCAGGCTTCTGATTGGCTGCCGAGCCGAGTATGCAAATTTCAACTGCAGGTAGTCTATGTTTGTTTGCTCGGCGACGGTACACGTGTACTGTTTGCGCGTGAAGGCGAGAGCGTCAGTGAGGAGTTTGTTGAGCGCGCGGTCAGGACAAACCATCTATGATTTGGCGGAATTTAACACAAGTAGGTATTATTGAGCTTGAATATTTCGTTGTGTAATAATATGTTTTGAATGTTGAAAGTGATTCCATTTTTCAATAAATGTTGATTTCTTTGCCCCTTCGATGGAAACTTAAAAACAGACGCAATCTTGATAAATCACAGTGCATGTTATTTTAATCTATTTCCATTTCCTCCTGCAAGTATCTGCGAAATAGTATGCAAACGCCATATTCCTTGAGACAAATTTATTAACTGATCAGGGATATTTTTCACATTTGAAAGACAGTTAATAAATTGGGTTGTAGTGTTTTTACTGTGCTATGAGGTTTGTACATACTACATTTAAAGGACAACCGGCACCATTTTTTGTTTTTGTTTCCCACTGACATCAGAAAAACGTTTTATAGCATCTAAAATACCCAAATCAGGCAGGCTGATATTTTTAGTTAAATGAAGAACACCAATAAAAATGACTTCAAAATGAATCCGGAAATGGTCAGTTTCAGAAGGTCCCACCCCTCTGTTCGTGACGTCACGCCAAGACGTCGTGCCTTGCTCGAGAATCAAAACAATGGCTTCAGATTCGGAGAAGATGTTTTCTTGTTCTTGTTCTTCTGAAGAGGAAAGCATAAATGTTTGCAATTGATTCTAGGAGTCCTCCCATATCAATTCGAGCCGTCAATGACAGCAATGTAGCACCCAGAAAAAGCAGAAGATTGCGCCCAAGCTCTGTTAGAAATGGGCTGATTTGTCAGCTGGGAATTTGTGTCAGCGAATATCAAATAGTTGTCTTGGTGCAACACAAAACGATTTACCATGGTGTTATTTATGTGTTTTCCTTCTAATTTCGCCATCAACACAGATCAACATGAAGTTTTCAGACCAAACAAAGTACCCAAATTGCATTATGTGTCGCTTTCTCGGTCAGGGGCGGTCCAAACGTGATGTCACATGGGGATCGTCATCAACTCGAAAACAAGACTTCATATATTCAGCGCAAGTCTTAAAACGTAAACTATAGCTATATGCTGTGGAATCTTTGTAAAATACGCTCAGTCGAAGTCATTTGAAGTGATTTTATAAATTATGGACATAACTTGTTCGGAGTATTTCCGGCCCAAACACTCCCTCCAAATGCTCCTGGCCCGGCCCCTCTGTCAAATTTTAGAACCCAATGCGGCCCGCGAGTCAAAAAGTTTGCCCACCCCTGGTCTAAATAAAAGCCCATCAAAAACAACAGCACAAACAGCACACATTGTTTAGGTTAGAAATCACCCAACTCACTTGGGTTTAACATGTAATGCTACATTTCACTAGCTCAGGTGTCAGGAAACTATGGCTCGCGAGCCATTTATGACTCTTGATGATTGCATCTGGCTCGCCGATAAAACGTAATATATACAGTAAAGTCTCGTTATATCGATATCGGATATATCGATAGTCCCGGTTATATCGATACTATTTATTTCTATGCACGCACGGAGAAAATTACATGCAAACAGGGTCGGATATATCGATAGTCCCGGTTATATCGACATTTTTTCGGACTCCCTTGAATATCGATATAACGAGACTTTACTGTATTCTCGCTTTTTCGCTGTTCATTTCCTGTTTGTGCGGCTCATCGATGAAAAGGTTTCTTCAGCCGTCATCTGTACTTCTTTGAAGGTGTCTGACGTTTCGCTTCTTATCCAAGATGCTTCTTCAGCGAACTAAAGTCTTACTGGTAGTATAGGCCCTATATATATATCCCTACTATCCAGACATCTATCATAGCAGTGTCCGGCACCGCCATGTCTGACTTTAGTTCGCTGAAGAAGCATCTTGGATAAGAAGCGAAATGCACAACACCTTCAAAGAAGTACAGATGACAGCTGAAGAAACATTTTCATCGATGGACCACTCCTGTACGACTGAGAGCTTACACAGATGTTTGGGCGGCTGTTGGCGGAAAGTGCAATTTTGATTGAATGATACTGACCTATGTCCGTTGATGTTGAAACAGGTAAACACCCCCTTTTAAATAAGCCTGACGAGTAAAAAAAAAAAAAAAAGACGAGTATCATACAGGGCGGCCCGGTAGTCGAGTGGTTAGCACACCGGCTTCACAGTGCAGAGGTCGCCGGTTCGCGTCCCGGTCCGGCCTCCCTGTGTGGAGTTTGCATGTTCTCCCCGGACCTGCGTGGGTTTTCTCCGGGTCCTCCGGTTTCCTCCCACACTCCAAAAACATGCATGGCAGGCAGATTGACCACTCCAAATTGTCCCTAGGTGTGAGTGTGAGAGTGACTGTTGTACGTCTTTGTGTGCCCTGCGATTGGCTGGCAACCAATTCAGGGTGTCCCCCGCCTCGTGCCCGAAGACAGCTGAGATAGGCTCCAGCAACCCCCGCGACCCTAATGAGGAATAAGCGGTACGGAAAATGGATGGATGGATGGATGGAGTATCATACACTTCTGGTTGAATGGACAAAAGGATTTGCCTTTGTGGAGAGAAAAAGTTCTGCCGTGATTCTAATTTGCAATGAAACAATAGCATGAATGAAACAGTTGAATATCACTGACACTTTGCCCCATGCTAATGGTAGCATCAATATACTTCTGTGAGAGACAGCAGAAAGCAAGCGTGCAAGCTAATCAGCAGTGTGCAGGCTGGCTAGCAGTGACTTTGCCTGTGGACCCGGCAAGTTGACTGTCATTCCGATCGTTTGGCTGGATTTTTTTACCACCTGTGTGTGTGTGTGTGTGTGTGTGTGTGTGTGTGTGTGTGTGTGTGTGTGTGTGTGTGTGTGTGTGTGTGTGTGTGTGTGTGTGTGTGTGTGTGTGTGTGTGTGGCTCTCACTGAAAAACATTTCTAAATATTTTACTTTTATGGCTCTCTTAAGCAAAAAGGTTCCCGACCCCCTGGACTGGCTGGTGATTGAATCCGCTGTTTCTTTTCTCACATGTTCTGATAATCGCACAAAAAAGACAAATAATAATCAAACTGCAAAGAAGTCAAACATCTAAACACTACCAAAATGTGAATAGAGAGCCACAGTCCAAATTAATGACAACCGAGGTTACAGCAATAGGGGAGTGCCAGCAAAGCAAATTGGAGCTATTCAAATAACAAACTAACAATCTGACCTGCATCCCGCTGACCAGGTGAATTCCTTCAGAAGGAGAAAAGATAGATCAAGCAGAGGATGACCTGTTTTTTGTTCCTGACTGAGAATTTGAAAACACACAGAGCTATTTATCACAAATTGCCCAGTTCTTGCTGGAGGTGGGGTAAAAATAATGATTCATAAAACCATTGAAAAACCTTGCATTTCAATATCGATTCAGCAAATCCTCTGAATGACAAAAGCAACTCAAACAAATGGCCGTGTTCATATGCAAGGACCTTTGGCCATACAGTGTTGTAAAACATACTTGAAGACTGCGGTTTTGGACTTGTTGAAGTCAGCAGAGTGTACTGCTTAAATGGAACACGTGCCTGACCTCTACGCAACTACAGTATTAAATTTTATTTCGTTGAGACTAAAAAAAGTTTAAGTTTCGCACTTTTTGTGTCAAAACAGAGCCATTATATTTTTTTACTTTTGTCCTCCATAAACACAAATAACATATGCATACTCTACCAACATTGATGACCCAAATCCGAACAAGGTAACTCTTCACACAATATCACTAAAAATAAATAATTTCACCAAGATTTAATATAAAATCATAACCATGTTGGTTTATTTGCAAATAAATGTACAAAAAAGGATGAAAATCTCTGTTGTCATCGCACCCAATTTAAGGAAATACCGGTACCATCACGTTATCATGTGTATTGACTGTCATGTAATCCCACTTGAAACAAAGTATCGCATCCTCCTGGAGCGTCAACTGGGAAGAGGGATTCCCCACCCACATACTATGCAGCCAATTGTAAGTAAGCTCAGCAGATCGGGACCTGAACTCGTTGGCAACACTTCAGCATAGCCGGGCGCTGATTGATCAGCCTTGGTGCCCGTCACGTCAACATCCAGCCCTTGAAACCTCCAATGTGTCTTTGTGCGGTTGCATGAAGCACAGTACGCAGCCAATCGCAAGCGAGCTCGGCCGGAAAAAGGAATGCAATACAAAATTGAACTTATAGTATCTCTGTCCGAAGATTTTTCGACATACTATACCAGCAAAAATGTCCGTCTGTACCGTTATTCGTAACTCGAATGCTCATAAATTGGGGAGCGTCAGTACACCCACAGATGTGATTTTGGGTATACATTCCATTTATCTTCTTTTATCATATACTGTATGTGGATTAATTGTCCCTATCTTGTCATATTGTCTTGAGCCACAAAAAAAGCATATACAAATCGCTCCGATTTTATAAGTTATAATTCTGACATGCAGATAATGCATTTGTGATGTGTCACATTAAGCAGATGTCTCCAACAAACGACAATATTGAGAAGACGATTAAGAATTGTTTGGCCGAATAGATTCATCCAGTGAATAAAAAGTTGAAAACAGGGAATTGGAAAGCTCTCGACTTCATGTCAGGGGACATATTGTGGTGTTGGTGTTTTGGGCACAGAGTTCTGCATACAGCTGCAACCAACCACCCGCGCCTATGTGACTCTTGTCATCGACTCATCAGCTAAATTAGCCCCCAAAACATTTCTAGCTCTTCTCACTTTGCTGCTTTGTCACCTCCTCTGTCCTTGATGGAATTTCTGTTGAGAGATGTTGTCGCATGTAAAACAGAGGAGAGAGGATTGAGGAGGGTGTAATAGAGGATTTACATGAGCAGATACTCAATGCCATCTGCTCAAAGCAACCCCGGTATATTCACCCCACAAACAAACACAAGACATGCAGCATGTGTGCCCTTCAGTGGGCAGCGAGAAGGAAGTCTGTCGTGGACTGACCCAGAAAATCTGTTGGTCCTGATTCCAGAGATGGACAAAAACTCCTTCCTTCTTCTTTTCTTTCGGCTTTTCCCTTCAGGGGTCGCCACAGCGAATCAGTGTCCTCCATCTAATCTGGTTTTGTGCATCCTCTTCTTTCACACCAGCTACCTTCATGTCCTCTTTGACAACATCCATAAACCTCTTCTTTGGTCTTCCTCTCGGTCTCCTGCCTGCCAGTTCAAGGCTTAGCATCCTTCTCCCGATATAGTCACTCTGGACATGTCCAACCGATGTCAGTCTAGCCCAGACATGGGCAAACTATGGCCCGCGGGCCACATACGGCTTTTTAATCCGGCTCACCGAACTTGTCCAAATTATAGTAAAAACAGTGTCCGATAGTCTGAAAATGTTAGCGGACAAGTCAGACAACTCTGAAAAGTTGCCTACCCGGCCATAAAGAAAGACGAGAAATCGCTAAAAAAAAACATTGTCGCAAAGTATATAGGTTTTTCTTAAATTAAGGCTTTACCTACCACAAACGCTACGTTGCTTAATTTACGGAAAATATCCGCGGCCGAAGGTTTAATTGCAGTTGTCTTTTGCCGTCTTTGTGCACAATGCGTTGTTTGCGTTGCGTTGTCTCCTACGGGCCACTGAGCGCCTTTCATAACTCTCAAGTACACTTTACAGTCACGGTTTAATGTAAATTTACCTTTTATAGCGACACAAATTTTGTTAGCTTCTTTTGAATCTTTCTTCTGGGGCTAAGGTTCTGTGCATCTACTTTGGAAAATGATATGCAAACGCACGACTTTGCTTCGGACATTCCCAAGCGTTTTTGGGAAAGTCCGAAGCAGGAAGCAAGCTTCTGATCGGCTGCTGTGCCAAGTATGCAAATTTCAACTGTAAGTAGCCTATGTTTGTGTGCTTGACAACTGTGTACTGTTTGCGCATGCAGGCGAGCGAGGGCATCCGTGGCGAGTTAGTCGACTGCACGGTCAGGACAATCCATCCATGATTTTGCAGAGTTTAACACAAGTAGATATTATTGAGCTTGAGTATTTCGTTGTGTAACAATACGTATTGAATGTTGAATGTGATTCCTTTTTTTCAATAAATGTTGATTTCGTTAACTTTCCACTTTCGATTGAAACTTATTAAAAACAGACACAATCTTGATAAATCACAGTGCGTATGTTATTTTAATCTATTTACATTTCCTCCTCCCAGTATCTGCAAAATAGTATGTAAATGCCATATCTTGCATATTCCTTGAGACAAATTTATGAACTGATAAGGGTTTTTTTCACATTTGAAAGACTGTTAATAAATCAATCAAAAACATCACTTTCATCCCTTTGCTGATGTGAAATGTAAATTTCTCCACTGCGAGACTAATAAAGGCAAATCCAATCCAAATTGGGTTGTAGTGTTCTTACTGTGTGAGGTTTGCACACACTAGATTTAAAGGACAACCGACATCAGTTTTTTGCTTCCTAACTGACATCAGAAAAATGTTTTATAGCATCTAAAATACCCAAAACATGCAGTATGATATTTTTAGTCAAATGAAAAACACCAATAAAAAAAATCGAAACCAGAAGTGGCCAGTTTCAGAAGGTCCCGCCCCCTTGTTCGTGGTGCCAAGACGTCTTGCCTTGCTCGAGAATCAAAACAATGGCTTCAGATTCAGAGAAGATGCTTTCTTGTTACTCATCCAGTTATGAATATGATTGAAATAGTTCTGAAGAGGAAAGCATACATGTTTGCAATCGATTAAAGAATTTATTCCGTGTCATTTTGAGGCATCGGGGGGGGGGGGTCGCACCCAAAAAAGGCAGAAGATGGCGACAATCTTCCGTGTGTAAATGGCTCAACATTTTTGTCACAACACGCAAGGATTCACCATCACGTTATTTATGTGTTTTCCTTCTAATTTCGCCATCAACACGGATCAACACGAAGTTTTCAGACCAAATAAAGTACCGCAAAATACATTGGGTGATCAAAGGACTGCTACAGTGTGTCCTTCCTCGGTCAGGAGCGTTCCTTCAGTGACGTGACGTGAGGACTCGTCACCAACTCAAAAACAAGTCTTCCGGAATATTCAGCGCGAGTCTTAAAACGTAAAATATAGCTATATGCGGTGGAATCTTTGTGAAATACACTCAATAGAAGTCATTTGAAGCGATTTGACAAATTATGGACACAACTTGTCTGGAGACGTCGGTTGTCCTTTAATGCTTTAGTACATCCGGCCTAAACATTCCCTCCAAATGCTCCTGGCCCGGCCCCTAGCCTCCGTCAAATTTTAGAACCCATTGTGGCCCGCAAGTCAAAAAGTTTGCCCACCCCTGGCCTAGCCTCTCTGACTTTGTCTCCAAAGACAAAAAAATACTTCCCCTGGGTGCATAATCCTGCTGTTTTTTATTTTTCTCACCCGTGCTATCTAAACACAACACAACATGTCACTATGGCTTTCTTTTTCCCTGATTTTGTTTTATTATTTTTTTACATTGATCACTGAAGCTGCAAAACATAAAGCTCTAACTCGTGAGGGACTACTATATATAACAAACTACACAAAGAGAGATAGAGAGGGAGTTCAATATCAGTTGATATGAAATACAGTCTGTCATGTTCGTTGGAGTTGAAACTGTTATTTTTACACTTGAATTTATTTTGAACAAAGTCTAAAATTCCAGGAACTGGCAGTTTGTCAGTTATATTTTTGTTAATTTGTTACAAATGAATACACAAAGTACCTGTGTCATCGGTTACATGAGCTTAGTATCTTTTGGCACACGTTGAATTCTCTCACTGGCATCGGTCTATAAGCTCTACTGAACTTACTTAGCTGAAATAATACACGACAAATTGTGCCGTTAGTTTGATTGCAAAGGGGGACAATTACATCAGGATAGTTAATGACATAATTACATATCCATTATTTCTCATGAGGGTCATTGGGGGTGCGGGAGCCTATGCCACTAGGCGGGTGACACCCTGAATAGGTTGGCAGCCAATCGCAGGGCACACAAAGACAATCAACCATCCGCTCTCACACCTAGGGACAATTTGAGGGTTCAATCAGCCTGCCCTGCATGTTTTTGGAATGTGGGAGGAAACCGGAGAACCCAGAGAAAACCCACGTGGGCCTGGCAAGAACATGCAAACTCCACACAGGGAGGCCAGACCCGGTCTTGAACTCACAACCTCTCCACTGGGGTGCCGGCATGCCAGACCGGCCATGACATGGGCAAGCAAGGGCTGAAGAATGAATGCCTCTCTGTGTCTTTGTGTTGTCATATTTATTTATTTTTGTTCTTTTTACTTCAAGATGGTGCCCCAAGAGTGGTCGCCTTTCCAGCAGCTCCTGTATTTTGTTTTTCTACTTCTTTCCTGTCCTTCGTTTCATAAATTTGCTGTTCGGAAATGTAAATATCTCCACTGCGGGACGAATAAAGGTACATTTAATCCAATCCAAATGCTTTACACAAACAATAGCAAACAAGGAATTTCACCTGCACTGCCGAGTATCCTGAAATCAGTCGCACTGCTAAACTTTGGACAAAAAATAATATTGGTTTTAAGCCACTCAAGCGTTTATAAACAAACCAAAAACGTCCTTGAATCTAATCAGATGCAATGAACCGTTGATTAAAGTAATCATGACACACTCAGTATTAGGATTGCACAGTGACCCTCTGACATCTGACTTCTGTACTGTATTGAAATGTGTGGAGTAAAGTTAAAATTGCATCATTAATCGAGTGAGTGGACTCTGTACTGAACATCAGTTTCAAAACATACATTCTGTAAACAATAGTGACAACCAGTTGATGCACTTTAATGTTCTTTCAAAATAAATGCACAAAAATAAGGAGCACTTATCAGGCTTTGTAACAAAGGTTTAAAATGATCTACTTATCTAATTAAATTGTTTTCGATGTGATAACTTTCTTTTTAATTTGATTTTAAAAGGGGTAGAGTTAGTTATTGAATTGTTTGCACAGCACAAGTCACAGCTGTGTGTTGACCACCTGGTCTCCAGCCACCCAAAACTGTGCTTCACAAGTGGATACGGGAGCTATTTTGCCCAAGCTTGCAGGGAATACCTGATAGCTGGGATGAATATAGGTCAGGGGTGCGGGGGGTGGGCATATACACTACATATTACAATCAACTTTGTGAGAGCTTGGGAGTTTTGGTTTGCGACTATGCCCAGCCTTGTGTTCACGCCTGCTTGAGCAAACTGTTCCAGGTTGGTAAATAAACGACAGCTCAACTGAACAGAGCCAAACAAGGTGGTTTTAAAAGCTGACATGACATTATTTGCTGAGCACAATTATAATGAGAACATGAGCATATCCATAACTGCTCTTTTCTTATTGAAAGGCTAAAGGGTGATAACACAAATTTTGGGTTTAAAAAGCAATACAGCGTAAGCTAACTTTAACCACACAAAGGCTTGTCCAATGCGCAGGTGTGGAAAGACGTGTGCATGTAACAATGGGTTGCAGGTCGGGTCACTCAGCACCGTCAATCATGCACAACCCCATTTTATCCTGCAAGCACACAAAATGTCACTTTCGATGTTTTGATGCTTCTCCCAAATGGCTGCCTTACTTGGGTCATAAAATGTACCGTTGCTCAAAAAAATCCTCCAGAACATGAATATAGTATGTTGATTCCAGTATTGTCTTTTTTTACCCTTCTGACTTTTTTAAGTTTCATTTTTCATCATATTGAAAGTTCTCAGCAGTTTTGGTGAAGATGTGTTTTACTTTATTTTATGCCAATGTAATACCCAGGTTTCTCCTATTTGCAGATTGGTTCAGTCCCGCTGCCCTGGCAATAACAGCAAGGCTCCACTGTATCAGGTGAAGAAAATGCTTTTAACTTTGGGTAAATCACTTTTTTTGTTCAGTATGACTGCGCCCTAGTGCACAAAGCGGGTGTGGAATTATAATAGCTAGGTCGCTAGCTAAAGAATATTTCAGCTGCATTATGGCATCAAACTATAACATTATTTATCAGTGAGCTTGAACCCCACAGATCTTTATTAAAGAGGGAAAGAAATCCGATGAAACCACCCAAATAATGCAAAAACCCTAACAACTGAAATATAGTGTTAGTCTCATGAATCAGACCACTTGTATCTCAAAGTAAAACACACAAAGTAATGAGATTGCACATCATTGGAATTAAGACTATATAAATACTATAATTAATGTTAATAAAACTATCGTGGGAGTGGCTCTCCCTAATAAATTGTTTTTCTTTTTGAATGAGCAACTAATATTCAACACCTTTTTAGTTAAAGTCCTGGCCTGTCACTAAATATATTTATTGGGCTCCACACTATATATATATATATAATATATATATATATATATATATATATATATATATACAGTAAAGTCTCGTTATATCGATATTCAAGGGAGTCCGAAAAAATATCGATATATCCGACCCTGTTTGCATGTAATTTTCTCCGTGCGTGCATAGAAATAGTATCGATATAACCGGGACTATCGATATATCCGATATCGATATAACGAGACATTACTGTGTGTATATATATATATATATATATATATATATATATATATATATATATATATATATATATATATATGGCCTGAAACATACCGTATTTTTTGGATTATACGTCCCTCCGGATTATAGGTCTCACCAGCCAAAAAAAGCATAATTAAGAAGAAAAAAAACATATGGGTCGCACTGGAGGATAAGTCGCATTTTTGGGGAACATTTATTTGATAAAATCCAACACCAAACAACATACATGTCATCTTGAAAAGCAATTTAAAATAAATTAATTAAAATAAAATAGAGAACATCAGGCTCCGTTTCACTTCTTTTTTTTCCAACATAACACCGCAGCTCTCGCTCTACGCAACTCCGATGGACACACCTCCTTTTTGGTAACCCAGACCTGTCTTTTACAAGAGTTATTCAGATAACTCTAGCACAAAGAACATGCTAACAAGTTTACCAAAATATCAGGTTTTACTCCAAATCACCAAATCTTCATCCTCAGTGTCACTTTTAAATAACTCCCCCAACTCGGCAGGTAGACAAGGCGCCACTTCCTCTTCTCTGCGTTCTTGCGGTTTAATTTGAAAATAACATGTGAAATGATATACAGTAATAAAAAAAGCATATATAAGTCGCTCCGATTTATAAGTCGCACCCCCGACCAAACTATGAAAAAAACTGCGATTTATAATCCGAAAAATACGGTACATGGAATGACGAGAATGGGGAATATGATAAAACACAAAGAATGATTCTGCTTGCAGACATAGGTGTATTGTACAGGGTGGTATTCCTGAAATTCAGCTATGAGTGAAGCTGTTTGTAAGCAGGTTCAGAGAAAAATGTTTTTCCAAACTGTGAGGAAATGTAAGACAAAGCAATAGGAAATAAAGAAATAATTGTGGCACAATTAAAACCCCATTTTATTGTCAGGTATGGGATGGGATGACTTATGTCAGTAAATAAATGGCAGTGCTGATGATCTCCACCACGTGCGTTTATGAGTCAGCAGTCTTCCATTTCCGTCTTCTCTGTGTGACATTTAGCTAACGTGCCGAATAAGTTGCCCCGAGTTAATTACCAATGCGTCATACCTGCATTACAGGTTCCTTAAAAAAATCAAACTAACCGTTGTTATTGCAGGTTAATTGAGTGACAACCGAAGTAGAGTTAAAGCTACGCCATCCACTATCCAATTGGTTTAGGTGACAGATGAGCATTCTTTCAACCATTTTAGTTAAATACTGTAATGCTTGTCCTCATAGGGGTCACACTGAGTGAGCTGGAGCCAAGCCATGGTTGCCGATTCATTGCATGGTACAAATATTATTATTATTAAATAAATAATAATAATAATAATAATAATAATAATAATAATAATAATACATTTCATTTATAAGCGCCTTTCAAAACTGTCAAGGACACTTTACAGTCACAGGATATTTATTCTGTGGGTGAGCAGCGGGAGCCACTCACTCAACCAGACCAGTCATTCACCCATACAGTCTTCAAATTAACTTGACATGCAAGAAAGTCACAAAATTCTCATGGGGAAAACACCCCAGAAGGAGGGCAAAGCTGTGAGGCGGCTATACTAATTAATTTCCCAACCAGCATGTTTAGCAATCAGTATTGCAATATTTGTCATTGTAAAGAAAATTGGGAATAATATCAGAATGTAACTAAATTATGGCTTTTATCAACAGATTGTGCAGTTGCTAAAATATGTTGCAATGGCATCTAAAAAGATTTGCCCTACGGTAGTTGCCAACACTTTTTTTGCTGCCTATTATTGCTTCTTTGAAATGGAAATGGCACAAGACAAATACTGTGTAGTGCAAAGCTAGGAATGCAAAAAGTCGGAAATAAAAGTTGTCAGGAATCCATGTTTGCATGACAATTTGTCACAAAACTACTTTCACATGTTGACGGGCTCTTTGCTGGACAACAACCAGTGGGCTGGGTTTATGTTAATCTAGATATATTTGAACAATGTAAATTAAATGGATACAAATGATCTAAGACTCTGTGGCACATCTCAATATTTTCCCCTTTTTTCCCGTAATGAATGTAGACTAGTTTTTCCATTTCTTCTTTGATCTTTGAACAGGGAAGTTCCGGTATAATTATGACGAGGACGGCTGGTATAAAGTAGTATACTGCTGGGTAGTGCTACTAATTCAGTGTGCTGGCTAAATCTAAGATGCATGCAGCTGTACGTTCACGTTTGTCTACAAACATTGTCTTTCCAGATTTTCAAAACCAAACTATTAATTATAATTTAGTCCAGGGTGTCCAAATGTCAGGACACAGCTCAGTGATGACACACAATCCTAAATGGTAATTTACTTAATAGAGGTGCAACCATTGAACAACGACTAATTTGATGCTCCTTGAATAAAAGACAATACTGGATTAATTACCAGTTACAGTTTGTACCGGTTTTTACCAGTACAGATTGTTCAAGTTACAGTTTCAAGTTTGTTCAAGTTACTGAGAATCTGTGGCGTCCAAACACAAGGTGCCAAATTTTGAGTGGATGTCATTGAAGGGCTAGCGCAGGGGTGTCAAAGTCATTTTTTGCCGCGGGCCACATTGTCGTTATGGTTTCCTCTCGAGGGCCGTTATGACTTTGGGGAACCCATTAGAATGTTTAAATCCCTTCAAATATTACATATAGAGCACACAGCAAATTAATGAATAACTCGTTTTCAAATCTGAAGTCAAGAATAATGACTTTTATTGTGGTTGACATCCAAAAAAATGAAATTTTGGCTCAGATTTTAGCAATCATCATGGAATTTAACAAGTTTGATTTGCTTTCGCGGGCCGAAAAAAATGATGTGGCGGGCCGGATTTGGCCCGCGGGCCTTGACTTTGACACCAGTGGGCTAGCGGGCTGCCACAGAGAGGAAAAAAACAGGACCCACAATTTGCGTTTCAGCTATTGATTAATATCATTGTTTGCGAGTTTTAGGAGGAGCCTTGATTGATGTTAGGTGTTCATGTGTCAACTATTTGATATTCTCTGCAGTGAGGGCCATTTCAGTTCCCATTAAGGTCCCACTCACCATGAAAGGAAAACTAATGTGAATCACATTTTTTTCTAAGATCTGCAGGGATGACCAATTTTGCAACAATTGACAGCCTTTTCTAATGAGAGGATTTAAAACGGTTCTATATCATTCAAGCTAACTGCCTAAATGAAATGCCCCTTTGCTTTGGGCATTCACAATTTGAGCATGATTACCAACGTCATTGTGACTTCATAGTGACTTGGGCTGTGTTTAAGAGCCATGCTTAGCCGAGATGTTTGATTTGCTTTCGTCAGCCACATAATATCGTGTGGCAGGTGAGATCTGGCCCCCGGGGCCTTGACTTGGACACTTGTCCAATAGACTTTCATGAGTGGGTCTGGATCACATACCCCGCAGCCGCTATGCCGGTGGGGCGAAACTATTCATATTTTTATGTGGGTTTGCTCGCCAAAGACAAATTAGGGAAATTAAATGAAATTATATTTCAGCAAGAAAAAAAAGGTTGAGTTAAATGCATGTCTTGGAACCAAAAACATTGAGAAGGGCGTTCTCTCAGCATTCACGCGTGGTTCTGAATGCGAGTATAAAGAATCTGCTGTCATCCAGTGAGAGAACACCAATGGAGCTAATTGCCTTAGTGTTGTTGAGCATTCGTGTCATTTCTACAGCAAACATCTCCACAATATGGCCAATAACGCACTACTATACTGTTTTTTCAGCTGCTGTAACTGAATAAGGGGAAAACACAAACCAATTTCTTCACGACAATTCATTCTTCAGCATTCACAAGATTCAAGATGTAAAATTAAATTGGTTTTCACTCTTACGTGTGGCTGCTGAAGCTTTCCAGTTCATTGGGGAACAACTCATCATCGCCTCCACCTCTGTCGTCTTTCTGCTTGGATTTCTTTCGTTTCCACCGCAATGACAGCGTCCGCCTTGCCTTCTTTTCCTTGAGCAAGCCATCACCGGGTAGTGCGGCGGCGTCTCCGAGGCTCCCAGGAGCGGGGCTCACTGCCGTAGTCCGCGACTTGTCGCTGCTGGAAACGGTAGCTGTTCCCTCTTTGACTGGGCTCGACAGTTTGGCTCCCTTGCCCTCTTTGTCCGGTGACTTAACTTTGAACAAATTCTTCACTTTTAAAGTGCTGGACTTACTCATCGTTGGTGGGAAACGACGTCAGACAGAAGAGAGGCTTTAAAACCTAAGAGGCGAGGCGACTGATTTGCGTTATCAGCCGGGGGCGTGATCGACCAGTCGAACCTGCGGGGCGAGTTACCTGCCAGGTGACCGCTCTGAGTTTAGTTTTGGGATCTTTTCCGGTTGTAATCTTCAAAATAATAAAATTGCTTACCCGTTGGGTGAATGCACCCAACTCAGTGAATACGACAAGAATGTGAATTTTATGATAAATGGTTTAGAAAAAGATTAGATGATAAATTATGGACAGATACGTTACCTTAAACTTCATACATCTATCGTTACTTTTATTCTGAAGCTTCATGATTGTTACCGCGCCCAGGTTCATCAATCGCTCAACAATTCAACATAAGCGAAGCTCCAGTTATTTAATATTCATAACCACTGTTATTTGTATACGTTTTTGGCGAGGCTTTAATTTTAACTTCCGCATCGCTTTCATTTAAATTTTGACTCTGTAATCCCGGATCTGGATTTGTAGGCCACAATGAAGTAAATAAATAAAACGAATTAAAATCCATAATCAATAAATAAATAAAACTAGACTATTTCCATGTGATAAAATCGAGGTCATGCTGCACAAGACATGTACAGTATGACATGTACTCAAAATAAAAAGTAATGTCAATAACGAGAGCCTTGTGCCACAAATTGAAATTGGTTGGGATAATAGCCCTATCTGCTGGTCATATTGGGAAAGAGCGCCAATTTACATTTTTTTTAATGTAAAAGTTCTTACAGTATATGTATTACAGTAATATATATATATATATATATATATATATATATATATATATATATATATATATATATATATATATATATATATATATATCCTCTACAGTGTATTTGAATCATATTCATAACTGGATGTGTAACAAGAAAGCATTACGTCTGTGTAAGCTCTCAGTCGTACAGGAGTGGTCCATCGATGAGAAGGTTTCTTCAGCCGTCATCTGTACAAAAGTGAAGGTTTCGGACGTTTCGCCTCCTATCCAAGAGGCTTCGTCAGCGAACTAAAGTCTGACTGGTCGTATCGGCCCCATTTATATATCCCTAATGTCCAGACCTGGTGGCGCCGGACACAGCTATGATAGGTCCCTACTCTCAGGTTGGGGGGGTGGCGCGGGACCCCCCCCTGTGGCCCCACTGATTGTTCCTACATTCCTGACTAACGATTGGCCTATTACCCCCACTCCCCCCGGTATCACCTCATCAGCATAACGACCCTCATCAGCATTGCGAAAGTTGCCTAACCTGTTTTGCCTGAGCAGGCTATTGTATGAACGATCCAAATTGAACCTCACACCACCTTCTTATAAAACAACAAAATCCTTCATTAAACCGGTCTGGTGGTATATATATATATAAATATATATATATATATATATATATATATATATATATATATATATCGTAATGTAATCATTCACATCTAAAATTTAATACATAATTTGCTGACAACTTATCTTTCAGTGTCAATGTTGTTTTTGCAGAGGAGGATCACTGGTGCAGAGGACAGAACTTTTAAATCGAAATGAAAGAGCAAGCAGGAAGATGAAAAAGGACGGTTCACTCTTTCGTGTTCTTCCCCTTTTTTTTCTTTTTGTTTAACAGTGCTGCTCAAATCTGCGACTCGAATCACACATGCTCAATTCTTTATTCATAAGCAGCTAAGATATTATCAACACTTCATCTAGAAAACATCATTCTCTAGGTATGTTCTGCAACAGAAAATGTCATTATTGCCTGTCAATATTTTTTGATTGATTTTTTTCTATGAATATTAATGAATATGTGTCGTTTATTACAAGTGGTGCAATTAAAAATTCTGCCACTGAAAGATGTTCATTTTTTCAAACAGTAAAAATTATACAATATATTATTTCCTTTTTATCATGATTGTTGTTTGTCTTATTATTATGATTCTTAAGATTTCGACGATGATGATGATTGCTATGATTGGTGTCATATGTAACAATACAGTCACAATACTTGGAACTGAGATATTTTGCACCTCTTTTGTAATTTAATTGCTAAATGGGAGCTCTCTAACTGTCAATTAAAACTGAGCATTATCATCTCTGCAAAGGCAAATGTTTTCCACATAGCTCTAAAAGTATGATGTAAAGTGTCCTTGAGAGCTTTGAAAGGCGCTTGAAATAAAATGTATTATTATTATTATTATTATTATTATTATTATTATTATTATTATTATTACTTGTAACCATTGCCTTTCTAAGCCTTAAATTACAGTTTTTTTCCAGTTTTGCAACTTTGGCAGATACATTTCTGGTATCAATGTAACCATAGAAAATGGAATGAACAAGGAAGGCGACAGTTTAATGAGTGGTGAGCCTTCTTGAAATGGTCATCGAAAAAAATTGCAGCTTCATTTTTTTCCGCTCAATTCTGCATGTTTGTTTCTGACATAAAAACTACCAGTATGCTTTATTTTCAAAATTTGCTGTAAACCATTATAAACTATCTGTCTGATCTAAATATGTAAAAAGTGTCTCAGAGACCGAAATATATGCAAAAAAAAAATAAAATAAACATCAGTCTTGTTGGTAGTGAGGATTTATGCTGTGCAGAGTATTTTTTTCTTTTCTTTTTTGACTGATGCTTTTTTTTCATGATCCTGGGTGACCTGTGATTAGTCCCCCTTCAGAGATGTATGAATTTCTTGTGTATGCTCTTATTCTTGGGTATGTTAAAGATATTCACTGATACGGATCAGATCAACTTGAAAGATCGAGTGAATCGCTTACTTGACAAAAGGACCTGAAACTGGGTCATGCGCAACCAGAGGAAGAGTCAAAGTAGAACATTGGCTTTTATTGTTCACACAGAGTGCAAGTACTTTTTAGGTTTTACTGACATTGGAATTGTTTGTGTCAGTCATTTGTGGTATTACTCCTTATTTATAGTGTGGCATTTTAACCTTGGGTCTATTGCCCCCCGTTCAATATAAGACAGCAGCTACACAGCTGGATGGACAGAAAAGAAGGCAGCTCAGTGATCAATTTTAGGGTGGCCTTAGAATAGATCAGCCCCTGGATTTTGCAGTCGCAGAATCACATTGCCACATTCAGAACCCAAATCTGTGCTAAAAAGTCGTGGAACAGAGCGTGCTTGGAACAATCACACTTCATGCATTTTGTTGCTTTAACTGAATTATCTTAACCCGGGGGGATGGGGGGTGACACGAAATGTCACATTTTTGTTGAAAATAGTTTCTTTGCCCAGCACCCGACGCAGACCTTGTTTGGCCGGGCGACGTCTGAGCCGGTATGAGGTAGGCATTAGCGTGAAGGGTCTTGCCCAAGGACCCACACTGGATGATGTTTGTGCTCATTTTCTCTGCCCCAAGTGGGATTTGAACCCTCGTCTCCCGTATGCCAAACCGATGCCTTATCAACTGAGCTGTCCAGAAAAAAAAAAATATATATATATATATATATATATATATATATCGTAATGTAATCATTCGCATCTAAAATTTAATACATCATTTGCTGACAACTTATCTTTCAGTGTCAATGTTGTTTTTGCAGAGGAGGATCACTGGTGCAGAGGACAGAACTTTTAAATCGAAATGAAAGAGCAAGCAGGAAGATGAAAAAGAACGGTTCACTCTTTCGTGTTCTTCCCCTTTTTTTTCTTTTTGTTTAACAGTGCTGCTCAAATCTGCGACTCGAATCACACATGCTCAATTCTTTATTCATAAGCAGCTAAGATATTATCAACACTTCATCTAGAAAACATCATTCTCTAGGTATGTTCTGCAACAGAAAATGTCATTATTGCCTGTCAATATTTTTGGATTGATTTTTTTCTATGAATATTAATGAATATGTGTCGTTTATTACAAGTGGTGCAATTACAAATTCTGCCACTGAAAGATGTTCATTTTTTCAAACAGTAAAAATTATACAATATATTATTTTCTTTTTATCATGATTGTTGTTTGTCTTATTATTATGATTCTTAAGATTTCGACGATGATGATGATTGCTATGATTGGTGTCATATGTAACAATACAGTCACAATACTTGGAACTGAGATATTTTGCACCTCTTTTGTAATTTAATTGCTAAATGGGAGCTCTCTAACTGTCAATTAAAACTGAGCATTATCATCTCTGCAAAGGCAAATGTTTTCCACATAGCTCTAAAAGTATGATGTAAAGTGTCCTTGAGAGCTTTGAAAGGCGCTTGAAATAAAATGTATTATTATTATTATTATTATTATTATTATTATCATTATTATTATTATTATTATTATTATTATTATTATTATTATTACTTGTAACCATTGCCTTTCCAAGCCTTAAATTACAGTTTTTTTCCAGTTTTGCAACTTTGGCAGATACATTTCTGGTATCAATGTAACCATAGAAAATGGAATGAACAAGGAAGGCGACAGTTTAATGAGTGGTGAGCCTTCTTGAAATGGTCATCGAAAAAATTGCAGCTTCATTTTTTCCGCTCAATTCTGCATGTTTGTTTCTGACATAAAAACTACCAGTATGCTTTATTTTCAAAATTTGCTGTAAACCATTATAAACTATCTGTCTGATCTAAATATGTAAAAAGTGTCTCAGAGACCGAAATATATGCAAAAAAAAATAAAAATAAACATCAGTCTTGTTGGTAGTGAGGATTTATGCTGTGCAGAGTATTTTTTTCTTTTCTTTTTTGACTGATGCTTTTTTTTCATGATCCTGGGTGACCTGTGATTAGTCCCCCTTCAGAGATGTATGAATTTCTTGTGTATGCTCTTATTCTTGGGTATGTTAAAGATATTCACTGATACGGATCAGATCAACTTGAAAGATCGAGTGAATCGCTTACTTGACAAAAGGACCTGAAACTGGGTCATGCGCAACCAGAGGAAGAGTCAAAGTAGAACATTGGCTTTTATTGTTCACACAGAGTGCAAGTACTTTTTAGGTTTTACTGACATTGGAATTGTTTGTGTCAGTCATTTGTGGTATTACTCCTTATTTATAGTGTGGCATTTTAACCTTGGGTCTATTGCCCCCCGTTCAATATAAGACAGCAGCTACACAGCAGGATGGACAGAAAAGAAGGCAGCTCAGTGATCAATTTTGTGGTGGCCTTAGATCAGCCCCTGGATTTTGCAGTCACAGAATCACATTGCCACATTCAGAACCCAAATCTGTGCTAAAAAGTCGTGGAACAGAGCGTGCTTGGAACAAACACACTTCATGCATTTTGTTGCTTTAACTGAATTATCTTAACCCGGGGGGATGGGGGGTGACACGAAATGTTGTTGTAAAATAGTTTCTTGGCTTGTTTACAAATATTGCAGCTAGCCATGATATCGATTAGGGAAACAAGTATTGGCACTCATGTTCACAATTTCAAGTATTCCCAAATCCATGTTTAAGGAATGTGGGAGGAATTTGGAGTAACCGGAGACAGACCAACCAAGCAGAGGAACAATAAACAACAATAACAATACTTTGAAGCTGAGATATTTCAAACCTCGACACAGGAGGGATAAAGTGAAATTTGAACAGACAACCCTATAACTCTAGAGGCAGGTTCCCAAATCGTAAACTGATTCTAAAATGTTTTATACAGAGTACTTACTACCTTATAAAATGTTAAATTAGAATCAGAATCAGAAAGCCTGCAATCTACAGAAGCAAAATTTAAAGCGGTGGGCGGGGGGGGGGGGGTGAATAACAAACAAAGTACATATTAGAAGCATTATAGAAATGTCAGAAAACTGAAATGTATAGATGTGCAAAAATGTTTCATAATAATAACTGTACATAGATCAAGTATAAAAAAAGCTTATTTGAGATGTGTAAACGTATTGAGTCAATATAAGGTGGCTGTGCTATTTACAACGCAATAATCCATGTTTTTTGTTGTTTTTTTCACACGTGATTATTAAGAAGCCTTCTCGGTAGGAACGAGCGGCAGTACCTCCCCTTCTTGCAGCGCTGTTGTAATGGACTCTAGCTGATGGAGCTACCCAGTGCTCTCAGGGTGGGCAAGAGGGGGTGGAAGCGGCTGTCCATCATAGCTTTTAGTTTAGCTGGCGTACATAACTCTCCAAATACCACCAAAATGACCAACAATAAAACACAGAAGAGTAGTCGGGTGTTGTGTTCATCAAAAACAGACTGGCATTTTATTGCTGTGAAATATTTAATATTACTGATAACTTTGGTTATCATTATTAATGCATTATTATTGGGGATTTTTCACATATCACATGAGGAGCACATATTATTAGAAGTACAGTACAGTAATACCTCGGCTTACGAACATTTAGCGTACAAACTTTTCACCTTATGATTATTAAATTCGCAAGAATATAATCTTGGCATACGAACTAGTTTTCGGCAAACGAACCAAACCACACGGAGCGCCACCGTGGCTGTCGGACTAGTTTTCCACACCCCCTTTGAGTGCAGACGTGGTTTATTCTCAAGTGGCGTACTTTTGCTATTATGGGACCGAAAAAGACCCCACCACAGGCTAGTGTTAAGCCAAAGAGGACACAAAAGAAAATTATGGTCGAGCAGAAGGAGATCATCGAGTACGGTTTATTTCTTTAATTACAATACAATAGCCCATTTATTATACATAAAGTAAGGTATATTTTTGTGGAGTTTTAAGGCTTATTTAGTCGAAAATTATGTTTAATGGGGACCTTGGAACAGATTATTCTCATTTTTAATGGTGTCATATGGGAAATAAATGTTTGGCAGATGAACTTTTCGCCTTACACACACTTGGGAACCAATTAAGTTTGTAAACTGAGGTATCACTGTACTTATATGTTTGAGGTCCACTGCACTAGAATGTGTATATATTACTGGTCAACATTTTTTTAAAACATCTTTTAATGTTCAGTAAACTTTTTATTTTTTGGTGCTCATCATCATCATCATCGTCATCATCTAAGAATCTACATAATTTAGTCATATGACATAATATACGGTGTAATATTCATTAATTAGCATTTTTTCCCTGAAATATAGCAATAAGAATCAACACACAGTAAAGTCTATGATTCAAACTTTTTAACAAACGGCCTTAGAACTAAAAAAAAATAACATATCTCAAAAACTTGATGTGCAGAGAAAAAAAAAATAAGATGTTTTTAAATTTACATTTGTCTTTTTATGGTAAATGTTTAAATTGACTCTCAATGCAAACATAAGTTGTCTGGTTTTGAAATGTTTCTGATGTATGAATTTCTTGTGTATGCTCTTATTCTTGGGTATGTTAAAGATATTCACTGATACGGATCAGATCAACTTGAAAGATCGAGTGAATCGCTTACTTGACAAAAGGACCTGAAACTGGGTCATGCGCAACCAGAGGAAGAGTCAAAGTAGAACATTGGCTTTTATTGTTCACACAGAGTGCAAGTACTTTTTAGGTTTTACTGACATTGGAATTGTTTGTGTCAGTCATTTGTGGTATTACTCCTTATTTATAGTGTGGCATTTTAACCTTGGGTCTATTGCCCCCCGTTCAATATAAGACAGCAGCTACACAGCAGGATGGACAGAAAAGAAGGCAGCTCAGTGATCAATTTTGTGGTGGCCTTAGATCAGCCCCTGGATTTTGCAGTCACAGAATCACATTGCCACATTCAGAACCCAAATCTGTGCTAAAAAGTCGTGGAACAGAGCGTGCTTGGAACAAACACACTTCATGCATTTTGTTGCTTTAACTGAATTATCTTAACCCGGGGGGATGGGGGGTGACACGAAATGTTGTTGAAAATAGTTTCTTGGCTTGTTTACAAATATTGCAGCTAGCCATGATATCGATTAGGGAAACAAGTATTGGCACTCATGTTCACAATTTCAAGTATTCCCAAATCCATGTTTAAGGAATGTGGGAGGAATTTGGAGTAACCGGAGACAGACCAACCAAGCAGAGGAACAATAAACAACAATAACAATACTTTGAAGCTGAGATATTTCAAACCTCGACACAGGAGGGATAAAGTGAAATTTGAACAGACAACCCTATAACTCTAGAGGCAGGTTCCCAAATCGTAAACTGATTCTAAAATGTTTTATACAGAGTACTTACTACCTTATAAAATGTTAAATTAGAATCAGAATCAGAAAGCCTGCAATCTACAGAAGCAAAATTTAAAGCGGTGGGCGGGGGGGGGGGGGGGGGGGGGACGGGGTGAATAACAAACAAAGTACATATTAGAAGCATTATAGAAATGTCAGAAAACTGAAATGTATAGATGTGCAAAAATGTTTCATAATAATAACTGTACATAGATCAAGTATAAAAAAAGCTTATTTGAGATGTGTAAACGTATTGAGTCAATATAAGGTGGCTGTGCTATTTACAACGCAATAATCCATGTTTTTTGTTGTTTTTTTCACACGTGATTATTAAGAAGCCTTCTCGGTAGGAACGAGCGGCAGTACCTCCCCTTCTTGCAGCGCTGTTGTAATGGACTCTAGCTGATGGAGCTACCCAGTGCTCTCAGGGTGGGCAAGAGGGGGTGGAAGCGGCTGTCCATCATAGCTTTTAGTTTAGCTGGCGTACATAACTCTCCAAATACCACCAAAATGACCAACAATAAAACACAGAAGAGTAGTCGGGTGTTGTGTTCATCAAAAACAGACTGGCATTTTATTGCTGTGAAATATTTAATATTACTGATAACTTTGGTTATCATTATTAATGCATTATTATTGGGGATTTTTCACATATCACATGAGGAGCACATATTATTAGAAGTACAGTACAGTAATACCTCGGCTTACGAACATTTAGCGTACAAACTTTTCACCTTATGATTATTAAATTCGCAAGAATATAATCTTGGCATACGAACTAGTTTTCGGCAAACGAACCAAACCACACGGAGCGCCACCGTGGCTGTCGGACTAGTTTTCCACACCCCCTTTGAGTGCAGACGTGGTTTATTCTCAAGTGGCGTACTTTTGCTATTATGGGACCGAAAAAGACCCCACCACAGGCTAGTGTTAAGCCAAAGAGGACACAAAAGAAAATTATGGTCGAGCAGAAGGAGATCATCGAGTACGGTTTATTTCTTTAATTACAATACAATAGCCCATTTATTATACATAAAGTAAGGTATATTTTTGTGGAGTTTTAAGGCTTATTTAGTCGAAAATTATGTTTAATGGGGACCTTGGAACAGATTATTCTCATTTTTAATGGTGTCATATGGGAAATAAATGTTTGGCAGATGAACTTTTCGCCTTACACACACTTGGGAACCAATTAAGTTTGTAAACTGAGGTATCACTGTACTTATATGTTTGAGGTCCACTGCACTAGAATGTGTATATATTACTGGTCAACATTTTTTTAAAACATCTTTTAATGTTAAGTAAACTTTTTATTTTTTGGTGCTCATCATCATCATCATCGTCATCATCTAAGAATCTACATAATTTAGTCATATGACATAATATACGGTGTAATATTCATTAATTAGCATTTTTTCCCTGAAATATAGCAATAAGAATCAACACACAGTAAAGTCTATGATTCAAACTTTTTAACAAACGGCCTTAGAACTAAAAAAAAATAACATATCTCAAAAACTTGATGTGCAGAGAAAAAAAAAATAACATGTTTTTTAAATTTACATTTGTCTTTTTATGGTGAATGTTTAAATTGACTCTCAATGCAAACATAAGTTGTCTGGTTTTGAAATGTTTCTTTGTTCAACAGAACCAAAGCATGTCTTCAATTTCTCCAGACTATTATAATCCCAGCATTGAGGATTATACAGATGTGGAGCTGTGCAACATGGACCCAAATCCTGCTCAAATCATGACGCAAACCTACATGCACTCCCTCATTTGTGCCTTTGGCCTGATCGGGAACATCCTGGTGATGGTCACTTACCTGTTCTACAAGAGAACCAAGACAATGACTGACGTCTACCTAGCCAACGTGGCTGTGTCCGACGTGACCTTTGTGTTGGCCCTACCTTTTATCATTTACAACGAGCAGAACAGATGGCCAATGGGCCGTGTGATTTGCAAGATCTTGAGGTCGTCTTACAGCATCAACCTGTACAGCGGCATGCTCCTGCTGGCCTGCATCAGCGGCGATCGTTACGTTGCCATTGTCCGGGCCAGACGCTCTTTCGGGGCCCGCTCCAGTTCTCTCATTTACAGCCGCATCATCTGCTCCGCCGTGTGGTTTTGTGCGGCTGCGTTAACACTTCCTACCCTTATATACACCGAACTCTTTGAAGAGACCAGTGTGGGCGCTGAGACCGCTCATGTGATGTGTGAGCTGTCTTTCAGCAACGACGAGACGGCAAAATTGATTAAAATGTTGATCCCCCACCTTCAAATGGCCATTGGCTTTCTGTTGCCCTTAACGGTGATAGCGCTATGCTACTCCAGCATCATGTGCACGTTGATTCGAGCGCAGAGCAGCCAGAGACACAAGGCCATCCGTGTGGTCCTGGCGGTGGTTGTGTTCTTCATGGTGTGCCACCTTCCCTACAACGTGGCTCTGCTTAACCACACGCTGGATCTGTTTGAACAGAGAGGTTGTCAAGAAGAGAGGCTCAGTCTCCAAGTTCTGGCCATTTCGAAAAGTGTCGCCTACCTGCACTGCTGTGTCAACCCAATCCTCTATGCCTTCATTGGCTCCAAATTTAGGAGCCACTTTCGGCAGATAGTTTTAGATCTGTGGTGCTTTGGTAAGAGGTACATATACTCGCCTCGTTCATCACGTGGCACCTCTGACGTGTGCATTTCGGGCTTCAAGTCTTCAGAGGCATCCCACCACTTTTCCTCGTTTAGTGCGTGATCCGCGCAATATTTCTGTACGGTTACAAATTTGATACTTTAATTAGGATTTGAAGAACAAGAAGGCCATGTGAATCCATTCTGTCCTACTATTTTGTTTGTGTATTTGTGCATAGAATACTTTGTTTTATCTTTTGACACGCCCCCCCCTTTCAATTTCGCTGTCGTAGTTTGCAAATTTCCCCATTGTTGGACAATTAAAGGCTTTCTGATTCTGTTTCTGAAAATGTTATTCGTGTTTTTTGTTGTTGTTTTTGTTGTTGTTGTAATTACTGAGCTTTACGGAGGGCCATGATGGGTCACAACACGCACACCCAGTAGGAAAACTTGGATACAGCAAGAGAATTTGTGCAAGTTTTAAATCCAACTGTCGAGGCATGGCTTAAATTGGATCTAAAAATTTTTCTCTTTCATAACTTATTTCTGTTCACACCTTCAATAAATTGTCGTTGGAATCTGATGATATGAGCACTGTGATTTTGCAACTTCCCCCTCAAACGTGCGTTTTTGGGTGAATAGACTCTGCCGGGTGTGAAAATCCGTCAACTGTAGTTGTTTGTCTCAAGGCACCCTGGGATTGACTTAAGACCAGTCCAGGTTGTATCCCAATTGGGAAGTGGATGCATGAATGGATTATGGCCCCTCCCATTCAGCTGCACTGCTTGGAGTCTATTACAGCCGCCTGTAGCTGAGAAGCTGGGTATATATATCATGGACTACTTTCATAACAATTGCAGGACATATAAATTAACAGAAGGATACGGCGTCCTGAATTAAAAATACGGAAACCTGTCTCACGATTATAGTATAGTACTGCATAGTACAGTGATACCTCATTTTACGAACACTTTAGCTCATGAACTTTTCGTCTTACGAACATTAAATTCGCGAGAATATAATCTTGGCATATGAACTAGTTTTCGGCAGACCAACCAAACCACACAGTGCCACATTGGCTGGCTGACTGGTTTTCGTCACCACTTTGCTTTGAGTGCAGACATGGTTTGTTATCGAGTGGAGTACTTTTGCTATTATGGGACCGAAAAAGACCCCACCACAGGCCAGTGTTAAACCGAAGAGGACACAAACGAAAATTACGGTCGAGCAGAAGATTGAGATCATCAAAAAACACAAATGAGGTGTGCGTTTGTGTGACTTAGCGTCCTAGTACCAGGACGCTAAGTCGACCATTGCTACGTGTGTCTAAGGGTGTTTCTGTGTTGTCTAAGCAACGGTCTCAGGCAATAGAAGGGGTTGAAAAACGTCTGTTGATTTGGATTAACGGAAAGCACCCAGCAGGGGACAGTGTGAATGAGGGTATGAGAAAGCACGGCAACTTCACTCGGATATCATCAAGAGGCAACTACATCAACGACCATTACAAAGGTAAATAAAACGACTTTATTATAAGTACAATTTATTTATTTAATTACAATACAATAGCAGATTTATCATACATTAAAATAGGGTATATGTTGTGTAGTTTTAAGTCTTATTTAGTCGAAAATTATGTATTATGCCATAATTATTATGCCTGAGGACATGGGAACGGATTATTCTAATTTTTAATGGTTTCTTATGGGAAATAAATGTTTGGCAGACCAACTTTTCGCCATACACACACTTTCTGCGAACCAATTAAGTTGGTTATACATATTACCACTAGATGTCCTCAGTAAACTTTGTTTGAGTTTTAGGTTGACGGTATGAGGAAAAAAACACTACTTTCCCTTATCATACACAATTGGGTGGAGAGTAAAGATTAAGTTTAACAGGGGGAAATAATTACATAGGCCTAACTTTGATTAAAATTCAGCCCATCATCCCATGCGTCCGTATTGGATTGGATTGGATTTGTCTTTATTTGTCTCACAGTGAAGAAATGTACATTCCACGTGTCCATTCAGCCATTTGTGCAGCCGTCTGTTTGTCTGCACTTCCCAAAAACAAGAGTGCTTACTTCCATCCATTGTTCATGAGTCATTATTCATTGTTGTGCATCAATCTAACGCTCCATCGATCCAAACAGTACGTCACATACACGTCAATCCATTGTTCATTTATCCGTTGCTCTGTCCACCCAGCCTTTGTAGCATGTGCTGTTTACCCACCCACAAGCTATTTTACACTCATTCATTAGTCCGATTCAAGCATCAAGTCATCCATTCATCTCCACTGCTTATACAGTGTTGTGGTGATTTGAGTCAATAGAGAGAGATTCACAGTCTCAACAATATCACGCAATGCATCCCTGTATGTGTACAGAAAGCTAAAACTGGCTACACAGTGATCGTTTGTTGACATTCGTAGCACAGAATTACAATAACAAAGAATTAACTCAAGGACTGTGGGTGTATCAGAAAATGTTTGAAGGCCTCTGTTGGTAGGTCAAACAATCTGGTGAGGAGTTAAATCATCTGGAAGATATAGGAGTGCATGCACAGCTTCCAAAAAGGCCTACTTGTAAAGGAACATTATTTCATTGCCTTGAATTTGAGCTGTTAAAGTCTTGGGCTCGTTCCAGAAAAACTCTATTGTTATGGTAATGTTACGAAGTAACTCTCAAAGTTGTCTTCTAATGGCGACCAGTTGTTGAAGTTTGGCAGAATGACTTAAATGGCTTCTAGTGAGTGCCCTGCGATTGGCTGACAAACAGTTCAGGTGTGCTCGAAGACAGCTTGGATAGACCCTGCGACCCCTATGAGGATAAACAGATTACAAAATGGATGGATGGATGGATAGTTGTGAGAGCAGAGCCCAGTGCAAAAGCAAATAAAATTTCCACCTGCAAGCAGAATAAAAGCATTTTTATTTGAACTACAGTCGGACTCATCATACCACCATATTGATGACTTCAGAGTGAATTACTTGACATATATCGAAATCTGAGCAAACAATATGCAACAAAACTTAACATGCACTCTGATGTGAACTGCAGAGTACATTTAGGCAGTGTATGAGTCATGGAGTAGGTCATAATTGTGTTGCCGTCAAGAGCTTTAATAAGTCAGTGGAAGTTTTTATTCCTGCTTGACCACAAATTTCCCCAACTCAATGTTTCACAGATTTATGACGTTCTTTCATTCTTGTTTTTGGGCACATGTGAAGCTCGGTTGGCAGTACAAATAATCGCACATGGCCTGCTGAGGTACTTTGATGGGAGGTTTATATAGCTGAAACAAAATATTTAGTGTGATCTCCAGGGGAGCAGGATTCTTTGCGACAAGCTTTTAATGTGTTATTACAGCCATGGGAAACCGTGCACTCTCAACTCCCAAAAAGCAGGAGAAGCACTGTGCAGTTCATTTTGAATGGAGATATCCAAATGAATTTTGAACCACAGGTCATTTTCCACACTTGATGTGACACCTACAGAAATAGGTTCTCATTAAGATTGTTCATCAGTGGCCTCATGGTGTTGTTTTCAATTTATAGCTTATACAGTATTTTATCGGGAATCAAACGTGTACCAATGACTTAATTTTAACTTGTCAACTACTTATGATAGGCCAATTGTGTCAGTTCATAAAAAAAGTATTGTGAGTTTGGTCATATATCCAATATGCTGAAGTGTCTGTGAAGATTGAACTCTATGAACTCTGACAATCATCAAGTTCCACATCCATGCATCCTTTTTTGATCGATTTCTCATCACAATGGTTGCAGGACGAGCTGCAGCCTTTTCCAACCGTCTTCAGGCAAAACGCGGGGACACCCTAAACTGGTTGCCAGCCAATTGCAGCAGCACACATGATAGTCCTGCCTTGTTGATAACAGTCTGGAAGCATCAAATCCCTGCCAAATGCAGGTTAGATGGTCTTAGTAGGGTCGCTGAAGACTGCAGAGGTCAGCGAATCTGATGGACGCAGGGCTGGACATGATCACAAAAGAAAAGTCATTCATGGCCTTGGAATGTGGTTCTGCTCATTCACTTCAAAGGCAAGAGAGACTCGCTTAAGCAGAGGACAAAACAGCATTATAAAGTTGGCATTGGGAGACTACCCCGAACCATCGATTGCTTGTGTGCCCGCCATTGCTATGTCGCTCTGTGGGATGAATTAAACAAGATATCGCTGGCGGTAATGAGAACAATTATTATGATAATGCAAATAAAAATAAGAATGCATCCAATGAAATTCATTCTCTCATGATTCAGAGGGTTTGATGCCTGCAGTTCCCTGTGGCCCCACTGATGTTCCTACATTCCTGACTAACGACTGACCTGTTTGCCCCACTCCCTCCGGTATCACCTCATCAGCATTACGAATGTTGCCTAACCTGTTTTGCCTAAGCAGGCTATTGTATGAACGATCCAAATTGAACCTCACCCCACCAGACCGGTTTAATGAAGGATTTAGTTGTTTTGTGAGAATCGCTTCTTTTACTCCCCTTTCAAACCATCTATGTTCTTTCGCTAAGATTTTAACCTCATTGTCGTCAAATGAGTGGTTGCTCGCTTTTAGGTGCAAATGTACTGCCGATTGAGGCCTACTATTATTATCCCTGCGATGTTGATAAAGTCTTTTTTTGAGAATTTGTTGACTCTCCCGGTGGAGGTGTCTTGGAGAGGTGGCGGTGGTGTTCCTGACTGGGTTATTCGACAAGATCTTAGTTGGTGAACAGATGCCTGAAGAATGGAGACGAAGTGTACTCGTGCCCATTTTTAAGAACAAAGGAGATGTGCAGAGTTATACTAACTACAGAGGAATAAAGTTGATGAGCCATACAATGTAACTCTGGGAAAGAGTAGTTGAAGCTAGCCTAAGAGCAGAAGTGAACATTTGTGAGCCGCAGTATGCTTTAAGAATGCTGATAGAGAAGTACAGAGAAGGTCAGAAGGAATTGCATTGTGTCTTTGTAGATCTGGAGAAAGCGTATGACAGGGTTCCCAGAGAAGAGCTGTGGCATTGCATGAAGAAGTCTGGAGTGATATTATATTATATTATATAGTGATATAGTGAAGTATATCAGAGTGGTGCAAGACATGTATCATGACTGTAAAACAGTTGTGAGGTGTGCTATCGGTGTGACAGAGGAATTCAAGGTGGAGGTGGGACTCCACCAAGGGTCAACTCTGAGCCCCTTCCTATTTGCTATGGTGATGGACAGGCTGACAGACAATGTTAGACAAGAATCTCCTTGGACCATGATGTTTGCAGATGACATTGTGATCTGTAGCGAGAACAGGGAACAGGTGGCGGAGAAACTAGAGATGTGGAGATATGCCCTGGAAAGGAGATGAATGAAGATCAGTCGCAGCAAGACAGAATATATGTGTGTGAATGAGAGGGATCCAAGTGCAAGAGTGATGCTACAGGGAGAAGAGATAAAGAGGATTTTAAGTACTTGGGGTCAACTGTCCAGAGCAATGGAGAGTGTGGAAAAGAGGTGAAGAAGCGTGTCCAGGCAGGCTGGAGCGGCTGGAGAAAAATGTCAGGTGTGATGTGTGATAGAAGGGTTTCAGCTAGGATGAAAGGAAAAGTGTATAAAACAGTGGTGAGACCAGCCATGATGTTTGGACTGGAGTCAGTGCCACTGAAGAAAAGACAGGAAGCAGAGCTGGAGGTAGCAGAGCTGAAGATGTTGAGGTTTTCTTAGGGAATGACCAGGTGGGATAGGATCAAGGAATGAGTACATTAGAGGGACAACTCATATTAGAGGCTTTGGAGAGAAAGTCAGAGAGGCCAGACTGAGATGTTTTGGACATGTCCAGAGGAGAGAGAGAGTGACTATATCGGGAGAAGGATGCTGAGCCTTGAACTGCCAGGCAGGAGACCGAGAGGAAGAGGAGGTTTATGGATGTGGTCAAAGAGGACATGAAGGTAGCTGGTGTGAGAGAAGAGGATGCACAAAACCGGGATAGATGGAGGACATTGATTCGCTGTGGCGACCCCTGAGGGGAAAAGCCGAAAGGAAAAGAAGAAGAGACGACCCTAAGATAATTTGGGTTGCCAACTTATCGACTTCACCACTAAATTTATCAACTTTTCCCATCACATTCACAACTATTTCTAGCCAAAAAGTGGACTCCAGCAGCAATTTTTTGGTGGTGTTATTGGACACTTAGGCAGATTCCGATACCAGGGTTCAATGCAGGAGTTGTGGACAATAAAGTAAAATATAAAATGTTGGTGCCCCACTCTAGTTTCACAAACAAAGGAACACATGGTTTGATTTTGCCGCACCTTCAAAGCATCAATCAATCTGGCCTAGCTGTCAGGCGTTCTGATCTTTTAGAGAACTCATGTAGCTTCTTTGTTCGAAATGTAATCCTTTTTCATGTCAAAGTGGTCATGCTTGTGCATGGCAACATACATTCCTTGCCCCGACCTCTACACTCCTGCCATTACTTGGTTCATTTTCCGTCCAAAAACAGAGCTGATAAGAGCCTCCTGGCAGCTCCAGGATTATCGTGCTGGGTCAGACTGTACCCCGCTGCTCTCCACCAAGGAATGCGAGCAAAGCATCAACTTGGTAAATCACACACCGAAGAGTCATTCCATCTGCCACTCACTCAATCTGTCAGTGAGGCTCTCAGACAGCCTTTACTGTTGACCAGTTTCTTTGGGAGTTCATTGGGAGCACAGTACAGTACTGTAAATATGTATTATTCTCAAGGAAATGCCCAGCCTGTGTTCTCTTCACGTACTGTGTTGTTTTACGTATGTAAAAGAAATTATTGTCCTCTCCTCTTCACATCTGTTTTCTTGACAGGATATGCTCTGCCGTGAAACAAGTTTGGTATTTTGATACCAGAGGAGTGAGAGGCCAAGAGAGGACAGGGTCACAAGTTGCATTTACATGTTGCAACTTTTCAGTCAGTGGAACCTCACCAACAAACAAAACAAAAAACATGCAACAGAGAACGTCAGAAACACGATTGTCATGTTTTACAAAATCAATTTTACACTTTTATTTTATTTTTGTCGAGCGTGTACAAAATGTGAAAAGAAAGGATGTTCAGTCATCCAACTGTTAGCTAATCTGATAACTATGTACAGTACGGTACTTGCTAATTGACACCAGTAACACAAGTATTTGGTCCTTTATTTGTATTTGACAACAGTGTGCGCTAATGATTGTTGAACATTTCAGATGATAGGCCTATCATCTGCACGCAGATCAGAGAGAAACAAAATCACTCTTTAAACACAATAACACCAAAAGGATAATTTGTCAGGATAATCTTTTATCGACATCCGATAATCGTGCTGAATCTGATTATACAAGGCTAAAATTATCAAAGCAGGCCCGAGCATCGGGATGTGTGTACCCAAGTTGACCAATTTGTGGGAAATGTGATAATTTGGCTTGCGGTCTCTTTTCCAGTAGGTCCAAGTACAAAATGTACAGTAAGTAGACCATATACTATGCATAAGATTCCACAGGTTACATACACAATTTGTCTGTCAACAAATGATGAATAAATTGATAGACAAGAGTGGAAGAACAGTTAAATCCATGAAATAGTCAGAAGAGTGACACTGAGTCAACATCTGTGGGTTGTTTGTCAAGGGACGAACACATACTGGAAGCCATCCTTCATTACATTTCTCTCCCACACTCCAAGGAAAAAAATCTTTTTTGTCTCTGTGGGACACCACTTTTCTTTCTTTCATCCTCTTTGGTCTGGAAATGAGTATGACTTTCCTCCTGCGAGGGGACACATTCCTCAAGGTCATTTACCCCCCCCCCCCCCAAAAAAAAAAAAAAACAAAGAACCACATTTGTTGAAATGAAATTCCCTAATGTGATGGTGGGAAGATTTGGCTCTTGAAGAGTGTGAGCAAATTGGTTCCATTTATTATTTTGTATTTTTTCCTCCAATAGTCTGCTAATCTTCCGGTTCACTAAACAAATATGAGATTTGATCTTAAACACCACCTGCAACTGCGAAGGATTGCTTTTGGACAAGAGAGGTAAAATATGGGGGAAAACAAATCATTGAGAAAGTACACCTCGCGGTGGGATCTGGCAAGAATAGACATAATACTGTGGAAGAGAGATTCCTTATTGTGGGGGTGATAATGTCTTATCCTGCCTGGTGAAATCATGCATATTTTTTATCGATTCACCAAATGGAAACTACATTTCCTGCTAATTTTCACTGTTCGGCCTCTGTTAAGTCACAGTAAACGGCATGGCACTGTTAGGTTGCACAAGTATGGACCGTGGCGGATGAAATTCCTCAATACCTTAGAATTAACTGTACCTTCAGTAACATTGTCATTAAAGTACTCTCTCACAGAGCTGTTTACAGAGACGTATCATGTTCCCTCTTTGCTTGTGAATCACTGAGGAATTCTGGGAAGCTGTCGATTAATAATGTCTGTCAGAAGATTGCGCGTCCACGTCTGGCATGAGATTCCCAAGGAGACCATGTATCATTTCATCACGCCTCAAAATGTTGAATGGATGGCATACGGGCATGTGGTCATCCATTCCACCTAGCAATTGATTTCACTTTTCCAGTGTATGATTTGGAGTTGGCGATTTGGAGACGATCAAATAATTGGTGTTGTTGATCAGGCATGCAGCTTTATTCGACTTGCAAGTACTTAAAAGGAACCAGCAACAATTGTGTATGTTATAAAACAAATGTGGCTTGTTTTTATTACAGTATTATTATTGTTAATATTGGGAGGCATACATTGCAGTGCAAAACGTTCTTTGGCAAACACACAAGACACACGTCTCGACAGGTACTAGTATAGCCACATTGACCACTTGAAAGGGACAGTGTTGGGAAGTCATGTTTGGTCCTGCAAAGCACTGCGTTCTATTGACACTTGGGAATGATTCAAGGCGACCAGTAAAACACATTTCCCGAGGTAACAGAGATCCCTTAGTGCAGGGGTGTCAAAGTCATTTTTTTGCCGCGGGCCACATTATAGTTAAGGTTTCTTCTTGAGGGCCGTTATGAATTTGGGGAGGCCATTAGAATGTTTAAGCCCCTCCACATATTACATATAGAGCGCACAACCAATTAATGAATAACTAGTTTTCAAATCTGAAGTCAAGAATAATGACTGTTATTGTGGTTTACATCCAAAAATATGATATTTTGGTCAGGATCTTAGCAAGTATCATGGAATTTCACAAGTTTGATTTGCTTTCGCGGGCCTAAAAAAATGATGTGGCGGGCCGGATTTGGCCCCCGGGCCTTGACTTTGACACCTGTGCCTTAGGGCTACTGTACACACAATGTGGGAAATGTGGCCAAATTATATTTTGTCGTTATCGTACATATGCGTCCAATATTCATGAAAAAACTACATTTGGTAAAATGACAACTATTGGAGTGTGTTGGACTACAGTTGGGACTACATGCTGGTGCACGCAAGGAGGGACCTGTCAAAGGACAGTTTAATGTAAAAACCCATCCTGAATGGAACATTTCAGACATTATTATTTCGATTTTGTGATAGATGCATACTCAGGACGTTAGCGCACAAAGATGGAGGGAAAACTGCGGCTGCTTTGTCATAAGACACGAAGACGAAAACATGATTTTAAGTTAAACATGTGAGCCAGTGCATTGAATGGAAATTTTCTCTGTACATTATTGCGTGCAAAGCGTGGAATTTGTCGAGTTGCATGCAGAAAACACCAGGTAGGAAATGTGCTTTGATTGTCTGTATCCCAACGTTCAGGACCCTGCCCCAACATTATTTCCCACCTCTCATATGGCTTCCATTACAGTGGAATGAGGGTCAGAGGGTTAAAGAAACCTGTGCTCTGTGGCATGCTCGACTAAATGACGTAACGCCCCTCTAGAAAAAAGAATTGGCAAAGATATGAGCACGGCAAAATGTCTCTAAATGTATCAGTACTAAAGAGGACACACAAAAGGGGGAAAGACACACCTGAAATGAAAACACACGATGGAACATTTCATGTACGTTTTTGCTAAAGTGGACACGTACATGTTTGACAACGGATTGCATGCAATCCAGTGCTGCTAGTCTACGGCAGGCAAAAAACATCGACAGTAATCATTGCAGTCCTTCAATGGTGAGTAGTGTGTGAACTATGATGGCAAATAATGTGGTAGTCGATAGTACAGCATCACAGATGAAATCTCTCTTCCAACATGGTTTCATAGTTACCAACATTCTAGATGTTACTCACTAATATTTGGCTTTGCAGACTGAGGACAACACTGAGAGAGACATGACGTCAGAACATGACAGCAAATCAGAAACGGCCGGCAGAGACATTTTGGAGCAGAAATCAGTAGACATCTCTTTTTTTTCTTTAAATTTTCAATGGGATTCACATTATGTTTGTTTGGATAAAAAAATAAAAAAAGAATAACCATACATTGTTATGACATGACATGAAAGCACCTTAGATTAAAAGATGATCTATTGTCACTAGAAAACTTGTATAAAATGATCTTCCGTCTTTAACATGAAAAAATAGGCAGATATCAAGAGGGTATAGGCTGCTTTGCATACAAAAGACAATACTTGAAGGTATTTAGTGATTAATTCATTCATAAGGGTTAAAATAGCACCAGTTTTCGGCATCTCTAACCTGAGAAAACACTGGCCGGCCTCCTTTCAATCTATTTCCCATTCCTGCGGGCTGATGACAACTGGCCCTGTGATTTGATGCCAAAAGAGGGGGCAAACACAGAGACTGAATTGTTGCATTGCAGAGGCCCCAGGGAGCAGCGATGAATCAATTTTGTCCCAAAGGAGGCAGCAATCCAAACATAAAAAAAAAAAAACGAAAAAAGAAAAAAAGAATAGAAAAGAGAAAAAAAATAAATGAGGCTATTGGGTGTATCGAGGCAACTGGTGGCCAAACGACACCTTCAAGAGTCTCCTCCTCTCGGTGGAAGTCTGAGTGTTTCAGACACTTGAGTGTGACTGGCGGGAGGTCCTGAGGATTACTCATGGCTGCTGTCTCCTTTTTGCCGCTTGGCAACATCCAGGCACACTGGGCAGCAGGTGCCTTTTAGCTTGACAGCTTGTGTGCACTGGGCCGTCGGACAAGACTCCACGAAGCAGGTGACTCTGGTGTCCTGCAGGGCCAAAGAAAGAAGAGATACACAGATTTGTTACTTGATGAGATTGCGGAGGATTGAAAAGTTCCAGTTGGTCACAATTGAGAACGCCAGCCGACTATAGAACAGGAGGGAGACCAACCAAACAACTCTGACAGAGCCTCAGTAGTTAAAGGACGACCGACGTCTCTGGACAAGTTGTGTCCATAATTTGTAAAATGGCTTCAAATGACTTCTACTGAGCGTATTTTACAAAGATTCCACCGCATATAGCTATATTTTACGTTTTAAGACTTGCACTGAATATTCCGTCAAGTCCTGTTTTTGAGTTGGTGACGAGTCCGTACGTGACATCACTGAAGGAATGCCCCTGAGGGAAAAAAGACACATTGTAGCAGTCCTTCCATCACGTCAATGTATTGTGCTGTACTTGTTTGGTCTGAAAACCTCGTGTTGCACCAAAAAGCTGCCAGAAGAGGGCGACCAACCTCCATGGAAGGAATTTATCAGCCTGTGGAAACGGGCTGACTAATTCCCTACATGGCTTTGTTGCCATTTTCTGCATCCCTTGGGTGCGACATTTCCCACCCCTGATGCCTCAAAATGACACGGAATAAATTATTTAATCGATTGCAAACATGCATGCTTTCTTCTTCAGAACTATTTGAATCATATTCATAACTGGATGTGTAACAAGAAAGCATATTCTCCGAATCTGAAGCCATTATTTTGATTCTCCAGCAATGCAAAGTCTCAGTGTGACGTCACAAACTAGGGGCGGGACTTTCTGAAAATGCCCAATTCGCAGCTCATTTTTTTCCAGATTTTGAACACTTTATGTCATTTGTATTGGTGTTTTGCATTTGAAGAAAAATATCATGTTGCATGTTTTGGGTATTTTAGATGCTATAAAACGTTTTCTGATGTCAGTTAGGAAACAAAAAAGTGACGTCGGTTGTCCTTTAAACATTTTGGCTTTGGAGCCTTTTGAGAGCAGTCCACGAATTTCAAGGGAAAATAAAGTGGCAGTAAAATGCCATATAAGTAGGAGTTATTTAAAAAAAGAATGTGTGTGTGGTGTGTGTGTGCGCGAGAAATAATTTGGACTGCTGCATTTCCATGTGTGATAGCAGTGTTTGCCAACCCATTCAGTGTCACCAGTAGAATGGCAGGAGGTGGACCAGATGGATTTAATTGTTCTTGAGAAGTTATGATGAAATACTTGGCCAGAACCACAGTGAATGTATCATCTGCGCAATGTCCGACCATTGTATGCAGATTAGTTTTAGTTTGCTGTGGTTAATCTCCTCGGATAGTTAATCATTTTCCAAACCTTCAAATATTGCCGTATTATTAACTAATTCCCTGCCAGACAATGTGCAGAAATGTGTCCACTCCAGTGCCGGGGTTTTTGTCATTTTCACTCAAATAGCAGGACCCACACAATATTGAGTTTTAGGACAACATGAACATTCAATGCAATGTAAGAAACCTGAAATGCTCTTGTTTCATCAGAAAAAAAGCTCATTCCTAATTTATATGGGTCTGGAGTTATATGAGCTTGAAATTTCTATAAGAAGAGAAATATAACACTCGTCTTTATTAATGCTCTTAAATGCTGCAAAGGGTGCAGTTATTAATTTGTTGGTTTCCTCAGCATAGGTTGACCTTACTTTGCATTCACATTGAGTGCACGGGTCCTGATTCCACCGCTCTCCATCTTTCCGCTCGCGCCCATTATTATCAATGCAGTCTGTGTTGCTCAATCGGGCTTCTAGTCGTTTAATCTGAAAACATGAAAGGACAAACATGGACTCAATAGATATTGTGGTTGTTCGAGATCACACCAAATTGGACATTCTATTGATTTAGTCTCATGCTATTTTTTCCGATTTGTTTATGATCATATGTCCTTATTGTGTCAAAAGTTAGAGTCATTTCCTGCGGTGAGTGGTTTTTAAACACTTTTATGTATGTCAGTGTTTTGACAGTGACAAAGTATGACACCTTTATCATACTTTGTAGCAAAAGTCCGGGGCACCAAGCCTCCAAATGCACAAAAATAATATGGATGGAATTCGAGCAAACTGTTATGGAAAAGAAAGGAATGCACCTACATAGTGTATCAAACGCATGTATGCTTGAAAATGAAGTAAAAACTATGCAATGATTACTATTCATAAAAATCAATACTCTCACCAGAATTGTATTGACCGTGTATAATCTGCCACCTAATGTAACCCCTGATCTCCAAATTTGCTGCATATAGAAGAATTTACCTGTTTGCGTAAACTTGCGATTGTCTTCTGCATGTCAGAGACAAAATCTTTGAATTCGTTAACTGGGGTATCAGTGCTTTTGTCTGAGGTCACAGTTATATTAACGTGACTTTTTGTGGCTTCTTCCAAGTGACTGCAAAACACAAAGACAAATAAAAATCTAATTAGCAAACATGGAGATGAAATTAAAATGGTCTTTTGCGAGAGTGTCACCTGTTTTCTTTGAAGCTGTCAGCGGGTCTGCCATCTTTGTAGCTGTGATCAGCTGATCTGCGCCCTCTAAAGTGGAAGGACAATGCGTTGAACTGACCTTTGGTCCTACAGTCTGCCAGTGTGGAAAAACAACAAAGCAAAGAGGCTCACTTGGTGTGCACAGCAGCATGGCTTCCATGGAATTTTGTTGTTAATCGATCCTTTGTTTTAGTAGGAGTAGGTATGTATGGTAAGTAGCAAACTCATGTTCAACATCATACATATGCATTTTTAACATTGGCTCATCAGAAAATGTATGGTAAAAAAAGAAGCCTAAAACCTATTACAGTACACCTAATAAGAAAACAGGATAAATATCATCGCAAACCATCATAATCTTATTCTTCCATTTAAAGAATGGTCTGGTACCAATTAATCACAAAAACGAGGGATTACTGTCTAGTGATGCTGAAAAGCAAAAACATTTCAATCCTGCTTCCTTTTAAATCAGTGAGGTAGAAGCATGACCAGATAATACACAATTTCAACAACGCACAATTGGATTTTCATCTACTTTTTGAACTCTGTTGCTTCAGATGGTAATGCAATGAGCAATCTAAGAAGTTTTAACTCATGTGAGAATTCACAAAGTAACATATCTTTGTTTTGTTAAAAAGAGAATGGACACAGCCTTGTTGACCTTGAAGCAGACAGAGGACACACCCAAACCCTTAATCTCATATCAACTTCACTACTTCCCACTGCTCAGGAACACTTTTGCAAAACAAAAAGAAAACCTGGTATACAACAGCAGTATAAATAGTAATGCAGATTAAAAAGAAAATGTAGAATCCATAAACTCATTCACTGCCAGATGATGTGCAAATATGTGTCCACTCCAGTGCCAGGGTTTTTGTCATTTACACTGAAATTGTAGGACCGACAGAATCTTGAGTTTTTGGACTACATAAACATTCAATGCAGCGTAAGAAACCTTAGACTCTCTTTTTTCTTCAGAAACAAGAGTTAATTTCTAAATTATATGGGTTTGGAGTTATCTGAGTTTGAAATGTGGCAAACCTAGACTCTCTTCTTTCATCAGAAAAAAAAGTTTATTTTGAGTTTACTTGGTTGTAGATTTATCTTGATTGCAAGTGGGTGCGGCTGTATAAAAGGTCAGAGGTCTGAACGAAACTTGAAACGCACACCCCCCCCACAAGAAAAAAAACAAAACCAAATAAATTCGGGAATGGCAGTGAATGAGTGAATGTATTTTGTACATGCTGATATGGTTGATGATTATACTCTAAGTTCTGTGACCCATACACATGATAATTATGCCCTATGGTATTGTGACACTGCTCTCAATCTTTTATATGGCAATCGATGAATCTTTGCTTTCCCATCGCACCAAACATAAAGTTTGATAGGCGTGTTGCACCGTACGGCTTTTTGTCCACAAATTGAAAGGACCACATCTACAAAGTTTTGGTGGTCTTTTTCCCATGAACGTTTTCAGTCTGTAATTCTCAATCCAGATGGGGAATGTGCCAATGATCACATCAACAGTTTCTCCTCAGTTAGGCTGGATGGATGTTTAAAACATAGCCCTCAAAAACTCTAACATAACTTATTCTGGTTGTTTGCCAACAAATTTCCAAGCCGTGCAAGACATTTTGAAATTCTAAATGGGCTTCTGACCATTAGAATAGGAAACATAAAAAAACATTAAAATAAACCAGCATGAGGAACAAAAGCTCACTGGTTTACCGCAACTTCCGGTTTATTCAAGGAAATTGCACCCATCATTGTTTTTCCATGAGAGCCCTAAGGAATAAGGTGGATAGGCCTTTCAAGTACCAGACTACATTTTGTTTCAGACCATATTGAAAAACACAACTTCCTGTTTAGTGCTGATGCCAAAATAAAAGGCAAACACGAAAAAAAAAAGTTTTCTGGCCTGCACCCTACAACTGAAATGAATATTATTTAAATACAGAAAAAACAAAGTTAGGATTAGGATTCTGACCTTCACAGCAGTCTTGCCACATGCGCAGGTCGATGTGTGGGAGGCTGTCGCAGCTGCCGTAGCCATGTGGGACCTCTGCCACCCTAAAGGCATCGCGTTGCACACGTGTGATGTTATCTCCGTTGTCGCACAGCACCCGAGAAAGCGAGGCTTGCTTCAGCTGAGTCAGTTGGGCTGGCGTGAACGCTCCTGGGTTTTCATACCAGAATCTGCACAATACAGCGGTGGATTCAGAAGAAAAAAAAACAACAAAAGGCCTATTTCTACAAAGGTATGCGTCAGTTCCTTCTGTATTTTGAATTTTCAGTGTGTACATTTTAATGTTCTGCATCTGACCCACATTTTCCATCGTGGATTGGTTGCACTAGCCCACCGGTGTCAAAGTCAAGGCCCGCGGGCCAAATCCGGCCCGCCACATCATTTTTTTCGGCCAGCGAAAGCAAATCAAACTTGTTAAATTCCATGATGATTGCTAAAATCTGAGCCAAAATTTCATATTTTTGGATGTCAACCACAATAAAAGTCATTATTCTTGACTTCAGATTTGAAAACGAGTTATTCATTAAATTTGCTGTGTGCTCTATATGTAATATTTGAAGGGATTTAAACATTCTAATGGGTTCCCCAAATTCATAACGGCCCTCGAGAGGAAACCATAACTACAATGTGGCCCGCGGCAAAAAATGACTTTGACACCCCTGCACTAGTATATTAGGGTAGGCTTGAAGGAATGACATTATCATTTTTTCCCCTTGCCCAAGAGGTATATTTATAATGATTGTATTGCTGGATAAATATTAATACAAAAATTCTAAGCGTAAATACAGTAATAAAACTGTCAACAGTACCTGTCGCCGTCCCGCAGGCGTTTGAATTGCGAAGCCAACAGACACATGAGAGTGGGCCCAAGTCTACTACCAGGAACCAGGTCTTCGGCCATCAGGGCAGGGAACAAGTCGACGTTCAAAGGAGTGCCGTAAAGCCTATCAAACAGTATGTATGGTTTGGGTGACTGAAATCTACGTTGTTCCAGTGACTCATTGAAAATTGAGCAAGAGCTGATTGTATCTAGAGAATCACCTCCGTAGCTTCTCTCTGACATCCGGGTTCTTTATCTCATTCCTCAAATCGTCAAAAGTCCGAGCCGACGTTAGGTTACAATAGGTCCTGTAATCATTATATGGCGGTATGCCATGATCTCTTCCTCGCTGTATGTTCATGGCTGCCAGGTCCAAGGCCACAGCGTGGACCATAGAAAATAACCTCTCGGTCAGCTCTGTATTGAGTAGCTGCGAGGAGACCCGCATTTTACCCGCCACGCCAAAGAGCCCGCGGAGGAGCGGGTCAATGCCACCCTCGTTCACGATGCGAAAGGGCGAGAAGAAGGCCCGATGCAGAGAGATGTGACCCTGCTGGATGGGCTGGAAGTCTTCATCTAACCTGTAGAGTATCGGGTTAATGAGGGTGTGCCCAAAGCGGAATGCCGCGGTGGCGAAAGCATTGAGGATGCCTGCGTTAATATTGGGGTCATAACCTGTGTACGGCCCCATCATCTTCATGCCTGCCTCGCCTAGGATCTAGAAAACAGAAAAGGGTTCTGATCATCCGTACCAATGGTACCAGCTGTTACCTTTCAGTTTTCAAGCAAAACGAGTCGAGCCACAAGTGTGCAACAGCATCGGAAAGGAATTGTTACCTTTGGCAACCAGTGACTGTACGTGATGTGTTGAATCTGGGCTCCCACTATCTTCCTAGCTTCGTGGTAGATGGTGTCCCCATCCCAGTGGGGGTTCAGTCTGAGTAATTCTGTGGCTACGCGGTTGTGTTCCCTGAACCACACCGTGTGCATGGCTGTCAGTCCCAGTTGTTCGTTTGCACGGTGATCTCCAGCCAAAAAGCAAGGAATCGGACTCTCATTCTCATCCCTCATACACTCGGTGGGTGGTCCTGTGGCGAAAGGAAGCAGGGGCTTCCCTGTACGCTGGATAATTCCCTGCCGGAGCAAACCCCGTTGGCTGGCCAAGTCACGGATCTCCTCAGATTCATGGCGCGAACTACCGTAGACGTTTGAGGCATCTATGTAGGCTGTGAGCTGGTTAATTTGCTCTCTTGGGTACACGCTGTTCATGAGTAGAGATGTCATCCCACTTCCGCACACTGGGCTGGAGCGCACAAAGAACATGCAACGGGCTCCGCTTCTCAGCTGCCGTGGATCGTTGGGAGGGAACTGGATGGGGAAGCACGGTGGGTCATTGGTGCAGACTTGAGTGCACAGCTGTCCGTCAGAGAACCGAGACTGGCTGAGGGCGGCCACGGTCGAGTCCAAGTCGTGATCGAGAAACTGACCCCACTGCATCAGCATGTGGGTGTAGTGGTCATCTGGAGTGATGGACTCCGTTCCAATCATGGTGGTCGACACCAGCCTCGGCAGAGGCAGCCTGAAGTTGTTGTGTGCCTGCTCAGTGGCTCCCCTTGGCAGATTAAAACCATTATCATAAACTGACTTCAGGAGTCGTTCAAAAGGGGTAAGTGAGGCACCCCACATGGCGTGCTGCAGGTTGTTGCAAGTTCCGTCATGAGTCCGGTACTTCTGGTGGAAGCAAATATCAGAACAGTTGTTGATGCGGCGGTGGGCTGTGCAGCCTGAAAGGTTGGCGATCACGTCCAGAAAGTGTGGGGACACCAGGTCGTTGTAGCGAAACTCTGTAGTAACATAGATGATATCTAGTATGTGGACAGACTGCGTTTGGAATTGTAATTCAATCAAAATGATCAACAATTGTGAACTGTGATTATTTTTAGCTCAATTTCTCAAGTGAGTACATGGGTTCGTGTAGTCAAACTCGAGTAAATCTAGATCTAGAGTCAATCTGTCAGTGTCTTTTCCTCAAACACACTCACCTTTAAAAGGGAAACGCATTCCGGACATTCGTTTCAACTTTACTTGGCCAGTGCATCCAACAGATGGCAGGTTTGCTTTTTTTGACTGATAACTCATTCGAGACAGAACACAAAATGTGTGACCTGTTAGATACTGGTCTTTCTTATAGGAAGACTGATCAGACTCATTTTTTATCCACATTCAAACACTCCTCTCATTGACACTGGGAGTAGTGTTATTGGTTGACTTACTAAGAGACCTAATACACTGGCAGAATAGGATGTTAGTCATATTTCACCGATCGGCCAACCCTTATACCATTGTGTTGCTTGGCAATGATTCAGAAATAGCAACTCTTTCACGTGAATGTTTGCGAAGTTTTGAATCATACTTTGGGTGAGGGTGCCTGCACGATTTTTATTTTTTTGACTGAAGGCTCAAAATTTCCTTGAGGTTTAAAAGCTAGTGTGAATGACTGCCTATCAATGGAATGTCGGTCCTGCCACTGATCGGCGACCAATTGATTGTGTAACCCCCTTCTAAATCTAAATAACATTGGATAGGTCGCAGCTTTCCAGTAAACTGAACCAGAGTAGGCAGTTAAATTGATTTATGGCTCAATTATGAAACAGGTACCCTAGATTTAGAATCAAAACAGTTGGTTGATTGGTATGCTTACCAGTGCCGTTGGTATCGACCGTGAGACCCTGGTTGACATGGTTCTGGATAAGAAGCAGAGTCTGCTCAAAGATCTCGCCGGCACGAGCCTGCTCCACGGTGTACGGGTCACGTGGGTAACGGAAAAGTGCAAGTAGCTCTCCTGGGGTACGAGGCTGACTAGAGAGATAGGGAGATATTGGTTGAAGCAGAAAAGTGGAATGAACAAAACAGTTTTTATTCTAATATTTCAAAATGAGGCTCAGACTTGAGGAGAAGAAGACTCAGACAAATGAGAGTAGTTAAGAGTTGAACCTGAGAAGCATTATATTGTAGATGTACATGGACGATTAAAGCTTTGAGTTGTAAATGTTTCTGGATATGTTGTAGGACATACAAGTTGGACATGAAGGTGTGGTATAGTGCGAACATTTTCAGTATAGCTCTCAACTCTGCCTAACAGAGAGCTATACAGCAAACAAAATTCCTCTTTCTCTAAGCACAATGATGTCATATGGATTTAAGCCAAAACTAACATGGATACCTCATTCGACACGTTAAGTACTGAGAGGCAAAATTTGGTTGCAACACATTACAACATATATTTTTATTTCACGCTTCGTCACACAGATATAATTACATACCATATAAAGCACACATAGTGTAACAAAGAAATTAAATAAAGCCACCAGGGAGACGTATTTTTGCATATTGACACTTTATCAAGTTTCTTGGAGTCATCCTCCAGAAGAAGAAGAAGAAGAAGTCCAAGATGGCGCCCGAGTAGGCAGCCTCAGCAAGTGCTCTCATGAGCCTTGCTTTTTTTTGGTTGTTTTTGTCTTGTTTTGTGTTTTCTTTTGTCACTTTGTGTTGTTGTGCATCGTGTGGAACGGATACAGATTGTTTTTCAGCATTTTTGACCACGACATTCATCAAGGAGGAGACTGTGCTGAGCGGTTGCGCCTTTTCGGCAGCATGAATATGCCAGTACTGTTTTTGAATGGGAGGAATGTCGGAGCCATTCGACTGCCATCGCTGGACACCAAAGGGGCCATTGTGCTTTTTTGCGCCTGTAATGGGCAGCATATTCACAGCCCCGCTTTGTTTAGCGGAAAGGTCAGTGCTGTTGGACAGTCTCCGGCTGGGTGGATGCATGGCTTGAGGAACCCGCGATAAGAAGAAAGGAGCGTCAGCGCAGAGCGCCGATGCGTATGTGGAACTGTTGCGGCTTGGAATTGAAGCAGATTTATGTGGAACAGGGGATGTGAGATAATCTCTTTTCGTCAATGGATGCTACAGCTGCGTGTTTGCTTTCAACATTTAGCTTGTAGTCGACGTGCACATTCCACCATGATGTCCCTGATCCATCTGGTGGAAAGACGCTTTGATCCTCTCCTCTTTCATCTAGAACTGCTTCATGTCATCACAAAGAGGGTATAGCAAGTCCTGAAGAATGAATGTCTCTCTGTGTCTTTGGATTGGATTGGATTGGATTTGCCTTTATTAGTCTCGCAGTGGAGAAATTTACATTTCACAGCAGCAAAGTTGCTGGAAAGGCAGCCACTCTCGCGGCGCCGTCTTGAAGTCAAAAGAACAAAAAAAAACTAAATAACAAATAACATGACAACATAAAAACACAGACACTTTGTTTTGTCATATTGTCTCTATGCTGTCATATTATTTGTTATTTAGTTTTTTTTTGTTATTTTGACTTCAAGACGGCGCCGCGAGAGTGGCTGCCTTTCCAGCTGCTCACGTATTTTGTTTTTCTACTTACATTCCTTTCATCACTTTGCTGCTGTGAAATGTAAATTTCTCCACTGTGAGACTAATAAAGGCATATCCAATCCAATCCTGTTGTCTCGATTCAATGAAATTCAACTCATAGTATCGTGTCACGAAATTTTGTTTTTTGTGCTTTTTTTTAAAGTGAAATTACAGCTTTGCCACCTGGATATTAAGTGTCCTGTCATAGTCAAGAAACTGCTCTCAGATCTGTATACACCATATGTGTTATCTGAGTCATGAGTGCACCGGCACTTTAGCTGGATCAGTATATTACTGTTTTCCTGTGTTTTTTTTCTCATTTATCTGAGGGTGGCCCAGCAGTCAGGTGGCGACCACGGTGACTTCACAGTGCAGAGGTCCTTGGTTCGATCCCGGCACTGGCCTACCTGTGTGGAGTTTGCATATTATCCCCGTTCATGCGTGGGCTTTCTCCGGGTACTACAATTTCCTCCCACATTTCAAAAACAAGCATGGCAGGCTGATTGAACACTCCAAATTGTCCCTAGGCGTGAGTGTGAACGCAGATCTTTTTTTTTGTTTCTTTGTGCCCTACAATTGGCTGGCAACCAGTTCAGGGTGTTCTCTGCTCACTGCCCTAAAACAGTGAGAATGGATAGGGTCTAGCACTGCGTGCGGCCCTTGTAAGTAAAATGAATAAATGAATCATCTGTTGTTCTTTGTTTATGTGTTTGCTCATTTTCAATGCATCATGCATGCATGTGTAAGCCAAGCACAGACCTGTGTGCACATGCCAAGAACAACACGACTGCTTACCACATTTTTAAACAGGATGGAAACACTTGGGAACTGTCCAGAACTTGCCAACAGTGATGAAGATCACTTTTTTATTTCTTATACAGCCAATAAACTGTGGCCAGATGAGTAAATTGGTAACCTTGATTATGATTACACTCAGTGCATCTCTCGAAGTCATCAACAAGGTATTGTGGGCCAAATAATCTTGGGCAAAAATCAGGAGATGCATTTCATTTGCTGGAATGTTGCAATACAACCATTGCCATCCCACAAAATTCGAGCCATCATTAGGAATTCTTGGAGGGAAAAGAATACAGTAAGCCTTTTATGTTCTGTGGCACATTGAGTAATGAACAATCATTTATTCACAATTTGCGTTCGGAATGAAATGTTTGCAGTTAAATTATATTTGTTTACATCATATTTTTGGTATACCCTGACATGCACAATCAGATGAACTATGTTGTGCTTCTCCTTGGGATGCATAAACATCATTGGATCCATGCTGAACACATTGCTGTAAAACCATCCAGCCTCCGGCTGGATAAATGGATGGCTTGAGGAGTCGATGATGAGAACAAAGGGGCTTACCACAGAACGCCTATGTGTATGCGGCTAAGTGGCTTGGAATTGAAGCGGATTTACATGGGACAGGACATTTTAGCCAATCTTTTTTTTTCGCGAATAGACACAACAGCTGCTTGTTTGCTTTCAAAATTTAGCTTGTAGCAGACGTGTACATTTTCAGCATCCACTGGTGAAATTTCGATGCTCTGCATATGTCCAACTTTATGATGGATCATTTTTTGGGAGAAAAATGCGTGTTTCTGTGGATCAGTAATCCAAAATCAACCTATAAATTACATCAAACGTCAGACAATGTGCACCAACTCTGTACAAGCACATAATTAGTAAAGTGATGACGCAATTTAACAAGGACCAAATTTACTCGATCTTGCAACTAGTGTTATGGCCAGTAAAGTAGAACTTGCAAAAGTCACATCTTACCCATCAAACAAACGTCTCCTTGTAGACTCGATTGCACTGTCTACATTACGAATTGCCTGCTCTATGGACGAGCTCACAAAGGTGTCACCTTCTCTGCTCACTGCAGGAACTGCAAGACAAGACAACATGCAGGGGTTGTCGTAGAGAAACACGCACTTGAATGCAAGTATGTAAATTTCTCCACTGTGAGACTATTGGATTGGATTGGATTGGATATGCCTTTATTAGTCTCACAGTGGAGAAATTTACATTTCACAGCAGCAAAGTGATGACTATTAAAGGCAAATCCAATCCAATCCAATCCAATCCAATCCAATCCAATCAAGGCCAATATGACATGCAACTTGGCAATGTCCCGAGATATATTAAAATAAATAACATAAATACAATAATATAAAGTATACGATAAAACAATCTTAGAATGGCTCAATTTGTCTGTTTTCTAACAAGTCCATTTTATCTCGTTCACTGCTCACCTTGGCTTGATACTTTGGTGGGTATTGTCAGAAGAAAAGTGCATTAGTCATATTGATCGAGCAAAGGAATTTAATTTTCTCTCTCTAGAAGAGTGCAGAATCATGTGTCTAAGTTGAATTTGACAAAACAAAATACTAATGAATACGTGTAACCATGTTGCAACTTCTCCCGAATTACCCGTACTGTTTCAGCAAGTAATTTAATTTGCCAGGCCATGGTTTTGATGGCCTCAATGTATCTCCCTTTAGGGCTTTTTAACACACTTTCTTGTCTTAAGTGCTTTGTGTGTAGGCATAAAGCATAAAGCATAAAGCATAAAGCATAATGACTTCAGACCCCACAGCCATTCCCATCTGACTTTTGAGAGTATCGTTGCTTTTTTTTCTTTTTTCAATGTTACCCCATTGTTCCATATATACTCTAATCAGTTGTCACTAGAGCAGAAAACTTTTGAGCTGTTTATGAGGCATCAGCAGAGTGCTGATGCCTGATATCCCAGCAGAAAGAGAAGAGCTGACAGCATGAGCGTGTAACACATTCCCCCACTTGGGCGACTCACTCTGTGGAATCTATAATAACATGACAGGAATAAGCACTGGTCAATAAAGTATAAATATATTCTGATTCAGTTTGAACCGCAGGGATGAATTTCATAAATGCCACTGTAATCCAATATCTTTGTTTTACTATAGTCATCGTATAAAGCAGAATAAAAAATAAAAATTATTTCAGTTTGCCCCACCCCTCCAAAGAAAAAAATCCTCCCCATCTGCTTACCTGTTACAGTTAGCACCATGCTAGCGACCTCATAGCCGATAGGATTGCGGGCGACGCATTCATAGCGGCCAGCATCAGCGGTACCCACATCCCTGACTTCTAAATACCCATCAGGGCTGATGTGGAATTTGCCACTCTCTGTCACCTGCACCCCATCCTGAGAGTTGGGGAGATCGGACATTGGGCAAGGTCACAACTTTGGGAGTAATAGACAAAAGGAAAATTGACCGTTGGTTAAAAAAAGGGCAGTGTATTGAGTGTGTGTGTGAATATGCATGTGTGTTCATGTGTGTGTGCGTGTGTGTTGCAGTCTCTTTTTATATTCAGGGTTCAAAGATGAGCCATAACAAGATTTCCATTTTGTTGTCAAGCTAAGCAAATTCCTATTCATCCCTGACCCAGACGGGATGAGGGCTGACTCACGCATGAGACAGATTGCCCTCTGCTTGCTGATTACAGCAAGATAAGAAAATCAAGGATGTAGCACGTATCTTGGGTTATTTTGTCAGATGCATGTTTGAGAAACATGTATGTGAACTGTTTTAAATTGTGGGGGCTCAAGGGGGATTGTATGTGCCCTTTAGTAGAAGAGTTAACACAAATGTTACATGGAGACACACAGATTAAGGACTCATATTTGTTGCTTAAACAAACTTGACTGAAAGTGTGTATATATATATATATATATATATATACGCACACAGAATACGATACAGTATATGCGCCACAACAGGTCACACAACTACTGCCAGAAGCTACTGACTCCGTTTATTGTGTAACCCCAGCTTCTATTGCAGAGCCTCATGATGTAGTATGCCTTATATTTGGTAAAGTCTTATATATTTATATATTATATTTGAAAAACTTTTTTCATTGAAGGTGCACCTTATAGTCCGGTGCGTCTTGTACTGTATATGGAAAAAGTTTGAAAATACACCATTCATTGGAAGTGCTCCTTATACTCCGGTGCACCTTATACACCGGAAAATACGGTAACCTATATAGGACCTATTTCTCTCATTGAAAGTTAGGCTTCTGATAAAAGAGGGAAGGGGGAGGGCATTCAGAATATTTCCGAAATATTTTATTGGCAGAGATCATATATCTCTTTACCCTGCCAACCATGAATTTAATAAAATGCGAATGATTATTGATCACGGAAAAGACATCGTCTTACATTTTACATTTCACCTGTAGAAAAAAAAGATAATGACCAATGCAGTCGTTGAACCCAGCTCCATAAGATTTTACACCCCCCAAAAATTAACATGGTTTTCACCTTCCGATTCAGAGTCAAAAAAATATTGTCTTAGCATCTAACCTTGTTCCAGGTAAGTACGGGTTGTGGCTGGCCTTGAGCACTGCAAGGAATCTGGACGTCCTGGCCAGCCTCCACCGTCACGTCCCTTGGAGCATTTGTGAAAACAGGCGTTACTGAATGAGGTAAAACATACACAAACACACATGTTAATGATTATAGACAATACAGTACAGGTAAAGTGCATTTTGTAATCAATCATTGCAGACAAGAAAGTCCTGCTTATGCTCTCAGAAGACGCTGAACAATGTCTTTCTACTTTCAAATGGGGCAGAAAAACATGAGATACTTTCGGTGAGCGGTTCATTCATGTCTCTGTGTTTAACTAAAGATTATAGAAAAAAACTATTGACCCACAACACTGGTTGACCCAATACCCAAGGAAGAAATTTTGGTGCAGATCTGGACAAATGCCCACACTTTGGTAAGGATCATGATAAAGTTCTGGACACAGGTATTCATTTCATGTATATAATACATTAACAGACAGTACAATTTTGGGTCTAATTCTAGCTGCATGAGCATTACAACATCACAAAGGCAGTAAATCAATCTAGTCTTGGCCCAGTACGCATAGCACGGTAGTCCAGCTTTATAAAAAGTTTAATACTTCATAGAACAGAAGCAGAAACCATCCAAGCATTGGTTCGTAAAAACGGCTTATAAATATACATATCATATTTCGGGAAAAAAAAGATCCCTGTAATAAATCCAGTCGTGTGAATCAGTATTTTCACGATAATGCAAAAACTCAGGAAATTTGATACAATGCTGCAGAGCTCTTGTCAGATTTTTCTTCTTTCAAAATATGTTTGTTTTAGCCTTTGTGGTTGTCAAAAATAAACAAATTGTTTTGGTGTTTTTTGTTTTGTGTTTGGATTGCTCTAAAACAGTTTAAACCAGTGTGGGAACTACAACACAACTGAAGCCATTACAGATATGCAATTCACATAAATGTGGTTGCAAGCAAATTAATATTTGAACATTACATGTTGGTAAAACAGCTGTTTCTTATTTGAGTATTGAGCACACAGTGCCCCGGGACGGCATTGCCGTTGTATACGCAAATTAAGCACTGATTCGATACAGAATGAGTCATCATGTTATACTGTCTGGGAGCTGAGATGACACTCAGACAGCCAAGATGTTCGTTCGGTGGATTGCAACTATTTGCCCTCCCCCACACTCAGCATTCAAATTCCTACAGTGTTCCCATGCTGCAAGTGAGAGCCACCTGGAGAGGGAAAATCCTAACCTCCCACAAATAATTTGTGGTCATGACGAATAATTGTCTATAAATCAGAGATGAGCTTCCTGAAAACCCTGAGCAATGTATAATCCACTCAATGCAGGATGAATGCATCACAGTATGCTACAAGTACTGTCCTGCAAAAATAGAATGTTGTATTTTCCACCCTATAAGGCGCTTCGGCCTATTTTAAAACTGTTTTGATAAGCCGCATATTATAGAACAGTGGTCCCCAACCTTTTTTGCGCCACGGACTGGTTTAATGTCAGACAATATTTTCACGGACCGGCAGATAAATACAACAAAATAAAATGATACGACAGGCATGGAAACTGTTTTTTCTTTCTTTTAAATATAATAATAAACGTCAATCCATTGTGTAGTTTTATACAACATTATTAGCAGAATCCTGGTAACATCGCGCCAACAACAACATATGTAACATCGTCTCTGCCCCTTAACGCTCCATGGTCACTATGGTAATGTTTAATTACCTAGACAAGCGTTTTGACATGCGTCAAGAATAAGTCATAGATGGATGTAATCTGGTCATTTTTCATTTTTCAAAATAAAACATAGTTCAGACTCAGATAATAAATAATACGGAAATTATGTAAATTAATTATTCTTTCTGTGCGGCCCGGTACCAAATGACCCGCGGCCCGGGGGTTGGGGACCTCTGGTATAGGAGCTACAACAGAGGCTGTGGTTAATGAAGCTACACTAAAGGGAATAGAATACAATACAAACAGATTAATTTATAAAAAGCTTTCACAGTTGTTGCCGCTGGCACAATGTGCTTTACAGAACATTCAAAATACTACATCCAAGTAATCAGAATATTAATCCATATCAAATGTGCATCGGATTACAAAGCGCACTGTCGGCTTTTGAGAAAATTGTGACTTATGGTACGGAAAAATAATAACTAATAATAACATTTTATTAATTCCTGCTTTCATCTCCTAAGCATTAGATTACAATGTCTGAAGCATGTCAGTCGACGCATACTACATCCATTGCACTCGATCACCATGATTATGTGGCATTCTGCTGATTTCAAAAGTGGAACCATTTAATAACATATACTTTGAGCCATGTTAATAGTCAATGGAAAATTGGCGTCTTCTCAGGATTGCGGACTGACATGCTTCCCTCTGTAATTTCAACACCGGTTCATCCCACAACACATACGCACACGCCAACATCCACCTGATAATAGAAGGCATGTGACACACAATCATCCACAATTTCGCCGTTAAACACACAACAGAATAAATTACAAAAAGACAAAATGGCAGCATTTCTTTCAGCTATTATATACTTTGTAACAGCGTGGTCGCAATTTGCAACACACATATACTGTATTTTCCGGTGTATAAGGTGTATGGGAGTATTAGGCGCACCTCCAATGAGTGGTGTATTTTCAAACTTTTTCCATATATAAGGCACACCGGATTAAGGCGCACCTGGAATGAATACAAATAGTTTTCCAAATACAAAATATAAAGATGGGCGGCCCGGTATTCGAGTGGTGACCACGCCGGCTCCACAGTGCATAGGTTGTGAGTTCAAGACCCGCTCCGGCCTCCCTGTGTGGAGGTTGCATATTCTCCCCGGCCCACGTGGGTTTTCTCCGGGTCCTCCGGTTTCCTCCCATATTCCAAAAACATGCATGGCAGGCTGATTGAACACTCCCAATTGCCCCTAGGTATGAGTGTGAGAGCGGATGGTTGTTTTTCTTTGTGTGCTCTTCGATTGGCTGACAATCAATTCAAGGTGTCCCCCGGCCCGTGCCCGAAGCTGGCTGAGATAGGCTCCAGCACCCCCCCCCCCCCCCCACACGACCCTAATGAGGAATAAGCGGTCCGGCCAATGGATGGGTGGATGGAATATATACAGATACAAAGGTTTTCCAAATATAAGGCACATCACGTTATAAGGCGCTACAGTAGAGGCTGGGGTTACACACTGCTACTTCTATCGGGGGAAATTGAGTCGGTGACGTGAGACAGTAGTAGCGAGAGCTATTGTGGCTCAATATTACTTAACATATAAGGCGCACCTCGATATAAGGCGCATCTTTTGAAGAAAATCAAGGCTTTTGGGTGCGCCTTATACACCGGAAAATACTGTATAAAAATGCACAGACTTAACCGTAATTTTCTCATCAGAGTAGTTTCACCATCTTGACATTTTGCTACATTATCAACGACTTTTAGACAAACATGCAGTACAATAACAGCCTCTGGAAAAATAACACGGTAAAGATTGAAGCAGTTAAAATGGTTTTATCATATTATGCGAGTAAAACACTGATGCAATTTATTCCACCAACCATAACTTTAAAGCTTCATCCCATACACTCACCTCTCTGCTGGATGCTGAGCTGCACAGCAGTCCGGACAGTCCCAACTGGGTTGACGGCCTGGCACTCGTATTGGCCCTCATCGTGGGCCGCCACTCGAGTGATTCGAAGGGTGCCCGAAGACAGGACTGAGTGTCGGCGGTCCAAGGGTAATGGGCTTCCTCCACGAGTCCAGGCAATAACTGGCTGAGGATATCCCGTCGCCTCACACAGGAAGTCCACAGTGTGGCCATCAAAGACCGACTGATCCTGTGGTGTGACCGTAAACTGGGGGATTGCTGAGGGATCCGAGAGAAATATAATCATGTGAATGTCTATTCAAGTCACAATCAATATATGATGAAGCCAGGGTACCACACTCAAAACGTGTCAGGAGGCCAGTGTGCTTGCCTTTAAGGTTTTTACTTGAATGATCACAACATTCTGTTTCAGCCGTTTTGTTTCAAGTCTTTTAGTTGAAAAATTAAAAAAACATTTTTGGCCCAGACATTTCTGCCTGTTAACTATGTGCAATGACATGAGCGATGGGAGATGAAACTACATCCATGCAGGAGTTCAGAATATTCTGACAGAAGAATGTAATGACAGGTAATGTCATTTTTAAATCATGTCACAATAAAGTAGATATTAAGGAAAGTAGAGCAGCTGTTTAATTCAAAGTAGAATTCTTCTCCATTGGAAGAACAACATGCAGAATGCAACATTTTTCAGGCTCGAGGTGATTTTGTTAACCTACCTTGGACAATAATATAAGCTGTGGCGTGAATTGTATCAATATTATTGGAGGCAAAACAAGTGTACTGCCCCCCATCAGTCTGCAGCACATTCTGAATATAAAGCCCTCCGGAGGGGGTGATGTTGATGCGTGTGTCACTGGGCAGTGGAGTCCGATCTGCTTTTGTCCATGAGATCCGGGGTTGTGGCTGGCCTGTGGCGCTGCACTCCAAAGTCACACTTTCGCCTACCAGTACCTCTGTGTTTTGGGGCTGGATGACAAAACTTGGCCGGGCTGATTTGGTAGAGGTGAACAGAAAGGAACGACAGTGGATCAGAATGATAACTATCTGGCTCGACAGCGTGTCAGTCATAGAGATTCAAGGTCAGCAACCGTACGTAAAAACAAAACAAACAAAGAAAAACATTTAATTATAAATTATTCCTGCTGTTTGACCATTGACGATAATCTGAGGAATGTAAAAAGACCACCTCCCTGTTTATAAAGACACTTTGAAAATGGCGAATGCTACTACCCATCTGTATCACAGATTGCGGTCCTTGTCCATACTTGGCCAATGATTACAGTGATGATTCAGCAACACTGCACAGCAAAAGGGCTGTTTACAATCACCCAAAGACAGGAAATGCACATCGTGTTCACAGGGCCACCTACTAAGCCAGCAATGACGTCATGGTTTTCAAAACACAGCCGTGGCAAAAACCATTGACAAGGTTGCAAGTTGTTAGTGAATGTCACAAACAAACCTTGTTTTTGCAGGAGGGTGTTCGTGTGTGTGTGCGTGTGTGCATGCGCTTTCTTATCCCCTGCTCGTCTCTCAACTAAGTGAGGTATCCAAGTCATTTGACCTGCTAAAATGCGAGGGTAATCTCAGTCTTCTGCTCTATGTGGGACACGGTGCACTCTGACATTGCAGGATGCAATAAATTCTCTTGCTTAACTACAGCGTGAAAGTGAAATTTGTCTGAGGTGAATATATCAACAATGTAATGGCGTGTGTTGTATTTAATGTTTCACTGACTTTCATGGGACACTTCAATTCAAGCTCTTTTGTTGCAATAATGTCAAGAAAATACTTTTTGTGATTGTTTATCGGCAGAAAATTTGAATGAGATGTGCATCATCATCGTTTTGTATGTGCTGTATATATACAGTATAATGAACCGATTTTGCTTCAATTGTAAAAAGAGACTTATTTCATGATATTTAAACTCTTATCTTAAAGCACTGTGTGGAGCACTGACAAGACTGGACAATATACAATAGAATGAAGTTATCCAAAGTCACGTGATGTGATACTGATTGGATTTAATTGGACATACCTTTTTTTGTCTCGCAGTGGAGACATTTACATTTCACAGCAGCAAAGTTATAAAAGGAAGAGGAAATGAAATGTACTATTTTACATTTTGGCGTCAACAGTTGACATAAAAAGAACCAGTAGAGTTCCTGCCAATACAGAAAAATGTCCCCCCATCCCGTTTTGGTTTTGTATTTGTAGTATTTTTCTGTGTGTGTGTGTCTGTGTGTGTGTGTGTCCGTGTGTATGGGGTGCTATGGTATTACTATGAGAACTTTCTTCCTAGCTTTATCAGCACTGATACTTTTTGTGTCTTTTTGTGTCTACACAAAATAGCTAGTTCATTGTCATTCCCCCCTTTTTTTATCTCAACATTTTATTTTCATATTCCAAGTGGGAAAAAAAGTGAACCGTTTGCTCATATTTCCCAAAAGCGTGAGTTATAGTAATTTATAAAACTTCACTTACATGGGGCTCCGAAATATCGCAATGTGACCTCTGAGGTCTTGACCTCGCCTGCCACATTTTTGGCCATGCACTGGTAGACACCCTGGTCGGTCTCTCTTGTGTCCTGAATCATCAGTGTACCGTCTTCCAGCAGGTTCAGACGACTGTCATCCCGCATGTTAAGAGCGTTGCTGTTGGAAAAGACAGAAAGACAAGACCAACCGTGATTAAACTTTGGAAGATCTGGATCGCTGCACATTTAAACTGTATGATAATTGTTCTCATAGACTTCAAAAATGCTTACTTGTTACGGAGCCAGATGATTTGTGGTTTAGGGTTGCCTTCAGCCCTGCAAGTGAAGTAGACCGTGTTCCCTGATGTAACATCAACATCCTGAGGCTCTGAGGTGATCCTGGGTACTTCTGCAGAGAGCATTGTAATATAAGGTTTGAGGATAGCAAGTATGCTTAGGTATGATAGCATGTCTCTACATATGCATGTTCCTTTACGTGAGACGTATGTATCACTTCGCCTGAGGCTTGAGAGCCCGTAAAATGCAAACAATACACAATCGTCTTTCCTGGAGTGTTTTGACATGTTAGCTTATAAGAAATCAAACTCAACGACACAAATGACGATGGGTCATGAAGCAATTTAGCCTGAGAATCCAGTTTGTAGTAAATACAGAGTAATAAATTATACAGTGAAGTCACATTGCATTTCTTTAGAAGGAGGGTAGCTGTTTTTACAGTATCGGATCGTGTACGGTGTTATGCATTTACAAGGTAAGAGGCGGTCGTGGTATAGTTGGTAGCAGCTAAGAGGGTTAGGCATGTGGAATGACTTCCATCAAATACAACTTCTGGTGCCTTGCTGTGCACCCAAATGTAGAAAAGTAGCTATACACTAAGGAAAAAAGTGTGGTTCTAATGTGCTGAGATCTCGAAACAATCTCTATAGATGGTGATAACAAACTGAAATTGCAGGCAATAAAATCAAAGAGATATCATAAACAACTGAACATGTGGGTGAAGCAGCACTCAGACACATAAAAAAATAGGATACACCTGTGCATATGTCTGTGTGGCATTGAGTAAAACCAGGTGACTTGGAAAAAGCCCGAAGGGGATGGAGTGCCTATATTGAAGTCTGTTTATTGCTTGTATGCTTGACTATGCGCGAGCCTTAACCCCGGTGTCTACATTCCACTAGTTTTGATGCAATTGGTGTAGTCCATCCTTTTGTATTATATTCTTACTATTATGACTTAACAAAATGTTAAAAACAAAGAATCCACAAGAATAATCTACAGTACTTAGCTCCACTCTACTAATGCAGTGTCCAAGAAGTCGCTCTTGGTTTCGGTCAAATGGGCGAACTCTTGTCGTGACTCATTGTGAACATTTTCATTGTGAATGTGCCGACTGAGTTTCAATGGCATTCCTGAAATGGCATGCATGGTTGTAGCTTTCCTCTACCATACCACAACTGAGCTCCTCGGCTGTTAGTGTGGCCACTGATCTTCCCTGCAGGCGGATGGGGTAGTCGCACGTGGCGGCAGCTTGGGCATTTCCTGACTCGGCATACTGCTTCAGAAGGTCCGCCAGCCACAGCAACTCACAGTCACAGTTCAACGAATTGGAATCCAGTCGCCTCAACACACAATCACACACAATTACTCAGGTACAATTACAATAGTGCCAGTCCATATAGTTGTATTTTCAATCGAAATTGCGATACCCAACTGTTGAATATTCAAGATATTAGAACCAAAATGTAACAAATTAGTCAATTTATGTGATAAATGGAACACAACAATTTGTTATACATATCACACAGTTTTTAGCAAGCAGCCTGAAATCTAAAAATTGCTCGGTCCACCAACATGTTCATCCACTTATTATGATGAACAAAAAATAAAAAATAAAGAAAAGAAAACCTAAAAGAAAACCTACATTGTTGCTACGATAATATTAATTGTGAATCCCTGCTATTCAGTAAAGAGAAGATTAAAAAAGTATACATTAAAGTTGCAGCTGACAGAAAGAATACTACGGACAAACATAGCCAAGAGTACGATGTGAGCCTTGCGATAAAAAACATTATGTTCCCAAAGAACAAGAAGAGTGGTGGCATATGCTGTAACTGATTTGCAAGTCTAGCTTTTCACTGGGCAACACTGTTTTTAAGGTAGATAAGGATCCAGACATGCATTCCCAATCAGCTGTTTTAGAAGTCCACTTACAGTCGTTTCATGGCCTGGAGATTGGAGAATGTTCCTGGGACCAGCTGTGTGATTCTGTTGTTGTGCAAAAACCTGAAGGAGAGATATACAAGGAAATTTATGAGTCTAATTTCTTAATAAATGCTAGAGACGGTGGATTACTCAGAGCACAGCAACGAGGTGGAAAAATGTGACTGTTGACCTTTTAAGATATTGATGAGATTTGCCCATTTCAATGAAGACTTGGTGTTCTTCAATGTGATGCACAAACTGTGTCTCTTTGATTTATTGTTTAATAAAAAAAGATATAGTTCTTGATATTCTGAGTATGAATAAGCCTGGCAGCAACCAGCCCACAAATGGTCTGGATTTTAAAATCTGGTAATATATTCAACATCTGAAAGGCAAAGTGAAAATTGACCTGCACACTTTAAAAGGGTTTGGTCTTACTGGTGAATGTACAAGATCATTTTAAACTCTGACACTTTTTATTGTATATTTCACAATCTGCTCCACGTCCTTGGACATCTAGCAGAGATGACAAACTCTGATACTCATGGGACCATTCTCACATATTTTTTCCCAACTCCCCTCTTTGCAAAATTCCTGATTCAAATGATCACTTTATCAACAAGCTCTGCGAAATCAAATAACATTTTTTGGGTCGCCTATATGTTGCTGTAGCTTTAACATTGCTGTATGCAGGGATAGAGTTGTCCCCATTACAATGTTTTTGCACCCAAGTCTTTGGTTTTAAAGGGGAAGTCAAGTAAAAAAAATCATTCCATGAGCATGTCAAATGTGGCACCGATAATGTAAACACAGTCTGCTTAATATTGTTTTTATGGAATATGAGTTAAGTAGCAAAACCTCTGTTTCCATCAACTTGCTGTCAACTCGAACGCTGATGGAAGGCCACTGATTTGTTGAGGTATTGTAACATACAGTAAGTGGACAATCGATTGTAATTAAGTAAAATAGTGAAGAGATTTCATCACCATCTTTCTTCTTATATGTCTGCTTTTATAAGTTTGGAAAATTGTAGCTATGAAGATTTAATGCATTGCGGGACCATTTTCTGTCTTCCTTGTCTCTTACCGAATTTCAATGTTTAATGTTGTGATGCGATTATGACAGGGCTTATTGATACCACAAAGGTTGAGTGTGTGCCTAACAGTATTTATAATTCAACACGCAACACTGGATGACAAGCACACAGTCTGGATTGCCAAAATGCGGAGTGGGTCTTAAGCACCTCAGTGAATGGGAACGAGCTGAATGGGTCAAGTGGGATGGCCGATGGCAACATTCACATTCAAACTTGGATGCTTATTTATTTTGTTGAAACAAGAACACTTTAATGTGACAGGCAGTAAAGGTTCATCTAATCTAATCACAGATGTGCCTTGTGCCTCAAGTCTGACAGACCCACAAAGTTAGAGCACAAACACTGCAAAGATCACTAATAACATCCACTTGCGCCAGTGGGACCGGATGATTTTTTTTCCCACCAGCACACGATGAAACTTTGGCTGCATTGTGAGATTATTGGGTGCACTGTAAACCCCTGAGACACATTGAGAGACATCAAATACTTCACGCTACTGTAGAAGAAGACTGCAATTAAAAAACACTATTGATTGTAATATTGGTAGGTGTTTTGAACTTGAATGAAGATACAATAATGCACTAATTGGAAAAGTCACTGTGTCAAGTATTTTCTGTTGACTCCACTGACGATTAAAAGTGATAGGGTGTCAGTCATAACTCCTCTCATTGCATATGCGGTCAAACTGATTTGGGTAACCTACCCAGAATGAGATACAGTGAAAATGCAAACCAGCACGGGAACTTTGTATAACTTAGAATTGATATGAATAGGAATTAAATGTACTTAGGTTCGATGGTGAAAACAGAGCAGGAAAACAAAAATCTGAAGAAAAAAGACAGAAACACTAAGCTCATGCCGTGTATTCATCAGACAAACATTACTCGCCGCCAAAACCACCCTTACGAGCTGCCCGGCTGTTGTCCAATGTTCCTGCCGTCCTCTTGTGTCCTCACCAATCCACTCATAACCGATTGAGGGAAGGAAGCTCAATGCAGAGTAATTATGTCTTTGCACAATTGAAGCACATAACATGTCAAGTTCTGGCAGCCTTCATCACCAATTAGCGAGACGTGAATAATCACACTTTGGCTGGTTCAGTCAAACTGTCTTTAAGTTGGGGTTTGTTCCACACAATTGATGGAGCCAGAATGTGTTCTCGGTCATTAGATTAATCCAGGAGTTTAACTCTCTTCCTCTTCCGCTACTCTCGTTTTTCCCAGACTGATTGTACCAATGAGAATATTTTTGGACGCTGCAAAAAAAAAAAAGAAAAAGAAATGGCCTCACAATATTTCCTGACAGCTGTTGAACAAATCTACTGCAGAGTGAAAGAACACTTGCATCATTTCAAAGCTCACAGCTATTGAATGTCAAGAAAAAATATATTTGAAGGGACTGTAACACGTTGGCGCACTGGTTAGCATGTAAGCCTCTCATTGCAGAGATGTAGGGTTCCATTCAGGCTCCAGCTTCCTGTGTGGCTTGCATATTCTCGCCGTGCCTGCACGGATTTTCACTGGGATTTCACTGGTTTCTAAAAACATGCATGTTAGGTTCACGAAACACTACAGTAGATCTAGGTGTCATTATGAGCGCGAATGACTGTGTGCGAATGGCAGGTAACCAGTTCAGGGTGTGCCGCATCTGCTGCTTGAAGACACCTGGGATAGGCTCGAGCATGCCCACAACCATTGCGAGCATAAACATATCAGAAAATGGATGGATGAATAAATATTAACCGTGACTCAACTCTGGTCTTCTCTCATCATGCTTTGCGTTTGCTAGCTTGAGCGACTTCTCATGCTGTTCACAAGTCGAAGTCTTGTGTGCTGCCCACATTTCTTTGAAGGACAGCCCTCAGGTCATTGGGGTTCTACGGTGCAGAATTACGAGCCTCTGCACGACCACTGAGCTGATCCCACAGTTGCACAATTTTTTTAACATTGAGTGCATTTTTCCCATAATGTATAAGTGTACGCATAGTTAAAATTACATTATCTGTTTTTTAAATTAATTTAGCTTTACTAAGGTTAATCAGTTTTTTTGTTTGTTTTAATTTTCATCACTAACACATAATTCACTTTGAGTGATTTTTGGACATTGATGGGAAGTTATAGGGACTATATATGGTTTATATATGGTTTTTAGTCTTCTAGAACACTGCATAATTCAGCAGTTGTCCAATTGAACTGCAGATTTAAGTGTTAATTAGAGGATAGGCTTACCCAACATCAATGGGTAAAAGTGGACTTACAATCGTTCAAGCTTTGGTAGGTGACTGAATGATTCTGGTTCCAATGAGTCAATGTTGTTGAAGTGAAGGTACCTGAAAAAGAACAAATTACAGACAAAGCACAGTGCATTATTGGTCTCTGGTTGACTATTTACAAATTCAAAGTAAGGAAAGTGCTACTGTCATTTCTGGCAATTCAGAATTGAGTTAATGGTTAATACAAGAAAAAATGGATGGCTTGGGTTGTTTTATCTTTTATATAATACTGTATTCAGTCCACACTTTATGGGAGAGGAGATGAGAAAGTATAGAAGTGACGAATAGAAAAATCTAGCAAGTACTACAAACAAAAAGAAAAGTTCACCAAATGCATTTGAAGTGTGGAGAGTAAAATAATATTCATGGAGAAAGGATAAAATCCAATTGATAAGTAAGAGCTGCCCATTTAAATGGGATGCAAGAGGAATAGCAGGTATCAAAGTCCACGCCCCGCCCCCCCAAAAAAATCCACTTTGTATAAAATAAAATATTTTGAAAACATTTCTATGAATCAGGTAAAGGTCACTTCAGCCGTCATCTGTACTTCAAGGAAGTACAGTTGACGGCTGAAGGAACTTTTTCTTTGATGGACCACTCCTGTACAACCTAGAGCCTTCACAGACGTTCTATGAATGAGGTGACCATGTGTTGTGCAATTACATGATACATAAAAATTACTTCTTTAGTATGTGTCTAAAATAACATGTCTTAAAATGGGAAAAGGAAAATTAATCCCACCATTACTACAAGCAGCCAGCCATCACCATTCATTTGCATTAAAAGCCTCTACGCGAGTGTATCTTTTGCAAGTGTGGATTTTAATTGCCATATCTCCTTCGCATTTCAATTCCTGGTTAAGATTTTGCGCACATTTGAAATGTGGGGGTCATGCTTTGCGGTAATGAAATCATTGTTGGTGGATTATGTAGAAATGTGAGTGAACACGCCTTCACATCAATTCATTCCCCCAAAAGAAGAGTGCGATGTCAGGTATTGGCATATTTATGTTGCCGTGTGAGATATAGTCAAACTATTTCACAGCTTGAAAGCTGGTTCGTAACCCGTGACTTGCTAATAAAGCCCAATGTAATCGCAACATTTAAAGCATCTGGTGGGAAGTGAGCCTGATGTTGGAATAGGATTTAGTGAATTAGACATTGTTCTGTATTATGTTGTTGCGTGAAGTCACAGATTAGAATGGATTTAGTTTGCTGAGAAAATTGTTTATATCACCCACATTGATTCGTGGTTATGGTCTGTTCATGACTTACCAGTATATCACAATACACACAATTGAATGATTAAAAGTGAAAATTCACCGATGAGCATTTTTGTTGAAAGTAGAAAACAGATCGTGTGTTTTGTCTTGACTGGCAGTCACAACATAGACTACACATACAGTATGTTCAAACACACTGAAGGATTCTTAGAAAGATGGACGGAGCGACTGAAAAAGCGAAAGAAAGAGCAACGCTCAAGCTCAGCATTAGGATAACCCTATGAGCAGCAATAAAAGTCAAGCTACAAACATGGGGGTTGGGGCAGTGTAATAGCAGATCTGTCCTCTCGGCTAAAAAACATGCGAGTCATGCAAAATGGGTCAAAGGGGGACAGCGCGGTACACAAGGGTGGGTGCACACATGGCATGCATGGTGGAGAACAGAAGGTGGATAATGCCGTGCGTTGGGGAGGAATACCTACTCTGACAGGCAAAAGGGCAATGCTCTCATGATATTTGTGAAAGGCCTGCATAGTCACAGCATGAACTAACTCATGACCATGAGAGAGCTTTATATTCTTTTTGAGTTGTTTCTAGCAACGGTTTTGCGGGTAGCGGGAACAGAGAGACAAGCCAATGGAAAAGGTGACGAAAAAGCTGTTCACTTACAGTTGCTCAAGAGAGACAAGCCCCTTAAATGCTTGCCTGTCAATTGATTGGATTTCATTCTTGTACAAATAGCTGAAAGGGAAGATAACCAGTCACATTAGTATCATATTCAGTCATCTGCAACATGTGCATATCGCCTGGTGGTTGATTCCAAAAGGCGGTAGACAAAATAAAAGACCAGGTCGAAAGTCATTGGGCTTGAGGACGGCTAAGGCTGTTTTCTATTCAGACACCTCCTTGGAACGGTGCTGCAGCAAGTCAACCAAACAGCTGCTAATCTACTTCTTGCACTGTTTGTTCTCTCTTTTGCAGCAGACCACAGCGCAATTACATACTGTGCACACTCCACTGAATAATCACTTTCCTTTAAAAGTGTTTATGTTCACAATGAAAATGTAACAAACATTACAAATGCACGCCACAGTTGTTTATCGGACAAGAAACCACATTTGGGAACCACACACATCACTATGGGGCAATAGAATTGCATAAATTAATAAAATATAAATGAATTAAAATATATCTCCCTGCACTACAATTTAAAATCTCAAAAGTACTATAAGTGGTTAAAAAAATCACCCAGATGTTTTTTATGTCATAAATTCCTTGGCCTGCATCTCAGCCTTGCCCTGCGACAGAATCCCCTGTTAACGTGGAAATCTTACACGCTAAAAGAAACGTGATACAAGGAAGGCAATTGCTTGCAGCTGTCTTCCGAGTCTTGTCAATTTTATGCGTTCCATCATCGCACCCGCGGCAACAGATATGGAGTTCCTTTGTGGAACATGCGATGTAAGTGCATGGAAAAAGAAACACACTTTAATCACTGCATTCTTCTGTCATTGCTGAAGCGTGTCGGTGTCAATGCTATCAGGTTTCAGTATAGTGCAGATCAAATAAGGGATGATGTTCCAGGTGAATGGAGCATGTTGTCAGTTAGTGGATAATTTTGCAAAGACACGCACTGTGTTTTCAGCAGATTTCTAGGAATAACAATTTTGCCTGTCCATGACAACGATGACAATTGTAAACATCCACACCAAATTCATATATTCATGCTTTGTATGGTCCTCACTTTGTACAATGTAGCGTGGTCATGCATGATAGAAAAGGGCCTTTAAGCTTTTCAATGAAGCTTGGAAGCAACACATTGTCATAATGTCTTAATACGCTAAAACAATTGCAAGGTGGGCTGTGTCACTACATCCTGCATTTGATCACCTTCATTGAAAATGTGTGCACACAATTTAGTTTTCTACACAACACAGCTACAGTTTCTTTTGTCATTTATTTACATGTAGTGTGTTCAGTATAATTTCCAAATAGTCAAATGTGCTGCTATGGGTTGTCAGATTCATGCTCTATAACCTTGATTTGACCTGTTAAATGTGGACGATTTGCTGTAGCTTTGGTTTAATGGACATTAAAGCTGACGGTGAGGACAAGGTGAAGGACAAAAGAGGGGGGCTGAACAGCCACCAAACGAAGCCTGAAATCAAACTGTAGCTAGGGGAGGACACTGAGGGAACATTCTAAGCTAATCACAAGGGGTAGAACAATGGTGTGGGTTTTAAATGGTGCTTGAAAAAGAGACGGACTCTGTCATTAAAACAGCTTTTAAATAGTTACGGTATTTCATTAAAAGTATGAGGAGTGGGGATATACTAGATGATGAGACAGAACAAGCACTGGCATGTTGGAAGGTCATTGTGCACCAAGGAGTTACGGTGGGGCCAACGTCCTTTAAACACTTAACCCAATGAGGTCTACTTATCCAATATATTAGCTGGAGGGTAATACCTTTCCTCTACCCCCAAGCCATTCTGGCTGACATAGTTTATTTAACTTCAAGCATCACTTATAATATATTATAAATGCTAAATTAAAAATAATGTATAACTGTAAAATTCAGCCATTTTTATCTGTTTCACGACGCAGCCATTGTGCCACTTGTTGTCAACTGAAAACAACATCATAGTTGCTCAGGGGACAACCAATCGCGACTCACCTGTTTTTATGGGTTTGGACAGAGGACATTTGCAAGCTGAACCTCTCTGTAATGTCACTTTGAGATTTTGTTTTGGTTTCTCAGCATAAGGGCAAAAATGCTAAAGCTGATGCCCAAAATGGAGTAAATGATCTGCCTCTACATAACATACAATGGACAACAGCCAACGTCAAAGATGGGCAACTTCGTTCCTCGAGGGCCACTATCGGGTATGTTTTAGACATTTCACTTCTCCAACACACCTGATTCAAATGATTTGCTTATCAGAGAACTTTGCAAAAGCCTAATAACTATGCTGAGTGTAAATACATTTTTCATACTTGACACAAAAATGTTAATGTAGCAAGACTGACATCATACTAAATGTGGTCTATGTGGAGGAGGCAAAATGTCAAGTCACAACATGTCAAAGAGTACCCCAGGAGCATCTCAGCTGAAATGCGGAAATTATTATTTCAAAATGAAACAGGCATTGACTCATGGTGTCCAAACTGTCTGGAGTCTCCTAAATACAATACAAAAAGTACATTACTAAATATGAAAATCACCAAGACACATTATACAAGTGTTTGGACAACATGGCTTTGCAGTAAAAGAGTGTGAGGACTCGACTGGCCTGCCAGCAATTCAAATCTCCCTCACATAAATCACAGATGACAAAATACAATGTCGTACATTTATCAAGAATGGCAAACAATTCCACGGACAAAGTTTTAAAATCTAATGTCTTTAGTTCACAATTGCTTACAGAGTATAGTTCATTAAAAAAAGAAAAGTGATTCAACAGAGTGATGAGTAAACATGCCATCATTTTTGTCGCCGCTTCCAGCCGTTGACGTCAAAATTATCTAATTCACTGCCAGACGTGCAAAAATGCGTCCACTCCAGTGCCAGGGTTTTGTCATTGTCATTCAAATTCAAGGACCCACAGAATATTGAGTTTTAGGACTACATAAACATTCAATGCAACATAAGTAACCATAGACTCTCTTCTTCCATCAGAAAAAAATAGTTGATTCCTAAATTATATGAGTCTGGAGTTACATGAGCTTGAAATGAGGGTGGCTGTCCAAAATACAATGCAATACATACATCTTAGTTCATATAGCTCTTTAACAACAGCTGAAGCTGGAACAAAGCACTAACGCAGAAAAAAGGGAAATGATGTCCCTTGTCGAAGGGAAAAAAAATAGCCAGAGGGCTGACCAGCGCTTTATCGGCAGTCCCAGCAAGAAAAACAACCCGACCAAATTCAGGAATGGCGCTCCACGTCACATTTTCAATTCCCAAATAAATTTGGGAATAGCAGTGAATGAATTCATAAATATCTTTCTGATGTTAGGTGGAAATCTCTTGAATCTGAACTTTTCAGGAGACAGCAAAAATGGAGTGTTCGTTTCACTCTTGGTTCATCCGAGAGAATAAGCCAATATTTTTAACACTTGAGATTGGTTTTATAAATTGGAGAAATAAAACCCACGGATGAGGATTAACAATAGTGTAGAGTTTTAAAAATATCTAAATAAAATGTACCCACTTATAACACTGGAGGATCTGGCCGACATCAATGGTTTCAAAAAATTAAAAACATTAAAATCAGGTTTTGCAATCTACCTCATTGAGCTATCACAATGAACTTGTAAAGAGGTCCATGAACGACATCTGCAAAACCTAAGCCGAAATGATAACATACAGCAAGAACAGTCCTCATGATGTTATGTTCAGTGATAAGGGAGCGTTTTGTTTTCAAAGTATGTGCTCACTAAGCAATGCTTTTTTTCAAGATATGACCTGGAAAGAAAAAAAAAAAAAAAAAAAAAAAAAAAAAGAGACATCAGGAAAACTTACAGATATTTGAGATTCTCAAGATCTTCAAAAGCTCCCCTGGGGATTCTTCGTATGTGATTGTTGTTGAGGAGACTGCAAAGGAAGTTATTTTGAGGTTACATGTATGATGTTGTGTACCAACTTGAGGAAGCATTCAGCGTTTTGTCTGGGATGAAGAGGAACTTCTCAGAATTCAATTGTGCTTCAATTTCCACCATCAACGGTTCAGGCCATTGCAGGCCCTATTTTCTTTGTGGTGTTTGCTACGTAGCAAGAAACACTGAGACATCGGCAGTGCATCTAACCAATTTTAAATGAATGAAGAGAAGCGAATAAATTTAATCTAGCGTGGCTGTAGATTGTTGGATGAAGCACAACTTGATGGCGTCGCACACTGGTCTTGACAGAGCTAAACAGTGATCAATATTGCAAGACAATTGCCATGATTGCCATGAAGTGTTTTCTCATGAATGAAAATCATTAAATATTAATGATGACATCATTTGAGCATATTTCAGAGTGAAGTATCAAATGACAAGTAGCCCTTTACATTAATCAGTACATAAAAAGTACTTTGAAATTTTTCAAAAAACTTGGTGAAGCCGGATCCAAGCATTCAGGGACAAAGGTTAAAACACATCTAGAAAAAAAATATATTAATTCCACTCCCATTACAAAACTGACCTCCATGTTTGAAAGTAGAAGAACGAGTCAAAATTTTGTTTGTACAATACAAGCTAGTTTTTTTTCTGAAAGTGACATTATTTCCGAATGAAAGTCTGACACTTTTTTTGGGGAAGATTGTGTTTATGTAAGCTTCATTACCACGAAACCTTTAGGCTGTGTCATTTTTTTGTTTGTTTTGTAAACACGATCCAACTACACAAAGAGAAATGTGTACAAGCAAAAACAAACACTTACAGTGTGTTGAGATTCTTTAATCGGCTAAAAGATCCCAGTTGTAAATCCTTGATTTTGTTGAATCTTAGGTCCCTGCAGAAGAAAAGAAAATGCAAATTATATCCACAGAATAATTTCAAAGGAAAAATACAAAAATACTCAACAAGAACACGTCTTCCAAAATACCTACAAATTGCAGGTCATGGCATCATCATCTAGGACAGGCCGCAGCTCCCGAGCCGCATGCAGCTCTTTGGCTGATTTCATGTGGCTCTTAAGGGGCCGACTCTTAAGGAGCGTCCACAAGAAAAGCGTAAAAAAAGTTTGGCGCTGGCGCTGCCATTCATCCTCTATGTACCGTAATTTCGCGACCAAAGTGCGCGCTGCACATTTTGGAGAAAATTTAAGACTTTTAAGTGCACCTGATAGTCGTGAAATTACGGTATCAAGCTAACCATGTGATGTTAGCACGCATGTGCATGAGATAAAAATCAATCATTTATGTCGTAAACAACGGGTGGCTAACCAGTCAGAGACGCGACACAAATTGTTTACGACGCAAACAATTCATTTGCGTCAAGTTCGCTCTCAAAATGGCAGGGAAAAAATGCACAGCAAAACGAAAATATGAAGACGAACACGGGACGTTTTTAACAGAGTGGGAGACTTTATATTTTTTTGTTGAGCGTAAGGGCAAGCCATTCTGCCTTATATGTCAGGCGTCATTGGCGCATTTCAAAGCATCAAATCTTCAGCGCCACTTTAGCTCACTCCGCGCGAACATCGACCAAGAATTCCCCAAAGGGACTGAACTTCGCAAGCACAAGTTGGTCACTTTAAAAACTCAGACTGAAAAGCAGATAATTTTTTCCCGAAAATTTACAAAGCAACCAGAGACCGTAACGCTTGCATCATACTAACTGGCTTGGAACATTGCGCAGTCTAAAAAGTCATACAACGAAGGGGAGTTTATTAAGAAATGCCTCAGTGACGCTGTTGAAATCTTGTCTCCTGAAAATGACAAACTAAAACAAATGGTAGCAGGTGTCAAACTGTCCCGCCACACTGTTGAATGCAGAATTTCAGACATTAGCACCGCTATTGAATCACAGCTGCACTCTGACCTTCAAGCATGTGAGTATTTTAGTGTCGCATTGGATGAAAGTTGTGACATACAAGACAAGCCTCAGTTGGCAATATTTGCACGGTCTGTGACAAAGGATTGTGTGCTCAAAGAAGAACTCCTTGATATTGTGCCATTAAAAGACAGAACTTGTGGCATAGATGTGAAGGAAACAATGATGGCTGCATTTGCAAAAGCAAATCTGCCCATACCAAAACTGACTGCAATAGCCACAGATGGAGCACCTGCCATGATCGGATCTGTGAACGGGATTGTGGGGCTGTGCAAAGCTGACCAAACATTTCCTGAGTTTTGGAATTTCCACTGCATCATCCACAGGGAGCAACTCATGTCTAAATCATTGAATTTAGAGAATGTCATGAAGCCTGTGATGCAAATTGTCAACTACATCCGCACGCATGCGCTTCACCCCAGACAATTCAAGAATCTCATCGCTGAGCTGGACCAAGGGCTTCCAGGTGACCTGCCGCTGTACTCCACTGTGAGGTGACTGTCAAAAGGCAAAGTACTTTCTTGCTTTTTTGAGCTGTTGGATGCCGTGAAACTGTTCATGGAAGAGAAAGACGAGGACTATCCCGTGCTCTCGGACCACGAGTGGATTATGGATCTGGCTTTTTTGGTCGACATGCTGTGTCACTTGGACAAACTGAACCTTACCCTGCAGGGTAAGTAAAAAAATCTGCCTGACTTGGTGCAAAGTGTGTTTGCGTTTGTCAACAAACTGAAGCATATTCAAAAGGGAGATTTAACACATTTTTCAACTCTGCTAAAAGCCAGTGGGCAAGTCACCAGCGACACCCTGGATAAAAAAAAGAGCCAGATATGCAACTCCCAATATAAAAAGGATACAACTTCAGACTACACACTAGAGGTTGGATAACAAATCAAAGCACAATGATGAGCTGTAGTCCTTCAAACTGCCAATCATCCTTTGAATTATTTCTTTAGGCAGTTAGGTTATAAGACATTGACCATACGTCACTTGACCTCAGCAATTTGCAGACAAAAAAAACAAAGAGGGTGGAGCCATGAAGAGTCCTCTAAAAACATCAACACAGCAGACATCTTTGTCATGCTGCATTAATATAACGTATCCACAATTAGGATTCATAAATATGAAAAACACTCCATTTGGATTGACACTGTCAAAGAGGATGTAACATGGACAATTTGCCATCTTTATTATGACTAGTGCAGCTTGTCAAACTGGATCCCATAAAATGTATTTAAATCCACTTCCATCGGTCAATGAAATGAATCCCAGCCAATACTTGATGTATTTAACCTTGATTTGGTACAGTATTTGTCATTTCACTCACCACACAAAGGTCATAGCTGGGAAAATATGTTGATGGCTTTTTGTTCTCAATTTCTGTAATTACGTATATGAACCTAACAGCAAAATCCAATGATATGTTTATGGGTCACTCTCTCCGTACAAGCCCAGCCCTGAGACATAAGGATTCAATCAGAGGACCAACATTTCCATGCGTTGACTTGTTTCTATCAGAAATGAAAGGGCCCAGTGTTGGTGTTGCACTGTATTTTGTTTGCACTCAATCGTGTTGTATTTTGTTTGCACTCAATCGACATGTGTGCATGTATGTGTGCGCGCGTGTGTGTATGTGTGTGTGTGTGTGTGTGTGTGTGTGTGTGTGTGTGTGTGTGTGTGTGTGTGTGTGTGTGTGTGTGTGTGTGTGTGTGTGTGTGTGTGTGTGCGCGTGTGCTTGCGTGTGTACGTATGTACGTATGTATTTCCTTATTTTTTTTAAGCAACACAAGAACCATGTTTTGCATCAGCCACTGGATTTGGATTTGCCTTTATTAGTCTCGCAGTGGAGAAATTTACATTTCACGGATAAGAGAATAAAGTAATTCCTTGTCACGTTTTATGGCTTCAGTGCTTAACAGTCTTTTCCAATATACTGTAATTATTCTCAAATATGTAAAATATAAACACTGTCTACATATTTTAAACATTCTGGTACCAACATAATCAAACTCAAAAATTCCCAGCAGGTTGAGGCAAATCCTACTTTGCATTTTTTCAATTTTTGCGGGAGATTCTGGTCTCCATTAACTGCAAAAAAAGAGGAATCACTGCATAATCAATGTCAATATTTCAAAGCTGTTGTGGAAAAAGCAGGGATCACTGCAGAGTGAAGAGGAGCACCACCCGAAGGAAAACAAGGCGACAGGCCCAAGATGTCGAGTGGACTTCCAGGGCATGCTAAGACAGGTGTCTCACCTACCAGCAGCCTCCAGCTCTGAGAGATGAAGGCATGCAGCAAACTAAATGCAGGTTCAAGAAACGTCAATTTAATGCATCTCTTGAGGACTATTATCTGTCATTTCTGCAGAAAGGTTTGAGCACCGATATGCTTTATCATATCCACCACGATTTAGAACTGCACATATTTGTACTCAGTTGGTAAGTCAATGAAAAGGATTCTTCAGCCGTCATCTGTACTTCTTTGAAGGTGTCGGACATTTCGCTTCTTATCCAAGAGGCTTCGTCAGTGAACTATCGATGGACCACTCCTGTACAACTGAGAGCTTAGACAGACTCAGTTTGTAATGTATATAAAATACAGTGAAACCTCTATTTATGAACCCCTTGGCTTACGAACTTTTCGGTTTACGAACGTTACATTTATAAAAACTATTTTTCGGGATACACACGGAGCTGCCACAAAGAGTGGTGTGTCGGTCACGAACGAGCCCGTTCTCCTAACAAGAAAATGGTGGCCACTGTTTTTGTCCTCTATTCCCCGCCCCCAGTTTCGGTTAAAGCCACGTGATTGGTCAAGAACGCAGCAGTGGGGAATGAGGTTACAGACAGAGAGAGAGTGAGGCCGTTCTCCAAAAAACAAAATGCCGTCTTTGTTTAAAGCCACGTGATTGGACAAGAACCCAGCAGTGGGGGGGGGGGGGGGGTAAACATTAAAGAGACAGGCAGACAGAGAGAGAGAAAACACAAAAACGAAAGGGAGATGACAGAGCTTGAAACAAAGAAAAAACAAAAGTGTGAGAGTGAGAATAGTGAGAAAATGGATAGAAAACAGTTAAAATATCCCATCAATCAGGCTCCACAAATAACCCGTACATGTCATCTGTACACTTGATGCAAAAAGCTATCAACCCAGCTAAACAGATCACAATTGATGAAGAACTAGATACAATTATCACAGAGAAAGCACATACGAGGGATCATTCCTCAAGATGGTGAAAGAAGAAGGCTACGTTCCTCATCAAGTGTTTAATGCTGAGGAAACAGGACACTCCATTCCATCAAGCTATTAACGACCATCACAAAGATAAATAAAATGACTTTATTCTATAGTACAGTTTATTTCTTTAGTCATAATACTGTGGCACATTTATTATACATTCGAAATGTACTTTAAAGTCTTGAAATGGGGTATCTCTAATTTTTTTGTGAGCTGCTTACTTTAATCATAAAATTTATTTTTTAACCTCACTGGGGGTGTTTGTGGTGTAATCTAGGGAAATAGATGCCCATTTCACGGTAAGATCAGAGCATTGTCATCAAATGGTGAGTATTGTTTTTGCTTTTTTGAATGTTGCTGTGCCGATGACCATTTTGTGTTTGGGAGCCTTTTACTGAGTGAGTTGCTTGTTCTGTAGCCACAAAGGGACATAAGTCTTCTTGTGCCGGTCCCAAGCCCGGATAAATACAGAGGGTTGAGTCAGGAAAGGCATCAATGTAAAAGCTTGGCCAAAACAAACATGCGGATCAAACCTCTAAAGCTGGAGGACACTGATTTGCTGTGGCGACCCCTTGAAGGGAAAAGCCGAAAGGAAAAGAGGATTTATTATACATAAAATAAGGTATATTTTGTGCAGTTTTAAGGCTTAGAAAATTAGAAAGAAGAAAATTATGGTTTATGGGGACCTGGGAACGGATTATTCTCATTTTAATGGTTTGCTATGAGAAATACATTTTTTGGGATACACACTTTTCGCCTTACACACTCTGGGAACCAATTAAGTTCGTAAGCCAAGGTCCTACTGTACGTTATTTGAAAATGAGACATACTGTGATCAAAATAGGCGGCCCGGTAATGGAGTGGTTAGCATGCCGGCTGTACAGTGCAGAGGTCGCCGGTTCACGTCCCGCACAGGGAGGCCGGACCTCCCTGTGTGGAGTTTTCATGTTCTACTCAGGCCCGCATGGGTATTCTCCGGGCCCTCCGGTTTCCTCCCACATTCCAAAAAAAATGCATGACAAGCAGATTGACCACTCCAAATCGTGCCTAGGTGTGAGTGAATGGTTGTTTGTCTCTATGTGCCCTGCAATTGGCTGGGAACCAATTCAGGGTCTCCCCTGCCTATCGCCCAGAGAAGGCTGGGATAGGCTCCAGTGCTCCCCGCGACCCTCATGAGGAATAAGTGGTACGGAAATGGATGGATGGATGTGATCAAAATATGTGATACAATAATTTGGGATTTCCATCCAAATCTATTTTTCAGTGATTTTTATCTTTCCATATCCTTGACAATTTGACAATGTTCAAAGGTCAGATATTTTAAGGACAAGTTGCGTCCATAATTTGTAAAATCACTTGTATGTAAAATCACTTTGGAAGCATCTGCATACGAAAGATTTATGTTTATTTCGCCCGAGTAAAATACATTTCACATAGATCATGCATAAGATGCTCAACTATATGCAGATCAGCTTCATTACAAAACATGCTTCTTTAAGGACTTCTTGCCTAGACCCAAACAATGGGAAAACATGGACGGTGCCTAATCCTCTATCTGAACGGCATGTGTGAGTCTCTTGTTTTTTGTTTTTTTTTGTAGTCAAGAAAGTAGTTTCGCTTTGTGACACATGCCTAAAATCAGTTTACCACTGCTGGTGTTGGTCTAGAACTGTGTGTGACTCATCAATAGTTCAACAAGATCGACAGAATGGAAGAAAACGACTGACCCTCAAAGACTTGGAAAATAAATACACCTAAAAAAAGAAAAAAAAAACAACAAGAACAGATATTTCTGATTGACTCCAGACTAAATATATTGTAAATAGAGCATGGCAACTGACTGTTGACCATTACACCTTACAATTAAAATACAGTACAATAATGTCACGGAACACCTTTTTGCCCACAACATAAAGTTGCTATAAAACATCACATTTGTGGCAGGTCAGTCCCCAGCACAGATTGGATGGATGGCTGGGGTGAAAAATAGCTAACTCAGTTAAATTGACCAGAAACTTTGGTCAACATAAAAATTTCCATTTTAAAACTATCACGAACAATATTAAAACCAAATTTGGGATGTTGGGAAAAATTTCGTTTATGCATTTCTGTGTTAACCGCACGGACATTTTGTTGTAGACAGGGATGTATCAAAGTGGAAAGTCAAATGATTGTCGTGGAAAATGATTCAATATTACATTAATGTTGTCATTAAGTGTCATATCAGTCATATGTGTCTTTTATTATTTTTGTTTGTTTGTTTGTTTTTTAATGCCCACAGAACATCAAGTTCTAGCCTGCGGAATCAAGAATTTCTCACTAAATTGAAATGAAATTTTCTGTCTGTTATGACATACGAATATGTTTTGTTTAACTTTAAAAATAAACACGAATCTGTTGGAGTTATTTTCAGAGTCCAATTCAAAAGAATTGTGACGTATTAATCCTCGAGTTGGATGATGCTGGAAAGGGTAGTGGATATTCTTTCAACAACTATCTTGGGCCAATCTCACTGTGCAAATTAGCAAGGCTTTGGGGATTTCTGTCTCCGCATTCCAAAATGCTGCAGAGAATGAGTAATTCGCAGAGCCTGCAACTGCAGCAAATTCCAAACAATGGGCCATCACTTTCCCTTCCTGACTCACTGTCAGTCAGACAGCCACTGTTCTCGGTCAGACGGGGATATTAAGACACCCAGTTCGAGAGGTAATTTAAGAATCTCCACACACTTGGAAATATTTCTCAATTATATATTAAAGGACAACCGACGTCTCTGGACAAGTTGTGTCCATAATTTGTAAAATGGCTTCAAATGACTTCAAATCACGTATGCCACGTATGCACTCAAAGAAAGTGGGTGTGGAAAATTAGTCTGACAGCCACAGTGGCGCTGTTCCTTCCACCAAAAACTAGTCCGCCAGCCATTGTGGCGCTCCACGTGTTTCCCGAAAATTAGTTCGTATGCCAAAATTATATTATCTCCCAAATATAATGTTCGTAAGGCGAAACGTTCGTTAGCTAAAGTGTTGGTAAACTGAGGTATCACTGTATTGCCAAGACCCTTTCACGAGCATCAACAATACCATCTATTCAAATATTTAAAGGACAACCGACGTCTCCGGACAAGTTGTGTCCATAATTTGTAAAATGGTTTCAAATGACTTCTACTGAGCGTATTTTAAAAAGATTCCACCGCATATAGCTATATTTTACGTTTTAAGACTCGCGCTGAATATTCAGGAAGTTATGTTTTTGAGTTGGTGATGAGTCCGGAAGTGACGTCACTAAAGGAACGCCCCACACCAAACAAAAGACACATTGTAGCAGTCCTTCCATCACGTCAATGTATTTTGCTGTATTGTTTGGTCTGAAAACCTTGTGTTGCACCCAAAATTCGCCAGAAGAGGGTGTCCAAGCTCCATATAAGGAATTTATCAGCCTGTGGAAAGGGAGGTGGCCACAGGAGGTCGCCATTTTGTGCCTCTTTTCTGGTGATCAGTTTCTCCCCAATGTTGCCTCAAAAATAAATTCTTTAATCGATTGCAAACATGTATGCTTTCCTCTTCAGAACTATTTGAATCATACTCATAACTGGAGGTGTAAAAAGAAAGCATATTCTCCGAATCTGAAGCCATTGTTTTGATTCTCCAGAAATGCAAGACGTCTTGGCGTGAAGTCACGAACTGGGGGTGGGATTTCTGAAAATGCCCAATTCGCAGCTCGATTTTTTGCAGACTTTGGACACTTTAAGTCATTTTTATTGGTGTTTTGCATTTGAATAAAAATATCATACTGCGTGTTTCGGGTATTTTAGATGTCATAAAACATTTTTCTGATGTCAGTTAAGAAACAAAAACGTGACGTCGGTTGTCCTTTAAAGTTCTTCAATTCAATTCAAATTGCTGCTGTGGACTGCAAATTTCCCCATTGTGGGACTATTAAAGGATTTCTTATTCTGATTCAGGATCAAATTTACTTGTGAGGACATTAATGAGAACCAACTGGCCTTTTTGGACTGCAATTAAATTATAGAAGAGGGCAGAGAGCTAAAAACAGAAGTCTTTGGGAAGGCCACGCACACTGACCAACACCTGCTTTTTTAAAATCAAATCACCCACTACAACACAAATGAGGAGTTATCAGAACCCGCGAGCATAGGGCTTAACAAATATCAACAAGTGTTGAAGTTAAGGAAAAGTAGTGAAAACATGTCAGGAGAGCATTCAAAAACTGTGGTTAGCCTCACTGGTCTTTTAAGAAATGTCAAAGGAAAAGAATAGTGAAAGAAACCAAAAATCCTGAAGATACAAAAAAGAGAGGCGTAGCTAGTACCTTACATTTTAGTGGTTTCTGAAAAACTACAAAGGGTCCTATGGGAGCACAAAATTCCTACCTACTTCAAACCTGTGTTTTGCTTTTCTACTTTCATTTCTTTCATAACTCTGCTGCTGTGAAATGTAAATTTCTCCACTGCGAGACTAATAAAGGCAAATCCAATAGGCAAATCCTAACCTATGAATACCTTAAGACAAAAATGAACGCATCCAAAAGTAGTAAATTGTTCAAATGTAGTTTACATTGTAAAAATTCAGTTTGTAAAAAGCAATACATTGGGGAAACTAAACACGTGCATAAAAAGACTTTCACCATTGCAGGAACAATGCTTGTGGGCCTCAATCTGCAGTACATCTCCACCTAAAAGCTAACAACCGCTCATTTGACGAGTGACGTTAAAATCTTTGCTAAATAAAACAGATGGTTTGAAACAGGAGTAATAGAAGCAATTTTTGTAAGACAGCAAAACCCGTCACAAACTCGCCATGGTGTTTTAGGTTTAATTTAGACATTGCTTACAACAGACTTCTTAGATCGTTACCACGTAGGCTTGGTCATGCTAATGAAGTGATACCAGTACTAATGAGGCAATCAGAGACAGGGATGGAACATTAGAGATAATTAGGCAGAACAAAAGAGGTAATCAAATTGGCTTCAGGGAGTAGTCGACTGCGCCCTCAACCTAAGAGCAGACCGATCAGAGCAGAGGTCTGGCATCGCCACCACTGTCCATTAGGGATATATAGAGGGCCAGGGTTACCAGCACAACTTTAGTTCGCTGACGAAGCTCTTCGGATCAAGAGCGAAACGTCCGACACCTTCAAAGTAGTACAGATGAAGGCTAAAGAAACCTTTTCCTCCATGGACCACTCCTGTACGACTGAGAGCCTACAGAGACGTAAACTGGAAGTTATTTTTGCTAACCAGGCACACAAAGCTAACATGTCATGACAATCAAAGCAACATGGAGGTTATGGTTAAGGTCTGTCGGCAGTCAGTGCCCTCAAAAATGGGCAACACAAAAAAAACACATTTAATCATTTGACCAAAGACTACTAATTAGATGGTTATGTAGAATGCATGAACATGTGAGCGTAATTCGGAGAGCCCACATCTTCGCACATAGGATTTGCTGTTGAGCCAGGACTAAAGCTTCTACCACTGAGCTGAGAATAATTGTGAGTATGTCTGAGGGCAGCAAATGTTCTTCGTTCAAGGTGGCAATTGTTTCAATAGTCAAAGTGTCAAAACTCGTCCAGGTATCAGTCTGGAAAAACGTGATAATGATCATCCCTAATTTTAGAATACAAACGGTCTCTGCTTGGCTAAGCAGATGAATCTAAGTTGTACTTCTTTAAGGGCTTCTGGAAGCCGCTTTCAATGACATCTCTCATCCAGTGTGTGTTCATAGTGGGACATAGGCCACAATTGCAAGATAACCGAGGGCCAAGTACAGCAAAACTACATTATTTACGACCCAAGAAAAGAGCAAATGAATGCTCTCCGTAGAGAGCATGGATTTTGGTCGTGAAGGAATTTGTCCAACATTTAGCCGCTGGGATGCTGTTGCTTAAAGGTAAACACACCTATTTTACTGTACTGGTTTTTAAGTGACTTGAAAGTTAGGCTTCAGAACTCCTTGAAATTCAGACTGAGATGCCTGTACTGCTTTGCTTTGATATATATGGCTTATTGGATTGGATTACCATTTATTAGTCTTGCAGTGGAGAAATTACATTTCACAGCAGTAAAGTGGTGAACGTAAGAGGAAAGGAAGACGTAGAAAAACAAAATACATTATTGAGAATGAGGCACCAAAACATACACGTGGGCCTTATGTACCTTTGCTAGTAAACACAATCTTTTTGTTAACAAGTCTTCATGTTTCTAAAAAAAAAAAAGGGCCAGTTTAGGGTGGAATCCGTCAACCCTACACATATGTACACATATGTAAGGTTCAATCCCAGATTTGCCTCCCTGTCAGGAGTTTGCATGTTCTTCTCGGTCCTGCACGGGAAGAACCAGGTACTCCTTTTTCCTCCCACATTCCAAAAACATGCATGGCATGTTGATTGAACACTCTAAATTGCCCCAAGGTGTGAGCGCGGATGGTAATAAGTCTCTGTATGCCTGGCAATTTCCTGCCAACCGGATCAGGGTGTCCCCTTGCCTACTGCCCGAAGAGAGCTGGAATGGGCTCCAGCACCCACTGTGGCCCTTGTGAGGATAAGCGGATCAGAAAATGGATGGATGGAAATAAATCTGCAAATAGGGGAATCGTCATCAGATGTAAGGATCTCCTGTCTATTTATTCGTTCATAAGTTTTTGTCCTTTAGTAGGGCCCCACTATTACTGCATTTGTTCTGAGCAACAAATAAATCAAGATCAAGTCCAATGCAACCCTGGGCTTCTCCGTTGTGCGATGCAATTAACTAGTGCAATACAATAATGCAATAAGAAGCCAATACAAGTCTCTCCTAAAATAGTAAATCACAACAATTTGATCAACATGCTATTAGTAATTAGTAATGCAATTAAATAATTAAAAATTTACAACTCAATTGTAAGGGAATTTCAACAACAGCCCCGAAATTGTACTGGTTGGTACAAACAGACATTGAAACATCCAATCCAATGTTGGAAAAAGATATCACTTTCCCAAATCCATGAGAAACTATTCCGATGTGTCATTGTTGTTAGGGAAGATAATGAACTATCATGCCTAAAATCCCAAGAGAAAACAGCTGAAAAGACGTGGCTTCCAGAAAAAATACGGAGGGGGAAAAACATTACTGTTTCCTGCAATCTCTTGCTTGAAGCAACAAGCCTGATTGCAATTGTGGCACATTTTTGTTGATATTTTTGGGGATATTTTGAAAATTAATATAACATTCATGATTTTGCCTTGCACGCTGGATCCGAGAGGACAGTAATTTCATCTGTGCTGTATGTCATGCATATTACCATATTTGACAATAAAGCTGACTTTGACTTAATTGGCCTACTCAAACAGTACTGGTGATAAAGATTATGTAGCCCTTAAAAATAAATAATTGCATACAATTACCTGTACAGTATACACTTCAAAACAACAAACCCAGCATTTTATCATTTGCATTGACATACGTATATGCTTTTGCAGCGAACCTGTGGTGTGAAAATTTTATTTTCTTATGGAAAAAAACAGAGAGAGTCAGACAGAGAGTGAGAGAGAGAGAGAGAGAGAGAGACATGGAAAGTCAGAGAGAGAGAGGGGGGGGGGAGACATAGACAGAGACATGGACAGTCAGACAGAGAGAGAGAGAGAGAGAGAGAGAGAGAGAGAGAGAGAGAGAGAGAGAGAGAGAGAGAGAGAGAGAGAGAGAGAGAGACATGGAAAGTCAGAGAGAGAGAGACATGGAAAGTCAGAGAGACAGAGACAGAGAGAAGGGTCCACATCTCTCCTATAAAGATGATTCAAGATGTAGATAACCAACTTTTTTGTCTGATGGTTATTTGCCTTTCAGAAGGTCAGCTGTGTGTGAATATCAGGCAGCCATGTATTCATGTCCTGACCTGATAACAGACGCAACGAGAGCCAACGAGTGGCTTTGACTTCAAAGCTTCCAAGCATGAAAGCATCCAGGAAATGACAACATGCACTTGTGTTGTATCAACCCTGCAACAAATTTAGACATCCTGCTCGAACACCTAAACAATACTCTTATTGCAGTGGCAAAAGGATGGGCGGAGGTGAGGCGTGGGGGGGCTGGGCTGATTTGGTCTGGTCTGGCCTGGCCTGGACCATGAGTTCACTGCAAGGCTGTCATGGGGTGACACCGGATGGTGAAGAACAAGGCCATTTTCTGGATGGTCTCTGGTTCAGTTCAAGCTGACTATGATGCCTCTTTGTACTCCTGTTTCCTTCCTGGCAGAGTGGAACTATTAATAGGTCAGTGCATTGACAAGTAGATCACAGTGCCATACAAAGACGTATTTGAGGAGCTGGCTTGATTGGCGTCCATATTGACTCCTGTGTGAAAATGGGAGCTATTCAGCTAGTAAAGTACATTCAGTCAGAGAGGGGTTCAGTCAGAGTCTTTCAAAGTACAATCTGCACAACGTATGAAGTTGAGGAAATAATGAAGTTCAATGTCATTTTTTGTACATTTTCAGGGGGAAAAAAATCCAAATATTTGATAGTTATGTATATTGTGTAAGGAAGACATCTTTCTAAATATGTTCCCCAATAAGGTGGTCAAGAGTACACAATCAGTTCCTTTGTTGGTACCATTCCATTCATACTGTTGGAAAAAGTGGTTCTGTATGAGTCCTTCCTCTCAGTCAACATCATCGTGAAGCAGTTGATGTTTTCTCGGTTGAAAATTGTGCAGGTAAATTCCCAAGCTGATATTATATTTATAAAATGACCCAGTAGGGGAGGTTTCATGATATTCAAAGTAAAGGTTTTAAAATTCAGCGCTAAAAAGATACAGGATTGTGTGGTCCATTAAGGCAAATTGATTTTAAGCTTGAGGGCGGCCAGGTAGTCGAGTGGTTAGCACACCGGCTTCACAGTGCAGAGGTCGCCGGTTAGCGTCCCGGTCCGGCCTCCCTGTGTGGAGTTTGCATGTTCTCCCCGGACCCGCGTGGGTTTTCTCCGGGTCCTCCGGTTTCCTCCCACACTCCAAAAAACATGCATGGCAGGCAGATTGACCACTCCAAATTGTCCTAGGTGTGACTGTGAGAGTGACTGTTGTATGTCTTTGTGTGTCCTGCGATTGGCTGGCAACCAATTCAGGGTGTCCCCCGCCTCGTGCCCGAAGACAGCTGAGATAGGCTCCAGCAACCCCCGCGACCCTAATGAGGAATAAGCGGTACGGAAAATGAGATGAGATTTTAAGCTTCTCGCAAAATAAATACTTAGTATTGTGAATGTATTATATTACTTTCCAATTTAATATTTTTTCTCGCCAATTTAGATTTACTTTATTATTATTTTTTGCTGCAACAGATTTTTCCATGTTTAGGACTATGTTTATCAACATTTTGTTTTTTTAAGGTTAAACAGTTATTTTTTCCCCCATTGCATTTCCATGGGTGATGGTTTTGTGAAAATACTGCCAATTCATGGGCAAGGTCCAAATACCCAGAAATGTTGAATGTCCAATAGTTAAACAAGTTGTTTAAGTCAATTGGAAAGATTGGCCCATCTTCCAACAATACGTATTTATAAATTGTTATTGTTTCATTGTTTTAACTTGCCGATTGGCTCCAAAATCATTATACTGTATATTAGAGTCTTGATTCTAGACTCAAGATCATCAACATCGTCCTTGTTTGACTTTTGGGTTTGATTTTTCCTAAATAATACCAGTTATGAATAATGCAAAATCAAGATGTTCCCATTTCAAAAGGTGTCCAAAAAGTGTCTTTTAAATTTTCCAGGCCATCGACACGCTAATCCTTGAAGTTACAATACTAGACTTGTAATCCTTTGGACGTACACGAACTATCTTCACAAATGACAAGGACGGATGCATTCCCTCAAGGATAGAATATAACAAATGCAACTACAGAAAAAAAATCCAGCTGCTCAATAACATTAGAAAGTCAATCGCACAGTGGTCAGTAGAGTCCATAAACGAGGGTCTTCAACCCTCCCAAATTCAAGTAACTGGCAAAAGCACTGGAACCCCCTACTGACTGACTTCCACACTCCACATTGTTCAAGCATTGCCCCTTCAGCAGCTGTGTGACCCCCAAAACTCTGCCGATTAACCCCTCCAGACTCCGGCCAACAGCTAAGTTTACCAGCAGGTGTGGAAAACTTTCCGGGACACATTGGAAGGGATACCACCACTTTGAAAAGCATTTGTGCAGAACGTCAAATCGGTGGTCGAGAAAGTTTCTTTCGACACTGCAACTTCAACAAAAACGAAACAAACAATAAAAAAACGAGGAAAGATAATGCAGGGGTGGTACCGTTAGCATGCACAATCTCCGCTCTCGTAGCCGTTTAAGTGAAAAGAAAAGAAAATCGGGTGCGACTTACAGAATGGTGGTCTGCGGAGAGACAGCGGGTACTGTTTCCAGATTCAGATGCATACATCGCACAGTGGTTCGGAAACATAAACACCGACTCGGGCAAGACAGGATCGGCTGGGGTCCGCTCGCTAGCAAAAGCCAAGCCGCGGCGACAAACAGACGCGGAGAGAGGAGCCGGACAGCCCGCAGCGCCATTACTAGCTGTGAGCCGAGCACAGCGCCGAGCACAGCACAGCACAGCACGGACGGTCTCAGCCACTGAGGGACGACGCTCACTCGCACACGCGGGCACGCGCAGGCGAGACTGTCAAGCCCGTGCAGTTTTTTTTAGAGCTGTACATATTTTATCAGTGACGTGCAGTCAGGGGAGGCAGGTAAGGCCGTGTCATCATGGAAATATCAAATGAAAAAATACATTAAACAGTTATATTTATTTAGTGATTTGTACTTTAAAGTTCTTTTCCATTTATTTAACTTCACCGTTTTTGGATTTTTTTTCAAAATCGCTGAATTTTCACATTTGCCGTTCAAATACTACTAAGTAGAGACGAGCGGTGAGGCAGCAGCCGGCTGAGCCTCACCATGTATTGCGCAATGACTATGCTAACTGTGCTAGCTTGCTCTGCAGTGAGACCGCATTGCTCTCCCTCTGCATATCACTATTAAAGTGTTCAAACACTTTTAGTATATCAACTACATTTCTACAGTTTAGCTGGTGTATATAATGTACAGTCACTTTAAATTATAAACACTGTACCACAGTATTTATTTTATTTTATTTTTTATCAAAACTGCATAGGTGAGGCACACAGTTCTCCTGCCTCATGACAGGGGGCGCTGGTGATTACATTCTTCTTGCGCCTCCTTGGTTGCAGAATAATAGAATTAGTGAGAGCAAGCTAGAGTAAACAGTTGGCAAGTTAAGTGCAACCATCCAGTCATTTTTTTTTTCGTGTTGCTTGGCCTTATTTTCAGAATGAAGGATTACATATCTGAATTGAAAGAAATAGACTTTTAAAACTGTTGCATCAATAATTGATGCCTTTCTTCAGAAGGAGCGGTGCATGGACTTCATTTATAAGTAAAGGTAACACGATAATCACGTTTTTTTATTCTTTTTTTTCTATGCTACAGTTTATATAAAGAATGCTGACATGATATTTTAAACACGTTAACTGTTGCCAATCAAATGGTGAATAAGCTACTCTGTAGAGTTCATATACCTCACCGCACGTCACTGTATTTTAGCTAGTGGTTCTCAAACTCAATGCACCATCACACAAAAAAAACTTTGCTCTTCGAGTACCACCCGGATGGCCAACATTAAAATACAGAGGATTAACAAAAGTATTCATAAAAAAAATAAGGCAACGATGTGATTCTTGGATTGGATTGGATTAACCTTTATTCGTCTCGCACTGGAGACATTTCACAGCAGCAAAGTTATGAAGGGAAGAGAAAAGGAAAGAAAGAAGTAGAAAAACAAAATACAGGAGCTGCTGCAAAGGCAGCCAATCTCACGGCACCATCTTGAAGTCAAAAGAACAAAAAAGGATTCAGAAGCCACATTTGTAACTAACACTGGAAAATATTGTGCGGTTTGAACACTTTGCTTGAAAACAACAACATAAAAACTGAACCTAAAAAGAATGGAATTTAAATATATTGCTCTCAAAGTTTAAATTGTTGAGGAAGAAAAAAAATCTGAAAGAATTCATTAAAAATGAATGTACTTAAATATCACATCCAAAACAATTGACTTTCTAATAGTGGTCATGAAATTAGTTACATATATCAACTATGATTTTTTAGTAGTTGTATTAAGTACATCCTGCCTACTTCATATCTAATTTAAAACAGATTCTTTTCTTACAGTGTTTTTTAGGTGTTCAATTACCTCACGTTTCGGCGTATACTTCCGCCTTTGTCAGAGTGTCACTCTGACGAAGGCGAAAGTGTATACTCCACCTTCTTTATCTCTTCTCCCTGGAGCATCACTCTTGCGCACACACACATATATTCTGTCTTGCTGATCTTCATTCCTCTCCTTTCCAGGGCATACCTCCATATCTCTAGTTCCCGGCACCTGTTCCCTGTTCTCGCTACAGATCACAGTATCATCTGCAATCATCATGGTCCAAGGAGATTCTTGTCTAACATTGTCTGTCAGCCTGTCCATCACCATAGCGACCACTACTTTGCAGTAACTGATTTCCTTCAGATGGCACCATCGATACAAAATGTAGTCTACCTGTCTACTCCTGCCTCCGCTCTCATAGGTCACCCAATGTTTCTGAGTCTTCTGAAAGCAATAAGTTTCCAATAGATGTGAAGTCTGGGTGCCTCTTGCCCAAAAGCTCCAGCTCACCAGCACCCTAAATGGGAGTAAGTGTGATGAAAAGAAATGGATGCAACAGGAACAAGAGAGGCCCAGGGTACGAGTGTGTCATTTCGAGCAGTGGTCCCCAACCTTTTTTGCGCCACGGACCGGTTTAATGTCAGACAATATTTTCACGGACCGGCGCATAAATACAACAAAATAAAATGATACGACAGGCATGGAGACTGTTTTTTTAAATATAACAATAAACGTGAATCCATTGTGTATTCTTATACAACTTTATTAGCAAAGTGCTGGTAACGTCGCGCCATCAACAACATTTGCAACATCATCTCTGCCCCTGAACATTATATGGTCACCATGGTAATGTTTAAACGTGCCTTCAAAATAAGATAGACCACAAAAAGTACAGTACAAAGCGCATGAAAAATACAACTCACTACAGCTGAATGAGTGGGACCCCTGAGCTTGTTTCTCTGCAACGAGACGGTCCCATCTAGAGATAATGCGAGACAATGACACCCGAAGTGTTTTGCTTATGTCCAGTCTACTCCATAGTTTTGTTTTGGTTGCTGTCACTGCAGAAAAACCCGCTTCACACAAATAAGAAGTCGGAAACGGCAACAGGGTTTTCAGTGCTGTTGTGGCGATATCGGGGTATTCTGCCATCACTTTAATCTAGAACACGGGCAGAGTTGTTGTCTCAAACATACTTTTAAGTCCGCCATCATTTGCGAACTCCAGCAGTTGTTCTTCCTCTTGCACAGGCATGCTGGATTCACCTGGTTTGTTGACGGGTTGCAGATCCATTCCTTGGCAGTTCATGTGTCTTTTGTGGCTGGGAAATAGCGTTCGAACTCTTTTAAAAGCAAAGACAGGTTTTCGTGCATCAGCTGGGGTAATGAAGACTTGGGCTCAGTCTCTTCCAAAAACCCCACCAATGTTTGAAACATGTCAAATACACTGCTATTCACGCGCCGTCCCCACAAATCCAGTTTGGCTTTAAATGCAGCTACTTTATCAGCCAACTTGAAGACAGTTGTCATTTACCCCTGAAGTGACAGATTGAGTTCATTGAGCAGGTTGAATATGTCGCACAAGTAAGCGAGCTTTGCGACCCATTCCTCATCACGGAAATGCGCTGCAAGCGGTGAATTTTCATTTTTCAAAATAAAACATAGTTCGGACTCAGATAATAAATACGTAACACGGATTATATAAATTATTTATTCTTTCAGCGCGGCCCGGTACCAAATGACCCACGGACCGCTACCGGTCCGCGGCCCGGGGTTGGGGACCTCTGATTTAGAGCCTAATCTATTTCCCAGTGAAGTAAAGATGCAATGGTATACTGAACTACGTTGACAACATGACGACAGGTGTGAGATTTTTAGCCCCTATAACTATAGCAATGGACAAATAGTGTATTAATACAGACAAAAATAGGTCTTACATGTCAACAGTGATTTGAACTTAAGGTCAGTACCTTTTTTCCACTGGATTTTTCCAGTAACCCTTCAGCCAAGTCTAAAAAACTTGACCCCTCCACCTTAATATGCTGGAAACTATCTCTTGACTCATACTATCTACTGTATTTCTAAGTCATAGAGGCGGCGTGTTCACGCGCCGCCATCTTGGGGGGAAAAAAAACATCAAAAATAACAAATATGACAACACAAAGACACAGAGTCATTCATTCTTCAGGACTTGCTGTACCCTCTTTGTGATGACACGAAGCAGTTCTAGATGAAAGAGGAGAGGATCAAAGCATCCATGTCAGCAGTGGATCAGGGACGTCATGGTGGAATTTGTACGTCTACTACAAGCTACATGTTGAAAGCAAACATGAAGCTGTAGCATCCATTGACGAAAAGACATTGTCTCACATCTCCTGTCCCACATAAATCAGCTTCAATTTCAAGCCGGGACAGTTCCACATACGCATCGGCGCTCTGCGCTGACGCTGCTTTCTTCTTATCGCGGGCTCCTCAAGCCATGCATCCATCTAACCGCAGACTGTCCAACACCACCGACCTTTCCTCTGTCAAAGTGGGGCTGTGAAGATGCTTCCCATTACAGGCGCAAAAAAGCACAATGGCCCCTTTGGTGTGCAGCGATGACAGTCAAATGGCTCCGACATTACTCCCATTCAAAAACAGTACTGGCATATTCATGCTGCCGAAAGGTGCAACCGCTCAGCACAGTCTCCTCCTTGATGATTGTCGTGGCCAAAAATGCTGAAAAACAATCTGTATCCGTTTCACGTGACGCACAACAACATAAAGTGACAAAATAAAACACAATAACAAGACAAAAACAACAAAAAAGCAAGGCTCATGAGAGCACTTGCTGATGGCTTCCTACTCAGGCGCCATCTTGGGATAAATAAATAAATAAATAAATAAATAAATGTCAAGTTAATAGTACAATACAAACAAGAAATGGTTTACATCATTGAAAGTGCAAAACCCTTGTCTCACACAACAACAGTAGCCACATTTGCATTGTTTGTTTTTCATCCTGTTTTTTAAACATGTTCTGGAGACACAACAGTGCTCTGACCTCAGTGAAGCACAGGAAACATCTGTGTACTGTATGAGCTCTTCTGATTGTGTTCATTGAATTACACATACTACAACAAACATGTTCATAGACCTTTGTTATACTTTGCTGCCGTTACAGGCATGTCACTGCACAAAACTAAGACTTTCTTTTTTTAATGTGAATCAGAATGTCGCCGGGGTGAAAGTAGCACTCAGGGTTGGCCTTTATGTTTCCCCTCCATGATCCCGAAACAGATGCTTTTCATTAACTAATTTGCAATAACTATATACGAACTAGACAGTGGATGGGGAATTTGGAAGCAATTTACATATTGAATATCGGGCTGCTGTGTACAACTTCCAGTTTCCCTTCTTTGCATCGTCTGACATCTGCTGTCAAATTGTTGTACTGCAGTTTAATTGCCTCATTTGAATGGAAAATTTAGGATGCATAACTTTGTAATACATCAGCGACAACAACCGCAGTAGTAATAATAATAATCTAATTGTATAACGTACACATTAAATACAATGACCATTTACACATTTAAATAAATAAAAAAACGAAACAGAAACAAAGAAAATTAAACTTTAAAAATGGTGATTAGGTGTTATTTGTGTGTTTTGTAACCTGTGAAACAACCAACAAACCATTGCTGCTAATTGGGAACAATGCTTCGCAGTCTGTAAATTGTAAAGGGCCTTTGAATAATTGAACTGTCTATTGAACAACAAACAAAGCCCTTCTGAACAGTGTGCTTTCATGGGATAGAATTCTTCAGTAAGCCAGCTGCCTAAGACTTCATACATGTGTTTGATTATCATAAATAGGAAGTTGTGGCCAATGCAGTTCCCTTGCCTGGGTTATAGGCTTCATGGGATAGAAATTTATAATATGGACTTTGTAACGTTCCGACGGCGACAGTGGCAGCTGACGAGTGGGAACGTTAGGGATGGGGGAGGATCGCTATGCAGGTGACAAAGGCGTAGGTGCTGGCAATGATTTAACAAAAGGCGCGGGACCGATACAAAGCGGACCAGGAAAAAAAACTTGTTGAACAAAAACTGACAAAATGGTAACGCTAGCGGGTGAGCGCGGGTAATCCGCCCAACCTCACTAGCGAGTGAAAAAATAAAAAGGCACGCGAGGGTGCAAAACAGCATACGAAGCCGGGCGAACAAACCGACGGGATCGTAGCGAATAAATACCTCGGGCAAAGCAACACTCGTACCGAATATCAGTTCATGGATCGCGCGAGGCGAAGAATCAGCGTCGGGTTTAAATGTCCAACAGTCAATAATGAGCGAATTGACAGCAGCTGGCGGACGTCGGGAGCGGAGGCCCCGCCCAGCTGTCACTCTCTCATGACAGACTTTTTATCCACTGTTGTTTTGGTGGTGAGTTATGAAAGTACGTATATCATTTACAAGTATCAAGTACTACAAGTATCACTTATGAACAACAGTTAGGACCTTCCCCTTGCGTGGCAGCCTTTTAAAAGAGCTTTTTGAACAGTTAGCTTCAAAGCCAGCACAGATTTGATGCATCAAATTTGATCGAGAGCAAATGTGATCTAGCACTTGATCTTATTTAAGATAAAGTATTGTGCCAAGGCAAAGGACACTATACAAAAATATTTTCTATGTCAATTTCTTTACATTTACTCAGTACATTTTCAATTAGACTTTCAGGAGAATTATGACAAGAAAAGCAAAAAGAACATAAGGCAATTTACAGGCCTCTGGCAACACATTTTTTCTTTATTGGAGTAAGATGTGTCAACATCCAGCATGACAAAAATTGTACAAAGTTCACAATTTATAAATGAAATATCACAGCAACTTGTGATTTCACACATTTATAGCAAAATTAAAATGTCAACAAATCCATGCTGTGTCGTACAAAAATAAATCAAACTTCAGTTCCACAGAGAGCACAATAGTCCATACAAAATCCAGTCTTTGTTCATGGTCACTGAAACCCATATCAAAACTAAATGGTGCAAATAAAGTAATAAAATCTGATGATCAACATTTTTTTTAATGAAAAGTCATCAATCAAAATATTTTGTAACCTTTTGGTGTTTCTTGTAGTCACAGATAACTCTTCAGATGAGTTATGAACCAACGTCAGATGAGCAGTTTGTGCTTTAACAATCCCCCCTTCCATTTTTACTGATAATTACAAATTAATCAAAAAAAACTTGCACTAGCAATCACTCTACTGAAGCATCACTATATTGGCAAAAAGCTGCAGACACAATGTTGTGGAAAAAAAGGCGAATGCAGTTATGGATGATGCGCAGGAGAGCGTCCACAAAAGTGGGTGGCAAAGTTCATTTGATGAGATTCGGCTCCATTCGCTGCGGACAAGGCAAATTCTGATGACTGCTAACAGCTTGAACGACAGAATGAAGAGGTGCAGACCATCACGCTAGATGTGTGATGCTGGATTGTATCACCCTCTCAAAAGGTCTCGTTTCACCAGGCCTTCTTTTTTTGTCGTTTGCTTTTTTTCTTTGCTTTTATTTTCTTTTAAACCTTAAATTGATTGATTACTTAATTCCTTTGTACAGTGATTAGATATAAAGTGCGGCTGGGGGCTAACTTCATCTTCCTAAAACATAGCAAAAATGAACATTGATCATGTTTTTACAATAGCCTACAGTACAACTGTTATAGTTATAATCATCCTCTTCCCTGTTCTTCTTTTGTCAGTGGTACTTAATCCACATAGTGGCTCCAAACTGTTTGTTGCTCCAATCGTGTGCCAAAGAGGTCACCTGGAAAATTGCACGTCGCCATATGTAAGGATAATATCTTCAAGGACAAGTGCAAATAGTCTACTGGCACATACGTGGGACAGTGACCCTGTAAGTCCTGCTGTCTATAAATACTCTTTACAAAACCCTCCTTTTTGTCTCTCGGGTACTGCTTTTATAGTTCTGTAAGAACATCAGAACATGGAAACAAAGGTGTCCCTGTGCAAAACTTTACTGAAAAAAAGTGAAATGAGCATTTCACTTGGAGAGGTCAACAATTAGATTCCTCCTACGTTATTTTAAAAAACTTTTTTTTGTATTAAAAGATTTGTATAAAAAAACTCACTATTTTACAGAGCTATATTAAAAAGATTAGTGTTGCCTCAAGGGTTAAAAACAAGAAATTGCATATACCCCATATTTTGTTTCTTTTCAGATTGTATCTCATGACCATAAATAAAGAAATTGTTTACTTTTTATATTGCTGAAGTATTATTTGATTATAGCAACACAATTTGGAATTCATAGGAGGATGTGAATGATAGTATATAGGTCGTTGTCTAAACAGTTGGAATTGAGATTATCGGATGAGATGCTGTGACCGTACTGTACATGCACTGCACAGATCTGTTCCCCTGGGAATTAATTTGGTCTGCTAAATCATGGGATTTCCACCATTGGGTTTCCGTGTAAAGATGTTAACAATATAACTGCTCATACATACATTCATACAAATGTCCGGTCAGTTTCCACTTCCAGATTCATTAACAGCATCAATTACAAACCCAACAAACTTCAGCTACACTTTTTTTAAGAGTAAAAGAAAACACAATATTTTTCCAAGCATTGTCAAAAATGAAAATAAAAGTAATTTGCAAGCCAGCTCTTGTCCTTGAACACTCCACAAGCAAGTCATGAAAAAAAAAAAAAACGGCCACTTGAGTGGAAAACAGTTCGGGTGTTTTTGTCCATTTAGATCACTTTCCAGCTCAGCTTTTGTTTTGTCATCTAAAATGTCATCTGTGGTCAAGCAATAAAAAGAACTCGTGTTCCATTAATATAAGCTTACTGTTCAGTAGTATACACTAAAATGTGCATATATGAGCAGTTAGAAACATTACATGACACTGTCAGCTCATATGAAAACGTACAAAATGTCCTCAAAAACTATTTTGTTGTTTATGCTTTTGTGTTCTTCGAAGCAAGAACGCCCCCCCCCCCCCCCCCGGCCCCCTCCCACAAAAAAAAAAAAACATCTCGGATGTCTCTTGCTAAGCATAATACCTCTCTTTTTCTTAAATTATTCAGAGTATTTAACACTGTACATTACTGTATATGTAACTGCTCTGCACAGAGGTGATGGAAACTTCACCGCTCTTGAGGAATTCAGAGATATGGTCTACATTTTGCGGGGGTGAATATGAGGTTGCCTTTTACAAATGGTTACACTTGAATCCCTTGAACCGCTTGTTTGATGTTGTCCAACAAGGTTTTGTTTTCCGGACTGTGGTACTGGTCTGGAGTTGTGTACATGTCCGTTAAGGAAGTGACATATGCATCAAAGTTTTGTTCAATTGGCTCCTAGAGATCGGAAAACACAAGAATCGATTAGAGCAATGCACACACACACACACACACACACACACACACACACACACACACACACACACACGCACACGCACACGCACACACACGCACACGCACACGCATACACACACACACACACACACACACACACACACACACACACACACACACGCACACACGCATGCACACGCATGCACACACACGCCAATTCAAGCACCTTTTCCTCCCACATACATTTTTTAATGATCCTTCAAATACAGTGTCCTCGGGTCCCTTGAAAATCACTGCATGAAGCGAAATAGTTTTTCTTATTCTTATTTTTATATTTTGTTGAGACCAGTACACGAATGCAAAGTTCTATTGTTGAATCAGTGAGCAGAATATGAAAGGAGCTATATTAAAAAAATAATACTGTACAACAATTCCTTGAATGTTGCTGTGCCGATGACCATTTTGTGTTTGGGAGACTTTTACTGAGCGAGTTGCTTGTTCTATAGCCACAAAGGGACATATGTCTTCTTGTGCCGGTCCCAAGGCCGGATAAATACAGAAGGTTGTGTCAGGAAGGGCATCCGACGTAAAAGCTTGGCCAAAACAAACATGCGGATCAAGCCTCTAAAGATGGAGGACACTGATTTGCTGTGGCGACCCCTTGAAGGGAAAAGCCGAAAGGAAAAGAAGAAGACTGTACAACAATTCCTCCGACACAAGTCTTGCGGCACGCCACTTTATCCAGTAATCCACAAACACTATAAATCAGGAGGAACCCCAAGAGCTTCGGTCCCTATTTTATTTTAGACTAGGTCAATAAAGGCATGACAATAAACTTATGTCATCATCTTTGTAATTAAATAGAACAGACAATGTAAACCAAGGTCTTCTGGCCGATACTGACCTAAAAAATGATGACCGGACAAAAATATGAACACACATACTCAGAATTGGTATGTATTACAATAAATAAAGAATAAAAAATAGACTGATTCATTTGCATTGTGCTTACTAAAATGGTCCATTAAAATACATGATTTATATGTATTTTTCAGTTTATGCACATAAAAGTGAATTCCAAAGCCTTACTTGCTGGTGGAGCTGTAAGCAACTATTACTCCGAAGAAGAGGTTCTTTGTGCGGCAGCGGTTTCTGTGGAAATAAGGAACATGTGGTTCTTACACAGATTTATACAAATACAAAAAGTGTTACTACTGATGTTTAACTATACAAACTTCCTTAGTGTTTACTACATTTGTAATGAAGATGCATCTGTATACTGTAATATGCAGGTCTTAAATTCCAAATGTATACACGGCAATTTGTTTCATTTTCAGTATCCAAAAATGAAGTAAAAAATACTGAATAAGACAACAATTTGTTTTGGCAGCTCAATCAGTTAACATCTGTCACATGTATGACAGTGTTCATTTCGCTCTGAAGGCACCGGCAACATCCTGTGGATACTTATCATCTAAAAGAACTGCATTGCATGTTTCATGACTGACTTCTCTTGAAAAAAATGCAGTCTACATACCAAAGCAAGAAATTAACTGACAAGTCAAACATTGGTTAATTTCATAACATTCTCGACAAAATGCAAAAAGTCTCAGACAGTAACTGTGAGCTCTCTGGATGACACCAGAATAAACCAGCATGGTATTGTACAGTATTTTTATGCTGGAAAAACTGCAATTAAAAACCACAACAGGCAACATTTGTCTGGCCAAACCTTTGATGAGTGGCCAAATGGCTCCATTAACTGAGCCAAAGTTGCCCGGCAGGACCAGCATGTAGCTTGGGCCTGCCAGGAGCAGGTGATACCTGGTGACCAGTTGTCTTGCTGGTGTCACCTGATATCAGCAAGACAACAACTTCATGTTGAAGTTACTGGGTGGCTTTTGCCCGGTGATACAAGTTTAACATTGTGCGATTTGCCCTAACAAATATCTTTCAATTTTGGTTTGTTAGTCCCTTTTTTTCTTGTTTTTGTTTGTTGGGATCACAGAAAGTGCTTATGTCTACTTCCTTCCTGAAAGTCGGTTTGAACCAACTCTGAGCGCACATTGGTTCCCGGTGCAATTGTTTGATACTACTACTACT